>NC_082691.1:84239432-84858774 GCF_949987515.2 Delphinus delphis
GTAAATGCCTATGTACTTGCTCCTGGCCCCAGCTAGTGATTGTTCTAATCTTTAGATCAGAACTATCGCCACTATGTTAGTTTATCAAAGCGGCAGTGAGGGGCGTGCCCCTCTGCTGGTTGCCCTGGCAACTGATGAGCCAACCTGACATCAATTCCCCCTATAACTAGTAATCTCCCTCTTCCCCTGGTAGTGAAGATCACTGCCATGTTCCGCCTGCCATCTGCTGGGCACGGTGGGGTGTCACTCCAGGACCTTGCTTCAGACATGTTAGCTCCCTGCTCCATTAAACCCCTGATGTCTCTTGTCACTGACCCCTGGCTCTTTTTTCTTCAGTCTTGAAGCTGCAAGACAGGGCTTGCAGCACTGCGGGGTGCAGCCCAACACATCCATTTTGAGTTAATTTTTGTATGTGGTGTGAGAACTTCATTCTTTTGCATGTGAATATATAGTTTTTCCAGCACCATTTGTTGAAAAGACGATTCTTTCTCCATTAAGCGGTCTTGGCAGTCTTGTTGAAAGTCCGTTGCTCATAGATGTATGGGTTTGTTTCTGGACAGTCAATTCTATTCCTTGGATCTCTATGTCTATCCTTGTGCCAGTACCACACTGTCTTGATCACCATTGCCTTATTTCATCTTATTCCATTTTATTTAATTTATTTATTTATTGACCATGCTCTATGGCTTGTGGGATCTTAGCTCCCTGACCAGGCATTGCACTTGCGCCCTCAGCAGTGAAAGTACAGAGTCCTAGTCACTGGACCACCAGGGAATTCCCACCATTGCCTTATTTTAAATTTTGAAATTGGGAAGTGTGAGTTCTCCTACTTTCTTCTTTTTTAAGATAATTGTGGCTATTCTAGGTACCTTAAAATTCAATATAAATTTTAGAATCAGCTTGTCAATTTCTACAAAGAACTCAGCTGAGACACTATAGAGATTACACTGATTCAGTAGATCAATTTGAGGAGTATTGCCATCTTAACAATGTTGTCTTCCAATCCATGAACATGGGATGTTCTTCCAATTAGTTAGATCTTTAATTTCTTTCAACAGTGTTTGTAGTTTTCAGAGTATAAGTTTTGCACTTCTTTTGTTAAGTTTATTCCTATTTTTATAAATAAAATTGTTTTTTAATTTTATTTTTGGATTGTTCACTGTAAGTATATAGAAATACAATCGATCTTGTATCCTGCAAACTTGCTAAATTCATTTATTAGTTCTAAAAGTTTTTTAGTGTATTTTTTAGGACTTTCTATATACAAGATCATATCATCTGCAGATAGAGATAGTTTTACTTCTTCCTTCCCAATTGGGATGCTTTTATTTCTTTGTCTGGCATCTATGCCAATGTAACGAATAAATGGTAAGGATCTAAAAGAGCCCATTTCTCACCTGGATGAAAGAAGGAAAAGATGCAGCACTGAATCTATGTATTATTTAAGAAAACCCAAAAGAGTTTAGTTTTGGAGGATGGAGGGAAAAAAGTGCCCACTGAACTGAGAAGGTATCCTGAGACTGAAAAACGATGCCAGTAGCTCCATATAATCAATGAATCAGTTTATCATACGGTAACTTACTCACAGGGTGGGATTGGCCAGATAACGATCCAGAAGCATTCACAGCTGCACTCCGCACCGCCAAGATGCCATTGGGACAATTTCATAATTAACCTAGGGTTAGGGGCTATACACTTGGAAACAAGAAGTGCATTCCTGAGCCAAGATTTATGAATAGGTAACTAGTCTCTTCGGTGCCGGGAATATAGCAGTGAAGGTTTTCATCACTGTTTGGGGACGAATAGAGCATAAAGGCCACCTAGACCTAACGATCATTAAACAATATCTATAACTACAAAGCCCTTGATGACAGAGAAGAGTTTACTATACAGGTCAGCCCTAGGTAGAGTCAGTGGAAGAATAGGAGGAATTGAATGGGCCCAAGATGGCATCAGTTATGCTAACAGCCATACAGTTTAGAGATGGGTACATAAACAGTATGTGATTCCTTCAAACTTTCTGTTACAATTTAATTCAAAGTTCTTCTGGGGACACAGTATTAAGGCAAGTACTGAATTTACATTCCTGATCCTGATGAAAGCCTTTTTAAATCCACTTGTCTTGAAATAGTGCTTTTCAAACTTTCCACTAAAGATGCCCTAAAGGGAGAGAAGAGGAAAAATATGAGGAGTAATCCTATACAGCTTATGATAACATGAAACAACTTTGAAGTTTTATGTTTTATCTTAAAAATTCATGCAGTTTTTATTTTCTATTCCAAGATAAAGTCAGTTCATTTTAACATTAAAATAATGCTTTTTTTCCAAGATAAGAAAGGAAGCCTTTACCATATGATCCAACAATTCCATTTCCAGGTATATAATAAAAAAAAAACCCTGAAAGCAGGAAGCTGAAAACTTATTTGTACACCCACGTTCATAGCAGCACTATTCATAACAACCAAGGGATGGAAGCAATCCAAATGTCCACTAACAGATGATTGGATAAACAAAATGTGGTGTACACATACAATGGAATATTATTCAGTCTTAAAGAAGAATGAAATTCTGACACATGATACAACGTGGATGAATTTTGAGAACATTAAGCTAAGTGAAGTAAGCCAGTCACAAAAGATAAATACTGTATGATTCCACTTATATGAGTATCTAGGGTAGTCAAATTCATAAAAACAGAAAGTAGAATGGTGGTTGCCAGGAGCTGGGCAGAAAGGGGAGTTGTTTAATGGACACAGAGATTGGCTGCACAACGATGTAAATATAGTTAATAGTACTGCTCTGTACACTTAAAAATGGTTAAGATGGTAAATTTTATGTCATGCATTTTTTACCACAATTAAAAAAATAATTTAGAAATTTTTAAAAGTTTTAAAAGAAGGCCTTATAATTTGGTCAAAGGAAGCCAATTAGTATCGAGATTCAGCTAGAACTAAGTACACTGCCTTGGTTTAATTTACGGAAATATTTATATGGTCACCTTTTAATTAACCTGTAGGGACCTCTCTGCTCAGAGAATCATCCTAGTCCCCAGGTCAACAATAAACAGGAATTGAGACAAAGGAATAGACTGTATGACTCTCAGTGTGTTTCTGTCATGCCATGGGAGCCTTTCTGGGTCATCACCTATTGTCTTCCAGGATTTAGAATGCATTCTAGAATATTACTCAGCATAGGTGAAGGATTAAGCTTTATTAGGTAAAGGGAAGCCTTACAAGCCTGGGTCAACAAGCAAAGAGAAAGGAGGGGTCCCCCAGGGAGAGGTGTGCTAGGGTCAATGTGCTCTGCTGGATCCACAGAATAAGTCTGTGTTCTGCTCTCTGTTCTACCTTGTTTTCACAGTGCTAATGAATCAAGGAGTGAGTTACCAAATTTCTGACCAAAAAAGATGACTGGAAAAAACAGCTTTTGGAGTATACCACTGCCTTCCCCAGGTTCACATAACAAATGTTCAAAGTCTTAGAGCTCATTTCAATTCTATGCGATAAACTTGCCCCGTGCTACCTTTGTGTATCCCCTTAATAACAGGTTCACCATGCCCTCAATGTCTGTAGGTACCATGGAGGGAAATATACAACAAAGAAAAGTCACCAATCAGAATTTTTTAACAAGAGAAGGGCCAGCAGCAATAGACCCTACCACAAAGAGAAAACCATGATGAAGCTACTTCCCATACATCCTGAAAATTCTTTCTACCCAGAAATAGCTGCCCACCAAATTTTTGGCAAATCTCCATCCTTGTTCCAAGAATAAATGATAGCAAAGCCTTACCTACGCTTACCACGTGCCAGGGACTGATCTAAGCATCTTACATACATTAATTCATTTAATCATCACACCAACGCTAGGAGGTGAGCACTCAATTTATGCCCATTTTCTATAGGAGGAAACTAAGGCATAAAAAAATTAATGAACTTGCTTAAGGTCAGGATAGAAAAACCAGGATTGGAACCCAAGCAGTCTGTCTCAGAGTCTGTGCTTTTAACCACCACGTTAAACAGAACTGAGACACTGGGCTAAATTCTGCAAGGGCCTTAAGTATGCATTGTCCTGGGACCTGGGAAGCCTTAGGGAGAGAAGCACCAATAAATGTGACAGGAAATAGGGTGTGTCCAGTAATAGAGCCAGGTGGGATGGGAGATGTTGGAGAACATTGGTGAGGGTAGAAGAGCAAAATAAATCGGGGGGAGTACAGTTGGGAGGGAGTTTTTCAGGGTGAAAAAATAGTAATAGAGGATTGTAAAGTCCCTTGGACTCTTTTTTTTTTTTTCCCTTGGACTCTTTTAAAATAGCTTTATTGAGGTTAATTGACATTCAATAAACTGCACATTTAAAGTGTGTAATTTGATAAATTTTATGTGTACCCCCATGAAACCATCACCACAGTCAAGATAATGAAAATAGACATTACCCCCAAAAGTTTCTTTGTGGCCTTTTGTAGACCCTCCCTCCCTGCACTTCCCCCAAAACTCTCCCTCTGCTTGTCCATGATCTGTTTTCTGTAACTACAGATTATTTCACATTTTCTAGAATTTTACATAGTCTACAGTATTTACACTTTTTTGTCTGGTTTCTTTCACTTGGTGTAATTTTTTTTTTTTCCCTGTGCTGCACAACCTATGGGACTTTAGGCCCTCGACAGTGAAAGCACAAGAGTCCTAACAACTGGACCGCCAGGGAATTCCCTTGGTGTAATTATTTGGAGATTCATCCGTGTTGTTGGGTGTATTAATAATTTATTCATCTGATAAGGGACTTATATCTACGCTACGTAAAGAACCCTTACAACTCAACAATAAAAGACAAACAATCCAATTTTGCAAATGAGCAAAGGATCTGAATAGACGTTTCTCCAAAGAAGATACACAAATGTACATGGAAAGTTGCTTAACATCATTAGTCATCAGGGAAATGCAAATCAAAACGACAATGAGATATCACTTCACACCCACTAGGATGGCTATAGTTAAAAAGTCAGATAATAGCAAGTATTGATGAGTATGTAGAAAAATCATAACTCGCATACACTGCTGGTAGGAATGTAAAATGGTACAACCACATTGGAAAACAGTCTGGCAGTTCCTCAAAAAGTTAAACAGAGAGTTACCATTTCACCCAACAATTCTAATCCTACATTTATTCCCAAAAGAAATGAAAACATACATGTGCGTACAACTTGTACACAAATGTTTATAGCAGCATTATTCATAATAGTCAATATGTGGAGACAACCCAAATGCCCATCATGTGATGAATGAATAAATCAAATGTGATATATTCATGCAATAGAATATTGTTTAGCCATAAAAAGAAATGAGCGACTTCCCTGGTGGTGCAGTGGTTAAGAACCTGCCTGCCAATGCAGGGGACACGGGTTTGAGCCCTGTTCCAGGAAGATCCCACATACCGCGGAGCAACTAAGCCCATGAGCCACAAGTACTGAAGCCCGCTCACCTAGAGCCCACGCTCCTCAACAAGAGAAGCCACCGCAGTAAGAAGCTCGCGCACCACAACGAAGAGTAGTCCCCGCTCGCCATAACTAGAGAAAGCCCAAGTGCAGCAACGAAGACCCAACGCACCCAAATAAATAAATAAATAAAAATTTTTAAAAAAAGAAAAGAAATGAGGTACTGATACATGCTACAGCATGGCTGAACCTTGACAACATTATGCTAAGTGAAAGAAGCCAGCCACACACACAAACACATATCGCATGATTCCATTTTTTAATGAAATGTTTTGAATTGGCAAAGGTATAGAGACAGAAAGTAGATTAGAGGTTGCCTAGGGCTGGGGGCAAAAGTTGGGGGGAAAATTGAAGGTGTGCAGGTTTTCTTCTTTTTTTAAAGTTACTCTTTTTTTTTTTTGCGGTACATGGCCTCTCACTGTTGTGGCCTCTCCCGTTGCGGAGCACAGGCTCCGGATGCGCAGGCTCAGTGGCCATGGCTCACGGGCCTAGCC
The DNA here is from genome assembly GCF_949987515.2 of Delphinus delphis. Classification (NCBI taxonomy): domain Eukaryota; kingdom Metazoa; phylum Chordata; class Mammalia; order Artiodactyla; family Delphinidae; genus Delphinus; species Delphinus delphis. The sequence goes on from NC_082691.1 coordinate 84,245,412, forward strand.
GCTCCGCGGCATGTGGGATCTTCCCGGACCGGGGCACGAACCCGTGTCCCCTGCATCGGCAGGCGGACTCTCAACCACTAGCGCCACCAGGGAAGCCCTTTTTTTTTTTTTTTAATTTACTTATTTACTTATTTTGGCCGCACCGGGTCTTAGTTGCGGCGTGCTTCATTGTGGCATGCAGACTTAGTTGCGGCATGCATGCAGGATCTAGTTCCCCGACCAGGGATCGAACCTGGGCCTGCTGCATAGGGAGAGCGGAGTCTTACCCACTGGACCACCAGGGAGGTACCCAGGTTTTCTTTGTGGGGTGTTGAAATGTTCTCAAATTGATTGTGGTGATGGTTTGCACAACTCTGTGAGTATACGAAAAACCTTTGCCTTGTATACTTTAAATGGGTGAATTTTATGGTATGTAAATTACATCTCTCTAAAGCTGTTACAAGAAAATATTTTGTTACTTTTACTGATCAGTAGCATTACATTATATGAATATACTGCAGTTTTCTAATCAGTTTACCTGTTGATAGACATTTGGGTTGTTTACAATATTTGGCTATTAAAAATAAGGCTGCTGGGCTGCTGGGAGCTCAATATTAAGAAAACAAACAACCCAATCAAAAAATGGACAGAAGACCTAAATAGACATTTCTGCAAAGAAGACATACAGATGGCCAAGAGGAACATGAAAAGCTGCTCAACATCACTAATTATTAGAGAAATGCAAACCAAAACTACAATGAGGTATCACTTCACATCAGTTAGAATGGGCATCAACAGAAAATCTAGAAACAACAAATGCTGAAGAGGGTGTGGATAAAAGGGAACCCTCTTGCACTGTGGGTGGGAATGTAAATTGATACAGCCACTATGGAGAACAGTATGGAGGTTCCTTAAAAAACTAAAAATAGAATTACCATATGACCCAGCAATCCCACTACTGGGCATATACCCTGAGAAAACCATAATTCAAAAAGACACATGCACCCCAATGTTCATTGCAGCACTATTTACAATAGCCAGGTCATGGAAGCAACCTAAATGCCCATCGACAGATGAGTGGATAAAGAAGATGTGGAACATATATACAACAGAGTATTACTCAGCCATAAAAAGGAATGAAACTGGGTCATTTGCAGAGACGTGGATGGACCTAGAGACTGTCATACAGAGTGAAGTAAGTCAGAAAGAGAAAAACAAATATCGTATATTAACATATATATGTGGAATCTAGAAAAATGTACAGATGAACCGGTTTGCAAGGCAGAAATAGAGACACAGATGTAGAGAACAAACGTATGGACACCAAAGGGGGAAAGTCACAGGGGGATGGGGATGAACTGGGAGATTGGGATTGACATGTATACACTAATATGTATAAAATAGATAACTAATAAGAACATGCTGTATAAAAAAAAAAGAAAAGAAATGTGGCTAGGACAACAGTGGAGTTTATATTTTAATTTTATTTAAACATTAATTTTAAAATATGACATTTAAATGTTTGGAAAATATTTAAGTATGTTTGGAAAAAATCAAGTATATGAGTCAAATAATTTGATTATAAACTTTATGAAATCTAAATACAGATAAAGTCTTTCCAATCAATATTTAACATGTGTGCAGTAAGTGTCAAATGCACAACAGATTTTACAAACTTAATATGAAAAAGGTAAAATATCTCATTATTAATATATTAATTAATTTTAAAATGACAATATTTTTATATATTACATTTTAAAATATATTATTATAAGTAATTTCACCTGTTTCTTTTTACTGGTTAAAGGGAAAATTGGAAAATTTCAAATTACATGTGACATTTTATTTTCATCAGAGAGCTAATTTAAGCTATTATTTAGATATTAAAGAGCAGACTTGACAAATCCCCCTATTCTGTAGGTACATGAATATAATTCTTAATGTTATTGACTTATGATGCTTTACATTAAAACAGAATAGAGTTTCTGGAAAAAATAAAATAAAATAAAGCTGCTGGGGACTTCTCTGGTGGTCCAGTGGTAAAAGAATCCACCTTCCAATGCAGGGGACGCAGATTCTATCCCTGGTCAGGGAACTAAGATCCCACATGCCGTGGGGCAGTTAAGCCCAGGCACCACAACTACTGAACCCGCTCGCCCTGAAGACTGCATGCCACAACTAGAGAGAAGCCCGAGTGCCGCAACGAAGACCTGATGCAGCCAAAAAAAATAAATAAATATTTAAGAAAATAAAACCGCTGTAAGGAACTTCCCTGTTGGTCCAGTGGTTAAGACCACAAGTTTCCACTGCAGCGGGAACTAATATCCCACATGCCACAATCCCTGGTGGGGGAACTAAGATGCTGCATGTCACGTGACGCAGACCAAAAAAATAATAATAATAAAAATAAAGCTGCTATGAACATTGAAACATAAGTTTTTGTGTGGACACATGCTCTCTTTTCTTTTAGTTTAATATGCAGGAGTGAAATGGCTAGATCATGTGGTAGATGTATTTAACTTTTTAAGAAACTACCAAACTCTTCTCTATAGTGCTTGTACCATTTCACACTCTCACCAACAATTTATGAGAGTTCCAGTTCCTCAACATCCTTGTCAACTCTTGGTATGATCAGTCTTTTTAATCAGGCATTCTATACAATAATGGGTATGCAGCAATATCTCTTTGTGATTTTAATTTGCATTTCCTTAATGACTAATGATGTTGAGCATCTTTTCATGTGCTTATTTGCCATTCATATATCTTCTTGGAAATGTTTGTTCAAATTGTTGCTCACTTAAAAAAAATTGAGTTGTCTGTTCTTATTATTGAGTTTCCAAAACTCTTTATATATTTGAGACACGAGTCCTTTATCAGATATGTGTTTTGCAAATATTTTTTCCCAGTCTGTGGCTTGCTTTTTCATTCTTCTCACAGTGTCTTTTCAAGAACAGAAGTTTTAAATTTTGATGAAATCCAATTTATCAAAATTTTCTTTTATTGATTGTGCTTTTAGTGTCATATCTATGAAATATTTGTCTAATCAAAGATCACAAAGATTTTCTCCTATGTTTTCTACTAGTAGCTTTATAGTTTTAGATTTTTCATTTAGGTCTATGATCTATTATGACTTAATTTTGTATATGGTATGAGGTATAGGTTGAAGTTCATTGTCCAGCCTCATTCATTGAAACAACTGTCCTTTCTCCATTGAATTGTCTTTGGATATGTTTCAAAAATAAACTCACTCTCTCCCTCTCTCTCTCTCTCTCTCTCTCTCTCTCTCTATATATATATATATATATATATATATGACAGTGTATATATATATATATGTGTGTGTGTGTGTCTGTATGTATACTCTCTATACATTCTTTTATAAGAAGTCTTAAAATTCAGTAATGTTAGTTTTCCAACTTTGTTATTCTCTTTCAAAGTTGTTTTGGCTATTCTAGGTCTTTTGCGTTTTCATATGAATTTTAAACAGCTTGTCAACTTCTACAATTTTTTTTCTGTAGAGCAGAGACAGAAATATGGCATATTAATGAAAAACCCAGGGCTCTGTTGTCAGTCTGCCTAGGTTCAAGACCCAGATTTACCTCTTCTTAGCTGCTTGACTTTAGGCAAGTTTCCTAACTTCTCTGCAACTCCACTTCTCATTCATAAAGCTGAAATAATGTTGCGATAAAAATAGAAGTCAGGGGTTTTTTTTTCCCTCCTCTCCTGAGAACAAGGAAAATAAAGGGAACAGTGAACAGGCTAGAGAAGAAACATAACCTGGACTGAAAGAGTTAATCACTCCTAGTTTTATTTTAACTGTCACTAATCTGTAGTGTCTGTAACTAGGTTTGTACTTCACAAAGCTAACCTCACTCCCTGACACTATGTAAATTACTTTCTGCACCTATCATCCCTGACTCTGTGTGAGTTACATCCTATGCCTATCACTCCTTAACCTATTGCATCCCCGCACCATACATTCCCTACGTCCCCTTGTAACAGATCATCCCCTGTAGCTTTTGCATTTCAGAAAGAAGGTCACCAGCCGATAAAACAGACAAACGGACCCAATTACCAGGCTGCCGGACCCCAATTACCGGGCTGCCTGAAGCCAGCTATGACAGTTTTGAAATAATGCAAGGGAGAAAAAGAATGCAAGACCTTCACTACTTTGATCCTTATCATATACCCTGGACTGCGAGCCCCACGTATAAAATCTTGTCCGTTTCCCCAAGAAGGCGGGCACAGTTCTTCAGGCACTAGCTTGTTGTGTCTTCCCTTCTGCCTGGCAGAAAAATAAAGCCATCTCTCTCTTGCTCCAAAATCTCTGCCTCCGTATTTCTGTTCGGCATCGGTGCACAGGAAAGCCAATATTTCGGCAACTATAATAATGTTAATAATCTCACTGGGTTGTGATGGGACTTAAGTGAAACACGGCATATACTGCTGAAAGACTGAAAATACAGACAACGGCCAGACCTTATATGATAACTGAACCCTGACCCACAGCAACCAGTCTAGGAAGCCAAACCACAACCTCTGCAGGAAATTGGCCCAGAGCAACAGTCAGGACTTGACCAAGTCAATGACTGCCAACTTCTCTAATTTTTGCCCTGGCTTCCAGCTCAGGACCAAGCAGAGAAAGCCAAATTTGCTCCCTAAACCAATCACATAGGATACCCCATATCTAGTCAGCCCACCTCCAGCTTTCCCAGGCCAACAACCTCCTATCAGGACTTCCTCCACGTGTGCATCTTTACTCCTGTCCTGCCCCTAGGTTCTTCAGAACCACTTTTTTTTTTGACATGATATTTTTAAAAATCCTGATTCACACTATAAGAAGTCGCCAATGATAACAGGTTTTTGTTTTTCTTTTAAGCAGGTTACCTTACAATCAAATATTTGTTGAACCCCCATGGCACCTCTTCAAAACTCTAGGACTCTCAGAAAAATGGAGCAAAGGCTACTAGTGTGAGGTCAGGGTTCAGGGTCTTAATTTAAGTTGTAGGGATGATGCAAACCAGCTGGGTAACCTTGGGCAAGTCACTTGACCTTTGTCCGAGTTTTGTTTCTTCCTCTGCAAATTGGGGAGAGGGAACTAAATAAGAACTTCTCAAAATTTAGTGTCCACCACCACCTGCGTGTAGTGGAGGGGGCATTGGTGCGTGTGCCTGTTTTAAAAATGCAGGTTTCTGGCCCAACCAGTGGTTCTAACTCAGTAAATCTCGGGTAGGGTCCTATCTAATTTTTAACAAGCACCTAGCTGATTTTGATGCTGGCGATCCTTGTGCATAATTTAAGAATCACATGAGTAAATGACCATTTAGGTTCCTTTTGGCTCTGGTGTACGTAATTTAGGTGGAGTTGGAGAGGAGAAGTCACAGGGCTGGAGCGTTGGGGAGGGTAAAATCGCTCAACAGGGAAAATGTTGATGGGGAGTCTTTTGTATCAATATTCCGCTTTTGAAAGCCCCCACGAATCTAGTCCAGAGAGACTTGGGTTCTGCGAGGAGTTCTTGCAAAGGCTGTTCTATTCTCCACTAGTCGGCATAAAAAAGCACTCCTGAACTTCCCAGTCCCGTGCCCTGCATTTGAATACACCAGAGATGAAATACGACGTGCAAAATCCTTCCTTGTCCTCCAACTCCACAATTTCCCCACGACTCGCTTGGGGTAGGACGGGACAAAGGAGGATTTGCCCAGTTTGTGGTCTTGTCCTCAAAACCGGATTAAACCCAGGCCACTCCCTCAGCGCTCACAGTAAAATCCTCTTAATTCTGCAGTTGATACCCCAGCTCAGTGTAGCAATACCGCCCTCTCGCGGCGGAGAATGGGACTCCACCTGGCGAGGAGAACAAACGCCAGGGTCGGATACAGCCCCAAAAGACTCAAAGTTCACCTGGATCCGAGGGAGGGGGAAGAGAAGGAGGAAAATAAAAATACCACCAGAGCTCTTCGTCGTCTCTTTCTAATTTACCATTCCTTTCTGCCTCCCAAAGCCAGTACTCCCACTTACCCTTGCCCACTATTAATAACTTTTTTCCTAATGCTTTGCAGTGTACAAGGTGTTTTCACAAACATCTTGTGTAATACATTCTCACTTCTTTTGACATCACCCGCCCCGCCTTCCAGAATGAGAAGGAAAAACTGAAAACTAACAACCTATGTAAATGCCTTTCTTGTATTTTGCATAAAGGTGGACCTGACATCCCCTTATTCTTGGATTGCAGGACCTTGAAGCTGACTTTGACCCCTATAGGAGCCCATTAAATTTGTTCTGCTGTGTGGTCACAAATGGAACCGTAAACATGCCAGGGCTTGGTCACAAGGAGAAAAAGCAAAGCATATGGCCAAAGCAGCACAAGCCTAGGTTCACACTATTTTTTTCTTTCATCAACTCTTTAAAATTAATCAAATTAAAATAAACATAGGGCTTCCCTTGTGGCGCAGTGGTTGGGAGTCCGCCTGCCGATGCAGGGGACACGGGTTCGTGCCCTGGTCTGGGAAGATCCCACGTGCCGTGGAGCGGCTGGGCCCGTGAGCCATGGCCGCTGAGCCTGCGTGTCCGGAGCCTGTGCTCTGCAACGGGAGAGGCCACAACAATGAGAAGCCTGCGTACCCGCCCCTCCCCCACCAAAAAAAACCCATAGAGGAGACCTTCAAAATGACAGAGGAGTAAGACGTGGAGATCCCCTTCCTCCCCACAAATACATCAGAAATACATCTACATGTGCAACAACTCCTACAGAACACCTACTGAATGCTGGCAGAAGACCTCAGACCTCCCAAAAGGCAAGAAACTCCCCAAGTACATGGCCGTGTGGCTAACAGGGTCTCGGTGCTCCGGCTGGGTGTCAGGCTTGTGCCTCTGAGGTGGGAGAGCCGAGTTCAGGACATTGGTCCACCAGAGACCTCCCGGCTCCACGTAATGTCAACTGGCGAGAGCTCTCCCAGAGACCTCCATCTCAACGCTAAGACCCAGCTCCACTCAATGACAAACATGCTACAGTGCTGGATACTCTTTGCCAAACAACTAACAAGACTGGAACACAATCCCACCCATTAGCAGAGAGGCTGCCTAAAATCATAATAAGGTCACAGACATCCCAAAACACACCACCAGACGCAGTCCTGCCTACCAGAAAGACAAGATCCAGCCTCATCCACCACAACACAGCACCAGTCCCCTCCACTAGGAAGCCTACACAACTCACTGAACCAACCTTAGCCACTGAGGGCAGACACCGAAAACAATGGGAACTACAAACCTGCAGCCTGTGAAAAGGAGACCCCAAACACAGTAAGTTAAGAAAAATGAGAAGACAGAGAAACACACATGAGATGAAGGAGCAAGGTAAAAACCCACCAGACCAAACAAATGAAGAGGAAATAGGCAGTCTACCTGAAAAAGAATTCAGAATAATGATAGTAAAGATATCCAAAATCTTGGAAATAGAATGGAGAAAATACAAGAAACATTTAACAAGGACCCAGAAGAACTAAAGAGCAAACAAACAATGATGAACAACACAATAAAAGAAATTAAAAATTCTCTAGATGGAATCAATAGCAGAATAACTGAGGCAGAAGAACGGATAAGTGACCTGGAAGATAAAATAGTGGAAATAACTACTGCAGAGCAGAATAAAGAAAAAAGAATGAAAAGAATTGAGGACAGTCTCAGAGACCTCTGGGACAACATTAAATGCACCAACATTCGAATTATAGGGGTCCCAAAAGACAAAGAGAAAAAGAAAGAAACTGAGAAAATATTTGAAGAGATTAAACTTGAAAACTTCCCTAATATGGGAAAGGAAATAGTCAATCAAGTTCAGGAAGTGCAGAGAGTCCCATACAGGATAAATCCAAGTAGAAACACACCAAGACACATATTGATCAAACTATCAAAAATTAAATACAAAGAAAAAATATTAAAAGCAGCAAGGGAAAAAACAACAAATAACGCACACAAGGGAATCCCCATAAGGTTAACAGCTGATCTTTCAGCAGAAACTCTGCAAGCCAGAAAGGAGTGGCAGGACATATTTAAAGTGATGAAAGGGAAAAACCTACAACCAAGATTACTCTACCCAGCAAAGATCTCATTCACATTCGATGGAGAAATTAAAACCTTTACAGACAAACAAAAGCTAAGAGAATTCAGCACCACCAAACCAGCTTTACAACAAATGCTAAAGGAACTTCTCTAGGCAAGAAACACAAGAGAAGGAAAAGACCTACAATAACAAACCCAAAACAATTAGGAAAATGATAATAGGAACATACATATCGATAATTACCTTAAATGTAAATGGATTAAATGCTCCAACCAAAAGACATAGACTGGCTGAATGGATACAAAAACAAGACCCGTATATATGCTGTCTATAAGAGACCCACTTCAGACCTAGGGACACATACAGACTGAAAGTGAGGGACTGGAAAAAGATATTCCATGCAAATGGAAATCTAAAGAAAGCTGGAGTAGCAATACTCATATCAAATAAAATAGACTTTAAAATAAAGACTGTTACAAGAGACAAGGAAGGACACTACATAATGATCAAGGGATCAATCCAAGAAGAAGATATAACAATTATAAATATATATGCACCCAACATAGAAGCACCTCAATATGTAAGGCAACTGCTAACAGCTATAAAAGAGGAAATTGACAGTAACACAGTAATAGTGGGGGACTTTAACACCAATGGACAGATCATCCAAAATGAAAATAAATAAGGAAACACAAGCTTTAAATGACACAATAGACCAGATAGATTTAATTGATATTTATAGGACATTCCATCCAAAAACAGCAGATTACACTTTCTTCTCAAGTGTGCACGGAACATTCTCCAGGATAGATCACATCTTGGGTCACAAATCAAGCCTCAGTAAATTTAAGAAAATTGAAATCATATCAAGCATCTTTTCTGACCACAATGCTATGAGATTAGAAATGAATTACAGGGAAATAAACGTAAAAAACACAAACACATGGAGGCTAAACAATATGCTACTAAATAACCAAGAGATCACTTAAGAAATCAAAGAGGAAATCAAAAAATACCTAGAGACAAATGACAATGAAAACACGACGATCCAAAACCTATGGGATACAGCAAAAGCAGTTCTAAGAGGGAAGTTTATAACTATACCTCAAGAAACAAGAAAAATCTCAAATAAACAAACTAACACCTAAAGGAACTAGAGAAAGAAGAACAAACAAAACCCAAAGTTAGCAGAAGGAAAGAAATCATAAAGATCAGACCAGAAATAAATGAAATAGAAACAGAAAACAATAGCAAAGATCAATAAAACTAAAAGCTGGTTCTCTGAGAAGATAAACAAAATTGATAAACCATTAGCCAGACTCATCAAGAAAAAGAGGGAGAGGACTCAAATCAATAAAATTAGAAATGAAAAAGGAGAAGTTACAACAGACACCGCAGAAATACAAAGCATCCTAAGAGACTACTACAAGCAACTCTATGCCAATAAAATGGACAACCTGGAAGAAATGGACAAATTCTTAGAAAGGTATAACTTTCCAAGACTGAACCAGGAAGAAATAGAAAATATGAACAGACCAATCACAAGTAATGAAATTGAAACTGTGATTAAAAATCTTCCAACAAACAAAAGTCCAGGACCAGGTGGCTTCACAGATGAATTCTATCAAACATTTAGAGAAGAGCTAACATCCATCCTTCTCAAACTCTTCCAAAAAATTGTGGAGGAAGGAACACTCCCAAACTCATTCTATGAGGCCACCATCACCCTGATACCACAACCAGACAAAGATACTACAAAAAAAGAAAATTACAGACCAATATCACTGATGAATATAGATGCAAAAATCCTCAACAAAATACTAGCAAACAGAATCCAACAGCACATTAAAAGGATCATACACCATGATCAAGTGGGATTTATCCCAGGGATGCAAGGATTCTTCAATATATGCAAATCAATCAATGTGATACACCATATTAACAAACTGAAGAATAAAAACCATATGATCATTTCAATAGATGCAGAAAAAGCTTTTGACAAAATTCAACACCCATTTATGATAAAAATTCTCCAGAAAGTGGGCATAGAGGGAACCTACCTCAACATAATAAAGGCCATATACGACAAACCCACAGCAAACATCATTCTCAATGGTGAAAAATTGAAAGCATTTCCTCTAAGAGCAGGAACAAGACAAGGATGTCCACTCTCACCACTATTATTCAACAGTTTTGGAAGTCCTAGCTATGGCAATCAGAGAAGAAAAAGAAATGAAAGGAATACAAATTGGAAAAGAACAAGTAACACTGTCACTGTTTGCAGATGACATGATACTATACATAGAGAATCCTAAAAATGCCACCAGAAAACTACTAGAGCTAATCAATGAATTCAGTAAAGTAGCAGGATACAAAATTAATGCACAGAAATCTCTTGCATTCCTATACACTAATGATGAAACATCTGGAAGAGAAATTAAGGAAACACTGCCATTTACCACTGCAACAAAATGAATAAAATACCTAGGAATAAACTACCTAAGGAGACAAAAGACCTGTATGCAGAAAACTATAAGACACTGATGAAAGAAATTAAAGATGATGCAAACAGATGGAGAGATATACCATGTTCTTGGATTGGAAGAATCAATGTATAGTATACATTGATTGATACAATGGTAGTATAGTCAAAATGGCTATACTACCCAAAGCAATCTACAGATTCAGTGCAACCCCTATCAAACTACCAATGGCATTTTTCACAGAACTAGAACAAAAAATCTCACAATTTGTATAGAAACAGAAAAGACCCCAAACAGCCAAAGCAATCTTAAGAAAGAAAAACGGAGCTGGAGGAATCAGGCTCCCTGACTTCACACTATACTACAAAGCTACAGTAATCAAGACAATATGGTACTGGCACAAAAACAGAAATATAGATCAATGGAATGGGATAGAAAGCCCAGAGATAAACCCACGCACATGTGGTCACCTTATTTTTGATAAAGGAGGCAAGAATATACAATGGAGAAAAGACAGCCTCTTCAATAAGTGGTGCTGGGAAAACTGGACAGCTACATGTAAAAGAATGAAATTAGAACACTTCCTAACACCATACACAAAAATAAACTCAAAATGGATTAGAGACCTAAATGTAAGGCCAGACACTATAAAACTCTTAGAGGAAAACATAGGCAGAACACTCTATGACATAAATCACAGCAAGATCCTTTTTGACCCACCTCCTAGAGAAATGGAAATAAAAACAAAAATAAACAAATGGGACCTAATGAAACTTAAAAGCTTTTGCACAGCAAAGGAAACCATAAACAAGACGAAAAGACAACTCTCAGAATGGGAGAAAATATTTGCAAATGAAGCAACTGACGAAGGATTAATCTCCAAAATTTACAAGCTGGTCATGCAGCTCAATATCAAAAAAACAAACAATGCAATTCAAAAATGGGCAGAAGACCTAAATAGACATTTCTCCAAAGAAGACAAACAGATTGTCAACAAACACATGAAAGGATGCTCAACATCACTAACCATTAGAGAAATGCAAATCAAAACTACAATGAGGTGTCACCTCACACCAGTTAGAATGGCCATCATCAAAAAATCTACAAACAATAAATGCTGGAGAGGGTGTGGAGAAAAGAGAACCCTCTTGCACTGTTGGTGGGAATGTAAACTGATACAGCCACTATGGAGAACAGTATGGAGGCTTCTTAAAAAACTAAAAATAGAACTACCATATGACCCAGCAATCCCACTACTGGGCATATACCCTGAGAAAACCATAATTCAAAAAGAGTCATGTACCACAATGTTCATTGCAGCTCTATTTACAATACCCAGGACATGGAAGCAACCTGAGTGTCCGTTGACAGATGAATGGATAAAGAAGATGTGGCACATATATATAATGGAATATTACTCAGCCATAAAAAGAAACGAAATTGAGTTATTTGTAGTGAGGTGGATGGACCTAGAGTCTGTTATACAGAGTGAAGTATGTCAGAAAGAGAAAAACAAATACCGTATACTAACACACATGTATGGAACCTAAAAAAAAAAAAAAGGTTCTGAAGAACCTAGGGGCAGGACAGGAATAAAGACTCAGACGTAGAGAATGGACTTGAGGACATGGGGAGGGGGGAGGGTAAGCTGGGACAAAGTGAGAGAGTGGCATGGACGCATATACACTACCAAATGTAAAATAGATAGCTAGTGGGAAGCAGCTGCATAGCACAGGGAGATCAGCTCAGTGCTTTGTGACCACCTAGGGGGGTGGGATAGGGAGGGTGGGAGGGAGACGTAAGAGGGAGGGGATATGGGGATATATGTATATGTATAGCTGATTCACTCTGTTATAAAGCAGAAGCTAGCACACCATTGTAAAGCAATTATACTCCAATAAAGATGTTTGAAAAAAGGAAAAAAATAAACATAGAAAAATGCACAAATCATAAATGTACAGTTCAATCAATATTCACAAGGTGAGCACAACCTTGTAACCAGCACCCAGATCAAGAAACAGAACATTATTAGCATTTCCCTAATGCTCCCGTCCAGTCACATCTCAACCCCCGGGTAACCACTATTCTGACTTTATTTTTTGGCTGGGCAGCACACTGGATCTTAGTTCCGCAACCAGGGATCAAACCCATGCCCCCTGCAATGGAAGCACGGAGTCTAAACCATTGGACCACCGGGGAAGTCCCACGCTGATCTGACTTTTAACATCATAGATTAATTTTGTCTGCTTTTGGATTTCATATAAAAGGAATCAAACAATATATACTCGTGTATATGACTTTTGCTGAAAGTTGTGAAATTAATCTATGTTGTTGCATAAGGTTCACTCTCATTGCTTTTATATATATAAACATATACATGTATAAGTGAACCACTTTGCTGTACACCAGAAACTAACACAACATTGTAAATCAATTATACTTCAATTTTTGAAAAAAGAATGCTTCTATGAACATTCTTCTACATAGTTTTTGGGAAATATAAGTACACATTTCTGGGTACTTCTTCTGACTTTATAACTAAAAGTGGAATTGCCAGTTTGTAGGGTTGTTTTCACTGATACTGCAAACAGATTTCCAAAGTGTTGTAGGTACTAATTTACATTCTCATCAGCAATGTATGAGAGCTTCTCTTGCTTCATGTTCTTGGCAACCTTGGTATATTGTTTTTCATTTTAGTCATCCTGGTGGGTGGGTAATGGTATTGCCTTGTAGTTTTAATTTACATTTCCCTGACGACTAATGAAGTTGAGCACCTTTTCATGAGCTTATCAGCCATATGGTTTGGATATATCTTCTTTTGTCAAGTGCCTATTCAATGCTTTTAGGCAAACAATTTAAGCCTAAATTTACTTACCCTGAGTGATAAGAGCATTGTTCAGTATTCAGTTTAATTTCCAAAAAGCATGTTCTATTCATGGGCTACATTGAGAGATGATCCTTATACCTCTGTGCTACTTACATGATGTCATTTGGTTAATACAAGCACTCTGAAAGTAGAAGGCTGAGGTTATGCTCGTTTTACAGAAGAGGAAGCAGTCTCTGGGAGATTGTGACATGCTCAAAATAAGTGGCAGGACCAAGATCCTCGATAAAGATTTTGCTGTTTCCTGGCCAAATGCTCACTCCACTATAGTGGTTTAATCTCCCCACCTATTATAACAAATATTTTGTATCACCGCCCCCCTATACTACAATGAAATTAAATCTACAGATAATTTCAAAAGATAATCAGTTTGTTGCCCCCATGGTATAAAGGAGAAATAAAAGAATAATGGCTTATAGTAAATAATTACTATAATTACAAATAAAATAAGAATCTAATAATAGTATAATTACAAATGAAACAAATGTTCAAGTACAACTATACTAGAACATGTAATGAAATAACAGATGCTTAAAGCAGACTCACTATAAATTCAAACAGCCACAAATAAAGACAAACACAACTGGTTGTACTGACAACTCTAATCCCATACATTGCTGTCCCTGGCATGATTTTCCAAATCGGTGAACAACTTCAGACAAAATTCTGAACAAAACAAAGTACCATCTGGGCTTCCCTGCTGGCGCAGTGGTTGAGAGTCTGCCTGCCGTTGCAGGGGACATGGGTTCGTGCCCCGGTCCAGGAAGATCCCACATGCCGCGGAGCGGCTGGGCCCGTGAGCCATGGCTGCTGAGCCTGCGCGTCCGGAGCCTGTGCTCCACAACGGGAGAGGCCACAACAGGGAGAGGCCCACGAACTGCAAAAAACACAAACAAACAAACAAAAAAAACAAAGTACCGTCATCCCTTAACTTACATAGTTGTATTCCTGAGAAATTCACTGTACTTTTAAACCATGTAAAAAATATTTTGTGTTTATATACAAAAGGGAGTTAGGCTTTAGACTCAGATACCTTTGGACAGTTTTTCAGCTGCGTGAGTACTGATACATTCAAAAGTTGGACAGGATGCAGGACACGTCTTCATTTTGCGGGATTGTCACGTTCATTGCAGGATAACTTAGCGGGCCTGGCCGTGCCCTCGAAATGGCAGTAGTGTCCCCCAACTATTGTGACAACCCAAAACTTCTTGGAGCAGTACTGCTCGTCCTGAGGGCATTATACTACACGCTCTGCATGGCACAGGCCCGGGCTTAAATTCGGAGTGTGACCAAAAAGCTGGGCTTTGGACTGGGAAAGACCTGAGTTCAGTGGTCAGCCATTCATTCTCTGTAAGACCCTGAGCAAAGCCACTTAACATCTCTGAGCCTCAAGTCTCCAGCTATGGGGCTGGTCTCTGCCTCCCACAGCAGGAGCGGCAGTTGCTATGTCTCCCTTGAGCACAGCTGTGGCAGGCTGTGTGGAGAAGGCTTCCATCCCTCACACCCCATCACTCAGCCCTCCAGTCCACCCACCACCCCGCGTTGCAAGGTTGACCGGTTACTTCTGCATGTCGTTCTTTTTTTTTTGGCCATGACATGTGGCCTGCAGGACATTAGCTCAGAGTCCTAACCACTGGACCACCAAGGAATTCCTATATATAGTGCTTTTGATCTTCCCGGTCCCTGTTGATAAGTACATTCAGCAGTAGATGCTATGGAAGATATTAGCATGTCTCTCAAAAAGAAATATCAAAACACATATCTATTGCATCAGTAGAAAATACTCCTTAAGGCTTTAGCTATGAAAAAATACACTGTTTGACACTTTCCCAAGTCTAATGAGTTACCTCATCCTGGTCAAAATCTTGGTAAATGTAACCCCTTCCCATGGAGATCCCAACCGCAGCCCTTGCTAACACATGCCTTTTTGAAATTGGTGATAATTGGCCTACTTGAAAAATAGAAATCAGATTAGTGAGGGATATCACAGTGGATTCAAAAGTATTACTAAAAAAAAAAAACTAAAGAAAAAAAGTATTACTAGAGCTTAAATTCAAAGGCACAAGGTACAGCATATGAACATAATATGAATGTATATGAATTATACTGGAGTATAGATTTTTTTAAAATTTAATAATATGGGCTTATGCAAATATAAAATTAACACATGTCAAAGACTTTATTCAACTTATTGATGAATGAAAAAAACCATTAGGATGTTAAAATTCAAAGGAGAATTTAACGCAGTAGACAGTATATTTTTAGAGCTCTATGAACAAAAATCATTTGCACAGCTATGGACAGGAAGCATTTGTATTTCTCTCAATTTTCTACAATTTAACTTCTACCTCTACAGGTTGTAAAACCAACCAACCAAACAAACAAAAAAACAAAACCAACCCTGGTGTTAATTTTCTGCTGCTGCTGTAACAAATTACCAAAAACTTGGTAGCTTAAAACAACACAAATTATCTTACAGTTTAGTTGGAGTATCTTACAGTTGGAGGGCAGAAGTCCAAAATGGGTTTCACGTGGCTAAAATCAAGGTGTCAGCAAAGCTATGTTCTTTCTGGAGGCTCTAGGGGGGGAATCCGTTTCTCTGCTTTCTCCACCTTCTGGAGGCTACCCCAACTCTTTGGCTTCTGGTCCTCTTCCTTCATCTTCAAGGCAGTAATGGTTGGTTGAGTCTTTTTCACTCTGCAGCACCCCAGGTTCTCTGATTACATTGTCACATCTTCTTTGACTCTGACTCTCCTGTCTCCCTCTTTCACTTTTAAGGACCCTGGGGATTATACTAGGCCCACCTGGATAATACAGGATAGTCTCCCCATCCCGAGATCCATCAATGGTGCTAACGCCTATGAGAATCAGATGATCCCTGAAGAGTCCACAAGAGACCACACCCTGTGGTCCACTGGAAGGACGCAGTTCACTGAAAGGACACAGTCCACTGAAAGGATGCTCAATAATCTCTTTTGTCTTTTTCCCAGTCTTGGAAAATTTTTCCTGATGATGCCAAGGCTCATAACAAGGGTGACTATGCAAAACACAAAATCAGGCAACCCTGGAATCATGTTCCTGATCAGGGAAGCAGCTGCCCCTTTAATCAGGCCGTGGTCACTGGTTCTTGCCCAGCTGATCTGGCTTGTTTCCCTTGGCCTCTGCTAGCGTGTGAGTTTTCCAGTCCTGGTTACTGATTGATCAAATTTCCTTTCCTCAGCCCTGGAACCGAGCAGTAACATTTAGTCCATAAACTGGGAAAAAGTTAGAAGGTGACAAAGAGAAACGAGGCATATAGGTAGGGCACAAACAAAGCCAAACCTTAACCACTTTATGGTTTTGTGTCGACCTGCATTGTCCCAGGGCTGGGACAGGGAGTGGGCGCAATAGACAGCGGGGTAGAGATGTCTCTCCACACTGCCCTCCTCCTCCCACCCATTTGGCTCTCATGGAATGAGGGCGAGCCAAGAACTCCCCTGTAGTAAGTCCAAGATGTCTTCATGCTATTAACTAAATGGTCACAGTGAACAGGAAGTAGCCAGCCACTCTTGATCAATCCAACAATTTTCAAACTACTCTTTTTTGTTGTTGTTGTTTGTTTTTTGTGGTACGCGGGCCTCTCACTGTTGTGGCCTCTCCCGTTGCGGAGCACAGGCTCCAGACGCGCAGGCTCAGCGGCCATGGCTCACGGGCCCAGCCGCTCCGCGGCATGTGGGATCTTCCCAGACCGGGGCACAAACCCGTGTCCCCTGCATCGGCAGGCGGACTCTCAACCACTGCGCCACCGGGGAAGCCCCAAACTACTCTTGATCAAACTCCTGCTTAACACTGAATTTTCACATTGCTCAGTTAGTTATTCATCTTCTCTCTCTAAAGAAAATCCTCTTAAATAAATGGCAATCAACCAAGACAGAATGAGAAGCTGCCTGATGGAGGCCAGAAGGTCACTTCATTCAAAGCCAAAGTAACTCATTCCTTCCCTGAGCAAAATCTGATTGAGCCTTTGCTGGGTGCAAGGTCCTGGGTCAGGCTCTGCTGGGAGTACAAATAAGTCCTGCCTTCAAGGAGCTTCCAGTCCGGGGGGTGGAGAGGTAAGGGTGAAGTCGCATGTCCAAAAGCATAAAAAGGGAAGAAAAGGATTCCAGAGTGAGGGGACAGCAGCAGGGAAAGCACGAAGATGTGGTCACAGCGGATGCGTTCTTGGCTGGGAACTTCAGATAGAAAGAAGTTCAACCTATTCGCTCAAGCTCGGGAGGAACGGAACAATGCCATGAGAGATGAGACTGAAGAAAGGCAGGAGGATCAGATTATTGCTTGTGTACCCTCAGCCTTGGGTTGAGTCCTTCATTCACTAGATATTTATTTAGCACTTTCTATGCTCCCAACACCAAGTCAAGCACTTCTAATGGCTCTACCTTCAATAAGCCACAGTCTAGCGAGGGGAAAGAGCTATGCAAATAAATACTCTCAGTAGAGCGAGATACATGCAAAAAAGAGGTGTGCTTTAAGTGCTGAGCAAGAGACCCCCAAACTCTGCCCAGAGGATTGGGAAGAGGAAAGAAGGCCACTCAGAAGATTTTGCAAAGGCTATATACTTAGTAATATACTTCCTGGGTAACAAGCAGAAGATGAAGAAGACTCATGGAATGACAGCTCATGGTCTGCTCCAAGGCTCCGTGCTCATAGTCATTCTAAAGGCACAGAACTCATCGCGTCCAGTCGGATCGGGTCCTTGATGGCTCCGTTCCCATTGCGTCAAGACAGTCGAAGCCAGATTTAAATCCTGCACAAATTCACTTCGCTCCTGCTCCATTCACCTGCCTCCTGCATCATTCACCTGCCTCCTGCATCACATTCCTTGGACTGCTTTCTCTCTGCCCCGTAGCTCTGCAATTTAGCCCAGAATTTGGTTTCCTCCAGTTTTTGACCTTGGACTCACTTGTCTGCCTGCAGCTCTTTAAATTGCTGATTCTATGAAAGGCCTTAGGGTCACATCAACTGCCTCTATCAGTTACTCAGTAACTAACTTGCAAACTCTGAGATTCCCAGTCAGGCGAGAAGGAAAAGCTTACAGGCACTCTGCATTCGCTCCTCTTGGCTAACTCGGCATTATAAAGGAAGTTTCTCCTTCCAGAGGTGAATTCCAGCTTTCACAGCCAGTGGAGCCCACAGTTCTGAGACCATAAGCGCCATTGCCAGCCTTCCCCAGTGCTGGCCGTGTCCAGGGTGTTTTCCCCTTACCTTCCCAACTACACCAAACACCCTGCAGTTTCGTGGCATTCTGCTGTAGCTGCCTAATTTTTTTGACCCTCCAGGCCCCATGATTTTGGGGCAAGGATCATCAGAATTATTTCTGTTTTCCTGCCTTACTGGGAAACTCTGAAATGGCAGAGTGCAGCCAGAAAGACCCTGTATGGAATCCACTTTGCTGGATTCCTCATGGGACGATTTGGAATAAAAAAATACCCTAGCAGGCATTGGCTGACAACCACTGCAGCTAACAAAGGGGTTAGTGAGCCTGTCTTTCATGGAATCTGCTTCCTAGCTCTGGATTTGACCTGTGTGCAAATTTCCAGGAAGGACTAAACATAATGATGCTATAAACCAGCTTGGATGCTGAAGGAGGTGGCCTTACAGAAATGGTGGCCCTGAAGGTAGGGCCCAGAAAGGTAAGCTGGCTAACTGCCTACACCTGCTCACCAGTCTGGCCAAGCCCAGAATCTGGCTGGGGGCTGTCCACCGCACAGAGTTCCAGGGGGATGATTATAACTGTGTGCACATAACCGTAGAGACAGATGTCATTGATACTGCAATTGGGACTTGCTGCGTGCCTCTCCCCAAATAACCTGCCAGGTCCAAACCTGTTTATACCCTCCTGCGTTTCTTCATGCCTCATTATTTATCTACAGGAAATTATCCATGGTTCAAGCTACACAAGTTTCTAGGTATTGAGTCACCTTATCACACAGAGCCAGTCCACTGGGTCCAGATACCAACACACCCAGACTTCTGATTTTGGTGAATGTCAATTCCATATGTGCTCTACTAGGGATGAGAGGTGCAAAAGGGGTTCGTCACACATGAGAACCCCAGACAGTTAACCGTGAAACTTGGGAAGCCACTGACATTTTTATCATCCACTTGTCATGATGATATCCGCACTTACCTGTTTTAAGATCCTAGGGTCACTCCCTGAGACCTCAGGTGGCAGCCACTCTTAGCTACTTGCTGCTGGTCAGCACTACTTGCAGGCTTTGTAGTCGAGTGCATGACCGCCCTCCCAGTCCCACCTCACTTCCTGACCCCTGCTCTCATCTGACCCATCCCAGACCGCTGGCCAAACACATAAGGAGTAAATAACTCCTCATGGGACAGTGACTGTCTGTGTCAGCACCCTTATGCCCACTGCTGCTTATATTTGTATATACTGTCCAGCACAAAGGAAAGCACTGTGTAGGCTCTATATAAACACTATGTATTTTCATTACGTTATGCTATGTGATGATCCCTAAATAGACAGTCTTTCAATTCTGGGACCATCTTTCTTCTATCAGCTGCACGTTCCTAATGTCTTGCCATGACTTCGAACCCAGCACGATGAACATACTCCTTCCAAACCAGGTGTTTCCTTCCAACTTCTCTATGTCTGTTAACATTCTCTCAGTCTTTGGGATTAAAAACCTGAGTCCCCCCTCCAAATCCTCCCTAACAATCACATCTCATATTCTACCTGTTACCTGATATTTCAGATTCCATTCGAATGCTTCCCTAACCCAGCAGTTGTCAACCCTGCTCATGCGTTAGAATTATTAGAGGAACAGTCTTAAAATAGCAGATGTGGGTCCTGCCTGGGGTCACCTCTCTCATAGGGTTGTGCAGATCATTCGGTGTAGAAGGGTGGGTGGGTGGCTGAGCCAGTTCATGCATTGACCCTGGCATGGAGCTGCATTTGATGAGAGGAAGAGGAGCCTTTGAATTCACACAAAGGCACAGTATAGACCAAGAAAGCTCTGGCCGTCCTCTGAATTCTGATTCAGCAGACCTAGAGATTTATATTTTAAATAGCTCCAGTGAAATACGGAGACTTCATTCCTAAATAACCGCATCCCCTTCTCTCTCTTTTTTGTTTTATTATTGTTACATCTATGTATGTTATAAACCCAATAATACATTGTTATAATTATTACTTTTAAAGAGACTTAGAGAAGGAGAGCAAGTATATATTACAGAGTTTGTTCTACTAACCTTCTGTTCTACTAGTAGAATATCAGAACAAACCGATATTCCTGTTTCTCTTTATTTCTTCCTATGGATTTGAGTTTCCATCTGGTGTCATTTCCTCACTCCAATACAGCTTTGCTCCCACCAGCTTCCTTCACACTGTTATTGTCAAACATGTTACATTTTTACATGTTTTGGCCCCAACAATACAATTCTATACATACTATTTTATTCCATTACTTTTTTTTTTTCCTTTTTTTGGCGGTACGCGGGCCTCTCACTGTTGTGGCCTCTCCTGCTGCGGAGCACAGGCTCCGGACGTGCAGGCTCAGCGGCCATGGCTCACGGGCCTAGCCACTCTGCGGCACGTGGGATCTTCCCAGACCGGGGCATGAACCAGTGTCCCCTGCATCGGCAGGCAGACTGTCAAACACTGCGCCACCAGGGAAGCCCTCCATTACTTTTTTAAACGATATATAACTCAATACCGTAAAATTCACTCTTGGATGACTATTAATGACTAGTGCTTGCGGGCCATTTGTGTATCTTCTGGGGAGAAATGTCTATTCAGATCCTTTGCCCATTTTATATATATATATATATATATATATATATATATATATTATTTTTTTTAAGAAGATGTTGGGGGTAGGAGTTTATTAATTAATTAATTTATTTATTTTTGCTGTGTTGGGTCTTCGTTTCTGTGCGAGGGCTTTCTTTAGTTGTGGCAAGCGGGGGCCACTCTTCACCGCGGTGCGCGGGCCTCTCACTATCACGGCCTCTCTTTTTGCGGAGCACAGGCTCCAGACGCGCAGGCTCAGTAGTTGTGGCTCACCGTCCTAGTTGCTCTGCGGCATGTGGGATCCTCCCAGACCAGGGCTCGAACCCGTGTCCCCTGCATTAGCAGGCAGATTTTCAACCACTGCGCCACCAGGGAAGCCCTCCTTTGCCCATTTTTAATTGAGTTATTTCTCTTTTTATTGTTGAGTTGTAGGATATTCTAGATACAAGTCCCCTACCAAACACGTGATTTACAAATATTCTCTCCCATTCTGCAGATTGTCTTTTCACTTTCTTGATGGTATCCTTTAAAGCACAAAAGTTTTTAATTAAAAAATGTTTTAAATTTTGATGATTCCAATTTATCTACTTTTTTTTTCTCTTGTTGCTTGTGCTTTTTGTGTCATATTTAGGAAATGTTTTCTTTTTCAATTTATGTCTTTCCTCTTGCATTTGGCTGTGAGCTACAAAGAGAAACCAGGCCATGCCTTGGATATGTCAGCCAGTGCTTTGCATCAAGTCTGGGAAGTTTTCAACCATTATTTCTTTGAATATTTTTTTCTATCTCTTTCTCCTCTCCTTCTGGTACTACCATTACCCATATGCTGGTGCACTTAATGGTGTCTCACACTTCTCCAAGGCTCTGTTCATTTTTACTCATCCTTGTTTCTCTTTGTTCTTATGACTGCATAATCTCTATTGATCTACCGTCAAGTTCACTGATTCTTACTCCTGACAGATCAAATCTACTGTTGAGCCCCTCTAGTAAATTTTTCATTTTGGTGGTTGTACTTTTTGACTCCAGAATTTTCATTTGATTCTTGTAGCTTCTATCTCTTTACTGATATTCTCTATTTGATGAGACACTGTCATCATAAATCCTTTAAATCTTTAGGTATGGTTTCCTTTAGTTCTTTGAACATATTTCTAATCAACGCTTTGGAGTCTTTGTCTGCTAAGTGTGCCATCTGAACCCCTCAAGGTGGTTTCTATTTCCTGCTTTTTTTTTTCCTGTGTGTGGGTCACACTTTTCTGTTTCTTTGTATGTCTCATACTTTCTTATTGAAAAGTGGACATTTTTCATAATAGATTGTAGCAACTATGGATGCTGATTTCCCATCCCAGAGGGTTGTAGCTACTGTTTGCTTCATCATTTGTTTATTTGTTTAATGGCTTGGCTGAACTAACTTTGCCAAGTCTATTTCCCCTGTGGTGTGCAGTCTCTGATGTCCCTGCTCAGACAGTTTCCCCTTGTTTTTCTCTTTTACCCTGGCTAGCTGGGGTTGCCCAGGGTTGGCCTCAGGTACTTATCGGTTACAGGTTGTACTTAAGGCCCCTTAAGGCCAGTTATATTTTTACCCTTTATCATTGGATATGTGTTTGGCTTGGAGGCTGCTGTCACATTCAGGGAGTTTACTTTTTTGCCCCACGTTTGTGCAGCACCTAGCAGCTTAGATGTTCCCTCTCTGATCACTCCTGGTAGGGTGCAGCCTCAGGCATGCCTACAGTCATCCCAACTGCCAGGGATGAGTGTGATTTTACTGTTAAGACTAATTTCCTAGGAGCTTCCCCTGGTCAGGGTAGCTTATTGTTCAGTCAGTGTTTGGTCAGAGGTTGTGTTTAAGCCCATTGTGCGATAAGGGGCCCTGTGTTAACAGCCAGTGTGCGGCTTGGGGAAGTTTTCAAGTCTGCCGCATCCTGTGCCCTGATTGCCCCTAAGTGGGAGTGCTCAGCCTGCTTGATCCCTAGTGTCGAATGGGCTTCCAGGAAGGCTCTTATGGGCTTCCGCTTTCCCTGGTTCTCTATTAACTTTCTAGCCACTCTGCCATTTTGCTTGTATCATGGAGCAACCAGCTCCTCTTAATTGCTCTACATCAAGATCTCTGTTGTTTTCCACAACACCATTAGGCAGAGTTTTCTCCAGGCTCTGTTCCAATACCGTTTCAAGCGGAGTTCTGAAGCTCTTTGTCCTCATGAGTTGCTTTTCCTCCTTGGCAGAACCTGTGTGCCACTGCATCAGAGCTGGGGGTGGGGCCCCATTTTTCCTGGAGCAACATCCTGCTCTGTGAGGGGTTGGGGTGGGGGATGGAAGCTACTGATCTTCTCTGCCTGTTCCTCCTGGTTTAGAACCCCACTCTATAAACTGGCTTGGGGGAGGGATGGAGTGATGGGGGGCCCAGTATTCTCAGCCTGCCATGCCTATAATAGAGTTTCCACAACAGAGAACTAGGGACATGGAAGTTCTGACAGTCTGCTTCTCCCAGGGTGAAACTGTAGCCACAGACTGGGAGCTGGGATGAATCTTCTTGTTAAGAGCAGAGCTCCCTGGGAGAGCTTCTGTAACTAGGGGCTGGGACAGGCAGGCTAAGGGAATAATGGGTCATGGCTCAAAGGCCATAGACTCTCATCATTCTTCCTAAAATGTGGGTTTCTTGTATAATATTTTTCTGTTTGCTCTATGCTCTTGGAACAATTTCAAGTGATTGTTAAATGATAGCACGTGTTTTGTCTTACAGTTTTTACCAGTTAAGTTGTTGTTTTGCTGGGGAGAGGATCCACCTAACTCCTTGCCCTGCCATTCTGAAAGCTCCACCCTCTGTGTGTTATATTTAGAACAGTGCCCCCAGGGTAAGTGCTCGACAAATGATAACTGTTATATTTTGTTTCTTGCCATTTATCTTCAAGATTCAGTGTTTTCCATTCTCAGTGAAGCCTTCCTTAGGGTGCAAAGCCTGTGACAGCAAGCCTGCCTCTGAATCCAGTAGCATTTATGATGTTCTGCTTTGCCCAGTTACTTACCTTCTGTGTAGGGGTGCTGCCTCCTTGGCTGGGGCACGAGATGCTCTTCTGCTTTTTTATATTCCCAACACATCTGAGGCTCAGTAAATATTTGTTAAATGATATGAAACACAGAGTACTATAAATAATAGAGGAACAGTTTGTACCTGACAACTATGTAAATAATCCCATTGACACATCCACTCAATAGGCTATTTTTTTAAATAACAGTTTTATCATAATTCTCATACCATACAATTCACCCATTTAAAGTGTCCAAGTCAATGGTTTTTAGTATATTCACAGAGTTTCACAACCATCAGTGCAGTTTTAGAACAGTTTCATCACCCCCATTAGCAGTCATTCCCCATTTCCCTTCAATCTCCCATCCCTAGGCAAATCTACTGTCTCCATTGATTTGCCTCTTCTAGGCATTTCATACAAATGGAATCACACAATATGTGATCCTTTGTGTCTTGCTTCTTTCACTTGAATACTTGAATAAAGTATTCGAGGTTCATCCAATTTGTAGTGTTTCAGTACTTCATTTCTTTTTATTGCTAAATAATATTTCACTGTATGGATATATCATATTTTGTTTATCCATTCATCAGCTGATGGACATTTGAGTTGTTTCTATCTTTTAGCTATTATGAATAGTGCTGCTAAACATTCATGTGCAAATGTTTGTGTGGACATGTTCTCATTTCTCTTGGGTATATACTGAGGAGTGGAATTGCCGGGTCATATGGTAACTCCATGTTCAACCTTGGGGAACTGCCACACTATTTTCCAAAGCAACTTGTACCATTTTACATTCCCACCAGCAGTACATGAGGGTTCTAATTTCTCGACATCCTCACAAACACTTGTTATTATTTGTTTGTTTGTTTGTTTTTTGCGGTACGCGGGCCTCTCACTGTTGTGGCCTCTCCCGTTGCGGAGAACAGGCTCTGGACGCGCAGGCTCAGTGGCCATGGCTCATGTGCGCAGCCGCTCCGCGGCACGTGGGATCCTCCCGGACCGGGGCACGAACCCTTGTCCCCTGTATCGGCAGGCGGACTCTCAACCACTGCGCCACCAGGGAAGCCCTTATTTGTTTTTTTGATACAGCCATCCTAGTGAGTGTGAAGTAGTATCTTGTGGTTTTGATTTGCATTTCTCTGTTGAGCATCTTTTCGTGTGCTTATTGGCCATTTGTATGCCTCCTTTGGAGAAATGCCTATTCAAATCTTTTGCCCATTTTTAACTTGGGTTTTTCTGTCTTTTTATTATTCAATTGTGAGATTTTAAAATATATTCTAAGGTACAAGTCCCTTATCACATCTGGGGTTTGCAAAAAATTTCTCTCCCATTCTGTGCATTATCTTTTCACTTTCTTGATGATGTCCTTTGAAGCACAAAAGTTTTAAATTTTGATAATGTACAATTTATCTATTTTTTCTTTTTGTTGCTTGTTGCTATTGTTTATCCTTAAAAATTATGGACATGAACTTAATTAATATTTTTTTGGATATGTCTACTCAGGCAAGGGAAACAAAAGCAAAAATAAATAAACAGAATACATCAAACTAAAAAGTTTTGTACAATGAAGGAAACGATCAACAAAACGAAAAGGCCACCTACTGAATGGGAGAAGATATTTGCAAACAATATACCCAGTAAGGGGTTAATATCCAAAATATACAAAGAACTCATACAGCTCCACATCAAAAAAATAAACCACCTGATTAAAAAATCGGCAGAGGATCTGAATGGACATTTTTCCAAAGAAGACTTACAGATGGCCAACAGGCATGTGAAAAGACACTCAACATCACTAATTAGGGAATGATTAGTGCAAATCAAAACCACGAGATATCACCTTACACCTGTCAGAACTGCTATTATCAAAAGGACAACAAATAACAAGGCAAGGATGTGGAGAAAAAGAAACACTTGTGTACTGTTGGTGGGAATCTAAATTGGTGCAACCACTACAGAAAACAGTATGGAGATTCCTCAAAAAATCAAAAATAGAGCTACCATATGATCCACCAATTGCACTTCTGAGTATTTACCCAAAGAAAATGAAAACGCTAGTTCGAAAAGATATATGCACCCGTGTTCATTGCAGCATTATTTACAATAGCCAAGATATGAAAGCAACCTAAGTGCCCATCCATACATGAATGGATAAAGAAGATGTGTATATGTGAGTGTGTATACACACCCATATATATACGTACGTACATATACACTCTGGAATATTACTCAGCCATAAAAAGAATGAAATCTTGCCATTTGCGACAACATGGATGGACCTAGAGGGTATTATATTAAGTGAAATAAGTCAGAGAAAGATGAATGAACAAACATAATAAAAGAGAAACAGGGTTATAGATACAGAGAACAAAACGTGGTTGCCAGAGGGGAGGGAGGTGGGGGGAGAAAATAAATAGGTGAGGAAGATTAAGAGATACAAATCTCAGGTGCAAAATAAATGAGTTATGGGCATGAAATATACAGTGTGGAGAATATAGTCAATAACTATGTAATATCTTTGTATGGTGACATTGTAACTAGACTTATCATGGTGATCTTTTTGAAATGTATAGAAATATGGAACCACTATGTTGTGTAACAGTAACTAACATTGTGTCGTAGGTCAATTATACTTCAAAGACAAACAAACAAGCAAATAAACAAACTCATGGAAAAGAGATCAGATCTGTAGTTAACCAGAGGTGGGGAGAGAAAGGGGAGGGGGGAATTGGATGAAGGCAGTCAAAAGGTACAAACTCTCAGTTATAAAATAAATAAGTACTAGGGATGTAATGCATGATATGATAAAATAATTAACACTGCTGTTAATGTTAATTATAATGTTATATATGAAAATTGTTAAGAGTGTAAATCCTAAGAGTTCTCATCACAAGAAAAATATTTTTTTTCTTATCTCTTTAATTTTGTATTTATATGAGATGATGGATGCTCACTAAACCTATTGTGATAATCATTTCATCATGTATGCAAGTCACATCATTCTGTTGTACACCTTAAACTTATACAGTGCTGTATGTCAATTATATCTCAATAAAACTGGAAGAAAAGTTATGGACATGAAGATTGTACAGAGAAAGAAAAATGCTTATGATGAATTGCTAATTTGTTGACACATGACATCTACCCAATTCAAATAAATTTTAGCAGACAGGAAATTTATTGGTCATGAACTTTGAGAAAGGTCAAACAATTAAATCATAGGAAGGCCGGGGTCATGGATCAACCTCAGAAAGAGCTACATCCAGAATTCCTAATAGCACCCGGGCTCTCTCTACAGTTCTTTTTGTCTCTTATTTTAGTTACATGTCCAGAAACACCATCCCTTGCAGCTCCCAAATTTTACACATTATAATTCTGACACTAAGGAGGGGCTGCTCACATGGTTCAGGTGTCCATACTCCAAATAGGAGCAAATCTACTGCTTACCCCTAGCCCCGCACAGCACATGCCAACCCAGCCACGCACCCTATATAAAAAGCTATTTTCTGAAAAGATATATGAGTTGACAGTGCTCACTGGGGATAAAGCTGGAGGAGAGAGATTGTTACTTTTCACTTTACATTTTTTATCATGTACCTGAAGTACTTTATTTTCAAATTTAAAACAAAACAATCCTTTTAATGTTTAGAAGGGAAAATGTGTATAGGAGAAAAGATAAGAAAGAAAATCTCTAAATGCTAGCATGTGATAGATGCATTAAGAGGATGGAGGGTCATGTAGGATTGTTTCCTTTTTTCAGTTTTTTCCCAAGTTTTTTGTAAAGTGATTATATAATTTTATACCAATGATAATCTTAAAAAAAAAAACAGAGCCACACAGGGAACTGTATTCAATATCCTGTGATAAATCATAATGGAAGAGAATATGAAAAAGAATATACATATGTATAACTGAGTCACGTTGCTGTACAGAAGAAATGAACACAACATTGTAAATCAACTATACTTCGATAAAATACAAGAAAAACAACAAAAAACCCAGAACCATAGAAAAGCTGAAGAAACACTTCAGAGTGTTTCTTTGAAGAAATACTTCAAAGCATTTATTTGCTTTTGTAAATAAATAATAACAAATACATAATCACGTCCCAAATTAATCATTTGAGGAAAAAAATCTGGATTTCTATATTTTATTTTTGCATGAAGCAAAGCTGACCCAGAGTCACTCTGCCCTTTTGGTGCTGACAGTCGTAGACTGTTGCTGGCAAGCGTGTGAGTCAAAGAACTGAGAGAAGAATCTTTTCCATAGCCCATGTTAGCCCAAGGCTGGTTCTGGGATAATAAGCTGGGAAAGAGTGGTGAGGTTTTGGAAGCCTAGAGATGATGATAAAGCTCCTTTCTATAAAATAAGTGGGGTTAGGAAGAAAGTCGGTTTGGCTGCTTCCGTTTTTTTTTTTGGTTTTTTTTTTTTTGGTACGCGGGCCACTTACTGCCTTGGTCTCTCCCATTGCGGAGCACAGGCTCCGGACGCGCAGGCTCAGCGGCCATGGCTCACGGGCCCAGCCGCTCCGCGGCACGTGGGATCTCCCCAGACCGGGGCACTAACCCATGTCCCCTGCATCGGCAGGCGGACTCTCAACCACTGCGCCACCAGGGAAGCCCAGGCTGCTTTAGTTTTATTCCTGGGCAAGGTCTGCCTGGATCCACCCAGGTGCAAGAATCTACTTCAACCACAGACACAGCTGAGGGATGACCTTTCTCAGGTGATGATTGCACTTCACTGGTTGGTAGATTTCCTTCAGCCTCAGCCCTAGTCTCCCTCTTTCTCCTTTCTTTTCAGTAATATCTCCTTTTACATGGGCCCCATGAGTTTCTTCATCACTAATCATTAATGAGGCTAATCACTAATCTCTACATTGTGACCTAACAAAGACCTGTGGTGCTTCTCCCAGAGGGCTCACCATGGCTTTTACTGTGTCGTCCACTAAATCAACATCAGGAAGAAGAGAGGGCAAGATGAATGGACAGGAGATAACTGAAGTGACCACATTTCTAACCAGCGAGTTTAGGCATGGGCCATGCAGATCCAGGCAGGATGAATCAGGGACTGGAAGAGAGCTGGCTCCTTGGCTCCAAGACTCACCCCCCAGGCTGTGGAAGTGGGAAAGGACAGTGGATGGGCTGGTATTGGTTTTCCCATGGGACTCTGTGTTATTTTTAGAATTCTAAATCTAAGAGACATTTTAACCTTCCTTATATTTGTTTATTTGCATTATTACTTTAGCTTAGCCACCATATTTTATACATCAGTGCAAACTCCTTCATAGTTTGCTTATGTTTGTATATTAACACCAAAACAGGCCAGCAAAACTCAGAGCATCTGATCACTTAAGGATGTCCCCGAGCTGGGTCTGACCCTTCTAACCCTTCCCCTCAAAGAATCAAGCTGACTTCCAAGTTGAGGGAACTGGGCAGCTCGTGTTCACAGGGACATTCTCAACCTTGTTATGGGGAGTGGGGAGGGACAGAGGTGAGTGGCAGAGAGTACTGGCCTGGAACCAAAACTCAGAGTCCGCAAACAACTGGGATAGAAAGTTGTCCCCTTGTAATGCAGAACTGGAAGCTCTGGCAACTCAGCTGCTCTCCTGGGATTAATACAAATTTGGTTTTACTTAATGGGATCATGGTCCCTTTCTCTGGTCCCGTTTTAAGCCCAGGCCATGATGTCCTGGGATTAGGGGAGCAGGAGAGTCTATAAAGGGCATAGGATTGGTGTGTGCAGGGGCACAGGGCAGAGGAATCTGAGGAGTTCTCAGAGGATGCCAAGACTTCACATCTTCACAGCATCAGGAAGTACAGCCCATACAGAGCCAGGGGCATCTGAGGCTGGGCCAGGATTTAAGGAGAAAGACGGAAGATCCCAGAAACAACAAAATAACATTATGAAATGCAGGGAGGCTGGCAAAGGCAATGTGGCAGATTTTGTTCTGGGTATTAAAATTGCAGGTCTGATTATGTATGGGATGACACTGCTGGCTCAGGGCAAGTCCTGACTGACTAGGCTGCCCTCCAGCAGCTCTGACCTCACAGTACCCAGCCTCCTTTCGGTAATTGGAAGGACTGAAAACGCCCTTCCTCAAGGACAAAAATATCTCCCATCATAGGTCTGATGCTGGACCCTGAAACAAGTTGTTCCTTTAATGGGATTGTTTCTGACAAATTGGATCCAATGCCCCTGTTAAAATGCAAATACATATTTGGAGCAGTGACAGGGAGTGGGTAAGTAATAAGCCTTAGCAGCTATCAGCACTTTAGCTTGAAAATTAGTTTGGGAACAAAGAAAATTTTCCTGAGGACGAGATACAGAGTGGGATGGTTAGGGGTTTCGCTGTTGTTCGTGGTGGTGGTAGCTGTTTGTCTCGTTTTGTCTTTTTGCTGGGGGTGGGGGACAGGCTGCAGGCAGGCTTAGAGCCAAAGCCGCGTCGAGTAATGGAGGAGGCCCTCTGATGTACTGCAGTCCTTGCTCTCAAATGACGCATAATTCAGGCACGGGGGAGATAAATCACTGACATCCCAGTCTCTCAAAGCCATCATTGGAAAAGGAAGGATGAGCCAGGGTATATTAGAGAGCAGAGTCAGACCGCAGGGCCCACGGGGGTGAGGGATCCATTCACCTCCCCACTGGGCAGAGTAGTGTTTGCTAGAGGAAAGGGTTGTAAAGAGAAGGGTGAACTCAGCAAGAAAAATTCTTGGGCTGGTCTCTGTTTGCTAAGTAGGGCCTATCACCCTGGCCGGCCAAGCCCTACACAGGCCATGTCTCTAGGAAAATACCAGGGCTCCACTTCCTTTCTGTTCTAAGAATCATACTGACATCTGTGGCTCCACAGGCCACAGGGTTTCCTGATCAATCAGGAGGCCAGCACTTTGTGAGTGGTAGTCAGGTGCTCACCCTTCATTTAACCAACTAACCACCACCAACCAACCACCACCATCAGAGGCTGCTGTGAGGGAGGCCTTGGGGGTCTCTGGGGACTCAGCCCTGTCAGCTCTATGTCATACTGTGCTATGACCCTAGCACCTTGGATAGGGGCTTTCTTCTGCACATCCCAGAAGACCAGCTGGGCTTATTAAAATGTGCCAACTTGCTTATAAATTAGTCCCTTTAGGCTCTTCTATTCCCCAAGAGCTATATATGCTCAGAGCCTTCAGGAAATATCAAGGCCAACCTCCCCAGAAAGGCTCAATGCCACCATTTTACAAAGGAAGAAACTGAAGCCCAGAGGGATTAAGGGGCTTAAGTCACACAGCTCCTTAGGGGCAGATTGGGAACTAGAACCCAGGCTTCAACTCCCACTCGGTGTTCTTTCCTCTAGAATCTAGCCTCTGCCCTCTTGTTATTTTGGGCATGAGAGAAAAGGATTATATTTGTGACTCTAGGAAAGCTTTGCTCTTGGATTAAATTCTGATTTTCTCCTCTCAAGGCTCACTGAAAGCCACATAAAGAATTTCTCCACTGGATTTGAGTTAAAAAAAAAAAATGAATCTAAAGGAAAAAATGTCAAATCTGGTATCCTAATGAGATAATGAATGCACAAGTACTTTGAAAGAGGTACAGCACTTCAGGGCTTTTCAAATATAAGGTATTATCGTGCTCTTGAAAGAAATGCATAGCCCTTACTGGTGTAGGGGTGGGAGTGGGGGCCTGGTAGAGATTGTGAATCACAGACTGTGGGAAGGAGGGTTTTCTACAGAAAGCTGACTCATTTCTTGGTTGTCCCAAACTTAGAGAGCCAA
This sequence comes from Delphinus delphis, assembly GCF_949987515.2. Classification (NCBI taxonomy): domain Eukaryota; kingdom Metazoa; phylum Chordata; class Mammalia; order Artiodactyla; family Delphinidae; genus Delphinus; species Delphinus delphis. The sequence goes on from NC_082691.1 coordinate 84,277,374, forward strand.
GCTTCTCGGGGTTATTTCCCACCTCAGTAAGGAACTGGTGGTGGGTTCTTTCTGGGGTCTAGCACTGCAGGAAAGCTGCCCTCAGTACAGGGGTGAGTCATCTGCCTCTGGACTGCCCAGGCCAACTCTGGTTACAGCAGTTAACTGTGGTTAGCTGTTGGCATAATCAGCCTTTGGAATCTACCTTTTAAGGAGCCCTGCTGTGCTTCTCTCTGCTGGAGCTGCTGAAAGAAGGTCATCAGGCAATTGCCGGAGTTAAAGAAGTCAATGGCTAAGCTATAAGGACAGGCATCCTAGATCTGGCTACATCATGGCGATTTTTTTAAAATAGTTATTTATTTATTTACGTATTTGGATGCACCGGGTCTTACTTGCGTCACTCAGGATCTTTAGTTGTGGCATGCGGGGTCTAGTTCCCTGACCAGGGATTGAACACGGCCGCCCTGCCTTGGGAGCCTGGAGTCTCAACCACTGGCCCACCAGGGAAGTCCCCATCTTGAGGGATCTTGTATATGGGATGGATTCCTAAGAAAAGGTGAACGTTTTTAATATCCACGGCACACAAGAGGGTGGAATGCTGGGCCACTCAGTACTTGTCTTTGCCCATTTGGCTGCTGTAACAAAATACCACAGACTGGGTAGCTTACAAACAACAGAAATTTCTTTCTCACAGGGGAAAGCAAGATCAAGGCACCCAGCAGATTTGGTGTCTGGTGAGAATCTGCTTCCTGGTTCCCAGATGGCCGTTTTTCTCCCTGTGTCCTCACAGGGCTGAAGCAAGGAGCTTAGCTCTCTGAGTGGTTCCCGATGAGGTCGGTGACCTAATCACCTCACAAAGATCCCACCTCATAATACCATCACAATGGGCATTATGTTTCAACATATGAATGGGGGCAAGCCACAGATATTCATTTAGCAACTCTTTTTCAGTTGCAAACTGATTGGAAATCCATTTCAATCTGACTTAAGCAAAACAAATTAATTTATTGACTCACCTCATTGAAAAGTCTAAGAATAGGGCTAATTTCAGGCACTATTAGATCTTGGGACTCAAACAATGTTATCTGGACTTAGTTTCACCCCATCTCTCAGCTCTGCCTCCCCTCAGTGTTACCTATAATCCGTGTGGTGGCCCTTGGTGGCAGCAGTTCACCTGGAATGCTAGGGATTCCACCCAAAGAGAGAGGAGAGCTCTTTCAGTAATGCTCCTCTCCTCCATCAAATTCATTCTGATTGGACTAACTTGAATCACACCCACCCCTGTGTTCATGTTGGCTAGAACAGGGTCATATGCTCCAACTCCAGGGCCCAAGAGTAGATGTCCCCCTTAGACACTTAGCCTGAGAGGGAGGGGAGGGTAATTGCCCAGAGGAAATCTAGAATGCTGTACCAGTAGGGGGAATGGACGCTGGGCTTGGAAAAATAACGGACAGGGATTTAGTTCTACTCACATAGCGTCTGAAACAGTTTCTCCCCCAGGTCAGCGTGACCAAATTTCAAACTCCAGAGATTCTATCTGAGTGCAGTAATTCTCTGATTTCTGGATGGTTGAATGGAGAAGACTTCAGCAAAACCTGGAAATATTACATATTTAATATCAGCCTCCTTTCCCTTCCTCAGAATCAGGAATCCTATATGGACTCAGTCAGTGCCAAGTCACTACTTCTTCAGAACTTTTTCTGTAAGAGGCAGTAAGGTTCAGTGGTTATGAGCACGGATCTAGAGGTAGTCTAGGCGGGTTTAAACCCAGACTCTACAGCTTCTTGGCTGTGTCTGCATCTATAACATTGGGCAAGTTAGGCAACTTCTCTTTGCCTCAATTTCTTCATTTGTGAAATAAGGATAATAACACCTACTTCATGTCATCATTGAAAGGATTAAATGAATTAACAATTATAAAGTACAAAGTATTTGAAAAATCTAGAAACATAGGATAAATTTGTTTTTAAACATTATATTAGCTTTTCAAATAACATCAATATCTTTTCTTCAACTTTTGGACAACCCCAGTTTAAAGCAACAGGTTCAATTTTAATCTATAAAAAGTACAATAAATACACTAAAGAGTGTCTAAAAATTCTAGAAATATAGGGAAAATTATATATACAGTATATATATATGTAATAGGCACAGCTGTTAGCGAGTGATCCTTAGCGGTCTCTCTCAGCCATTGGTTGGCATCCCAGTGGCCCCTCCCCTTCCCCTTCCTCTGTATAAAAGGAGCCTGAATTCAGACTGAGGGAAGATGGTATTTTTGAGGCACTAGTCTGCCATCTTCTTGGTCTGCTGGCTTTCCGATTAAAGTCGTTATTCCTTGCCCCAGCAACTCATCTCTTGATTTATTTGCCTGTCATGTGGCGAGCAGAGCAAGCTTGGGCTCGGTAACATATACATATGAAATAAACTTTAGTTTTACATTAGTAAATGTATCCATTGCTTCAAAGTTAGAGATATTTCACTGAAAAGATGTCTTGGAATTTAAAAAAATCGAACATATTATTTGAAAAGCTAAATAGCATACAATTTAAAAATCAACTTATCCTATGTTTCCTAACTTGTCAGACACGCTGCACTTAGAACAGTGACTGGCACATAGTAAGTTATAAATGTCGTTTTCCTCTGGTTAAGTCCCATTACCTTCACAGGGAGGGTCCCCTCCTCAGGCTGAACCATTCTGGTCCTACATCCCCACTCTAGAAACCCTTAAAGTAGCATGTTTCCAAAGACCTTGGTCTGCCTACACTATTCCTTGCTGTTCCTAGAGGGTGAAGTGATATGTATAGAAAGAATATTATAGACACAGCCAAAGAGAGTAAATGAGCAAGCCATACTAGAAACCACTGATTTGATAAATAACCAGAAAGCTTAATTATAGCAGAGGCTGACCAATTTTTTTTCAGTAATTTACTATATTTATTTTGTACATAGGAAATTCAGTCTCATGGTTCATAGCCAAAAGATGCAAAAGGATGTGCAGTGAAAACTCTCCCTTCCACCCCTGCCCTCCAGCTTGCTTACTTCCTTGTGTGTGTGTGCGGGGAGAGCGTGGTTTTGACTCACTGCTTGTGTCTTCTTCTGGAGATAGTCTATACACACCTAGATCCACAGTCCCTCATCCCAAATCCTTAGGGACAAATGGGTTTCAGAAGCCAGAACTTTTCAGATTTTAGACTGTAATAATAAGTGTGTACAGTACAGATTCTGTTACACTCCAGGCTCTGTCTAGGATGACCAGTCATCCCAATTTGCCCTGGACCGTCCTGATTTTAGCACTAAGTCCCATACCCAGGGAATCCCCTCAGCCCCAGGCAAACCTGACCACTTTTAAATTTTTAACCAAGTTTTTATGAATGTCTTCTTTGCCTCTGCTGCTTCTTAGCATAAATTCAAGATTGTTTTAAGGTCACTTTACTTTTCCTTTTCCCTTGGTTTTCAGATTCCACCTCTCTTTCAAACCACCGGGCAAAATGCTGTGACAAACATACCAAATTCCACATAAACAATTTTAGCACTCACTAAGAATTAACCTCAAAATAGCTATATAAGTAAAATTAGCAGGATTACCAGGGGACAGTTCAAAAGGCAATTACAGAATTCTTTCCCCGTTCTTAAAAAATTCTAGATATTCTCCTGATGTTGTCTAGGTCTCTGGAAGACATTAAATATCAGACTTACTTTTGTGAAAAATGTCTGTTTGTGTTATGTGCATGCATGTGCCCAGAGAAAATTCTGGAAGACAGCGGGCTTATAGATGATTTTTATTTTCTTCTTTTTTATTGTTTGTATTTTTATAATGAATGTGTCTTAATTGTGTAGCAGTTTGAAGTATTTTTTTTCTTTTGAAAGAAGTGCTAGTATGTTGTTTCCAGAATTATCTTGATTCTTTTCAAATTTATTTTCTGTAATCATTAGTAAAGCAGAGCTAAATTCTGTTTCAAATCTGAACAAGCTAGCTGAGTTTGCAACTAGATTGTGTGCTCCTAAAATTTTGCCTAAGGCTGTATTTTTTTCATATTTGTACCCCGGCACTCAGCACAATGTTTGATGTATAATGAGTGCCCACAGCATGTTTGCTATACTGTGTCTGAGCACTCCTATAAGCATAACTTCATTCTGGATACAAGGATGCAAATTCTTTTCACAGGTCAAATAGTTTAAACCTATTATCACAGATTTTTATCCATGGTGAGTACCCACAAAAAGTACAGTATCCTATTACACATACATCTCCTTGAAAAGGTGAGTCACAACTCTCCTTTAATCAAGGTGACAGAAAATCTAAGACTAATAGTAGTCAAAACTGCCAGCAGTGATCTCTACCTGAGCAACTGCTGTCACAAATACGTGGATTTCAAAATAGAGTGAATGATGAATGTAGTCTATGAAACCCAATTTATATCCAACCTCTCTTTCAAAAAGAGACAAATGCCATCTGTTTTAATGTAATGAAATCAAACCTGGAAAGAACTGATAACACTTGAAATGCAAAGTTCAATTATACTTCAATATTTTAATTTATTTTTTCGATATCGTTCCATTAAGAATTTGTGACAGACTCCCCTTGCTTGAGGAACTCATAATGGCCTTCTCCTTTCAAGGACTGCAGGTCCTCCTAAGACCCATCCCCATTAATTCTCACTGCTTGTAGACCTATAAGATTTAAGTTACGGCCTGTTGGGCTTCCCCAGTGGCGCAGGGGTTAAGAATCCACCTGCCAGTGCAGGGTCATGGGTTCGATCCCTGGCCCGGGATGATCTCACATGTCGTGGAGCAACTAAGCCCGTGCGCACAACTACTAAGCCTGAGCTCTAGAGCCCCTGAGCCACAACTACTGAGCCTGCGTGCCACAACTACTGAAGCCCACGTGCCTAGAGCTGGTGCTCCGCAACAAGAGAAGCCACAGCAAAGAGAAGCCCGTGCACCACAATGAAGAATATCCCCTGCTCGCCACAACTAGAGAAAAGCCTGTGTGCAGCAACGAAGACCCAACGCAGCCAAAAAAATATATACAATTAAATAAATTTTTTAAAAAGTTACATTATGTCCCAGAGGATGAGGTAGAGAGAATAACCTGAAGAAGTGAGATACATACTAAAGAATTACATTATTTTACCAATTTATATCAACCAATTCCCAAACTGGAGAAAGTTCACAGACCCAGAGCCTCTTGGGTGGATTTACCAATTTATATCAACCCAGGAAATACGTGTAGGAATAAATCCCAAGAGCATGGGATCAGGGTGAAAGAAATATAAATTTGAACCGGGCCAAACTTATTGATATGGGCTCCCTAAGTAGAGATTCCGATTTAATATGTTAGCTCGAGATGCTGCAAATGGCTCTCATAGTTTGTTTGGTTACTTAACTGAAATCTGGACCTAAAGATGGCCTAGACTGAACGAATTTTTCTTAGCATACTATAGACCCAATGCAGCCAAAAATAAAATAAATTAAAAAGAACTCTGTGGCGGCTCTTCTCTGTAGGCCAGGTTGTCACTAAAGTGGGTTCCCTGAAATCGGTGGACATGATGGGATCCCCAGGGTGGCAAGGGCCAGTTGGTAGCACCTAATTGTCAAAGATAATGTGGTTGATGTAATGGACAGTAGAACCAAAGTAATAATCAGAACCGTCTGACCCTCAGAGATCCTTGGCATAGTGTTCCTAGAACTGAAATTGGTGGGCAGCCTACTAGTCTACTTTATTTGTGCAAGTGGGAAAGCTTTGGATCTGGTGAACAGAATTCTGACATGAATGATCACAATAGAGAATCTTAGCCCTGCAACCAATTCCCAGACTGAAACAAGTTCATAAACCCAAAACCCCTTGCATGAAGGGGAATCCAGGTCCCTTTGAAAAAGGAACCTGTTACACAATCAAAATTCTTTTACTGTAAATTTTCTTCCTAGCCTTCTCTAATAGGAACTGCAGCCATTTTCCTGGATAACTGTATATTGGGAAAGGGGAAATACATGTCTTAGGGAAAACTGGACACTGGCTCTGACTGATACTAATTCCTGAAGACCCAAAGTGTCCCTGTGGTTCCACGGTCAGAATATGGGCTTATGGTTTTCAAGTGATCAATAGAGTTCTGCCTCTGGTTTATCTCTTGGTGGGCCCGGTGAGTTCCCACAGCTACCCTCTAGTTATTTTCCCAGTTCTCTAATGTAAAGTTGTCAAAGGCACCCTCAGCAACTGGCAGAATCCCCACATTGCTTTCTTAATTCATGGAGTAAGGGCTAATTATGGTAGGAAAGGCCAAGTGGAAGCTTTTAGAACTACTTCTACCTACCAATATAGTAAACAAAAGCAACACCACATCCCTAAGATTAGTGCCACTATCAAAGACTTGAGCAGTGCAATGTCTTACGTATGTATTACTGTCCTGATATATCCCCATTCAACTTGCTTATTTGGCCTATGAAGACAAGTGAATCTTCGAGAATGGAAGTAGGTTCATGTAAACTTAATCATGTGGTGACTTGAATCATGGCTGCTGTTCCAGCTGCGGTTTCTTTGCTGAAGCAAATCAATTGATCCCCTGCACCTGCTAGGCAGATACTGACCTGGCAAATGCTTTTTCCTCTATGCCTGTTAGTAAAAGCCATCAGAAGCTGTGTGTTGTCAGGCAACAGGACCAGAATACACCTTCACTGTCCTACCTCAGGGCTGTATCAGTTGTCCAGCACTACGTCATGATCTAGACTGCAGGGACCTTGATCACCTTTTCATTCCACAGAACATCATGCAGGCCCATTACATTAATGATATCATGTTAATTGGACCCAATGAGCAGGAAGTAGCAACTACGTAGACACACTGGTAATATACATGTGTGCCAAAGTGTTGGAAATAAATCCAACAAAAATTCTGGAGCCCTCCAAAGTAAAATTTGTGGGGGTCTAGTGGCTTGGAGCATTTGAGATAACACTTTCAAGATAATGAACAGGTTGTCTCACCTGGTCCCTCTTACCTCCAAGAATGACACAATGCCTAGTGTACCTCTTTAGATTTTGGAGGCAACATATACCTCATTTGAGAGTGCTACTCTGGCCCATTTATTGAGTGACCTAAAAAAGCTGTTAGTGTTGAGTGGCGCTCAGAACAAGAGAAGGCTCTGCAGTAGGTCCAGGCTGCCATGCAAGCTGCTCTGCTACTTGTCATAAGATCTAGCAACTATGATGGTGTTGGAAGTGTCTGTGGGCAGATAGAAATACTGCATGAAGCCTTTGGCAGATCCCTATAGGCAAAACACAGCATAGACCTTTAGGATTCTGGAGCAAAGCTGTGCTATCCTCTGCAGATAACAACTCTCCTTTTAAGAAACAGCTCTGACTTGCTACTGGGCCTTAGTAAAGATTGAATGCTTGGTCATGATCCATCTGATCTGTCCTGAGCCGTCCATTCAGTGCATCCTATAGTTTTCTGGTGTGTTAATGAGGATTATTTGGTTGAAAGAAAGGGTAACTTAAACTAGCTTAATAAAGGGAATTCCCTGGCAGTCCAGTGGTTAGGACTCGGTGCTTTCACTGCCGGGGCCCAGGTTCAATCCTTGGTGGGGGAACTAAGACCCCACAAGCTGCACTGCGCTGCTAAAAAATTTAAAAATTAAAAAAAACTTAATAGAAAATCGATTTTAAAAATAACAAAGTAACTCCTAGGACCCAAGGGCAAGCAGGCAACTGGGCCTGAGGAAGGGACTCATACAACCATCTCTCTGCTCTTGTCCAAAGGTGATTCATTCACCTGCTGAAGATCAATTCTCTTTTGCTCTCTGGTCCTTATGGAAAAACATGGCTGTCCCTCAGCTACTGAGTTTACCTGTTAGAGTTTTAGCCACACAAGGAGAGAGTGACTATCCCTCTGTTTTGAGCGGGAAGGAATTGGTTGACCCAGCTTAGATGTCAGGAGTGTCTGGGTAGAGTGGATGGTGGGTGGACAAGATCACATGGTACAAAATGACTGTCACCTCTACAGATGAGATGGAGCACTTGAGGGTAACTGGGGGCGGGGTAGATGATCCAAAGGTTCCATTTAGAGTTACATACATGCCTGATTCCCCAGCTAGATTGTCAGCTCCTCAAGGGCAGTAATAGTGGCTCGTTCATCTTCACATGCATTTTTTTGCCAAGAAACAAATATTTACCGTGTGAATTTATAACCGATTCTGTTGACCTTAACTCACACATTAGGCTCACACAAACATCCAAATTAATACATACAGACATATTCTAATAGACATTTGAACACACAATAAACACTTTTGACAGATATTTTTCTAGTTTTCTCCCCATATTCTTTCTCCCCTTCTTTCCTTCTTTTCTTTTTTTTCTTTTTTCTTTTTTGTTTTTTGGCTGTACCGCATGATGGCTTGCAGGATCTTAATTCCCTGACCTGGGATTGAATCTGGGCCACAGCAGTGAAAGTGCCGAGTCCTAACCACTGGACCACCAGGGAACTCCCTCCCTTTCTTTCTTAAAAATAGAGCTTTGTTTTCCCCCCACCTTGGGGAAGTAGTAAATTATTTAATAATACTGTATTCCCAGACCCTTTGCAGCGAAGGTGGCAATGTCACCCAGTTCTGGCCAATAGATACTAGTAGAAATTGCTGGTAGACCATCTGTGAACACTTTGCGAAGGGGACAGGTGTGTCTGGGTTGCACCTTAACCTAAATATGTAATCAAGGAGGGCTCAACCTCCTGAAAGGGGGATAAACTGTCAAGCTTCAATAAGAATATACAATTTCCTATGTGGTCTTCAGAAAATGTTCTGCTTTCTTCATTAAATTTGTTTTAACTAAAATTGCTAACACTGCCAATCATATTCCCATTTCATATATGCAGTTGTACTCAGTCATATTTCAATTGTCTAATAAATTTGAAAGGAACACAATCCAAAATAAATCTGATTTAATATTCCCTTTGTTTAGGCATTCTTGAGTTATTAATTCTTCTTAGGCTCAGAATAATCTTATCCAATTTTGTCCTTCTTATTGTACTAAAAGTTCTTACATGAAAAACATAGGTAGATAATTTTTAAAACTGCAAATCTTGAGTTCATGTATGATCAGAGGTCATTTACTATGTAAAAAGAGATATCTGACCAATTTTAGACCCCCTAAACCATTCTGGACCCTATCTTTTGGAATCACATTTCTTAAAGCACCCCAAAGTACAATCTCCTTAGAAGTCGTCATGCCATCCTCAACTCATTCCTGACTCCTCATCTTTGCTTACACTGTTTCCCCCTTTAATTTAGCCAAGCCCTACCTCCTTTATAAAGCCTACTTCAATTCCTCCAACTCATTCAGCTAGCCCTCTTTCAATTCTTATTCCACTCACCATCATTACCAACAAATTTTCTCAACCTTCCCAAAGGAGATTTTAGCATGTTAGTATCCAACCAAAACTCCTTCAATAAAGCCACGTTTTCAACAATGAGTACATTCTGAGCATCCCACAAGGAACGCTCTGCTGTATGCCAGGGAGACACAGCCTCTGTCCTACAGGCATTGTGGACTAATGGCTCATTCACACCGGGGGCTCACTAGAATTCTCAAGTGGTCTACAGAGTAAAGTGTAAACAATTTCGAGGCCCCCCATGATCTGTGTCCAATTTATTTTGCTAATTCTATCCCCCATTATTCCTTTTCTTTTGGTTAAAATAAACTGGGCTCCTTGCCCAGTCTGTACTAAAACTGATCTCTGGGTGATCATCTAATAGAAACGGTCAGCAGCTTGGCCTTTTTCTCAGTCCTCACCTCTCTAACATTTGAAAAATGGGTATCCACCCTTCACTCACCCATTCACTCTTTAACCTCGTGTAAAATGGCTTCTGCCCACAACACCCCCTTCATACTAAAACTGATTTCCAAGTGGTCACCTTGACCTGTTAATGGCCAATCTTCCAGTAACCTGGCCTTGACTCACTTTTTTGACCCCTACCCCTGGTGCTCCTATCACCCCTATACCCCACCATAGCCTAGCCTTAGAGATTCTATCTTCCCTGTGGCTTCACTTCTATCCTTTCCCATCAGTTCTGTCCATTACCCCTAAATCAGATCCTAATTTCTGATTATGTAGACTATTAACAGTGATCTTCTAACAAACCTTCCTCTGTGCAGTCTCTTTCTCACTCTAACTGAAAAAAAAAAAAAAAAAGCAGGTCTTACATTATTCCCTCTTCCAAACACTTATTCCCAAATCAATTAAACACTAACTCCCCAATCTGATGTTCAAGTATTTCCAAGATTTTAACTGACTTCAGCGTGAATGGGCATCAGTCAATGTAAACTTCCACTGCTATACTCAGCATACCCTATGCTCCAGCCAAACCAGTCTGCTTATTTTTCACTAAACACGCAGTGTGCTTTTGCATCTCCAGGCTCCGGTTCACCTATTGTCCACCTGGACTACCCTTCCCCTCCATCTCTGCTATTCTAAATCTTATCCTCCCCTAATTTCACTTCCCATGATATCTTTACTAACTCTCCACCAAATGTGTTATAGTTATTTGTGCAGTTATCATACTTCCTGACTGGATTGTAAATACTGTTCAAACGAAATACTGCTTTGAGTGAGCCCTTCTAGGTGTCAACCTGTGCTAAGTGACTTGCATGCATTATCTCATTTAATCCTCACATCAATGTTGTTAGGCTATAGCACCCTCCGCATTTAACATTAAAGAAAATGAGGCTCAAGGAGATTAGGTAGTTTGACCAAGTCATGCAGCTGATGAGGTTGAAATCATTGTTTTAGTCCGTTCAGGCTATAACAAAAATGCCATAAACCGAGTAGCTAACAACAGAAATGTATTTCTCAACAGTTCTGAAGGCTGGGAGGTTGAAGATCAAGGCACCCACAGATTTAGTGTCTGGTGAGAACCCACTTCCTGGTTCATAGGCAGCTGTCTTTTCACTGTGTCTTCACAGGGCAGACAGGGTGAGGGAGCTCTCTGGGGTCTCTTTTATAGGGGTACTAATGCCATTCATAAAGGCTCCATTCTTATGACTTAGGCGTCTCCAAAAGGCTCCACCTCCTAACACCATCACCTTGGGGTTTAGGATTTCAACGTATGAATTTGGGGAGAGAACCGATTCAAACATTGTCTACAGCATTCATGTTTGTGTTACGTAGGCAGCAGTGTCCATCACCTGCACTGCTCTCAACCGGTGTGGATCGGATAAGCGTGTTAAAAACTCTGTCTTCATGTAGATCAAGACTTAAATAGGGAGGTGGGGACTGAAACAGTAATGAATTAGGATGGCAGGATTCTTGGTGATGTTTCCAAATTTCCACTATTGGGTTATAGTGTTTTTGAAATAAGCATTTAAAATATATAGTTGCTAAACAGGATTGCAGCTACTCAAATATTCTCAATTGTTATGTGTAGGTTAGTTTTATCTCTCTGATTTTATTGTCATTCCCCCCCCCCCCACACACACACACCCAGGGATATGTCTATTCTCTTGCATTCCCACAGCTTTCAGCGCATTGCTCAACATACAGGGTACGTACTTGTTGATGTTAATGTATGTGTGTTTGCATACGTGCACAGCAACTGAGTAGAGGACGTGGGTGCGTGATGCAGTGTGCGTTCCTCCTCATCCTTTTTCCCTTGAGTAGCTGCAGCCTGGATGCTTTCCTTCTCGGGGGAGGAGGTAGAACCGCTGACCCTTTAACAAGTTGTGCCTCACAGAACAGGTGTCTCCCCCGCCTCTTGGAAAAGTGGGATGGTTGGATACTTAGTGACATCAGAGACCGACTAATAAGAAATCAGGCTTCGGCAGACGAGCCAATGGGAGGTCGAGGGCGGGCCCGGTTTCCTGGGATCCAGGCGGGCCGGGCTAGTCCTCCAGCCACAGCGGAGTCTCTGCCGTTCACGCTGCGCGCGGCAGCTCCCGCGACTCCCGGCGGCTCCAGTAGCGGCGCCGTTTCCCTGCCCGCGCTTCTCCCGGAGGCACGGCGCGGGCACCTCCCGCCGCAGCGCGGTTCCCCCGCCGCTCGGGCTCCGGCCGTAGCACGGCTCATGCCTCCGGGCGCGGAGCGCTCAGGTGGGCCGGCCGTGGCGGGGAGATAGGCCCCCGGGGGCGGCGGCGGCTGGACCATGGCCCGGAGACCCGGGGCGCCGGCCGCCTACGGGGAGGACTTCTCCTTCGTCAGTCCGCTGGTGAAATACCTGCTCTTCTTCTTCAACATGCTCTTCTGGGTGAGGCTTGGGGGTCGTGGGGGCACCTGGGCTGCAGGGCTCCCCCTGGAGGGTTGAGTGGGCTGCCCGCGCTGAGCAGAGGTCGTCCCCGGATGCCCGGTTGAAGGCAAACGTGGTGAGCGGCACTGCCGAGTTTTCTGAGAAGACCGTACTTTGGGGTAATTTATCCTAGGCAGAGACACCACAGTGGCTCCTTGTCTGCAGAGCGTGTTGGGGTGGGGGATATGCAGGGGATTCAGTGCAGACTTCTGGGTATTCTCTCAGCATCGGATGAGGGTCTGTGTCAGGCCAAAAAGGTGGTTTTGAGCGTCAGGAGCGGGTTTTCCTGTTGGTCCAAGGCAGACCCACTGACACACTCATGATTAGGGGATTTTTCAGGCCTGGGGGCTGTGGCCCTGCTGGCAAAGAAGAAAGAGGAAGGAGGGAAACCCAAACCTTCCCTCTCCCTTACCTCAGAGAGAATGAGTTAAGGGGCTTTCATCTCTTCCTTTTGCAGGCCTCTGCTGCCCTTCCTCCCTCCAAAGGCTGAGAAAGGACAGGAAGAGCCTCCAGGTGTGGATGTCTTTCCCAGAACTGTCCCAAACTTTGCCCCACCTTTCTCAGGACCAGGCTCCATCCCCGGGAGTTTGACAGTCTTCAGCTTCTTTAAATAGACCCTATGTTGGGCTGGAAGTCCAGGGGTCCTTTCAGAATCTTCTGCTTGGGGCTGGAAAAATAGAAAAAATATTGGACCGGGGCTGCCTAGATTCTCATCCCCACTCTGCCATTAATTGTTGACTTGACTAACCTGGGCAATATGTTCACCTCTGTAGACCTTAGTCTCCTCCTCCATAAAAATCCAACATGATCAAGGATGCCAGAAATACTCTGCTGGAGCTGAGAATGCAGCTGGACCAGATCATGAAATGCTAGCTCAATCCTGTTTCAGGTCTAGAGAGTCCCTGAGCCTCTCTGGGTTTGTGAACATTGGGAGATCCACCCCCTTTCCCCAATTTCTCTTCCAGCACCAACTACACGAGAGCTGCTGCTCGAAGAGCCCGTTATGCTTGCCCACCTCTGCCTGAGACCTAAAGTTCAGACTTGCAGGAGGGAGGAGTCTAAAATACGTTTCCTAGGAGAGGGAGCAGACTAGGCAGCTAAGCCAGTTGCTGGAAAGGTTCCACAGGGGCCGTGGTGTGAACAGACACAAAGTACATAAGTGCTAGCCCGTTGGGAAAAATGAGAGAAATCCCAGAGGGTGGTGATGACAGCTCATTCTCAGCCATTGTACTGGGAGAAATGAAGTTTGAACTCCTAACAAATTCTCAGTTTTAGAACTGGAAAAAAAAATTGGAAGACATCTTGTCCAGTACTCGCATCTTATATATGAGAAAGCCAAAGCATAGAGATGTTGTTTTATCCTGGCTCAACAGCTGGTTAGTGGGCTTGATCTGGTGATATTTTCTACTGAACCACAGTGCCTCTACGGGCAGTCCTTGGCCCAGATGGCTGCTACGGTGGCTGGAATGTTAGCAGTATTAGTAGTTAACTAGTCAACACAAGTTCCATGGTGTAGGTTCTGTTTCAGCTGGAGGTCAGGCGAGACGGAAGAAAATCTCATCACCACTCTGCCAGGCTGGGGGATGTCCTAAGGGGAACCCCCCACCTAAAAGCAAGTTCCTGAGAACCCTCTTACATGCTCACTGAGTGTCCCAGGCCAATGCACGCCATGCTCAGAGCCAGCACCGCATCCCAGGGGCCTCAGGTCCTCACTCTAACTTCCTCTATCAACCAAGGCTTTGCATGCGTCTTCTTTGGAGCCTTCTAAGGAGCACCCTTATCTGTGCTCCCCAGCTACAACAGCTGGGCGCATCTGTTACACTTGTGTTCTCAGTAATTTTCCTGGACTTCCCCACTCTACCCCACCGGCCTTTTGCCAGATGAATGACTTTGGGAGGTCGCAGGAAGGGAGAGAGTTTGGCTCCACAGACCCATTTATCTTGGTACAAATGCTTCATTCAAGGTCAGAGGACCTGGCTAACCAAGCTGGCACCATCCCAGGTTAGAGGAGAGCCCCTTCTTGGCCCTACTTTAGACTCATAAGAAGTCATTGGCGCTAGAAATGGCACACTGAAGGACAAGAGGCCCAGCTTCTTTCTGGCACCCGCTTACTGTGTGACCCCAAGCCAATATATCTGTCTCTCTGTCCTTAAGCTTTCTCCTCTAAAGGAGACATTTTCTTCTGCCTCTGTGAACTGTTTAAAGATGGATGCATCACTTTGGGGACTGTTTTCTTTCTTCAAGAGCTGACGCTAGATCTAAGGATGCATCTTTTTTGTGCCCCGGTATCCTTGGGACATTGACCTTCCCAGGGGACAATACTCTTTCGGCATTACTGAGTGCCACTTCTCCCCCAGGTCCAGAGCCGCAGAGTTCATTCCACACAAGGCCAGCTGGAGATGAAGAGCTGCTTGCCCAGACCAGGGGTCATTTGTCTTCCCATCCCCCCTTTAGGGACTGGTTAGTGTGGGGTTTTTTTGCAGGCTTCCACCATCCCAGTCAAATTCCCCTCTTCTACTCAGGAGGCACCTGAGTGCCATGGCTGGGACTGTCAGCCCACTCCTTTTCCAGACAGAGTGCGTATTCCGGCCAGGTGCTGGGGAGCTGTGTATGGATGGTGTTCGTGTCTGGGCCTGGATCACCTTGGGATGGTAGCCAGCATTGTCGGGCTCATACTCCGTGGTGGCAGTGGCTATCCCTGCTACTTCTCTTGGAGCCCTGATCCTTGGGGCATTTGGTGTCTGACTCAGAAAGCTCCTGGCTCCTTTGGGACCAGGACCTATTCCACCTGTTCATGTTTCAAATCTCACTTCCCCTTTTGCCCAGGAGTTCTGATTTTCTCCCCAGAATTGTGCTGCTGGGTTACTGATTGTTAGGATCCTGTGGCTTGGAGAGTTGCCTCAAGATCACAAAAGTTGTATTTTAGTCTTTCAGTTAAGAAGTCGCTGACTTTCTTTACCTCCCTGTATTGGACAGCTCTGTGCAGAGGGAAGAGAGTGGGCTGGTACATGCTTTATCATTCTGGGCATATGTTGGCAGGAACATTATCAGTGCTGCCTACAGCAACCATCTCCTTCCTTACTGATCCTTTTCCCACCCAGGGCAGCAGTTGGAGTGGCTTTTGAGTCAGGCAAAGCCCAGAAGCTCAGATCTCCTGCCCCTGTGTCTCAGCTGAGGCTTCCTTAGTGGCGATGCCTCAGGGCTCCCATGGCGCCTCGTACATATTTTGCTTGTCAGATCTTTCTTTACCTGTGCTGCAATTATGTGTTTCTGTTTTTCTCCCCCTCTAGACTTCAGGCTCCCGAGGGTAGAGACTGCCTTATTCACTTCTGGATTCTCAGTGCCCAGCTGTGTTTGGCAGAGAGTGGATACTTATTGAATGTTTATTGAGTGGGGAATGAGAGAGCAGAGCCTACAGGGTGGAGGCATGATGCCCTTCCTCCCTCTCTCACGGACACTAGCCTTTCAGGATGCAGCACAGCGTTAAGTCCTCCAGCATTCTTGGTTGGAGTATTGTCCTGTGTTTTTTCCTTCAGTGGGCCTGGCACCCCTCCCTCAAGCCAGGTCAGAAAACGTGGCAGCCATCCCCTCCAGCATCTTCCTCAGGGCCTAATTACCACACACAGCACACGTGGACCCCCTTCCAGGTCTTCCCTAGGGGGATCCAGGCCTCTGGTGAGGTATCTTCGTCAACAGATTCACTTTCCTGCCTAGGACCGCTGTATTGGAGTCCCCAGGGCACTCAGGATGCCCCAAACCACCTGCAGCACTATCTGTTGTAACCTGGCTCAGAAGCCATGAGGAAATGATCAGGCATCAAGCCTGGCAAAAGCCCCTCCTGAGTGACAGGGTCCCTTATGCCCCCATCCCCCCACCACACACACACACACACACACACACACACACACACACACACACACAAAACTACTTAAATATGCTAGGAAGCAGAGCCCATTTCCTCCCCCATTTTTCCCCTCCTTTCCCTATAGACTAACCAGCCTGCAATAAATGAATTATAACAGTATTATTTTTTTAATATATAAATTTATTTATTTATTTTTGGCTGCATTGGGTCTTTGTTGCTGCATGCGGGCTTTCTCTAGTTGCAGCGAGTGGGGGCTACTCTTTGTTGCGGTGCGTAGGCTTCTCATTGCGGTGGCTTCTCTTGTTGTGGCGCATGGGCTCTAGGCGTGCGGACTTCAGTAGTTGTGGCTCACGGGCTCAGTAGTTGTGACTTGCGGGCTCTGGAGCGCAGGCTCAGTAGCTGTGGCGCACGGGCTTAGTTGGTCCGCGGCATGTGGGATCTTCCCAGACCAGGGCTTGAACCTGTGTACCCTTCATTGGCAGCCGGATTCTTAACCACTGCGCCACCAGGGAAGTCCCTATTACATTATTTTTTTTTTTTCCTATCACATTATTTTTATAAAAACAACAACAACAACGATACCAAGAATGAAGACAAGAACCGCACACTTTGCTGTCAAGTCACATGCATGCCTTCTTAACTCCTCAGATAGCTCTGTTTGCCTTGTACCAAGTAGGAAATCATAAACTTCAAGCAGCCTTTAAAAAGAATAAAAGAAAAGCATCTCTTAGAGTCTCGATAGCAGGCTGTGTGTCAGGCTGGTAACTCCAGGCTGTGAGTTTGCGTGTTTATACTATTTTGAGCACTTGTGGACTTTCCTTCCTCGTTTATACCCTTGGAAAACCAAAACCAGCCATGGCCTAAGGAAGGAGCTAAAGGGTTGGCCCAGACATTGGAGAGGAAAGAGCCCTGTGGACTCCTCTACTCCAGCAGGACAATTCCATCCTATCCAGAGGGAGAAAGCCAAGAACCAGTTTCAGACAGATAGTTGCCACTTCAGAAACCCAGGAACAATGGTGGTGCCAGGATGACCACTGTAGGACCAGTGTGTGCAGATCCTGGGCAGTGAGAGAGGAGGCCCTACAGGATGTGATTTCTTTGACTTCATCCAGAAATAAGGATAGAAAGGACTGAGAAGCTGGAGGTACAGACCCCTCCCTCCCAGTGTCCCTCTGGGAAGGGACAGTGTTTTGATTCCCATGCAGGGAATCACTCTACTCTCAGCTGTCCCCCACCGCCACCTTCAAAAGAACAGGAAAAAGATTTATTCCAAAGAAGAGGTGAGGAAGGACTCTGAGACAGATCCACCCAGTTCATGCAGACTGGACTTTAGAATGTGGAAGGCGGACAGGCCGGGCTTTCTCTCGGTGGCTGGCGGGCCCTGGGTGGTGATGCCCCCTCTGCCCCTTTCAGGAGCCGTTCCAGGGACTTCCCTCTGGGTCCTGCAGGGCCTTCCTGATGCCGTTTTACTTACCCCTGCCTGAGCCCCGCCCAGTCTGGAGATTACCCACTGCTCACCCAAGATAACTGCAGGCAACTCCTTCCCACCTCACATGATGCCTGGAAGTGAATACACATGTCCTGGTAGGAGACAGAGAGGGAGGCAGCCATGTGGCCGAGGTCGTAAGGCTCTGGAGCCATGTGGACCTACATTCCAGTCCCTCTTTAGCCACTCACTCACTGAGTGCATTCGCCCAACATCAGTTCTATAAAGTGGAGATCCTAACACCCTCTTGGGGTTGTGGTCACAGTATACATACAGTGGTTAGTCCAGTGCCTGGCCCTTAGCACTCCACAAAACGTAGCTGTTACATCGTTGTTAGAATTGGCTCCTAGAGCCAATTCACCTTTTGGGGATGGACTTGGAGAGCTAGGATGAGTGCTCCTCCTGACGAGTGGCAACTAGGTGGGGATTGAGTCTAGGTAAGGGCCAACCCTGAGCCTGACTTCCTTCAGCCTTGAACACCCTTGCTCACATTCCTACTGTTAGCCAGAGGGAGATGACAATTAGTGGCATCTTTATATTTTATAGTTTACAAAGAAGTTTCCTATATATCATAGGAACAGAGACTCCACTGTTGTCTTTAAGGACCTTCCCTAGGTCCACTCCTCAGAGCTTTTCACACCACATTGGTCTTAAGGTACAATCCAGTGGAAATGGATTCCAAGAGCTAATTTGCCTGTAATTTTCGGCATTTGAGCATTAGAGCCAGGAGAAGAGCTCTTGTTCAGGACCTCAACTTGGGGCCCTATAACCACTTATCTCTTAGTATTGATGACTGTGAAATAGTGTCCTAGGGGCTAGAATAAGGGTTTTCCTCACATCAAATCATAACTGTCTTTTCCTGATTTACAGAAAAAAAAAGTCAAGATAACGGAAAGACTTTTCTCCATTTTCTGTTTTCTCCCATCTTCTCTCCAAGACAACAGCTGCTTATCTGCCACCAAGTGCAAGCAGAAGGCAAAGGGAAGAGGACAAGTAGCAACAAACATTATGGAAAACTAGGAAACTATTTAGAGTATCGCCATATTATTTTATGAGATGCAGAGACATACGTCTAACAGCTGAATCATCTGTTAGTAAAATTGTTCCTTATTTCTGTGATAGAAATTAGTATGTCATGCTTCCTCACATGACACATTGAGAAGGACACATTATCTGTGTAATATTCCTGTCAAAAATATGTCGTCTGGGGCTTCCCTGGTGGCGCAGTGGTTGAGAGTCCGCCTGCCGATGCAGGGGACACGGGTTCGTGCCCTGGTCCAGGAAGATCCCGCATGCCACGGAGCGGCTGGGCCCATGAGCTATGGCCGCTGGGCGTGTGCGTCCGGAGCCTGTGCTCCGCAACGGGAGAGGGCACAGCAGTGAGAAGCCCGCGTACCGCAAAAAAAAAAAAAAAAAAAAAGTCGTCTGAATCTAATTGGGAAGAAACAATCTGACATCCAAATTGAGGGACATTAAGCCAAACAACTGGCCTGGACTTACCAAAAAAAATTTCAGTGTCAAAAGAAAAAGTATCAGAACATGTGTTGGCAAGGATATGGAGAAATTGGAACCCCGTACATTGCTGGTGGGAATGTGGAATGGTGCAGCTGCCGTGAAAACAGTTTGGCAGCTCCTTAAAAAATTAAACATAGAATTACCATATGACCTGGCAGTTCCACTCCTGGGTCTATACCCAAGTGAACTGAAAACAGGTATTCAAACAAAAACTTGTACATGGATATTCATATCAACACTATTCACAACAGCCAAAAGGTGGAAGCAACCCAAATGTCCATCAGTGGATGAATGGATAAACAAATTGGGTTCTCTCCATACCATGGGATATTATTAGGCCATAAAAGGTATTGAAGTACTCTTACATGCTACCACATGGATGAATCTTGAAAACATTATGCTAAGTGAAAGAAGGCAGACACAAAGAGCCACATATTATGTATTCCATTTATAGAAAATGTGCAGAATAGGCAAAACCATAGAGACAAAGCGGTTGCCAGGGCCTGGAGGAGTGGAGGGAATGGGAGTGACCATTTAATGGGTACAGCGTTTATATTTGGGGTGATGAAAATGTCCTAGAACCTGATAGTGGTGGTGGTTGCATAGCGATATGCATATACTTAAGGCCACTGAACTGTACACTTTAAAATGGGTAATTTTGTGGTATATGTATTTTACCACGAGTTTTTAAAAGTCGGTGTCTTGAAAAACCAAAAACAAAGAAAAGAAAAAAAGCTGTGAAACTGTTCGAGGCTAAAGGAGACTTGATCACTAAATGCATGATCCTTGACTGGATCCTGAACCAGAAAAAAGGGGAAATAAAACCAGTTATAAAGGACATTATTGGGATAATTGGGGAAAGTTAAATATGACTGTAAATTAGATAGTAGTAGTCGCATATTAAAGCTTCAAAAAGAATCTGATAGGTCAAGATCGTATAGAGTACACCAGCAGAGCACTGTTAGTGCCTTGTCATCTGAACAGTTTTAAGATCCACTGCCATATGTTTTGGTATAAGCAGAAATCACCCTGATTAAAGGTTGTAAAATTGCATGCAAGTGAATCCCAGTTTAAGAAAATGTGATATTAAAAAGTGTGGATTTACAAGACTAACAAATTGAGGGTGACTATTTTTTAAATAGATTTCATTTCTTAGAACAGTGTTAGTTTTGCATAAACTTTTGAGAAGATGGTACAGCGACTTCCCATATATCCCACATCCAGTGTCTCTTATTATTAACATCTTACATGAGTATGATACATTTGTTACAATTAATGGCATTATCATTCAGGTCCGTACTTTATTCAGATTTCCTTATTTTTACTTAATGCCCTTTTTGTGTTCCAGGATCCCATCTAGGATATTGAATTTCATTTAGTTGTCATGTCTCCTTAGGTTTTTGTTGGCTGTGACAGTTTCTCAGAATTTCCTTGTTTTTGATGACTTTGATAGTTTTCAGGAGTACTGGTCAGACATTTTGTAAAATGTCCCTCTATTGGAACTCGCCTGATGTTTTCTCATGGTTATACTGGGGTTATGAGTTTGGGGAAGGAAGAGCACAGAAGGGAAGTCCCATTTTCATCACGTAATCTCATACATCAATGACCTCTGTTGACGTTGACCTTGATCACCTGGCTGAGGTAGTCAGGCTTCTCCACTGTAAAGTTAATCTTTTCCCCCCTTTTCCATACTGTTCTCTTTGGAAGGAAGTTACTATGCGCCACCTTCTTGACAGTGCAGTACCTCCATAAAATATTTGGGATTCTTCTGCGTGGGGGTTTTGTCTTTTCTCCCCCATTTATTTATTTATTAAGTCATTTATATCAGTATGGACTCATGGGTATTTATTTTATATTTGGGGTAGCAACTCCATACTCTTTTATTTTGATGTCTCTTTGGCATAGCCACACGAATGTGGGGTTTTGTTTTTGTGTTTTGTTTGTTTTTGAGCATTTCCTTACCTTCTGGCACCACAAGATGCTCCAGACTTATCTATTTCCCACCCCAGTCCTAGGATCAGCCATTTCTCCAAGGAGCCCAGGGGATGGCTATTTTCTTTATAAGGTGATTACTCACCTTACATAAGGATAAAGATACTGGTGCGTGCAAATTATTTTATATAATTTGATTGACAACTCTTCAAGAACATGCCTTTGGCTGGACTCAGCTATTTTAAAAACTGTCTAGCTTTTGAAAGTTTCCAGCAAGGCTTCCTTCTAGCCAGAATATGAAAAGCTATTCTAGGAAGAGAAGTGTCTTTATCTCCATTCCCATCATGAAAGGAGATCATTGGTGATATTGTAGGGTGTCATAAGATTTTGTAGCAAAGACTGATATATTGTAGACCGTACCCGACTTGAGACTGGAAATGGGGTTTAGTCCAGATATTGCCATTGCACCCACGAGCACTTGGTCAAATATCACTTACCTCTTTTGGCCTCATCTGTAAAAAAAATGGTGAGTGGCTGAGTTCGTTTCTAAGCTTCTACTCAGTCTAAAATGTTATGCTGTTAACAGCAGCGGCACTAACTTTGGAATGGCAGCAGCTTTGAGGAATTCAGGGTGGGAGAAGTGGGCAGGAATAGAAGTGTGAAAGGGCAAGCCTGACTGCAGGGTAAAGAGGCAGATCCATGACAGAAATGCAGAATTTTAGAGTTAGCTAGTGAGTTCCAGGTGAGCAGTATCATTAATGATCATATTAAATATTAATGATAATATTAATGTCTTAGTCTTGCTTCTCACATAGCCGGCACCTACCAGCTCTAGATCTCCGGCTGAGTGTGCTTTAGGCTTGTGGTTCTCGAACTTGACTGCATGTTGGAATCGCCTGGTATGCATTCAGAATCACTGTTGCCTGGGTTCTAATGCCAGAAATTCTGATATACTGGGTTTGGGGTGCAGCCTAGGCATCAGGAGTTTTTAGGTTCTCCTCCGTGCCCCCCATTCTAATGGCAGCCAAGGTTAAGAAGCACTGCATTAGGCCCTAGATGCCCTTGCCCCCTCCCATGTAACAGATACACCTCCTTAAGGGCAGGGACCATATCTTGCTCATCTTTGCAGTCCTCAGAGTATCTCCTACATAACAGCTGATGAATTGGATTTGGACAGTATATTAGTTTCCTATTACTGCTGTAACAAACTGCCACAAACTGAATGGTTTAACATAACACAGATTAGTTGTCTCATAGTTCTGGAGGTCAGAAGTCCAAAACAGGTCTCACTGAGCAAAAATCAAGATGTCAGCAGGAATGGTTCCTTCTGGAGGCGCTAGGTAAGAATCTATTTGCTCGCCTTCTCCAAGAGGCTGTTCACGTTCTTCAGCTTACGGCACATACTCCAACCTCTGCTTCTGTTGTCATACATATCTCCTCCTCTGACTCAGACCCTCCTGCCTCCCCCTTATAAGGTCCCTTGTGATTATATTGGGCCAACTGGGATAATCTCCCCAGTTGCAAGGTCCTTAACTTAATCACATTGGCAAAGCCCCTCTGGCCGTGTAAGGTTACATATTCACAGGTTCTGGGAATTAGGAATGGACATCTTTGGGAGGACGCTGTTCTACCTACCACAGATAGAGACAGAGCAACTGCTATAATTACAAGCCCACCCATGGAATGAAGTTACCCTGTGACACATGGCATCTGTTTACTTTTCCTTTCTTGTTTTAGCTGTGTTAGGATTTAATCAGAGACCGTCTTTGTGGAAAGTTATACACCTTAGTGAAAATTTAACATGTGACAAAACAGTGAGGAGCCTGGGAGCAACAGAAATAAAGAGCAGATACATATTTTTTAATGATTCAGTAAAGTGATATTCAGAACCGTAATTGGCTGTGGTGAGTTTTAAAGGGCAGACAGAGATGCCTGATCACTCTGGCAAAGGGCTTGTGCTTCCAGGCCCGTGGGGTAACCGGGGTCTCCGTTGTGTGGTTTCCTTGCCTCCCACCAACTCCCCCTTGCTCCCTGAGCCTGGCTGTGCTGTGGGACAAGAAGCCAGCTGGCACCTGCAGCCCCTCACACAGCTCTTTCTGCAAGTAGCTCCCTCTGTCCTGGACAAAGAGTGTGAGGGCCAGCACGTCACACATCTGGCCCCGAGTCAGAGGCGGCGTCAAATGATTGGGGACCAAGGAGAAGGGGCTGTACAAGCTGAGAAGAGTCCTGAAAGGTGCAGTTTTAGACAAGGGTTTCCCATTTCCTGCTGAATGCACCAGCTGGTAGAGTTTCCCAAGGAAAATGTCTCTCTACTGAGGGGCTAGTCTGACCCTGTTACCTGCTATGGGTGCTCAATTCCCTTCTCCCACCAAAGCCCCAAGATGGTCTCTGTCTTGCCGGACAGTGGAGTGCAGCCAGCCCTCTCCTTCACCACTGAGTTGGTCAAGTCCCTGCTGCTGAGAACTCCCTCCAGCCAGAGCTTGGCCCCCGCTATTGCCATGGTGATAGCCAGCTGCTTCTTAGCACCAGCCTGGGAACTGGGCACAAAGGAAGGGTGACCGAAGGATGTGCACACTGGGCCACCCTGCACTCCTGGAGGCATAGAGCGGGGCATAGAGAAGGCCCCTTTAGGGAGCGCTGGTGGTCTCGGATGGGTTTGTTCTCTGAGACAGAAGCCAGGAAGTTTGAAAGGTCTAAACTTCTCTGTTCCACACTGGAATCAGGGTTTAAAAAGTTTCCTTTGCAAGGTAGTTCTGCTGTTTTACACCCACGCATTCTTTCACACTGGTTTGTACTTTCATTCTTGCATTTGACACCATATTGACCTCCAAGAGGGTTAGAGACCTGGCAGCATCTACCCAGGCCTGCGTCAGCTTTAAGACCTCCCCTTTGATGTAGCTGGATTCAAATTCAGAACTTCATAGTTTCTATGTGACCCTGGACAAGTTAATCCTTAGTAATGATAGATAATATTTATTATCAGGCATCGTGTTAAATGCTTTCCATGCATTCTTTTATTTCATTTTCACAGTAATCTTATTAAATGTAGTTGTTTTAAATTACCATCTTCAGATACAGAAACTGAGGCTCAGAGAGTTGTCCAGCACAGACCCAGGTTCAACTCACTCCGAAGCTCATGTTTTTCACTGCTATTCTGTTTTAACCTTGCATTGCCTTAATTTCCTCATCTGTAAAATGGGGATAATAGCTGCCTCACAAGATAACTGTGTTGTGAGGATTAAATGAGATAATCTTGGTATAAGCTTTTCATGGAGGTAAAGCACTGACAGATTCTATCAATAGTATCACCAGGGAGGAAAAAGATGCTCATTTCTGGGTCCAGGAAGAGTCGTCTTCCTCCTACTCTGCTTTAAGGTTACTGACGGCTATCAGGGCTCCCTGATTTCCAAAACCTCAGAGTGTGGCTCCTTCCCTGTCTCCACAGGTGATTTCCATGGTGATGGTTGCCGTGGGAGTCTACGCTCGGCTGATGAAGCACGCAGGTGAGCTGTAGGTCCCCGTGCATCTCCTCACGACTCTTCGCTGCCTCTTTCAGCCCTCCTTCCCACATAAGCTATGGAGCTATAGGGGGCAGCCACCCTCTAGCCAAATCCTAGAGGCTTACTCCATCAGGCCATCCAAGCCAGTTCACCTGGATTTCCCTGAGCTCCCACGAGTCTTCTGAGATCTGCCTGCATTTTAGGCTTAGGAGGTGTCTAAGGAAGAAGGTAGGCTTCCGGGTGCAAAGAGTAACTGGGGGCTGTAGCCCTTCCTTCGCTCTGTTCTGGAGTAACTCAACCTCCATTCCTATTCCTCTGCACAAAGTCTCCAGGAAACGGAATCTGCAAAGCCAATGAGCCTAATGCCATTCTAATTCTTTTCTGGAGCGAAAGTGGTCCCTCCTCTCTTAAGCCTGGGAATAAAGGCTCTTACTTTTTGTTAGTTTCTCAAATTAAATGCCACAAGCCCTTCTGGGCCCTTTGTTTTCTCCCCATGGGAGGGCAGTACTGCTTCCTGTAACCTTCCCCCAGCCACACTGGAGAATCCCCCACCAGGGGAGGAGGGCAGTTTGGGGGGCACCCCACCCCCTCCATCAGCACCAGACTCAGACTGAGAGACAGCCCCTTCCCCCAGAAGCAGCGCTGGCCTGCCTGGCCGTGGACCCGGCCATCCTGCTGATCGTGGTGGGCATCCTCATGTTCCTGCTCACCTTCTGCGGCTGCATCGGCTCTCTCCGGGAGAACATCTGCCTCCTGCAGACGGTGAGTGGTCAGGGGCGCCCCCAGAAATGCCCTGGCCTCTCTCCTTCACGTGCCTCTCATTCCTGAAACCTTTCAGTTTCCTTTGTCCCTCAATGCCCCCAAGGTCTGTGCTGTCCACTCCTCACTGTAGAGCTCAGCCCAGGTGACCCAGCACAGGGTGACCACCCCCAGGACAGCGTCCCAGAGGCAGCTGCCTTTCCTGTGTGTGGGGCACCTAGGAGAAAGTGCCCCGTACTCGCCATGGTCCTGGGAAGAACTACTGCCCAGCATGGTAACAGACTGCCTCCTTTTTCCACCTGCTCCCCACAGTTCTCCCTCTGTCTCACCATCGTGTTCCTGCTACAGCTGGCAGCCGGGGTCCTGGGCTTCGTCTTCTCAGACAAGGTAACACTGGGAGTCACAGGGCCTCCTCAGCTGTGAACCAGAGGGAGGAAGGGAAGGTTCCTGCCCGCGCTTAGCCTGACTAATTAACCACAGTGGTCCTTCCCCTGAGAAGCATCGGCCTCTGAAAGATTATCCTTAGGGATGAATGAATGGCCTTTAAAGGTGCCATATTTAAAGAGGATTTCAAGATTGTAAGGTGTTTTCCTCTGACAGTCTGAGAGGCCAACAGGGAGGTAAATTCTATGAACCAAAAGTTAAAATAGTCTGTAAACTTTAACGGCAAATGATTGAGTAAAATTCACTTATCAAGTGAACCACAGACAACGTGAAGAGCCTTTTGTTTCTTTTAAAAATTGTTTATTGGGATAAACGAAAGTAAGAAAAGGGGGAAGTAAACAACACTTTGAACAGCTCTTACCATATCTGGGAGTGGTCTGCCATTCAGTGACAGCCCTTTTAATTAAGAACCAGAATTTTTTTCCCAAAGGGCAAATGATTACCAGGGGCAGAGTATAGGACTATGGATAGGAAACTTTGAGAAAAGTAATGAAGCAGGAAGGAAGAGACCATGGTGGAACTATGAATTTGAGAGCCACTGAGTTAATTCAGAATGTCCTAGTCCTTCGGGCTTAGTAAAATCCTAATACGATACAGATCTGTTTAGAGTCTAAAGAGATGCAATTCTCTTATGTCCACTAGAGGTCAGTGCCTCAGCTCAGTAAGTCCTTTTCTACTAAATACTTACCCCCCCCCCCGCCCCTGGACACACACACACACACACACACACACACACACACACACACACACACACACACACACACACACACACACACACACACACACACACACACACACACACACACACACACACACACACACACAAACTAGTTTCGCTGCTTTGCATCAGTCAACAAGTATTTTGTGTAATAATATTCAGAGATAGATAAATATTGGATTATCTTGAGATGTGGCTCTGAGAAGAGGCAATAGCAGGACCAGCATTTTTCTTGCCCACAGGTTCCTGAGGGCCCAGAGATGCACAGGCTTCGGAATTGGCCATCTTCCATCACTAGGACTTGGTTCTGATTTCAAGGCTGACTTAAATAAAGAAGGATGACCGCTGTCTATTGCTATTTCTGCAGGGAGGAGCTGGTTAGGGGTTAGTCCTGTGTTCTGATTCCCTCCTCGTGTTTCTGGCAGGCGCGGGGGAAGGTGAGTGAGATCATCAATAACGCCATTGTGCACTACCGAGATGACTTGGACCTGCAGAACCTCATTGATTTTGGCCAGAAGAAGGTATGGGCTAAGAGGGGGGTCATCTAGTGGTCCAGGAAGCTGTGGGCAAAAGTTAATGCCATCCCAAGAGACATCTCACCCTCATCACCTGCCGGGTAATGGATTCTGGGAAGGGGTCTGGCAAAAAGAAAACACGTAGCTTTAAAAGTACTTTTAAGGGCTTACCTGGTGGCGCGGTGGTTGGGAGTCCGCCTGCCGATGCAGGGGACGCGGGTTCGTGCCCCGGTCCGGGAAGATCCCACATGCCGCGGAGCGGCTGGGCCCGTGAGCCATGGCCGCTGAGCCTGCGCGTCCGGAGCCTGTGCTCTGCAACGGGAGAGACCACGGCAGTGAGAGGCCCGCGTACCACAAAAACAAACAAACAAACAAACAAAAGTACTTTTAGGGCTTCCCTGGTGGCGCAGTGGTTGAGCGTCTACCTGTCGATGCAGGGGACGTGGGTTCGTGCCCCGGTCTGGGAGGATCCCGCATGCCGCGGAGCAGCTAGGCCCGTGACCCATGGCCGCTGAGCCTGCGCGTCCGGAGCCTGTGCTCCGCAACGGGAGGGGCCACAGCAGTGAGAGGCCCGCGTACCGCAAAAAAAAAAAAAAAAAAAGTACTTTTAAGGGCAAAGAACAGTATATATAGTAATCTACCAATTGTGTAAAAAAAGAGAGGAAAGAATATGTATTCACGTTTGCAAAAGGAATCTGGAAGGGTATGAAGGAAACCATTATAAGTGGTTACTTATAGTGGGAGGGGGAACTGGGCAGATTTTTTAATATTACCAATTCAAAAGTCAGATTTTTAAAATTATGGCAAAATGTACATAATATCAAATTCACCATTTTTAAGTGTACTTAAAGTGTACAGATCTGTAGCACTAAGTACATTCACATTGTTGTACAACCCTCATCACTGTCCATCTCCAAAACTTTCTTCCCACACTGAAACTCTGTACCCCATTAAACACTAACTCTCCATTTTCCCCCTCCCCCCCAGCTCCTGGCAACCACCATTCTATGTTCTATCTCTATGAATTTCTGTCTCTGTGAATACTGTATTTGTCCTTTTGCGACTGGCTTGTTTCACTTAGCATGTCTTCAGGATTCATCCATGTTGTGGGACGTGCCAAAACGCCTTCCTTTTTAAGGCTGAATAATATTCCATCATATGTATATATCGCACTTGGTTGATTCATTTATCTTTTGATGCACACTTGGGTCACTTCTACCTTTTGCCTATTGTGAATAATGCTGCTATGAGTCAGAACTTAAATTTGAAACAAAAGTGCTTTTGAGACCAGAGCTGAGTTCCCCTTCGCTTGGTGCAACACTCTTGACCTGGATCCTGTTTGCTTTCATGGTGTAATTATGGCCCACAATATTGAAGAGTCTCCTCCTGTGCTTCCTCTATATTAAGGCAAATGTTTGTAGCACTGATGCTTTATTTCAGCCAGTATTTTTGGAACATATACTTTTGTGAAGCTCTATGCTATACAGGACTGCAAAACCAGAAACTGCCCTCAAGGAGCTCATAGTTGAGTGTGTGAAACAAAAATATATACAGCAAGTTATAACAAGACATATAAAATGATAGAAATTAAGAAGAGAAAACTTCTTCAGGGGAAGGTCACTAAGAAGCTTGAGCTCCAGGTTCCAGGTTGTGTTTCAACACAACGTGAGCTTACAAGTGCAAGCTTGCCATAGACTTTTGGTTGCTCTGAGAGTTCCCCTTGTCACCTCAGTGTGGGGATGGGGGTGGTAATTTTAACCCCTGTGGTGGGCTTTGTTGCAGTTCGGCTGCTGTGGAGGGATTTCCTACAAGGACTGGTCCCTGAACATGTACTTCAACTGTTCGGAAGACAACCCCAGCCGTGAGCGCTGCTCTGTGCCTTACTCCTGTTGCTTGCCTACCCCCAACCAGGTGAGCACACATCCCGCCTCATTTCCTCCTGCAGTGATCTGAGTTACTTTCTGATTAGGGCAGCTGCTATTGGGAATCTCCATCCCCTGGTTTAGCCAGTCAGTTTTGTAGAACAGCTGTCAGATGTTTTTCTTCACTCCAATCTGATGGCTCTGTTATCTTGAACTCCTGTAGCCCACTTGGGGTTTCAGAAGGCACAGGTCTCTAAGGCAAGGAGAACTGGACTCAGACGTCTCAGAGGAAGGGAAGTCTGCATTTAGCAACTTCCAACGTAGCATCCTCCACATATATCCTCTAACAATTTAGGAGTTTAGGAAGGGTGGGAAGCCCATCAGCTAGGGCCCCTAAGAAAAAGCTATTGGAATGGGAGTCCCACTTGGCTTTTCAACTCTCTTCCCAGGCAGTGATCAACACCATGTGCGGCCAAGGTATGCAGGCCCTTGACTACTTGGAAGCTAGTAAAGTCATCTACACCAATGGCTGTATTGACAGACTGGTCAACTGGATACACAGCAACCTCTTCGTACTTGGTGGTGTGGCACTGGGCCTGGCCATCCCCCAGGTAACTTACCCTGTAAAACTGTGGTCCCACAATTCTGTAAAGACTCCTTTGTTTTGGGGAGGGCACCTGGGGCTCAGCTAGGGTGTCAGGCACTAACGTTACTGAAGGGTAGGAGATGTGATGGTGCCGACTGCACTGGGAAGATTGAGTCAGAGGAAACAAGGGCATCACTCATTGCTGAGGACCCAATTCCTTCTCACCTTTCCCAGCTGGTGGGAATCCTGCTGTCCATGATCCTCGTGAGTCAGATCAAAGATCAAATCAAACTACAGCTCTACAACCAGCAGCACCGGGCTGACCCATGGTATTGAGAATCCATCCTGCACCTCCTCGTTAGGGCAACAGGCGAGCCTCATCAACCAACGGCAGTGGTTACAGCTCTCAGCACCAAATGGAGATTTGGGTTCCAGCCCCACAAGCGACGGCCCAGTGGCAAGAAGCAAACTCCAGATGCCAGAAGGCAGGGTACACAGGTGGCTCAAGTCTGGGAAGGATGTGCCTCCTCTCCCCATCCTAGCTCTCAGCATTGTTATTTTGTATTCTTTCTACCCTCCACCATTTGGGTTTCTGTTCTTGTTTTGTCTGAGCAGAGATGCTTGAGCAGAGCAGTCGCACAGAGTTGTGGGGGCAACAGGCTTTCCACGGAAGCACTGCAACTGACAGACCTGCTGAGGCTGCCACTGAGCTTGCCGCACATACTCGCATTCTGGCTGTTGCCAGTGCGCCCTGCCTGGAGTCCGGTTGGCATGATACCAGCTCCAGAAGGGGAGGGAGTGGAGCAGGCAATGAGCGTGGGGGTCGGCTGGGGACAGTCGTATGTGCTGGGGAGGAGGGGAAGACCCTGTGTTTACTAACTGCCTGTGCTGCCATCCTCCCAGGTAGTCAGAGTGAGCTACATCCTGCCCCTCCCTCATTTCCATGGAAACGTGGCAGCAACTGCAAGGGGTACAACAAGCAGCCAAATTCACCCCGTCTCCCCTCCTTTAAAAAATGTCTGGAACCATGGTCTCTATCTTCTGCAGCCAGCAGAGGTGGGACTGAGCCATACATCCCCTTGAACTGCACCCCTGTATGGCCCTCGCTCTCCAGTAAGTGGGTTTCTTTTTTTTAACCTTGGCAGTGTGCAGAGAAAGAGAGGTAACACCCCCCCGCCGCCCATTCCTCTGCACCAGAGCTAGCTCAGTATTTCTACAGTGTAAGCAGGGATCTTGCTGGGGCTGGGGGAGCCAGAAATGGCAATAAAAGTTTGTTTACCTGGGCTAACCTGGACTCCATGAATTTTCCATTCTGGCAACTGGGAAGGGAGGGGTAGAAGGGCCCGGCCGGTGGGCCCTCCCTCCAACAGGGGACTGGACACTCTCCTAAACGCTACCGTACTTCCCCGGCCCCACCACTCACCCCAGCTCCCTCGAGCAGATGCACCATTCCCCTCCCACAACCCCGCCCCCTCCAGTCTAAATTAGATAAAGAGATTCCCCATTCGCATTTGGGAACGGCATAATTTTATCCCCAAACCTGACATTAATTTTTTTTCCGAACTAAAATACTTTGCTACCCAAAACTTTCCGGATGCGTTAGGGAAGGATACGTCTGTAAATCACTGTGTAGCCCTCTCGCCGGGAAGGGAGTGGGGAGGAGTGAGGAGGAGGAAGGCCATCTCTTCACTCACAGTCTAGACCCTCTAGCCCTCTCCTCCATCTTTATCTGAAAGAGCTGGGTACCACGGCCCATCTTGCTTTAGTGAAGACCCAGAAAAAAATTTCCAGCCGTGCGCAGGGTTTCCTCGCGCGGAGAAGAGCGGGCGAGCGCGGAGAGCAGGGAGACCCGGCTGGCGCGTCGGGGGGCGTGGCCGGGGCGGGGCCCCGTGGCGCCGTGTGTGGTCCCCACCCCCGCGGCGGCTGGGCCGCGCCTCCCCCACCCCGCCCGCGAGGAGGGGGAGGGCTGCGTGACCCCACTCCCCGGTGAGTGTCCCCCAAGTCTCCTAACCTAGCTTAGCTCTGCAGTCGGGAAGCTCAGACTAGGGCCTTGGCCTGGCCGGGGAAAGATGGAAGAAGCCCTACCGCGCTGGGCAGAGCCTAGAATTCTCTCCCCGCCCCCAGTTTCCCCTAAACAAGCCTTCTGCTCCTGGGAGGGCGCCTTTCCAGCAGCCACCTGGGGCCTCAGCCAATGTTTAGCTCCAGCTAGTAACAGAACGGAAAGAAAAAATAAATTTTTTTTTTTTTTTAAAGTAAGGGCCTTTTATTCTGGGAGAGAAGAGTAAAAAAGCGCGCTTTCTTAGTGCCAGAGAGTGGCATTTTATGCTCCTTCATTTGGTGATGCGGACCAGGAACTCGGTGTTAGGGAGCCGGGGTGATGCACCTTCCCGGTTCACCGATTTTGAGGAGCTTACCTGGTAGGGGGCTGCTTAAGGCCTTTTAGAGGAAAAGACCAGGAACGCAAGTCTGCAGAACCAGGATTCAAATCCAGATTTTTTTAACTCCAAACTACACTTTTACTTAAGTCTCTACTGTCTCTCACTATATCTAGCCTTCTGGGCTTGTATTGATACAAAAGGAGTCGGGAATTTCCCACCAAGTCCCAGGCCTTAAAAGGCCCTGAGCTTTAAATGTTCAGGAGCTTATAGTGCAGTTCAATGTTTTTACCTAGATTCGTTTCTCAGTGTCTTTTTAGCTTTCTTTCTCTTTGGCCTGATGCTGGGAGAGAAAATGCCCAGTTTTTTAAAGGTTTCTCATCATTATTTCACGTTTCAATTTAATTTGCTCCCTGAATTTCTATCAGTTTAAAAACCCTAGTCTCAAGCATGTGGGGTTAACACCAGTATCTTAGAACAGCTATCAAATCTAGGCCTCAAAGGTGGGTGAATGGAAGAAGATTCTTGCGGCAGTGGAGATCAGGCTGGATGAGCAGAAGTGGACAGAAAGGGCCCGAAGGAGGGCGAAAATTTGTCTGGCATGACATGGCAAGAAAGGTACCCCTACGGTCTGTGGGCCTCAAACCCTACAATTTAAACAAGGACTTGAGTCCAGGAGTGCAAATTTTGCAGAATGTTCAATGAAATTCTAATTTCCTCTGTATTGGTTTTCTATTGCTGATGTAACAAATTACCATAAACTGGGTTGCTTAATTCAACACAAATTTGTTATTTTACAATTTTGGAGGTCAGAAATCTGAAATGGGTCTCACTGAGCAAAAAACCAAGGTGTGAGCAGGGCTAAGTTCCTTCTGGGGGCTCTAGAGAATCCACTTTCCAGCTTCTAGAGGCCACTTGTGTTCCTTGGTGCCTGGCCCCTTTTTCCATCTTTAAAGCACATCACTCCAACCTCTGCTTCTGTGGTCACATCTCCTTCTTCTCTGACTTTGACTCTCCTATGTCCCTCTTATAGGACTCTTGTGATTAATTTGGGCCCACCTAGGTTATCCAGATTATCTGCCATTTTAAGATTCTTTTTTTTTTAATTTTTAACTTTTTTATATTGGAGTATTGTTGATTAACAATATTGTGTTTCAGGTGTACAACAAAATTATTCAGTTATACATATACATGTATCTGTTCTTTTTCAAATTCTTTTTAATTTAACCATATCTATAAAGTTCCTTTTACAATGTAAGGTATATACACAGAATTTCTGGGATTAGGACATAGACATTTTGGGGTGGCTCTTATTCAGCCTATCACATCCCCTTCCCACTACGTGCATGGCTTAAAGGTGGGGGAGATGTAGAAATGGACTGTTGTTGGATATTGGCAAGAGTTTGACGTAGGTGTTGTCTGGCCTTCATTCTAGTAATTACCTAACATTTATTGTGTGCTTGCTGTGTGCCAGGTACATATTTATTACAAAGTTTGATATGTGGGTCCTTTACTGTTGTCTAACTTGTTCTCATCCCAAAGACCAGACATGTTAACAGGGCCAGGGACCAATTTCAAAAAAGGGGAACAGCGCAGCTTCTTCCACCAGAAGAGTTCTTCTGGTCCATTACTCTAAAAAGGTCAAGAACATTTTGTAAACCCACTCCCCGCCCCCAAAAAAGTTAAGAGTAACTAGATATTCCAAATTGCCATAGGTAGAACACTCAGAGATGGGTAACCACACTGTAGAACTGAGGTTGGAAGTTAAGCTCGAGAGTCCTCACTACCATGCCAGGGACCTGGTCAAGCAATCAGATGAATGGAATAGCATAGTGATTCCAGAAAAGTTTTTAATCATCACTACTCACTGACTAGTAAACAAGAAGCAACACAATGATGAAAGGAATCACTAATAAAAGTTGTTAGGACAAATGGATTACATTATGGAAGAGAAGTAACTCAGATTCATATCTCACATCATACACTGCAGTTCATTTCAGAAGGTAAAAGGATATTATAAAGCAAAAGGAACAACAAAAATGAAAATCAGAATATTATCTGTGTCCTAGCTGTCGAGAACTAGAGTGGACAGCTTTTCAGTGCATCTGCCCAGCTCACAGGGATTCTTCTTTCTTTGGAAACTGGCCCCCTACTGCCAAGCCATAAGAGTGAGTCTTGAGAAGCCATATTTGTACTATAAGACCTGGTCTCCTGGACAGCACTTACTGGATCAGGCTTGGGCACTGTATTAGTATCCTAGGGCTGCTATAACAAAGTATAGTTGACACTTGAACAACGCAGGGGTTAGGGGCACCAACACCCCATGTCGTCGAAAATCCTGAGAACTTTACAGTTGGCCTTCTGTATTCACAGTTCTGCGTCTGTGGATCCAACCAACCCTGATCATGCAGTACTGTAGTACATATTTATTGAAAAAAATCCATGTATAAGTGGACCAGTGCAGTTCAAACCCATGTTGTTCAAGAGTCAACTGTACCACAAACTGGGTAGCTTAAAACAGAACTTACTGTCTCACAGTTTTGGAAGCCAGAAGTTTGAAATTAAAGTGTTGGCAGGGCTGTGCTCCCTCTGGCCTCTAGGACAAGATTCTTCCTTGCCTCTTCCAACTGCTGGTAGCCCCAGGCATTCCTTGGCTTGTGGCAGCGTAACTGCAACTTTTGCCTCCATCTTCACAGTGATCTTCCCTCTGTGTCCGTGTCCCAATTTCTTCTTCTTATGAAGACACCAGTCATATAGGAATAAGGGCCCACCCTACTGCTGTATGACCTCATCTTAACTAATTATATCTGCAACCACCCTATTTCCAAATAAGGCCACATTCTGAAGTACTGGAGGGTTAAGGATTCAACATATCTTTTTTGGGGGAACACAATTCAACCCATAACAGGCATCTAACCTAAACTGTAACCCTAACATAAACCCAAACGGAGTTCCCTCTGTGGGGCTTCGGAATTGAAAATGAGATTCTAGTCACAGCCTGGCCTGACTGGTCTGGTGGAGAAAGAAGAAAAAAGGAATCTGAGGCTCAGCTTCTTACACCTTATGGACTAAGTAGCAGAGAAAGTCTATTTACAGAAAGAGCAGAATGAAACACATTGGGGGTGGGGCAGAGAGGCAGAGAAAAGGGAGCCGAGGAAGGATACTCCTGGAAGCAGCTTTCACTGTGGTCCTACAGTGTTTCTGCAGCTCCACGGCTGTCCTCCCTTGGATTCCCTGAGACACTGTGTGCTTACAGAAAAGCCTGCTTTGTTTGCTTAAGGAAGCTCAACTTGGTTTCTGTTGCTTACAAGCAAAGCTAATAGCAAAGCTATAATCACAGTAAGATGCTATATTAGTTTTCTATTGCCACTATAACACCTCACCACAAACTTAGTGCATAAAACAGCGCACACTCATTATCATGCAGTTCTGTAGGTCAGAGTCTGATATGGGTCTCATCAGGCTAAAATCAAGATGCTGGCAGGGCTGCATTTCTTCAGGAATTTCCAAGGGAGGATCTCTTTCCTTGCCTTTTCCAGCTTCTTGAAGTTCCCTTCTCCCATCTTCAAAGCCAGAAACAGCAGATCAAGTCCTTCTCACCACACTCTCTCTCTTGTTTTCTGCAGCTGGGGAAGGTTCTCGGCTTTTAAGAACCCATGTGAATAGATTGGGTCCACCTGCATGATCCAGGCTAATCTCCCCACCTCAAATCCTTAACCTTAATCACATCCATCTGCAAAGTCCCTTTTACCATGTGAGGCATCATATTCACAGGTTCTGAGGATTAGGATGTGGACTTTTTGTTTGTTTGTTTTGTTCTGCGTTGGGTCTTCGTTACTGTGTGCGGGCTTTCTCTAGTTGCGGCTAGCGGGGACTACTCTTCGTTGCGGTGCGAGGGCTTCTCATTGCAGTGGCTTCTCTTGTTGCAGAGCATGGGCTCTAGGCACGTGGGCTTCAGTAGCTGTGGCACGCGGGCTTCAGTAGTTGTGGCTCGCGGGCTCCAGAGCGCAGGCTCAGTAGTTGTGGCACACCGGCTTGGTTGCTCCGTGGCATGTGGGATCTTCCCAGACCAGGGCTCGAACCCGTGTCCCCGGCATTGGCAGGCGGATTCTTAACCACTGCGCCACCAGGGAAGCCCCAGGATGTGGGCATCTTTAGGACCCATTATTTTGCCTACCACAGATGCACAATAAAATATATTATGACCAGTTGTAACAAGATAGATGGCTGAGACCTTAATGATCTTTCTTTGTATGGTTTCTTTTTCCTATAAAATTCCTTCATTTTACATATTTGAACAACTCGGTCTGAAGCCTTGATCTCCTGAAGCTTTTTATGAGGAACACAGGGTCGATTCTGTCCAGATTCAAGGACCTTTATTTAGCTGCCTTCTCATAGCTGAAGCTTTAACTATCCCAGAAAGACACTAAATGAAGATATATTCCCAGAAGTCCGGATTGGAGCCGGGAAGGAATGAACAGAATGGGATCAAATGCTTTTTCCCCACTAGAGAATTGCATGTATTAAAATATTATTACTGAAAAAGGCAATTGAAATTCCTCTAAATAGAGAGTCTGGGGTGGATACCTTGATAAAGGTGTTTTCTGGCAGGAGGCTGTAAGGGCCAATTAGTGTTTAGACAAAATAAACAAAATGTATACCTACAGGAAGGCAGGTAAACGCATGCATTCATTCAACAAAGATAATGTGCCAGGTGCCATTTTAGCAGCGGGCGCACAATGGAGAACACAACAAGCTCCTGCCTTCTTAAGTCTACTGCAGAAGACAGATTTATACAAAATATGTTATATCTTATGCATTACATATACTATGATGTCAGATAGCGGTATAGGCTAGGAAGAAAAAGCAGGCTCTGAGGGTAGAGACTGATGGAAGAGGTGCTCTTTTGGATGAGACAGTTAAAAATGCTTTCAATTTTTTTTGGCCGAGCCAAGTGGCTTGCAGGATCTTAGTTCCCCAACCAAGAATTGAACCTGGGCCCTTGGCAGTGAAAGCGCAGAGTCCTGGGACTTCCCTGGTGGCTCAGTAGTTAAGAATCTGCCTGCTGACAGCAATCCCACTACTGGGCATATACCCAGAGAAAACCATAATTCAAATAGACACATGCACACCAATGTTCATTGCAGCACTATTTACAATAGCCAGGTCATGGAAGCAACCTAAATGCCCATCAACAGATGAATGGATGAAGAAGATTTGGTACATATGTACAATGGAATATTACTCAGCCATAAAAAGGAACTAAATTGGGTCATTTGTAGAGATGTGGATGGACCTAGAGACTGTCATACAGAGTGAAGTAAGTCAGAAAGAGAAAAACAAATATCGTATATTAACGCATATATGTGGAATCCAGAAAAATGCTACAGATGAACTGGTTTGCAAGGCAGAAATAGAGACAGGTGTAGAGAACAAACATATGGACACCAAGGGGGGAAAGTGGGGGGCAGGGTGGTGGAATGAATTGGGAGATTGGGATTGACATGTATACACTAATATGTATAAAATAGATAACTAATAAGAACCTGCTGTGTAATAAAGAAAGAATACTCCTGCCAATGCAGGGGACACGAGTTCCATCCCTGGTCTGGGGAAGATCCCACGTTCCGCGGAGCAGCTAAGCCTGTGCACCACAACTACTGAGCCTGCATGCTGCAACTACTGAAGCCCACGCGCTCTAGGGCCTGTGCTCCGCAACAAGAGAAGCCACCACAATGAGAAGCCCGCTCAGCACAGCAGCAACGAATACCCAACACAGCCAAAAATGAAAAATAAAAATAAAAAATAATAAAGCTACTTAAAAAAAAAGCGTAGAGTGCTACCACTGGACCATCATGGAATTGCAAAAAATGCCTTCAATTTTAAAAAATGATTTTATTCTGAAATAATTATAGACTCATAAGAGGTTGCAAGGAAATGTACAGGGAAGCCACATGCATTTTCCCTAACCTCATCCAATGTTGACATCTCGTGCAATTATAGTATGATATCAAAACCAAGGAATTGACATTAGTGCAATCCACAGAGCTTATTCAGATTTCACCAGTTATACATGCACTCATTTGAGTATGTGTGCATAGTTCTATGTAATTTTATCATCTGTGTAGCCTTGAGTAATCATCACTACAATCAAGATACTGAACTGCATATATGAATTATATCTCAGTAAAGCTGTTACCAAAAAATACTCAATTGTGCCATCATCACAAGACATGTTGTTGGTGTTACCTCTTCATAACCACACCCATCCCTCCCCACCATCACTAACCCCCGGCAACCACTAATTCATTCTCCATCTCTATAATTATGTTATTTCATGAATGTTACATAAGTGAAATCATGCAGTAGATATCCTTTGAGATTGGCTTTTTTCACTCAGCATAATTCCCTTGAGATCTGTCCAAGTTGTTATGTGTATCAGTAGTTCATTCCTCTTTATTGCTGACTAGTGTTCCATGGTATGGATGTACCACAGTTTGTTTAACCATTCACCCATTAAAAAACATTTGGTTAGTTTTCCAGCTTTGAGCTATTACAGATAAAACTGCTATGAACATTGATGTACAAGTTCCTGCGTGGAAACAAGTCTCCATTTCTTTTGGCTAAATGCCCAGATATGTGATTGTTTGGGTTGTATGGTAAGTGTATGTATGGTTTTTTCAGAAACTGACAAACCGTTTCCCAGAGGGACTGTATCATTTTATGTTCCCCAGCAATGTATGAGTGATCCAGTTTCTCCCCAGCCTTGCCAACACTTGGTGTTAATCATGTTTTTCATTTTAGCCATTTTAATAAGTGTGCCGTGATTATCTCATTGTGGTTTAATTTGCATTTCTCTAATGACTAATGATGTTGAATATCTTTTCATACTATTTGCCACCTCTATATTCTCTTCAGTGAGAATATATTTTGCCCATTTTCTAATGAGATTGTTTTTTTAATGCTGAGTCTTGAGAGTTCTTTATATATTCCAGATTCTAGATCTTTATCAGATATGTGATTTGCAAATATTTTCTCCCAGTCTATAATTTTTCTTTTCATTCTCTTAACAGTGTCTTTTGCAGAGCTAAACTTTTAAAAATTCTGATAAGGTCTAATTTATCTATTTTTTTTCTTATGGGTCATTCTTCTGGTATCAAATCTAAGAACTCTTTGCCTAGTCATTAAGTCCTGAAAATTTTCTCCTATGTTCTTTCCTAGAAGTTTTATAGCTTTACATTTACATGATCCATTTTGAATTAATTTTTGTATAAGCTGTAAAGTTTAGGTTGAGTTTCATATTTTTGCTTATGGATGTCTAATTTCTCCAGCACCATTTATTGAAAAGGTTATCCCTCTTCCATGGAATTTCTTTTGCTACTTTAAAAAAATTAACTGGGCATATTTGGGGGCATACTTATGAATTCTCTATTCGGTTCCATTGATCAGTGTATCTATCTTTCTGTAGTACCACACTGTCTTGATTACTATAGCTTTATAGTAAGCTTTAATATCAAATTATTCCTCCCACTTTATTCTTCTTTTCCAAAAACTATTTTGGCTATACTAGGGCCTTTCACTTTCTATATAACTTTTAGAATAAGCTTGTCTATGTCTACAGAGAAACTTTAGAATTTAGATAGGATTGAAGTTTAGGGGAATCAATTTAGGGAAAATTGGCATCTTTACTACGTTGAATCTTCTAATCTATGAACACAGTGTGTCTCTCCAAGGATTTAGGTTGTCTTTTCATTCCTTCAATCAGCATTGCATAATTTTCACCATACAGGTCTTGTACATATTTTTGGTAGGTTTATACTTATGTATTTCATCTCCTTTGGAGCAATTATAAGGAATGCCTTCTTTTTTTAAAAAAAATATTTATTTATTTTTGGCTGTGTTGGGTCTTCGTTTCTGTGCAAGTGCTTTCTCTAGTTGCGGAGAGCGGGGGCCACTCTTCATTGCGGTGCGTGGGCCTCTCACTGTCGCGGCCTCTCATTGCAGAGCACAGACTCCAGACGCACAGGCTCAGTAGCCGTGGCTCACGGGCCTAGTTGCTCCGCAGCATGTGGGATCTTCCCAGACCACAGCTCGAACCCGTGTCCCCTGCATTGGCAGGCAGATTCGCAGTCACTGCGCTATGAGGGAAGCCCCAGGAATGCCTTCTTGAGGAGAGTTAGTTGAATAGAGACTCGAATGAAGTGAGAACATGAGAGCAAACAAGAGTGCAAAGGTCCTGAGGCAGGCGTTTGCTTGGTGTGTGTAAGGACCAGCAAAAAGAACAGCATGTTTGAGATGGAGTGAACTAGAAAAAGAGTAGCAGCAAATGAGATCCAGGAGGTTGCCAGGGGTCGACAGGGCCTCGGTGAAGTCACGATGAGATCTTGGAATTTACCCTGAGTGTGATGAGATGCCATTAGAGGGTTCTGAGCACAGGAATGATATGATCTGACTTAACGTTTTAGAAGGATCACCCTGGCACCTGACTGGAGAATCGGCTGTAGAAGGGTACGGGGAAAGTGAGGGCTCTGTTAGGAAGCTCTTGGAGTGGCCCAGGAGATAGATGATGGGAGCTCCAACCTGGCTGGCAGCTGTGGAGGTGATGAAGAGTAGTTGGAGTCTAGACATATTTTGAAGGTGTAGCTGACAGGATATGCTGATGGATTGGGTGTGGGATGTTAGAAAAAGAGAAGAGTCAAGGATGAGTCAAAGGTTCTTGGCCTGGGTGCAGCTGGGTAAATGGTGGTGCCATTTATTGAGAAGAGGAAAATTACGTTCTTTTTTGGTTTGTTTTTCTTTCTTTTTTTTTAAATTGAAGTATAGTTGATTTACAATGTTGTGTTAATTTCTGCTGTACAGCAAAGTGATTCAGTTATATATATATACATTCTTTTTTAATATTCTTTTCCCTTATGATTTATCATAGGATATTGAATATAGTTCTCTTTGCTATACAGTAGGACCTTGTTTAGCCATTCTATGTACAAAAGCTCACATCTGCTAACCCCAACCTCCCACTCCATCCCACCCCCTCCCCCTTGCAACTACCAGTCTGTTCTCTATGTCTGTGATTCTGAAAAACTATATTCTTTAGTATAAAAGCAGAACTGGGCTTCCCTGGTGGCGCAGTGGTTGGGGGTCCGCCTGACGATGCAGGGGGCGCGGGTTCGTACCCCGGTCCGGGAGGATCCCGCGTGCCGCGGAGCGGCTGGGCCCGTGAGCCATGGCCACTGGGTCTGCGCGTCCGGAGCCTGTGCTCCGCAACAGGAGAGGCCGCGGCAGTGGGAGGCCCGCGTGCCGCAAATAAATAAATTAAATAAATAAATAAAAGCAGAACTGTCACCACCCAGAAAAGACCTAAAACCTGAAATCACAGTGTACAGTCACAGACTGAAATGGGGCAAGATTACCCTTTCCCAAACCAGCCCCATTTCTACACCGTTGGCTACCAGTTGGACTTACAGGAATCACTGAAATGGCACCATAGGTTGGATGTTGGAGATGAAAAAAGGAAAGTGAAACCAAAAGTTATTAAGTACTTAAGGACCAAGCTTTTCACTATTACATCATATTAATCTTCATTAGATTCCTTATAGCTAAGTAGTAATATGCTTACTTTTTCCTTTTAAAAAAGTTATGGTGAAGTATATATAACCTAATAGTTATCATTTTAACCATTTGTAAGTTTACAATTCAGTGGCATTAAATATACTTTCAATGTTGTATAATCATCACCCCTATCTCAACCCAAGACTTTTTCATCATCCCCAACAAAAACTGTACCCATTAAACAGTAACTCCCCTTTCCTCCCTCCCCTCTAACCCCTAGTAAACAATATTCTCTTTTCTGTCTCTATGAATTTGCCTATTCTAGGTAGCTCATATAAGTGGAATCATTCAGTCTTTGTCCTTTTATGTCTGGCTTCTTTCTTTTTTAAAAATTTTATTTATTTATTTTTGGCTGCGTTGTGTCTTCGTTGCTGCGCACGGGCTTTCTCTAGTTGCAGCGAACGGGGGCTACTCTTCGTTGCAGTTCATGGGCTTCTCTTGTTGTGGAGCATGGACCCTAGGCACGCGGGCTTCAATAACTGTGGTACATGGGCTCAGTAGTTGTGGCTCGCAGGCTCTAGAGTGCAGGCTCAGTAGTTGTGGCACATGGACTTAGTTGCTCGGTGCCATGTGGGATCTTCCCAGACCAGGGCTCAAACCCATGTCCCCTGCATTGGCAGGTGGATTCTTAACCACTGCACCACCAGGGAAGCCCCCTGTCTGGCTTATTTCATTGAAAATAATGTTTTCAAGGTCCATACATGTTATAACATGTATCAAAATTTCATTCATTTTTATGGCTAATTAATATTCCACTGTATATACGGTCGTCCCTTAGTATCCACAGGGAATTGGTTCCAGGACCTGCCTCAGATACCAAAATCCTCAGAGTTCCTGGTTGGCCCTCCATATCCATGGTTCTGCACCTGCAGATACAACCAACCTTGGATCATGTAATACTGTAGCATTTATTGAAAAGAATCTGCTCATAAGTGGACCCCCACAGTTCAATCCTGTGTTGTTCAAGGGTCAACTGCATATACCACATTTTATTTATCCATTCATCTATCGAAGGACGCTTAGGTTGTTTCTGCCTTTTGGCTATCGTGAACAGTGCTGCTATGACCATTGGTATACAAGTATATGTTTGACTTCCTGCTGTCAGTTCTCTTGGACATATACCTAGGAGTGGAATTGCCGGGGTATATGGCAGTTCTATGTTTAACCTTTGGAAACTACAAAATTTTACCACAGCAGTTGCATCATTTTACATTCCCACCATCAGTGCACAAGGATTTTAATTTTTCTATGTCCTTGCCAACACTTGTTATCTTT
Source organism: Delphinus delphis (assembly GCF_949987515.2). NCBI lineage: Eukaryota > Metazoa > Chordata > Mammalia > Artiodactyla > Delphinidae > Delphinus > Delphinus delphis. The sequence goes on from NC_082691.1 coordinate 84,320,060, forward strand.
TCTCTGTGTGTGTGTGTGTGTGTGTGTGTGTGTGTGTGTGTGTGTGTTTTTAATAGCCATCCTAATAGTTGTGGAGTGGTACCTCATTGTTGTTTTGATTTGCCTTTCCCTAATGACTAATGGTGTTGAGCATCTTTTCATGTGCTTATTGGCCATTTGTATGTCTTCTTTGGAGAAATGTCTGTTCAAGTCTTTGGCCCTTTTTTTTTTTGCGGTACGCGGGCCTCTCACTGTTGTGGCTGCAGAGCACAGGCTCCGGACGCGCAGGCTCAGCGGCCATGGCTCACGGGCCCAGCCGCTCCGCGGCATGTGGGATCTTCCCGGACCGGGGCACGAACCCGCGTCCCCTGCATCGGCAGGCGAGCTCCCAACCACTGCGCCACCAGGGAAGCCCTGGCCCTTTTTAACTGGGTTGTTTTGTTGTTGCTGTTGTTGAGTTTTAGGAGTTCTTTATATATTCTGGATATTAATCCCTTATCAGATATATGATTTGCAAGTATTTTCTCCCATTCTGTTGGTTGTCTTTTTGCTTTAATAATTGCATCTTTAATGCACCGAAGTCCTTAATTTTGATGAAGTGCCATTTATCCATGTTTTCTTTTATTGCCTATAATTCGGGTGTCCTATCCTTAAAATCATTGCCAAATACAGTGTCATGCAGATTTCCCCCAGTTTTCTTCTAAGATTTTTATAGTTTTTAGCTCTTAAATTTAGGTCTTTAATCCATTTTTAATTAATCTTTGTTTATTGTGTAAGGTAAGGGTAGAACTTCCTTCTTTTGCATGTAAATATCTAGTTTTCCCAACATTTCTTTTGAAAAGACTGTCGTTTTCCCACTGAATAGTTTTGGTACCCTTCTAGAAAATCAATTGGCCATATATGTAAGGGTTTATTTTTAAGCTCTCTATTCTATTCTATTGGCCTATATGTCTCTCCTTCTGCCAGTATCATAGTGGTTTTTTTTTGTTGTTGTTGTTTTTAATAAATTTTTATTTATTTGTTTATTTTTGGCTGCGTTGGGTCTTCGTTGCTGCACGCGGGCTTTCTCTAGTTGCAGTGAGCGGGGGCTACTCTTTGTTGTGTGCAGGCTTCTCATTGCGGTGGCTTCTCTTGTTGTGGAGCATGGGCTCTAGGCACGTGGGCTTCAGCAGTTGTAGCTTGTGGGCTCAGTAGTTGTGGCTCACGGGCTTCAGTAGTTGTGGCTCACGGGCTTCAGTAGTTGCGGTGCGTGGGCTCTAGAGTGCAGTCTCAGTAGTGTGGCACACGGGCTTAGTTGCTTCGCAGCGTGTGGGATCTTCCCGGACCAGGGCTTGAACCTATGTCACCTGCGTTGGCAGGCGGATTCTTAACCACTGCACCACCAGGGAAGCCCTATCATAATGTTTTAATTGCTGCAGCTTTGTAGTAAGTTTTAAAATTGTGAAGTTTAAGTCCTCTAATTTTATTAATCTTTTTTTCAAGATTGTTTTGGCCATTCAGGGCCCCTTGTAATTCTATATGTATTTCAGGATCAGTCCACTTTTCCATTTCTGTGAAAAAAGGCTGTTGGAATTTTCATGGGGATTGTGTTAAATCTATAGATTGTTTTCGGTAGTATTAACATCTTAACATTGCTAAGTCTTCGTATCCATGAGCACAGAATGTCTTTCCATTTATTTAGGTCTTCTTTAATTTCTTTCAGCAACCTTTTGTAGTTTTCAGTGTACAAGTCTTTCACCTCCTAGGTTAGATTTATTCTTAAATACTTAATTCTTTTAGATACTTTGTAAATGGAATTGTCATTTTAATTTCCTTTTCAGAACATTCATTTCTGATGTATTGAAATACAACTGATAATATCTTATTTTTATAAAGAAAGAAATAGGGACTTAGACTAAGTTGTTCAGAGGTCCTTGGCTAGTCAGGTCTCTAACTCCAAATCGATTGTACTCCTTCTCTGAGGATGTAGCTTATCTAGCTCCTTTCTCAGTTTGTCCTTTACTTCTGACTGATGCTCTTCATTGTAAAATAAGAAACATGGGAAAAAAGAAAGAACTGGAGCACTGCAATAATTATGCTCCAAATTCTGGCCAGTGTGACAACTGAACCATAAGGAAGCAACTAAGGTCTCAAGGATACCCAGGGATAGCCCATAGATACTTTCATGTTCATTCTTTTCAAGTGGAGGGCCCAGAGGCAAATAACAAATAGTCAACATTGAATATGTGACCTCAAAACGCCAAAATATTTGGTGAGAATGACTCAGAAATCAAGAAGCTACTTGTAGCCAATCAAGTACTGTAATACACTGTCACACAGGATAGCTTCTCTTGAACCTGACAAAAGGACTGTGTTATGACATGTGTACAGGGTTAAGACTCTGGAGGAACTGGGCAGGGGTGGCTCAGGCTCAGGAGAGCAGCAGTTCTCGCCCTGCTCCCATGAGGTTGGAGAACAGGAGTGTGTCAGATCACTCAGAGGAGTCTCTAAAAGACACTGGCGGTCTCGGTATGCCTGAAGGAGGGGATGGTTGGGCTTTCTCCAGGACCTTGAATGCCATTCAGGAACCACCAAGGAATCCTCTCTTCCCCAGTCTCCACTGAACATTCTCCATCCTCTCCTGAACCTGCTGTCTGACAGGATCCTGAAACTCCACTTCCTGGAGAGTGGGTCTCAAGGAGTTGAGAAATTAGCACATCTTCTCCCTCCTCCTGAAGGGAAGAACATTCTGGATGGAAGACAACACTGTAGGGTCTTCTCAATCTCTAGAATAAAGGTTCTACATTACAGTGATGTGATTCTTTCACAAAAGATTCTTCTGCTTCCCAAGAAATCCCAAAGGGATGGTACAGCCTTCATACTTGAAGAATTGCTAACATTTTTAGGCAGAAAGGTAAGGGGCTGCCTGAGCATATATACATAGGTTTCTCCCTAATGCATGGACTACGGAGAAAATCCCAAGGCTTCAAAGCTGCCACAGTAACAACCAGATAGAAAACCAGTGGAGAAAGTTCCTAAAGCAAAGCAATGGTGTGGTATCAGGCAACCTTCTCTGTGGCTCAAACTTTAGACATAACAGCCATTTCATTTATATCACAGAAAAAAAAAATAACTGAGGTAGGTCATAATGTTTTAAATTATTTTTCCAGTAGGAATATTACACCCTGATGACATAGACTATTCCCACTTCTTCCACAAACCACCAGCGACTTACCTCAAAATGGTCCCTTGTCTCCAGACTCTTGCCCTTCGTACCATCCTCACATTGACTGATTAATGTTCTTAAACATATCACTCCTCTGATCAAAATTTTTCACTGTTTCCTATTGCCAGTAGAAGAAACCTTAATTCCTCTGTATGTCATTTACGGTTTCTTACCAGTCAGTTTCCCTGCTTACCCCCTACTATGTCCTGATTGCCAGGCTGGTCATGCTCTGAGCTATAGTCATAGTTTCCTCCATTTGTAATGCCAGCTGGGCTTCTCTCTACTTTTCTAACTCTTCCTACTCACTTTTCAGGGCTGGATTCAAATCCCACCTCCTCCACTGCTACCCACACTGACCTTTTCCTGCTATAAATTCCTATAGTACACTCACTGTACACCTCATTTTGGTAGCTTATTTATCGAGTGGTTAATATTGCATGCCTGACTGCACTGGATGCTTTGTGGATACAGAGAATAGAATAAGGTCCTTGCCCTAGAGGAGGAGACTTTGCTGCTTTGTCGTAGTATATTACTGTTTCTTGAGGGCAAGCCTTGACTCCACAGTAAAAATCCAAGTTCTCAAGTTCTACAAGTATGTCATGCCTATCACAGTGCTACATACATCCCAGGATTTCAGAAAAAGACTTGCTAAATTGAATTAAATCCTCTCTCTCTCCCCCTCCCTCTCTCTGTCTCTAGGGCTTATGTAACACTTGAGGATGGTAGCTGAAGTGCAATAGCTAATTTGCTCTAAAATGGCCAAACCTAAGAGAACTAGTTCACTTGGGCTAGGCTAAAGGGGTAGGGGCAGTGGTAAGAAAGGAAAAACCACCCTGGTGTGCTGCCCCATCAACAACATGGAAAAGTTGCTCTACGCAAGTCCACTCTCCGGCTGGACCCCTGGTTACTAAGAGGTGGAAACCGCTGCAGGGTGAAATCAAATTCCGTGACTGAAAGCATGACAAGCAAAGGAGTGAGAAAAGGCAAAATCAGCAGAGTAGGGAAGGAGAGCAGCATAAACTTCCTTGGCCAGACTGAGCAGCAAAGGGCCATCAAAGAGGGACTGGCCTCCTTTGGACATAACTAAAGACACACCAGGCCAGCTGTTGGCAACCGCAGTTCAGAGCTTCACACATTTGTAGCAATAAAGGCTTGATGTTGGCACTTTTGGCTTCCAGACACCTGCTCCCCGAGGTGACAGCAGTGGGGGGCAGCTGCCCTGAGTGACTCTGAGGTAGACTCTCACACAGGTCCTGAGCTGCAAGGACTCGGACGAGTGGGAAACCCAAACCCCGGTCTTCTCCATGGGGCCCTAGGACAAGATGAAAGATCTAACGCAAAGCAGAAAAGCCTGGCGGGTTGGGGAGCAGGGCGGGAAGTAACAGAGGCTTCAGGCACCCCCTGTCTCTCCCACCGTAAACCGGAGGAGTCCTCTCCCTGCAGGCGGCCGGGCTGAACGATCCTCAGGCCAATCAAGGTGCCTGCTGAGTCTTGTGGCAACTACTGGCCACAATTTCCACCCATCTCTTGACCCGAGGCAGTGGCGGGGTCACCAGAGCCCCTGGTCCGGGCCTCTCCGGGCGCCCGGGACGCTGAAGCTCGAGCTCCTCCTCTTCCCTCCCTCGGCCAGTCCCTCCCCCAGCCGTAGAAGAAGGGGGGGCCGGGCTTGGCCCGGCGAGGCCCGTGCATTCCAGAGAGCCGAGCGAGCTAGAGCAACAAAGGAGCCGGGTAGTTGGCGGGGAGAGTCCCGGGGCTGCGGCACAGTGCAGCCAAGTGGGCGTCTGGGCCGTAGGCTGGCGCGAGGGTGGAGCCGGGAACCTAGTCCAGCACTCCCGGCCCGCGCCTGGCCTCCATCGCGGGGCCGGGAGGTGGTTTTAATGGTGGGAGAAGGAATGGGGCTAGAGATTGGGGGCCCAGGGGGCTCCCGCAGCTGAAGATAACTAGGATTGCCAGGGGAAGGGGTAGAGAGTTGTGCATCCCGGCCCGAGCCTCCACCGCCCAACATGGGCCCCGGGTTCCAAAGTTTGCGAAGTTGGGCGCCTAGGGCCCGCGGCGCGCAGAGCGTCCGGGGGGGCCCGGCACCGGACTCGCGGGGCGCACTGGTCGCCTGAGCTGCCCCCGAGGCCCCAAGGGTTGCGCGTGTGGCCTGGGGGCTCCGGAGAGCGGGCGGGGGCTCCAGGGCTTCTGCTGAGTTGGCGGGTTTGGCCATGGCCGCTGACCGCCTCGCACGGGGGCCGGCGCTCCTGCTCCTGGGGCTGTTGCTGCTGCTGCTGCTGGGGGGCCCGGGCCGGGGGGCGGCCTTGAGCGGGAACGCGACCCGGCCTGGGCCGCGGAGCGCGGGCGGGAGCGCGAGAAGGAGCGCGGCCGTGACCGGCCCTCCGCCGCTGCTGAGCCACTGCGGCCGGGCCGCCCCCTGCGAGCCACTGCGCTACAACGTGTGTCTGGGCTCGGCGCTGCCCTACGGGGCCACCTCCACTCTGCTGGCCGGGGACTCGGACTCCCAGGAGGAAGCGCACGGCAAGCTGGTGCTCTGGTCGGGTAAGCGCGCGGGAGCCGGAGCGGGGGCTGTGGTGATGGGATGCGGGGATTCTCGGAAAGAATAGGCTCAAGACTGAGCTTTTGAGAGGGCGGGAGCAGCGCCCGGGAGAGTTGCAAGAACGGATTCTGAAACTTTGGGGGCAGGCTGTATGCAGGATGGGACCGTCGGTGATGAGGCGGGAGGGCGAGGAAGTTGAGGAAGCGGATCACAAAGGCCTGAGCAGGGTGGGTTTGCAAAGGAAAAGGGGGAATGAGGGGCCCAAGAGCGAGGGGGATGGTGGCTCTAAGCCACAGTAAAGGACTTTTTTTTTTTTTTTTAAGAAAAGGAGATGCTCCACGTAGGTGCCACTATGGAAGCGGGGTCCTCGGGAATTCAAGGAGGTGTTTAGACCTTGGAGAAGAAACTGGGAAATCGAATTGGCAGGAAAAAGGGAAGATGGGGGTAGAAGATTTAGGCATTGAGGGAGAGGGTGGGGGAAAGAACTGAGTGAAATTTGTGAAGGGTAAGAAACCCCTGGTGATAAGTAATTAAAAGGTAACCAGAAAGTTCCAGAAATCTTGTTTTGGGAGACAGAAGTCCAGTGATCGTGTCTTGCTTTGACAGGAGATTTCAGTTTCCTCATCTGAAAAATGGGGACTCGGTTCCTTGTCTGAGGTTGTGAAGGAATGAGACTATTCTAATGATCATTTGTGGGTTCCTTGGAAGTTTGGACCCTCAGGCTGGTCTGGGCTGAGGAAGGACACTTAAGTGTGGGATGTCTAGAGCCCCCTGGATACTTTCATGGTGGTCTGAGGTCCCAGAACCCTCACCTCATGGTGAGATTATGACCCAGCCTGAAAAAATGCAGACTGAACCCAAGCAGGTCCTTCTTTAGCAGTGTGGAGTGGATTAGCTCCCCACCTGTCACTCTTCTGGGCTGGGAACCTAAAGAGAAGGGGAGGGAACTGGCCTTGCCACCCCTTGCTTGTAGCTAGGGTGACTCCAAAATTGTCCTTGAAGAAACAGGAAATAAAATCAAAAGGCAGGAGCAGACCTGGCAACCCTCAGTCTTTTGATAGGCCTTGGATGCCCCACATCTCAGTTCTGCCCCAGGGATGGGTAAGGATCCTGATAGGGGAGTGTTTGTAGGCTGCCTGTCATTGTCAGGTTGGCCACTAGAGTTCTCAGAGTCTTTGCCGGATGTTGGACAAAGTCATGTCATTCCTGGCTTGGTACAGATGCCAGAGGAAGAACCTGGAGGATGGTACCCATGGTGGAGCCACATCCTTTGTGGGTATCAGGTTCTAAAGTCAACATGTAGGCAGAAACCATGTGTAATCAACAGTAGCTTTGAAAAATCCATAAATGGCCACAACATAAGGTCTATGTGATTTTGCATACATACTCTTTTATGGTAATATGTTTGTATGAATGTGCAACATATAGTAATGTACAATATATAAGAAGGGGCATACATAGAAAATATAATTTTACTTTTTAAAATTACATAAATGCAAAAGAGCAGAAGAGGGAAAGGATTTTTAAAAATACACAAAAGAAAGGTATAAACAAGGTTTCTTTGAGTTTAGGAGCCAGCTGTATGGAAAATCTAAATGTCTCAGCACTAGGACTTCCCTGGTGGCGCAGTGGTTAAGAAATCCGCCTGCCAATGCACGGGACACAGGTTCGAGCCCTGGTCTGGGAAGATCCCACATGCCGCAGAGCAGCTAAGCCTGTGAGCCACAACTACTGAGCCTGTGCTCTAGAGCCCGTGAACCACAACTGCTGAGCCTACGTGCCACCACTACTGAAGCCCGCACACCTAGAGCCCGTACTCCGCCACAAGAGAAGACACCTCAAATGAGAAGCCTGCGCACTGCAGCGAAGAGTAGCCCCTGCTCGCTGCAACTAGAGAAACCCTGCGTGCAGCAACGAAGACCCAATGCAACCAATAAATAAATATTCCTGTTAAAAAAAAAAAAAAGTCTCGGCACTAGAATCTCACCCAGTTCTGAGTTGTTCACACTATGAGAGAATGTGTGTTCATTCTGTCTCTCTCTTTTTATTTATTTATTTTGCAGGGGCCCATGGTCGAATTCTCCTAAATTAAGTGCATGTGTGATGCTGCCCTTCTGTAGTTTCCATCAAATCAGGCAGAAAGGGTATGAACCTCTCTCCAGCCCATACTCCTGAGAGCAGCTGCTGAGCAGGCATAAGTGGTTTTGGCAGGAAAGTTGAGGAGTCAGAACCATCCGCTGGCTGTGTGGGTTCGAACCTCACTAGCTGTGGCTCTGGTGGGGCAGGGTCCTGCAGGGGTGCCGGCCCTGAACCCTGGTCCTTAGTTCATTCTGAGCTCTTCTCTGCTGCCACCCTTCATCCCTCAGCTCAGTCCCATTCCCATATATGTTCTGGGTGTTCTTTTTCTGCGTCTGGTCTTTCTGCTGGATGTTTTATATGAAGTAGGGCCAGAAGCAGGAGTTGGTGCCAGCTGGGTCAGTGGGTGGGTAGTGAACTGGAGCCGAGTGTGAGAATCACAGACAAGCCTTCTGCTGGGGGGTTCTGGCTAGTGATTTTTCCTGGCCTGAGCTGGTGGTCTTGATTTGGCTTTGGACGTGGTCAGTGTCATCTGGCCCTTGGAGGTGTTTTTGTGGGTGAAGATGATTTAGGTTGTCTTCATCTGTAAACTTTTGAAAGTAGAGACTTCTTTACTTTTTTAAAAGTCTCAGAGTTCTGAGTACACAGCTGTCCACGTTCAGTTAGGTGTCGGGTGCTTGCTATATGTCATTCTGGATCAGGTTCTGGGGCAGATAAAGGCAAAGAATACCGAAAAAAAAAATAGACAAAGAATTCAGACAGGATCCGAAGACAGATAATTAAACAGGCTTTAGCAACACCTCTGAGAGGTATTGTGACCAGGTGGGATGCTGAATGAACACAAAGGACTCTGGGGCGCAAGGGAAGACCCCCAGAGGAACTGACATTTAACCCACAACCTGAGAAATAAGTAGGAATTACTGGGGCCAAGGAAGATTTGGGTGGGAAGGATAGGAGGAGGGGATAGCATGCACAAAGGTGTAGAGGTGAGAGGGCTTGGTACTTTTAAGGAAGTATAAAAATTTCAGCAGAGCTGGATCAAAGCATTTGAGGGATAGGATTATAAGAGATAAGACCTAGAGAATTAGAAAATAAAGGGATTCATACCCCATATTTGGAAATTTGGTTGTTTTCCAGAAGATAGTATGGAGCCACTGAAGGCTTTTAAGCAAGAGAGAGATGTAATCATGTTTGCATTTTAGACCGATCTCCTTGACTACTGTGTGAAGAAGCCACAGGAGAAGGGAAATCCTGGAGCCTGTTTGCTTGTTTAGCAGATGGTTGAAGTAGTCCAGCTGAGAGATGATGGCGGTCAGGACTGGAGTAACAGCTTGGAGGAAGTGGTCAGATCCCGGAGCTTCAGAGGTAGAACCGATGGGACTTGCTGATGAGAGAGCTGGAGGACCCAGGTTTTAGGCTTGGATGGAAGGTGGTATCATTCCCTTTCGCTAAGCTGGAGAATGCTAGAGAAGGAGGAGGTTTAGGAAGAAAGTATGGGCCATGTGAATTAGAGGCCTTCATTGGAAGGTCTATGTGGAGGTTCCCAGCAGATCTGGAATAAGAGTTGCTGAAGAGAGGTACCCACTATGAGCTTCCTCAGCCTAGATTGCTGAGCCTTTGGAAGGATGCCATCAAGTGAGGAAGTCTGCAGCTGAGGTTGGGCCAATTTCTAGGTTTATATAGAACTCAGGTCTGTCTCTCCTATATCTTTCCACTCTCTCGACTTGGGCTTCTTCGGGCACTCAGCATCTTTCCCCAGGATAGCTTGAAATGTCTCCTCTCAGGCATTCCAAGCTGCCCAGACAAACATACTATCCAGGCCATGGTCCACCTTCAGCCAAATCTGGTTGGTTTGGTAAATGGGGCAAGAAAGCAGAGAGACCTGCGGCTGGCAAGAGAAACAGGTCCCTGAGAGCCAGCACGTAGCCTCTTTGACGAATGCTGTGCTGTGTGTGCGCACAGGGGTGTGCGGCCCTGTCATCCAGCCGGGGGCAGCCAGTGGGAAAGAGCTGGAGAAGCTGGGAGGAGTTTCTCATTTGCCTCCCAGACACTTAGATGAGAGACTGAGAGGAGGTCTGTTGTTGGTGATGGTAGGTTGTTTGCAGGGGCAGATCAGGAAGAATTTCCTTAGAGCTGTTCTCAAACCTGGCTGATGATCAGAATCATTCTAAAAGTATACATTTTTAGAAAGTATAAAAATACAGAGAAATACCCATGGGCCCAAGTTTTCATTTTTGCATCAGATTGTTAAGTTTTTAATTGTGAAATGTAGCATGTATACAGAAGGCGAATAAGACACAGAGGTACTAAATAACAAATAATTATAAAGTGACACCTGAGTCAAGTGATGGTGGGGCCCCCCCAGGAGCTCCCTCTTTGTTTTTTCCAATCACATCCCCCTCCCTCCTCTTCTAGAAGTAACCAATGCCCTGATGTTTTTGATAATTGTTTCCTCTTTCCTCCATAGTTTTACCATCTAGTTTTGGAATCCCTAAACAGTGTATTTCAGTTTTGCATGTTTTTGAACTTCATACAAGTGGAATCATGCTGTGTGTATTCTTTTATGTCATTTCTTTTGCTCTACATTATTTTGTAAAATTCATCCATGTTGTTGCAGCTTATTTTTCATTGCTGAATAGTATTCCATTGTAGAATACATCACAATTTATTTATCTATTTTGCTGTTCTTAAACATTTTTTAAAAATATTTGTTCATTTATTTAGGCTGCGCCAGGTCTTAGTTGCGTCACGCAGGATCTCTTAATTACGGCACACGGGATCTCTTAATTGTGGCATGCATGTGGGATCTAGTTCCCTGACCAGGGCTCGAACCCAGGCCCCCTGCATTGGGAGTGTGGATTCTTACCCACTGGACCATCAGGGAAGCCCTACCACTTGTAGTTAACAATGTCCTGGAGGTGTCTGCTGAGCCCGTGCACCTAGAACCCATGCTCCACAACAAGAGAAGCCACCGCAGTGAGAAGCCTATGTACCACAATGAAGAGTAGCCCCTGCTCGCCGCAACTAGAGAAACCCCGCGTGCAGCAACGAAGACCCAACGCAGCCAAAAATAAAATAATATGGCCATTTAAAAAAAAAAAAGAAGTGGTAATAGTAGCAGCACTGGGACCTCCTTGGAGGTCCAGTGGTTAAGACTTCACCTTCCAGTGCAGGGGATGCGAGTTTGATCCCTGGTTGGAGAGCTAAGATCCCACATGCCTCGTGGCCAAAAAACCAAAAACATAAAACAGAAGCAATATTGTAACAAATTCAATAAAGACTTAAAAAAAAGGTCCACATAAAAAAATATATTTTTAAAAATAGTAGCATCTTTCATCCTTGACATTTTCTTCATTCTAAAGAGAAAGCTTTTCTACCTTTCACCATTAAATATGATGTTTGGTGTAGGTCTCGTAGTTATAAATATTTTTATCAGATTAAGGAAATTCTCTTCTATTCCTAATTTGCCAATTATTATTTTTATCATGGATGGACACTGAATTTTATCAACTACTTTTTCTGTATCTATTGAGATGATCATATGATTTTTTTCTTCATTAATCTGTTAACATGGTAAATTGCATTGATGAAATGTTCTCTTTTTTAAAAATTTATTTATTTATTTTTGGCTGTGTTGGGTCTTTGTTACTACGCGCGGGCTCTCTCTCGTTGCAGTGAGCGGAGGCTACTCTTCATTGGGGTGTGTGAGGCTTCTCATTGTGGTGGCTTCACTTGTGGAGCACGGGCTCTAGGCGCATGGGCTTCAGTAGTTGTGGCACGTGGGTTCAGTAGTTGCGGCGCACGGGCCTAGTTGCTCCGTGGCATGTGGGATCTTCCTGGAACAGGGCTCGAACCCATGTCCCCTGCATTAGCAGGTGGATTCTTAACCACTGCGCCACCAGGGAGGTCCTGATGAAATTTTCTAATGCTAAACCATTCTTGGAACAACAGTTTTCAACTTGACTGATCATCTGAATCACACATAAAAAAATTCGTTTTTAAAGTTTAAATTGTGGGGCTTCCCTGGTGGCGCCGTGGTTGAGAGTCCGCTTGCCGATGCAGGAGACACGGGTTCGTGCCCCGGTCCGGGAACATCCCACATGCCACAGAGCGGCTGTGCCCTTGAGCCATGGCCGCTGAGCCTGCGCGTCCGGAGCCTGTGCTCCGCAACGGGAGAGGCCACAGCAGTGAGAGGCCCGCGTACCGCAAAAAAAAAAAAAAAAAAAATTGTGGCAAATGTTATTTTTAAAGTGTATAAATGTAGAAAAATGCAGAGACTAATATAACACCTGTGTCTGTATTTTTTCTTTTTGTTTCATATTTTATTAAAGAAATAAAACAAGGGAAATCCCTGGCGGTCCAGTGGTTAAGACTTGCAGCCAAAAAAAAAAAAAAAAGACAGAAATAGAAAAAGAAAGAAAACGAAACAGATAAAGCTGATGTCCCCTTTCTTCTTGTTTCCAGTTTCATTCCCTTTTCTTCACTGCGGAGCTTCCTGCATCCCAGTAACTTGCATATTTATTTTTTAAGTTTAATTACTTTAATAAAATAGGTAGTATACGAACATAGTACAAAATTCTAAAGTAGCAAAAGTTAAATCCTTCCACTTCTGTTTCCAGCTACCCATTTCCCTTCCCACAGGCAACCACCAACACTGGTTTGTGTGTATTCTTTTTTTTTTTTTTTTTTTTTTTGTGGTACGCGGACCTCTCACTGTTGTGGCCTCTCCCGTTGCGGAGCACAGGCTCCAGACGCGCAGGCTCAGCGGCCATGGCTCACGGGCCCAGCTGCTCCGCAGCATGTGGGATGTTCCCGGACCGGGGCACGAACCCGTATCCCCTGAATCGGCAGGCGGACTCTCAACCACTGCGCCACCAGGGAAGCCCTTGTGTGTATTCTTTTATTGATATCTAACATATGGACAAATGTAGATGTGTCCTTATTCTTTTTTCCTCCCATAACCAGTACAGCTCTCCAGGCTGTTCTCCACTCAGCTGCACCCATTAAACAAGACATATTGGAGATTGTTCCATTTCATTGCAAATAATTCAACCCTGGATAGTGTGCTATTTAATATTGATGTGTGATATTTTATTTAGTGGGTCTACTATTGATGGATAAATATTAAGGACGTTTCTACTCTTGTTATTATAAACAGTACTGCAATGAATAATCTTATATACGATTTTTGTGAACGTGTGAAGTGGAATTGCTAGTATAACATTTTACAGCTAATGTCAAATAGTCTCCACAAATGTTAACTAATTTCTAGTCCTACTAAAAATATACAAAAGTGCCAGTTTCCCCCCGACTCTTGCCAGTACAGCATTTTCAAATGTTTTGATGTTTATCCTTCTAAAGGTTAAAAAGTTATATGTCATCGTAGTTTTATTTCACATTTAATGAGTGAGACTGAACATCTCTTTATGTTTTTAAAGGCCATTTGTATCTTCTGTTGTTTGTCATTTGCCCATTTTTCTATAGGATTATGAATTTCTTATTGATTTGGAAGAGCTTTATGCATGCAAGGAAAGTAATTCTTTACCTGTGATACGTATTGGAAATATATTTTCTCAGTGTGTTGCTTTTCTTATGATCTTGTTCGTTTTTTACCCTACTGAATTTTTCTATTTTTCTGAAGTCTTTTCTTTAAATCTTTTATTTCAAAACTTCTGAGTTTTGTGTCATACTTCAAAATGCATTCTCCACTCAAAGATTTAAAACAACATTTTCCACTTTTTCTTCTAGTACTCTGATTTCTTAAAATAATGTAGTTATTTTTGATTCATCTGGAATGTATTTTTATGTAAGAAATGGGGTAAGGGGCTTCCCTGGTGGCGCAATGGTTGAGAGTCCGCCTGCCGATGCAGGGGACACGGGTTCATGCCCCGATCTGGGGGGGTCCCACATGCCGCGGAGCAGCTGTGCCCGTGAGCCGTGGCTGCTGAGCCTGCGCGTCCGGAGCCTGTGCTCTGCGGCGGGAGAGGCCACATTGGTGAGAGGCCGGCGTACCGCAAAAAAAAAAAAAAAAAAAAAGAAATGGGGTAAGGATTCAACTTATTTTTTCCCTCGATGCCTCCTCAGTTGTCTTTTAATATTTATTGAATAATCTATTTTTTCCTTGGGTGATTTATTTTTAAACTACAAAACAATATTTAAAATGAGATAAAAAGAAAAACAAATTACACGTTCAAAAAGCAGATAATTATCACAAATTCCAGAAAAATAACACAATGTTGTTTGTGTGTGAGTGTGTATGTGTGTTCTGGTTATTTATTGCTATATTACAGACCACTTCAAATCTTGGTGGCTTAAAACAAGAACATTCCTTTTGCCCATGAATCTGCAGTCTGGACAGCACTCAGCAGGGATGGCTTGGCTTTCACTGGGGTAACTGGAAAAGCTGGGAACTTGAAAAACCCAGCATTTCTTTCTCTTTCTTCTTTTGGTCCCAGGGCCTCTCTATGTGGTCTCTCCACCAGGCCTCTCCAGCAGGACAGCCTCGGGATAGTTGGTCTTATTTCATGGCAACTGGGATCCAAGAACAAGTGTTCCAAGAGAGACCCAGGCAAAAGCCAAATGGCTTCTTATTATTATCCAGGCTTGAAAGTCTGAGAACGTCACTTCCACCACATTTTATTGGTCGAGCAAGTCACTAAGGCCAGCCCATATTCCACAATATTTTTTAAAAAAATTTATTTTTTAATTAATTTATTTTATTTTATTTTTGGCCGTGTTGGATCTTAGTTGCAGCACGCGGGATCTTCATTGCGGCGCGCAGGCTTCTCTTTAGTTTTGGCTCACGGGCTCCAGAGCACGTGGGCTCTGTAGTTTGCAGCACGCGGGATCTGTAGTTGAGGCGCTCGGGCTTAGTTGCCCCGCAGCATGTGGGATCTTAGTTCCCCGACCAGGGATCAAACCTGTGTCCTCTGCATTGGAAGGCGGATTCTTTTTTTAAAAAAATAAATTTATTTATTTATTTGTTTATTTATTTTTGGCTGTGCTGGGTCTTCACTGCTGCACGTGGACTTTCTCTAGTTGCAGCGAGCGGGGGCTACTCTTTGTTGCGGTGCGTGGGATTCTCATTGCAGTGGCTTCTCTTGTTGTGGAGGACGGGCTCTAGGCATGTGGGCTTCAGCAGTTGTGGTACGTGGGCTCAGTAGTTGTGGCTCACAGGCTCTAGAGCGCAGGCTGAGTAGTTGTGGCGCACAGGCTTAGTGGCCTCATGGCATGTGGGATCTTCCAGGACCAGGGGTGGAACCCGTGTCCCCTGCATTGGCAGGCAGATTCTTAACCACTGGACCATCAGGGAAGTCCCAGAAGGCGGACTCTTAACCACTGGACCGTCAGGGAAGTCCTCACAATATTTTTATTAAGCATCTGCCTGTTGTTCCTCTAAAATACCTATTACTCGAGGGAGCCCGTCCGCATTTAAAATATATTGCTTAAACATCCAGTAAAATTCACTTTTTCTTTCTTGTCACAGTTCTATGAGTTTAGACAAATGCATAGAATTCTGGATGCAGCCACTACATACAAGATAGAGAACAGTCCCATCACCCCCAAAGGTTCCCTCGTGTTGCCCCTTAGTAGGCAGAGCCCTCTCCTACCCTAGCCCCTGGCAACCACTGCTGTGTCCTCCACCCACACCGTGTCAGCCAAAATCTTTGAGACTGAGTTCTCCATCTAGAGTGATAAAGGTCCCCCAGGTGATTCGGATTTGAGTCAGGTCTCAGAACCGTTGCCCAAGGGCATTGCTTCTTAAGTGACAGGAACTTGCTCTGCACCCTTGGAATAGGTTTTGTCTAGTGAGAGCTGTGAACGGTCAGAGGCCTCAGATTACTAATAGTAACAGCTAATGTCTCCTGAGTGCTTAGTACGTGACAGGTCTGGGCTAAGCACATTTGATGCATTATCTCACTCTACACCACAGTTCCACAAGGTAAGTCTATTCAATATTATCTCCATTTCACAGATGAGGAAACTGAGGCTAGAGATAGAGTAATTTGTCTAAGATCACACAGCCAGGAAATGATAGAGCCACGAATTGGACCCAGGCAGGCTAATTGCAGTGTCCATGCTCCTTATCCCTCTGCTATATTACCTTCCTCCCAAAAGAGCAGTTACCTGCTCACACCACCCCCAGCCTGGGCAGTTACCCACGTTGGCTCTCACATCCTCAGAAGCTTCTCCTAATACAACTTCTTGTTTGGGAAATAGGTGTTCCTGAAGCAGGGGTGATTCAGGAGGGGCGAAGGGGGTAGAATGCTGAGTGAGCCCAGCCACAGGGAGAGCAGGGTAGAGGCCTGGACTGGGGTAGGGGTGCTGGGAGACCTCCACCTGTTTCTTTCTGGCTGACAACATCTTTCCTCCCCGTGCACTGGACACAGCCTCCTCTGTTTCTCTCCATCTGATTTCCTGTTTCCTCCTCTGGCTTCGGAGTACCTGGCTCCCCTGACTACCTCTTCTTAAGCTCCAACCTGTTCTCTGTCTCACCTCAGCTTGGTAAGAGGAACAAGGGTCCTGGGGTCTGGGCAAGGGGAAGCACTTCCTGGTCCTGGTCCACGGGCCCTGTGAGGGTGGGTCCCACAACACTCCTTCCCTGTGGAATGTAGAAGGTTTTAACAATGTCCCTGAAAAAGTAAAAGGTAAATTGACCTGGGATTCTCAGCCAGAGGTGCTAACACTCCGTTAGCGGGGCATTTGGAAATGGGGGCTGTTTCTTAAGAACTTTAATTGAATTGTAATATACACAGAGAAAAGTGCACAGTTTGATTTTCACAAAGTAAATCACCCATGAAACCAGAACCAGATCAAGAAATAGAACATCACCAGTGTCCCAGATGTCCCTCTTCAGGCCTCTTCCAATCCCCACCCTGGAGTGGGAGGGGTGAGGAGCATTTTCTGGCTGTCACCAGGACTTAGGGGTTCTCTTGGCATTTAGTGGGCAGGGTCTAGGGATGCCAGATGTCCTGCGGTACCTGGGACACTCCTGCAGCGCAAAGCACGGTCAAGCCTAAATGCCCTGCTGAGAAACGCCGTGCCTGGCCGTCCTGAGCAGTCATGGCCTGCAGCGTGGCAAAGAGAGATGCCTTAGACCCGGGGAACAGCGGTGCAGCTATGTCTGTCTGTGGGTCAGAGTGCTGAGGGGTCTTCACTGCAATGTGTCCACGCTGTCGCTACCCCCAGGCCTCCGGAACGCCCCCCGCTGCTGGGCAGTGATCCAGCCCCTGCTGTGTGCTGTGTACATGCCAAAGTGTGAGAACAACCGGGTGGAACTGCCCAGCCGCACCCTCTGCCAGGCCACCCGTGGCCCCTGTGCCATCGTGGAGAGGGAGCGGGGCTGGCCCGACTTTCTGCGCTGCACCCCCGACCACTTCCCCGAGGGCTGCCCGGTAAGTGCTCTGTGGGGCAGGGTCTGGGCTGGGCAGGACCAGGCACGGGACAGGGCCCAGCAGGGGCAGAGGAGCTCAGCGCCTTCTCTTCTGGGAGATCCCAAGTCTACAGCCATGGCGTCAGTGAGCCACAGGCCCAAACTGAAGCTCGCCGAGCTGAACCAGTCTATTAGGGATGATCTATTTATAAAAAGATTTTTGAGCACCCGCTCTGTTAGGTGATGGGGAGTTACAGGAGTCGTGAATGACAAACCTGTGCTCAGGAAGTTTACTGTGTATTTAGGGAGTCAAGGCTTGCACGTGTAAAACAGCTAAGAGACACCAAGACGGGGTGTGATCTAGTTCTGGGTGATGAAGGACAGCACATTAATAATGATGATGATGATGGTAGTAATACTAATTATTATTATTTATTACCTTCCACATACTATTGTAAACATCTTACATTTATTTATTCACTTAACCCTTAGACCACACCATGAAGTATTGCTATCCTATAGATCAGGAAACTGAGCTAGCAGAGAGGTCAAATAATTTGCCCCAGGCTGTGCAGTCACGAGGGGCAAGGCTAGGATTCAAATGCTGGAAGGTTGTCTGCGGAGCCTGTGCTCTTGGCCTCTCTGCCACGCTACCTTCACGCCTCTTATTAAACCAAAGGTCACCTGAGCCTACCGCTCCCCTATGCGCTTTCTCCTCTTCTCTCATTGCCAGAATGAGGTGCAGAACATCAAGTTCAACAGTTCGGGCCAATGTGAGGCTCCCTTGGTTCGGACTGACAACCCCAAGAGCTGGTACGAGGACGTGGAGGGCTGTGGGATCCAGTGCCAGAACCCGCTCTTCACCGAGGCCGAGCACCAGGACATGCACAGCTACATCGCGGCCTTCGGGGCTGTCACGGGCCTCTGCACTCTCTTCACCCTGGTCAGCGGGAGGCAGGCCCGTGGGTGGAGGGTCAGGGGGACGGCAGGGCCAAGGACCCTCAGGCAGCCTATAAAGTACGAAGGGAGCCGATTGTCACTGAGAGAGGCTGGGCTCTGGGAGAGCGGGGCGGAGGACTTGGCAGGGGTCCTCGGGGAAGGGTGGCGATAAGAGGGGTCCGGGGGTTCAGATAAGGGCAGCAGAATAACCCTGACCTCACAGAATGGGCCCCACTTCTCTCTTCTAGGCCACATTTGTGGCTGACTGGCGGAATTCCAATCGTTACCCTGCTGTCATTCTCTTCTACGTCAACGCGTGTTTCTTCGTGGGCAGCATTGGCTGGCTGGCCCAGTTCATGGACGGCGCCCGCCGGGAGATCGTCTGCCGCGCTGATGGCACCATGAGGCTTGGGGAGCCCACGTAGGTGTCTTGCGGACCCAGAGGCGAGGGTGAGGGGAAGAGGCTGATGTGCGTTTTCCACAAAAGGGGCAGGTAGGTCTTGAAACGGAGAGTTCAGCATGGGATTCAGCTTTGCCTTGTTGCACCCAAGGTCTCCAGCATTAGAGCCTGGACTGTTTGCATCTGTTCAAAGGGGCATCTTCTGTATCCTCTTCACTTCTGACCTGAGCCTGGTCTCCAAGCCCTGACTGCTAGGGAAGTCCTCCAGACCTTAGAAGCCAGGGGACTGGGGACAGGGTGGAGAGACTTCGTAGAGGGAGTACAGAACGACGGCCCCAAATGACGCTCCACATGTCTGTGCAGCTCCAACGAGACCCTGTCCTGCGTCATCATCTTCGTCATCGTGTACTATGCCCTGATGGCCGGCGTCGTCTGGTTTGTGGTCCTCACCTATGCCTGGCACACCTCCTTCAAAGCCCTGGGGACCACCTACCAGCCTCTCTCGGGCAAGACCTCCTACTTCCACCTCCTCACCTGGTCGCTCCCCTTTGTCCTCACTGTGGCAATCCTCGCCGTGGCCCAGGTATAGTGACTGGTAGGGGGTGGGGATCTGAGTGGGGCGGACTTGGGTGAGGGAGACAGTGACTGACTCTGTCCCCCCACCCCTTCCTGCTCTAGGTGGATGGGGACTCTGTGAGCGGCATCTGTTTTGTGGGCTATAAGAACTACCGATACCGTGCTGGCTTCGTGCTGGCCCCAATCGGCCTGGTGCTCATTGTGGGAGGTTACTTCCTCATCCGAGGTGAGTGAGGACCGAGTCAGGACTGGTCGGGCAGCGA
Organism: Delphinus delphis; assembly: GCF_949987515.2. Classification (NCBI taxonomy): domain Eukaryota; kingdom Metazoa; phylum Chordata; class Mammalia; order Artiodactyla; family Delphinidae; genus Delphinus; species Delphinus delphis. Next base: position 84,339,407 of record NC_082691.1, read on the forward strand.
AATGTGCTGAGCATCTGCTCTGTGTAAGTAGGAGCTGGGAGCTGCCAGCTCCGCTGCCTTCGAGGTGGGACCTCAGCCGCCTCATGCAGGACCTTGGTGCAAAGGGGAAGGTGCCCATGGGCAGGCCGTGGTGCAGGCAGCACCTTTGTGTGGGTCAGAAAAATGCTCCCCTTACTCCAGCTTCGTGCCGGGGCTCATGGCTTGTTGAGTGGAGCTTGGGCTGGATTCCAGCCGCTGGTCAGCCCTGGCCAGATACCCTTGTGTGGTGAACACCCTGAGTAACCACCCTGTCCGCATGGGCCAACTGGGAGCCTTCAGTCATGTGCGTGCGCCCTGAATTTATACACATGCTTGGTCTTTGGAGCTTCATTTCTCCTTTCTGCTCGTAGTGTGAGTGCGCACGCACACACACACACACACACAGAGTTTTCACAACATGCACAGATTCTCTGTTTCCTCACTTCCCTGTCTCAGTCTGCCACCTCCACACGAAGCCTCCGTATCTTAGCTCATTTTCGTTGAGTGTTCTTTGTAAACTTCAGTTTCCTCCCCCAGCGCCATCAGTCTTCTGTTCAGCCCACCCCGTCTCCCTCTCTTTGGCAGTGGCTGAGGCTCTGATTTATATTTTGTATCTGTGTGATCCTGTGTGGCTAGTGTGAGCCACTAGCCACGTGTGTTGAAACTAATGCAGACTGAGATGTGTCCTAAGTATGAAATACACACTGCACTTCAAAGACTCAGCACATACAGGAGTAAACTCTCTCATGAACAATTTGTTATATGGATTACATGTTGAAATGATAATGTCATAAACAATGATTTATTGTTTATGAAATATATTGCGGTTAGCTTCATCTGTGTCCCTTTACTTTTTGAAGGTGGCTTCTAGGAAATTTGAGATTGTCAATGTGGCTCACATTATATTTCTCTTGGACAGCACTGTCCTGGAGTCTCTTCTTAGGCCTTTTCCATCATAATAGCTTTGACCTGCTGCCTTACTTGGGGAGGCCGGACCAGGACTGAGGCATCTTTCGTCTCCACTGACCGTCTGTGCCCTGCCCAAGGCTTTCCAGCCCATGGCGCATCTGCCACCAGCTGTGCTCCAGTGTCTCCAGTTCCCCAAGCTTTAAATCAGCCCAGAAGTCATCAGACGTGGGACTCTAGGACCATGGGGCCCTCCCCTGCCATGCACCTATTCCTCCCAGGAGAGTGGCCTGGCCTCCACTAACGTCTGCCATCTCCCTTCTGTTCAGGAGTCATGACCCTGTTCTCCATCAAGAGCAACCACCCTGGGCTGCTGAGCGAGAAGGCAGCCAGCAAGATCAACGAGACCATGCTGCGCCTGGGTGAGTGCCATCCCAACACTACACCCTCTGGGGAAGAGTCTCGGAGGCTGAAGTACATTGTGGGGCAAGTTAGCAGCCAGGGAGGCAAGATAAGGCCGTGTGTGTGTGTGTGTGTGTGTGTGTGTGTGTTGGTGCTGATGGTAGTGGTGGTAGCAGCTGAAAAGAGAAGGTAGCAAAAAAAATAAATAAATAAGGAGAAGGTAGCTTCTTTCTCAGTTGGAAGAATTCAAGTTCATGTCTAGACTGCTTCCTCATGTCTACTTCCCTCCTGCTGGGACCCACCCAGAGTGGCCTTAAGCACCTCCAAAATCTTGTCTTATTTTGGAGAAAACAGTTCTTTTTAAAATTTTTTTATTGGAGTATACTTGAATTACAATGTTGTATTAATTTCTGGTGTACAGCAAAGTGATTCAGATATAGATATAGGTATATTCTTTTCCATTATGGTTTATCACAGGATTTTTTTTTTAAGTTTTCATGTAATCTTTTTTTTTTAATTTCTTATTTATTTAATTAATTTTTTTATTTTTGGCTGCGTTGGGTCTTTGTTGCGGTGCGCGGGCTTCTCATCGCGGTGGCTTCTCTTATTGCGGAGCACGGACTCTAGGCTTCAGTAGTTGCGGCACTTGGGCTAAGTAGTTGTGGCTTGCAGGCTCTAGAGCGCAGGCTCAGTACTTGTGGTGCATGGGCTTAGTTGCTCTGCAGCGTGTGGGATCTTCCCGGACCAGGGATTGAACCCGTGTCCCCTGCATTGGCAGGCGGATTCTCAACCACTGCGCCACTAGGGAAGCCCCTATCACAGGATATTGATTATAGTTCCCTGTGCTATACACTAGGACCACGTTGTTTAATGTATTTTATGTATAGTAGTTTCTATCTGCTAATCCCAAACTCCTAATTTATCCCTCCCCCGCTTTCCCCTTTGGTAACCATAAGTTTGTAGAGAAAACAGCTCTTAAACTGAGCCCAGCACAAATTCACCCCAGACTCAGCTGTCTCTCAGGCCCAAGTGGGCGAACACCCTCTTCCCCACTGCTGCTTCCATACCTGGGATTGGTGACGCCCTGTCCCACCCCTGTCCCTCCGCAGGCATTTTTGGCTTCCTGGCCTTTGGCTTTGTGCTCATCACCTTCAGCTGCCACTTCTACGACTTCTTCAACCAGGCTGAGTGGGAGCGCAGCTTCCGGGACTACGTGCTGTGAGTGGGGGGCTGGAGGCTTGGGGGCAGCAGTGGTGGGAGCTGGAGACCCTCCTCTGCTGTCCAGCAGGGGTCTGCCAGGTCCCTGCCTCAGATGACAAGAGAAACTGCCCATCTTGCTCTGGGCGCTTAAGCTGATAGTTGTTCTGTAATTTGCAAACATGGCAGACAGCCCTCTGGGTCCCTGCCCAGCTCCACCCTTCCCTTTCACCCCCAAGGCTCTCTGGCTGGTATGTTTGTAACTGTTAAGCCATCGTGTGTTTTGGCTTCTCCAGCTGGCTCTTGCATTGGCCACAGAAGTCGCTTGCTATTTCTCATAGACTCTTCACAGAGCTTCTTGCAAATCCCTGCACAGAAGTAGTTACCTCTCTACCGTAGGTTAACAACCCATTAATGTTTTCTGGTTTTGCCTGTGCTTTTTTGTGTTACAATGAGGATGAATCTGAGAAGGTAACACATCTCAGCTGCTTAAAGAAGTGCAGTACCTACCGATACCAAGAATAGCAGTTAAAATGCTCATTAAAATCTGACTGCTTCCAACTCTTCCTTAAAGGCTCCAGCTTCCAGTGTGGGAAGCTTTACACCACACCGATGCCTATGTCCCTCCCCCAGAGATTTGATTTAATTGTCTGGGGTGTGGCCCAGGCATCAGGAGTCATTAAAAGCTCCCAGGTGACTCTAATGATCACCCAGGATTGCACATCAGGGCTGTGGGCTTCCCTCTTTCTAAAGTGTTTGGATTGATTGTCTGGGCACCCACCCAGGAGACTTAGAAGGCCTCAACTGTGTCCTACCCCTCACCACAGGTGCCAGGCCAATGTGACCATCGGGCTGCCCACCAAGAAACCCATCCCCGACTGTGAGATCAAGAATCGCCCTAGCCTCCTGGTGGAGAAGATCAACCTATTTGCCATGTTTGGAACCGGCATTGCCATGAGCACCTGGGTCTGGACCAAGGCCACGCTGCTCATTTGGAGGCGCACCTGGTGCAGGTGGGGTCAGCAGCAGCCTGTCCTGACCCTGCTGCCTTGTTCTCTCAGCCTCGGCATTTGTTAGGCTTTGTCTGGTCTCAGGTGTCCCAGCACAGCCTTGAGCAGGTGCGATTTCTAAGGGCCTGCCCTGAGCAGCCGAAAGCTGCCTTTTCTGCGGCTCACCACTGCCCCCTGGTGACACCTCCTGTCCATGGGAGGATGGGCCAAGGGCTGAGCCAGCTGCCGGTGTCTTCTAAGAGTGGAGTGATTTGAGAACGGAGCGCAGGAGCCCTGCGTTCTAGGCCCCCTTTTTGGCACAGAAGGCCTCTACCCCTCAGGGTCCTTGAGGCCGTCTGGAGGCTCCTTTCCTGGATGGAACTGATCCGCTGGTTTTTTGCAAGATTTGAGGGGAAGCAGCTGCCCCTCCATGCCGCTTCCCCCACCCTTTCTGCCCTCAGGTTGACGGGGCAGAGTGACGATGAGCCCAAACGGATCAAGAAGAGCAAGATGATCGCCAAGGCCTTCTCCAAGCGGCGCGAGCTGCTGCAGAACCCAGGCCAGGAGCTCTCCTTCAGCATGCACACTGTCTCCCACGACGGGCCTGTGGGTGAGCCTCCACCCCATTCCCACTTTCCTTCTAGGCTGGTGTGGCTTCATGGACTGCTTGGAAGGCTGTGAGGAATGGCTCCCTCCTCTCTCTCACACACTGGTTCTCCTCCAGTCCCCACCCTGCCCCCATCCCAGGCCACCCTCCCCTCTCTGTTCCTGCCCCTGGATCTTGCTTGCTGGTGCTTTGGTTCCAAAGGACTCATCTCCCTCACCTTCAACCATCTTCTCCAGCTGTTCTCCTTGGGCTACGGGAAGTCAGGTTCCAGGGACTGGATTTCTGGCCTCTCGTGAGGCCCCTCTCTTCAGACTGGGAATGGGTAGAGATTGCTGTGTTCACTAGGGTGGGCTTTCTGTGCTAAGTCGAGTGGGAGCCATGGGTTGGGGGATGGTGAATGATGCTAAATAAGGGAGGAGCGGTCATTGTGGGGGCCTGGGCAGTCATGGTACCTTATCCTTTCCTTCCATCCCCACAGCGGGTTTGGCCTTTGACCTCAATGAGCCCTCGGCCGATGTGTCCTCTGCCTGGGCCCAGCATGTCACCAAGATGGTGGCCCGGAGAGGAGCCATACTGCCCCAGGATGTGTCTGTCACCCCTGTGGCAACTCCAGGTATGGGGTTCCGGCTTCTGTAGGTGGGGGACGTAGAGGCTGGAGGTTCCTGGGACTGGAGTACCAGGGGCTGCCAGCAGGGGAGGGGGGGAAAAGCCTTGGAGGATCTAAAGTGTGGGTTCCTGAGCTAAAAGAGTAGGGTCCCGAGGAGAGAAGGCATGATGTGGACAGAGTTAGGGTCCCAGGCTCACGTTCTCTCTCCCACTGTCAGTACCCCCGGAGGAAAAAGCCAACCTGTGGCTGGTTGAGGCAGAGATCTCCCCAGAGCTGGAGAAGCGCCTGGGCCGGAGGAAGAAGCGGAGGAAGAGGAAGAAGGAGGTGTGCCCGCTGGTGTCGCCCCCTGAGCTCCACCACCCCGCCCCGGGCCCTGCCCCTGCCTCCAGTGCCGTCCCTCGACTGCCCCAGCTGCCCCGGCAGAAGTGCCTGGTGGCCGCGGGTGCCTGGGGAGCTGGGGAAACCTACCGACAGGGAGCCTGGACCCTGGTCTCCAACCCCTTCTGCCCAGAGCCCAGTGCCGCAGCCCCCATGGCCTGGGCGCAGGGCCGACGGCAGGGGCTGGGGCCCATTCACTCCCGCACCAACCTGATGGAGGCAGAACTCATGGACGCAGACTCGGACTTCTGAGCCTGGAGAGCAGGACCTGGGACAAGAAGGAGGAACAAATACCGTTCGGAGGCTCTTCTTCCTGCCTGAGAGTGCTTCTCCAGGGTCTCCTCTTCCCGAGAACCTGAGGGCCCAGTGCCCTCCCGGGAGAGTTCAGTATGTCTGGCTCACGGCAGCAGGACTGTGGGAAGGAGCCCTGACATCTCCACGGACAGGCCTTACCCGGGGCGGGGCCCTGGAGCTCAGGGTCCTTGTTTCTGCCCCACCTGGCTGGCAGCGTCAGTCTCCAGTGGGGGTCATGGGGTATGCAGAGCTCGTGGTGGGCAGTAAAGGTGCAGGCAGGGGTGATGGTACTCAGAGTGGGCTGTGGTGACCAGCAAGGCAGGCTGCCCTTTTCGGTGCCACTGGGTGCCCTTCCCTGGCACTCTCAGACCAAAAGTGTTGCTTGTGTCGTTAGCCCTTTGTCCATGGGAGGACAGAGCTCCTTTCCCCCTCTTCAGGGTGGTTGCGGGGCTGGGAGTGCTTACTCCCAAAGGGCCTGTAACCTTTCTTTATAAAAGTGTCCAGCTGGCTCCACTCCAGGCCACTAAGCCACCCTGGGTTTTCCTGCACCCTTCTTCCCCTTTCCCATTTCAGTTCAACCAGGCCAACCTCTTCCCGTTTCCTGTTTGTTGATTAGGAGCCAGCATCGCAGCATTGTCTGTCCTGCCCCCAAACCCCACCCCTTTGCTGCTGGGCTCCATCTCCAGGTGAGAGATCGGTTCAGCTATGGAGCCTGGCGTGGCATAGAAGCAGTGAGTGACGGGGAGCCTCTGGGCCTCCAAGAGATGCATGTTATCTTTTCCTGTATCTGTCCAGTGGGGGATGGATCCTCTGACTTGAGGGGCTCCCCTGGGAAGCTGCTGACACTTCAGCCAGGCAGAAAAGCTTCCTTCAACTTCCACAACCAGTGGGTGAAGAAGTTCCCACCTCCCATAACCCCCATCCGAGGCCCCAGTTTCGAGAACCAGACAGCAGGAAGCCTTAGCAGCTGGCTGGGCTCCAGATCAGGGGGTAGGGATAGGGAGACAAAATATAAACAGTAAATAAAAGGTTTTTGTATAAACTCTTGATGTGCTTCTTTCCATAGGCCCCGTCTTGACCTGTTTACCTGGTGCTGATCTAATTTGTCTTCCACTTCCTCTGAAAGCTATTCTGAAAGGCCAAGAGCTTGGTGCTAATGAGGTCACAGCTGACAGATGTCAGGCTGATGTCAGCTTAATGTGCTGGCTGTCCTTCCTGGCCAGTTGGTTCTATATAAGGACAAAAGCTCTGGCCATAGCTGCCTCACTGGGCATTGATCATAAGACGAATGAGCAAAGAACATGCAGCTTGTCCCTGGAGTGATGAATGGAAGCAAGTGTCCCCCTGCTGGGGAGTGTCGATGGGCATGGCTCCTCATGGCAATCCTGGGCCCCCCTCTGGGGACCTCTTGCCTCAGCAAGGGATGTCTGTGGGACCAGGTGCGTTTGGATCCACAGATTCCTCCTTTGGGCAGTCAGAGGAATCCGGCTTCCCTGAGAGAAGGCTGCTAGCCTCACTTCCTCCAAAAAGATGTCAGTAGAAAACTGGAAACTAGGCTCAGGATCCTGTGGAAAGGAGATCTGTGTAGGAAAGGGGATGGTACCCACAGACAATTCAGAGGGTATTGTGGAATATTAACCATGCTTGTTTGGGGGCGTAGCTCAAGTGATGGGGACACAAGCAATTTGCCCAGAGCCAAATTCCAGGGGAAGAGGAAAGGGAACTAACACTGATCATCTTCTAGGTACTTTACATGTGTATAATGGTAATAATAATACTGCTAATAATGGCTAATTCTCACTCAATGCATGCTAGCTCTCTTCTAAGCCCTTCATATACCTAAGTGTATGAAGTGCATAAGGTGTATACATATACCTAAGTATATACCTCAGTGCAACAGACCTAAGAGGCACTGTTAACACCCCCAAGATACTGAGGCACAGAATGGTTCAATAGTTTGCCCAAGGGACTTCCCTGGTGGCACAGCGGTTAAGAATCCGGCTGCCAATGCAGGGGACACAGGTTCGAGCCCTGGTCCGGGAAGATCCCACATGCCGTGGAGCAACTAAGCCTGTGCACCACAACTACTGAGCCTGTGCTCTAGAGCCCGTGAGCCACAACTACTGAGCCCATGTGCCACAGCTACTGAAGCCCGTGCGCCTAGAGCCTCTGCTCCGCAGCAAGAGAAGCCACTGCAATGAGAAGCCTGCGCACCGCAGTGCAGAGTAGCCCCCACTCGCCGCAACTAGAGAAAGCCCGCGTGCAGCAACGAAGACCCAATGCAGCCAAAAATAAATAAAATAAAAATAAATATTTTTTTTAAATCCTACAAAAAAAAATAGTTTGCCTGAGGCTACAGAGTAAGTGATAATGCTGGGATTCCATCAGAGCCATCTGGCTCCAGAGTGACCTGGCTCTTGGCCAATGCAGTCTACTGCCTCTTGTTTAATTTAGAAGGATGAGAGGAACTAGTTTTCTGTAGCAACAAGCTCAGTGAAGCAAAATGACTTGACTTGCCCACAACGTCATAGCTAGTAAGTGACAGACTCTGGGTCCAGGGCCTTCCTGACTCTGCAATCCAGACTCTTTCTACTCTCAGTTCTGACCTCTGGTTTTTCCTCCTGTCCAGGTTTCCCCTGCTGTGTTCCCTCTGGCCACCCTGTATCCCCTTGTGCTTGCTCATCTTGTTCGTTCTTGACATCACTGCTCCTCTCAACAGTAGTACAGCTAATTTTTTTCTTTTAAAATTGAAGTATAGTTGATTTACAATGTTGTGTTAGTTTCAGGTGTACAGCAAAGTGATTCAGTTGTATATATATGTATTTCTTTTTCAGATTCTTGTCCATTATAGGTTATTACAAGATATTGAATATAGTTCCCTGTGCTATACAGTAGGTCCTTGTTGTTTATTCTGTATATGGTAGTGTGTATCTGTTAATCCCAAACTCCTAATATATCCCTCCCCTGCCTTTCCCCTTTGGTAATCATAAGTTTGTTTGTCTGTGAGTCTATTTCTGTTTTGTAAATAAGTTCATTTGTATCATTTTTTTAGATTCCACATATAAGTGATATCTTTTGATATTTGTCTTTCTGTCTTACTTCACTTAGTATGATAATCTCTAGGTCCTTCCATGTAGCTGCAAATGGCATTATTTCATTCTTTTTTGATGGCTGAGTAATAGTCCATAGTGTGTGTGTATATATATGTACCACGTCCTCTTTATTCATTCCTCTGTCGATGGACATTTAGATTGCTTCCATGTCTGGCTACTGTAAATAGTGCTGCTATGAATATTGGGGTGCATGTATCTTTTTGAATTAGAATTTTCATCTCTTACAGATATATGCCCAGGAGTGGGATTGCTGGATCATATGGTAATTCTATTTTTTGTTTTTTAAGGAACCTCCATACTGTTCTCCATAGTGGCTGCACCAATTTACATTCCCCCCAACAGTGTAGGAGGGTTCCCTTTTCTCCACACCCTCTCCAGCATTTATTGTTTATAAACATTTGGGGAGGGGCAGTGCCACACAGCTTGCATGATCTTAGTTCCCCAACCAGGGATCCAACCCAGGCTCTGGCAGTGAAAGCGTGGAGTCCTAACCACTGGACCTCCAAGGAATTCCCTATTTGTGGACTTTTTGATGATGGCCATTCTGACTGGGGTGAGGTGATACTTTATAGTAGTTTTTATTTTCATTTCTCTAATAATTAGCGATGTTGAGCATCTTTTCTTTTGCCTGTTGGCCATCTGTATGTCTTCAGTAGTAGAGCTATTTTTAAACCTTTATCAACAGCAGTATGCAAAACAACAAAAATGATCAGTGTTGTCTAATCTTTTCTGAAACAAGGGGAAATGTTAATTTTCTTTCTTCTTTTTATCTCCATGTAAATTCCCTCCATCTCTTCTTTCTTTAGTAGTATTACTTATATAAAGGATGGGGAATGGGGTATTGGGGGAGTTTATTCTGGGCTTTGAAAAGCTGAGAAATGTTACCCTTCAGTTTGACTGTGGAGGCTGATAGATTCTGTGACCACTAGAGGGCACTGTGAGCCCACCTTTTGTGAATGCAGACAGGCAGCTGTTGGAAATCCGTGACTGTGGACACTCTCACAAACCAGTTGTGCATTGCAGTATTTTTATAGGAGCGCCAGATCTTGGGACTGAGCAATAGTGGCCATTTTCCTACCAAAACTCCTGAATTAGACCCCTGGAAGAAACTCCTCAGGGTCCAAGAGGAGCTTGGTTTGGGGGACTCCCTGTGGCTGTGCTGCTGCCCTGAGGTCTCCGTGCTTTCAGCCCTCCAGCAGGCTCTGCCCTCAGCTGCTCCATTGGGCCCCCCTTACACTCAAACTCAGTCATCCATCTTCCCAGCTTGTGAGGCCTGCCCCTTTTGGTACCAGATTCTTTTTTTTTTTTTTTTTTTAACATGTTCTCTTTTGTCTGAGAGGTCTGCATAAACACTGCTTTTGAGCAGTATCTTTAGTGAAGGAAAATGAAGCATAGCCTTTTTTTTTTTTTACATATTTATTGGAGTATAATTGCTTTACAATGGTGTGTTAGTTTCTGATTTATAACAAAGAATCAGTTATACATATACATATGTTCCCATATCTCTTCCCTCTTGCGTCTCCCTCCGTCCCACCCTCCCTATCCCACCCCTCTAGGTGGTGCATTCTTTTAAGTAGTATGTCCACTGCCCCAACCCTTCCTCTGCTTGTGTGAGTCATTTTTTAATGTAAGAAATTGAAAAGATAGAGAAGCACAAAGAACAACCTAATAATAAACACCCACATTCCCACTACTCAGAAATAACTTTTAAAAAACCATTTTATCATATTTGCTTCCAGCCTACTTTTAAAAAAGAAATATAGTGTAACAGATTTAGCTATAAAGTCCCCTTTGACCAACACTCCTCTCCCATTTTTCCTCCCACTTTCCCCTTCCTCCACAGAAAAACAACTGTCTGAATTTAGTGGGTTTCCTTCCAGTCCATTTTTATATTTTCATATGTGCAAATGAAGCTATGCATCCATAAACTATGTATTGCTTTTGTCTGCTTTTATTTTTTTAATTTTTTAATTATATTTTTTATTGAAGTATAGTTGATTTACAATATATTAGTTTCAGGTGTACAGCACAGTGATTCAGTATTTTTATAGATTATACCCCATTAAAAGTTATTACAAAATAATGTATATAATTCCCTGCTCTGTACAATATAGTTTTGCCTGCTCTTAAAGTCTTTTTTTTAAGTTAATTTATTTTATTTTATTTATTTTTGGCTGCATTGGGTCTTCGTTGTTGCGTGTGGGCTTTCTCTAGTTGCGGCGAGCGGGGGCTACTCTTCATTGCGGTGCGCAGGCTTCTCATTGTGGTGGCTTCTTTTGTTGTGGAACATGGGCTCTAGGAGCATGGGCTTCAGTAGTTGTGGCGCACGGGCTTAGTTGCTCCGCGGCATGTGGGATCTTCCTGGACCAGGGATTGAACCTGTGTCCCCAGCATTGACAGGCGGATTCTTAACCACTGTGCCACCCGGGAAGTCCCTGCTCTTAAAGTTTTAATTTTCATCTCAATTATGCATGATATAGTTTGAAAAGTCAAATAGTTCTACAGGTCTTGTTGATTAAAGCAGCTATCTCAGTACCCCATAATTTCCTGTTCCTGGGAGCCAACCACTTTATTTTAGATGATCCTTGTGATATTTACTTCCATATGTCTGAATAACATGATAATGCCACCTCTTGAATGTTCATTTTAGGTGTTATCATTTGACCTCCCAATATACAGAATATGGATTTAGCTCTTTTTCACTCTGTCTACAAGGAGGGAAAAAGAGATGGAGGGGGGAGGAGTCAACAGTGACAGTTTTGAAAGCTGGAAAGCAAATGAGTGGCAATTTGGCAGTCCTGAAAAAGCTAAAATAAAGTTTTAGCCAGCACTAGGGAAAACTTATATTGCAGCACCCCTAAAAGGCTCTGAATTGGAGGCAGCAGGTACTTTAGAAGGTAGAAATGAAAGCAGGAGGATTGGTTTCTGACCCCCTACCTAACTCTGAACAGTGAGATGACTGCCCTTCCCAACTTTGGCTGCTTCTCAAGTTCATTCTCTGGAGAAGGCAAACAGAGGGTCTGTAGTATTTGAAGGCATTATCTTCTGGCTTCCAGAAGTTCATTTTAAGAAGTTCAGTATCTTTCTGACTCTTGAACTGTTGTAAAAATGTTCCTTGATCCACTCCAGACATTTGAAGGATTATCTCTTTGTCCCCAGAGTTTTGAAATTTAATAGTGATGTGTATTAATGTAGGTTTATTTTCATCTATTAGGCTGGCACCTAGTGGCCCCTTTCATTATAGAAATTCTCCTTTTTCAGTTTTGGGAAAATTTTTGAGTTATTTATTTGAATTCCCCCCTCCCACACCCCCAATTTTCCTTGTCACTTTTCTGGCACTCCTGTTATTTGGGTGTTGGTCTTCTTGGACTGACCCTCTAAGTCATTTTCTTTTCTTTCTTTCTTTTTTTTTTTTATGAATGGTATATATTTTTTAAAATTTATTTTAGTTTTGGCTGCATTGGGTCTTTGTTGCTGCGTGCGGGTTTTCTCTAGTTGCGGTGAGCGGGGGCTACTCTTCGTTGTTGTGCGTGGGCTTCTCATTGTGGTGGCTTCTCTTGTTGCGGAGCCACGGGCTCTAGGCATGCAGGCTTCAGTAGTTGTGGTGCATGGGCTTCAGTAGTTGTGGCTCGCGGGCTGTAGAGTGCAGGCTCAGTAGTTGTGGCGCACGGGCTTAGTTGCTCCGCGACATATGGGATCTTGCCGGACCAGGGATCGTGTCCCCTGCATTGGCAGGCGGATTCTTAACGACTGCACCACCAGGGAAGCCCTTTTTTTTTTTTTTTAATTAGAGAAAAAACGTATATTGAATATCTGAAAAACAATTCCTAAGAGATCAGCTTTTCCAGAAAACTGCGGCTACCCAATGCATTGTACCTATCATGTTAAGACGTGCACTGGACACAAATATAAAAACCACGACTAACACAAAATTGTAAATCCACTATACTTCAATTAAAAAAAAAACCATGAAATAAGCCACCATTACTCAACAATCTGAACAAAGATAAACTGCATCTTTCCTATTTTTAATTTCTTCCTCCTTTTTTTTTTTGGCAGTGCCATGTGGCTTGTGGGATCTTAGTTCCCTGACCAGGGATTGAACCCAGGCTCTTGGCAGTGAGAGCGTAGAGCCCTAACCACTGGACAACCAGGGAATTCCCAATTTCTTCTTCTTTTTATTTATTGAGTTTTTAAAAATTTCTGCTAGTATGCTTTCATTTTAAAGGTCTCATGTTTGTTTTCTGAATGTTCACTTCTTTTTTTTTTTTTTTTTTTTTTGCGGTGCGTGAGCCTCTCACTGTTGTGGCCTCTCCCGTTGCGGAGCACAGGCTCTGGACGCGCAGGCTCAGTGGCCATGGCTCATGGGCCCAGCTGCTCCGCAGCATGTGGGATCTTCCCGGCCCGGGGCACAAACCCGTGTCCCCTGCATCCGCAGGCGGACTCTCAACCACTGCGCCACCAGGGAAGCCCTGAATATTCACTTCTTGAAACAGCATGTTCTTTCACAAATAAAATATCTTTAAGTCTCAGGATATTGATGATTTTTTTGGGGGGGGTGTCTTGATTTCTTCTTGACGCATAGCCTCTGTTTCCTCCCAGTTGTTTTTTTCTGCTTGCTTATGTTGATCTCTGTCTTCCATATTAAAGGTTTTCTTGTATAACTTGTGACTTTATCTACTCATACTTAAGAATGTAGCACTGAGTAGTTCTCTGGAAACTCTGCGAACATGGGTGTGGTCTTCACCGAGGGTGATCTGGCTGGCCTATTTCCTTGGGGAACTCTCAATGTTATATCTTCAAGTTTTCTCTCTTGGACTGGTCAGATTATCTTAGAGAAGTTCTTCCAGTCTCCTGCATGGAAGATACATTTCTGCCTGCCAGGGTCTGGAAGCTGAATGAGCCAGGTGAGGGAAGAGGACCTGTAGTCTAAATATTTCATAAACTAAATAGTTCATAAACTTGTGCTTAATTATCCTGTTTCCATTACGGTATTTCCATCTTCAACTGTGCCTTGTGTCCCTCAGTAACAAAGACGGCGGAAGCAGCAGGTGTGTAGGATAGAGTTGAGAATGGGTGAGGAATGTGCTCTGATGTTTGGCCTCAAACTGTGGATGGTGCCTGGATAAATAAACGATGAATATCAGTTTCTTTCCAGTGCTCCAACTCCTTATGTTTTGTAACCACATCCCATTGAAGAATTAGTTCATCCCCTCAGTAATCAAGTCTAGTGGCCGTCCAGGTAGGCAGCTGCTGCCTATGAGCTTCAACACAGGCCAGGTGGCTGTACCACAGCTCCCTTGTGCATTAGGGGGAAGAAAGAAATCAGTTATAGAGCTGCTAATCTCTTCTCTGACAGCTGGAGGATGAAGCTCTAAGCTGGTTCTTTATAATAGGAAGGAAATTCTGACAGACAGAGTGTGAAGAGAAAGCTTAAGAAGCCCCTGCGTCTGGTGGACTTGTGGGCTTTGTGGAACTGGAAGTGCTCAGATGCCTTCCAACTCACGGTGTTAGGCACAAGTTTTTGAAGGCCAGGATACAAAAGATTCCATTCAGTGTAGGACAACTCCACAAAGGAACAGATTTCCAAGATAGCAGTAGCACAGGGAAGGAGATCAAGGCAGGTGATTTCTCCCTCTCCTTCTTGCCAGGGGAAAAATAGTTGATCCAAAGACTAGATGTCCAGTGGCCTTCTGGGGTTGTCAGGGCAATCACTTAGTCTCTGAACAACCATAAACTGTAAGATCCCCTTTGCCTCAGTTTCTCTGAGAACGGAGAAGAAATGACCTACCGCATAATCTGTCACCCAGAGTCAATTGTATTTTAATGTATTGCTTTTTTCAAGTATTATTTACATAGTTAAAATCTAATAGAATGTGCAATTCTGTTTCCTGCTTTTTAGCTTATTATTTTATCGTAAGCATTTATTTCCCTTCATCATTTAAAAAAGGTCTTGGCCAACTTAATTTTAAAGGTTGTAACCATTCCTCTGTTGTTGGACATTAGTATCAGATAACTTTTCATAATTAAAAATAAAACTGCCATACATGTCTGCAGGTTTACACCTTTTAAAATAAGTTAAAAATTTTAAAATAATACAGAAAAGTACAAAGTAAAAAAAAAAAAAAAACTCACCCCAAATCCCATCACTTAAAGAAATCACTATTCATATTTTAGTTAATATTCCTCTCTGCTGATACACTTAACCTGAATTTCATATTATCTCCCTGAAACCGAGCAAGAGTCTGCATGCCCTCTCGGGTGCTCCTCCGTGTCGCCTGTTTCTTGTTTGTAGTAAAGAAAAAAAAAAAAAGGCTTTAATCTCCTAGGTCCTCCCCAAATTCCAAAGAGCAGGCTCAAGCATTAATAGGACAATAGAGTCACAGGACATAGTTCCAGTTCCTCCTGAAGGGATATAGATAACAATCTGATAGGTATCTTTGAGTTCTACAGAAACTAAGACCCCTACCCATATGGAGGATAGTGACTACAAGCATGGGTACCCTAGACTGGTTGGAACCAGAAGGTTGAGATTCCGGAGACATCACCCTGTTACTTCACCACCGACCAATCAGAATTAAGTCACACATCCTGCAGCCCTAAATTTTGTCTATCAGGGAGGTCGGGCTTTTTGAGCACTAGCTGCTTGTTCCGCTTGGCACCCTGCAATAAACTTTTCTCTGCTCCAAACTTTGACATTTTGGTTTACTTGACTTCATTGTGCCACTGGCACACGAACTTGAGTTGGACATCTATTAGAATTAACAGGGCAGGAATTCCCTTGACGTCCGGTGGTTAGGACTCCGTGCTTTCACTGCCAAGGGTTCAGTCCCTGATCGGGGAACTAAGACGCCGCAAGCTGTGTGGAGGGGCAAAAAAATAATAATAATAAAAAAGAGGGAATTAATTAACAGGGCAAAAGAATTGGCCTTGTTTAAGGCAACATGTAATTTTTAAAAAATTTAATTCAATTTATTTAGGCTGCATTGGGTCTTCATTGCTGTGCACGGGCTTTCTCTAGTTGGGGCGAGCAGGGGCTCTAGGTGCTCAGGCTTCAGTAGTTGTGGCTCTCCGGCTCTAGAGCGCAGGCTCAGTAGTTGTGGCCCACGGGCTTAGTCGCTCCACAGCATGTGGTATCTTCCCAGACCAGGGGTCGAACACCATGTCCCTTACACTGGCAGGCGGATTCTTAACCACTGTGTGCCACCAGGGAAGTCCCCAACGTGTAATTCTCTAGCCTTGAAATTTTGACCTAGTGATACCTAACTTCTTTTTTTGGACTGATGTTAAATTCCAAGCTCAGAATGTTCTAGAAATCACCACAGTAGGCAAGGTCCTAATTTATTCCTTCTAAAAACAGAGCCATTAAAGTTCGGAAAGCTGTTAGGGTCCCGATTTCATTGATGCAGAAAAATCAAGTCACTTTAAGCCGTAAGTCGGCGCTCTCCCCACGTGACACCTCTTTTCCTTTAAATGCCTGCTCACGTGATCTTAGACTTGCACACTCGGAGGCAATTTAGGGTAGGGTAGAAAGTCATTCCTCCCCCACCTTCCCAACCCTAGGGTTTCTAGCGTTTCTAGGGTTTCCCCGGAAGCCGCAACTCCTCTGGAGACTTTCTCTTCCTCATGTCGTGTCACCCGTTGTCACTTCTTCCCGTTAGTCACCGGCACTAGAGCTCCATCTCTACTGCAGAATCCCGCTTGCTGGAGGAAGAGGGATTGGGACTACAACTCCCAGGGGGCATCGTGCGCCCAGCCCTTGGCGGCGCGCAGTGGTGGTCGGGGGCTGAGGTCCCACTGTCTTTTCGCCTCGTGCGGCCCAGAGCAAGCGCACTACAGGTTCCGTGGCTCCACGCGCGCGAGCGAGCCAGGGCGGGGCGGGGCGGGGCGGGACGGGGCGGTGGGGGAGAGGCGGGGGCTGGCTGGCGGGCGGGCAGAGGAAGGGGGTGGGAGCGGAGGCGATGGAGGGGAGGAGTGGGGGAATGGGGGAGGGATGGGGAAGGGAGGCGGGAGGCGGGGCCGAGCAGGAGCTGGAGTCTGAGCCGGCGGTTGCAGTGGAGGCGGTGATGTCGGTGCAGGTCGTGTCAGCAGCGGCTGCCGCGAAGGTGCCTGAGGTGGAGCTGAAGGACCTGAGCCCCTCCGAGGCGGAGCCGCAGCTGGGACTGAGCACGGCGGCCGTGAGCGCCATGGCCCCCCCAGCGGGCGGCGGGGACCCTGAAGCTCCAGCTCCCGTGGCGGAGCGGCCCCCGGCCCCTGGCCCGGGATCGGGGCCCGCTGCGGCTCTCAGCCCAGCCGCTGGGAAAGTGCCTCAGGCGTCGGCCATGAAGCGGAGCGACCCTCATCACCAGCATCAGAGGCACCGCGACGGCGGCGAGGCCCTGGTCAGCCCCGACGGCACCGTCACCGAGGCGCCGCGCACGGTCAAGAAGGTATTGGGGCCGGGCTGCCTCTTTCGGAGAGCGAGGGTGGGAGGGGGAACCGCAGATCCTCTCGGCGCTGCGGCACCACCCTCAAGGCCCTCCCTTCTGATCGTAGGAGCAGAGAGATCCCTTTTCCCCGTAAACCCGCTCTCTCAGAGATGTTCCCACCCGGGCCCCAGTGCTGGGGAGCGAAGACTCCCGTTGGTACGGCTGTACTTAGTAGCTGGGAATAACATGGAGGTAGCGCTGTCCCCTGCTCCTTGGAATAGTATTACCCCTCTCTGTACTCCCAACATACTCCCGTGTGTATTTTCCAGACTATCGGGGAGAAGACCCCGATGGTGTAGAAAAAGCTTACTGCTTATGAGAGTTCATCCAGCAATAAGGATGGAAAGAGCTTTTCTATTTGGAGATCTTTTCTATAAGGAGTAGTTACCTCGCACTGAGATCCTCAGTTGTCTGGTTTCTGTACAGATGATGATTTTCTGCCTTTCTGTGGCTAAGCGCTTCCATCGAGCAGTATTGATGCCGTGCCCTTCATTCCAGATACTGCAATATCCTTACATCTTCTCTGAATGTAGAAGGGTAATGGAGAGATTCTCTTCACTGTTTTCTCTTCAGAGGTTTGTCCTCTCTGCTCAGTAGTTGGTCACCAAGATTATTAGACTGTGTATGAAGATAATGATTGTTTTATTGGTTCTTTTATTATGATCTGAAAGTGTTAGGAAGAAATGCTTCTACTTTTGGGAAAGGCGATCACTGTGGGGTTTTCTGTCTCAGCTGTCAGCTTCTTTCAGATATAGTTTTGAAGAGGCCGTAGCCTCAGAACACCAAGGAGTAGGTGTGCCTAAATGTTTGATATTCCCAGTATTACCCTTACAATGGCTATCTGTGGTGTGTCTGTCCTCTCATAAAGCAAATCAGTACGGAAGAAAAAGGGCAAATATTGCAAATACAGAGATGTGGATCGTATGAAAAGGGATTATCATTTTAATTTCCGAGGTAGAATGTGAACACAGTAATTTATAGGTTTTTTTACTTTGTGAATGATTTTTAAAAATCTATTTATTTATTTTTGGCTGTGTTGGGTCTTTGTCGCTGTACGCGGGCTTTCTCTAGTTGCGGCTAGCGGGGGCTACTCTTCATTGCGGTGCGCGGGCTTCTCATTGCGGTGGCTTCTTTTGTTGCGGAGCACGGGCTTCAGTAGTTGTGGCTCGTGGGCTCTAGAGCGCAGGCTCAGTAGTTGTGGTGCACGGGCTTAGTTGCTCCTGGGCATGTGGGATCTTCCCGGACCAGGGCTCGAACCCGTGTCCCCTGCATTGGCAGGCGGATTCTTAACCACTGGCCACCAGGGAAGTCCCCTTGTGAATTATTTTTAATTGCTTTATCAGAACAGCAAAGAAGTGATGTGAAGTCTGCATTGGTTTCACTGTGCAGGATTCAGCTGAGTTGGAACCTTGTATCCAGCCTAACTTTGGTTGTAATAGCCTCATTATTAAGGTATGAAGCAGAGAACCCTTCCATTTTAATTAGCCAAATATAGGTGATAACATCAGAGGCAAGACTGAAGGAATTTGTTTAATGATGCTTTAGGACAGTGTCTTTCTCATTTGCATTATGAAACTTCTCTGGGAGGAATTATAGGAGGAAAGAGAGGCAGCACAGGCACCAGTGCTGGTACTACCTAGATTTGAGTCTGGAAATCCGAAATGTATTTGTAACTAGTTGAGGTGCTTTATAACTTTGGCCAAATCCACTGATTAAGGGTCTTTTTGTGTAAAATCTGTATTTTGATTAGGTCTCTTGAGGGTAAGAGTGTTTAACAAATTGCCTTTATTTATTTTTTTGGCCTTGTCATGAAGCTTGCGGGATCTTAGTTCCTTGACCAGGAATTGAACCTGGGGCCACAGCAGTGAAAGCGTGGAGTCCTAACCACTGGACTGCCAGGGAACTCCCCAACAAATTGCCTTTTTTTTTTTAATATTTATTTTTATTTATTTGGCTGCATCGGGTCTTAGTTGTGGCACGTGGGATCTTCGTTGCAGCATGTGCTGTCTTTTTGTGTGGCCCGCGGGCTCAAATTGCCTTTAGAACATGGGATTTACAGTCAAGCAGACCTGGGTTTGAATCCTAGTACCCCCACTAACTAGCTTTTGGGTAATTTCCAAATTCTCTAAATCTTAGTTTTCTCCTTTATAAAGTGAGGTTACTAATACGATTGAGGATTAGAAATATTTGTAGAGGGCTTAGCATTGAATTTGGCACATATAGTGAGGGCTTGAGAAGTTACAGCAATCATTAAGAATTGATTTTATTTTTTTCTTCCTTCCATCATGGCTTAAGTGCACCACTATGGCTTCCTTTAAATGGTGCATACTATTCAATATATTCTATATAAGGCAGTGAGAAAATCACAGGCCAGCATCAGTCTGTTTTTCCTAATTCTAGATGTGTTTCTTGACCATTTTCCTTGTTGCTGAACCACATTCTTCCTGTTTTTCCAGCATCAAAATGTAGGTCCCATGATTCTAGATTTACTCAGCAGCCTCAAGGCTATGGAAGACAGGGCTGAGCTTGCCTTACAATGTTAATTGCAACCAAAAAACAACTTCTGTACTGGAAGTTAAGCAGGCGAAGCTCCGAGCGAGGATGCAGCTGTATGACACAACTACAGGCATTGCTGAGCTACTTTTGGGGGGCAGAATCTTTAAGTTTCTTGACATCGAATTAGCTAAATTAAAACAAGTGCATGAGACTGACCTTCTTTCTTCAAGTTGAAAGTCACCTCCCCAAGGGACTGCGGTGTGATATTTTGATTTGTTAAGCCTTTCTTGATTTTTAATTTATTTAAATAATCATTCTGACCTTGACTCCCTTCTGCTTTTATTTTAGTGTAGGGAGGGACTGGAGGTACTTAGGATTGAAATAGCTACCTTTGGCTATGTAATTGGTGATCGTTGCTTTATTTTGTAACTGTCACATACAAGCTTGTTTATCTTAAGCATATTTCCATTGATGGTTTCCCTTACTCCGTTGGTGTATGTCATCAGTTTTCTTAGTACTGTTATTCTGTTCAGTCACACAAGGGAAATAAGCTTTTCATAAGAGCCAGACTTTCCAAGTGCAGCATTTAATAAGAATGAACATATGGTGTGCAGGTTACTCAGTCCCATCTTATCCTTGGCATCTACCTCCATCCTGTAATTTGTGGTGCCCTGGGGACCAGATCTTGTCACCGTGGCTGTCATATATTTGTATATAATGTTTTTCTTCATAAATGAACTCAACAAACCAAGAATCTCTGTAAGAAGTGATTTGTGAAATAGGAAGATAAAGTCCACAGTGAATGCAGTTGCAATAGTTGAGAGGATTTCTTCCCTGTGTTCTTGAAAATGGGGTAATAGGAATGTCACAGCACAGCAGGGAAGACAAGGCAGGAGAGGATTTATTTCAGAAAAGTTAAAACTTTCTGACAATAAGGCTGTGAGCCTAAGAACCACAACTAGTTTGTGCTTACGTCAATATCAGTAATGACCATGTTCAAGCAGATTCCTTTTTTTTTTTTGGCAAATGAATCCACCTTGCGCTGGCTTTGTTGCTGTCAGCAGAGAATGAGTTGAGCCATGCTAGTGCTTTCTTGCCCTGAATTCTTTAAGTTCTTTATTTGGTTAATTATGGACTACTAAAATGGAACCTTTTGGATATAGTCATGGGAATGGGGGAGCAGTATTACTCCTTTTGCCAGTTAGGAAAGTATAGCCTTGCAAAATGTTCAGTAAGGCACTTGGCAGATTGACCGTAATAACAATTACCATTAATTGGCCCTTTATACATTATTGGCATTTTTCTAATCCTGACAGCTAGACAATGAGATATAAGTGGCATTATCTCCATTTCACAGATAAGGAAATGAGGTCCAGAGACGGTAAAGTGCCTTGACCAAGGTTATACATCTAGAAAGTGGCAAAGGTAGGACTTAAAACCCCTGTTTTAAATCTTGGTCTGTTTCCGAAGCCCGTGTCCTTTTTATTATGCCACACTGATTCTAACTTCTTAGTTGCTGGGTTCTGGCTTTCTCCCAGAAATCTGTCAGAATACTCAGTGAACTCTAACTTATGTCTTTCTGGTTTAAGACTTAGGTCATCCTAAATCCAAAGTAAGGAGGGTCTGAGTCAGGGCTTTAGGAAGAGGATGGGAAAAAATTGTACAAATGTAGAATCTCAGAGAATTGTAGAATTATGAGAGAGGGAGAAGAGGATCTTATATGTATATTAAAAAGCATTTCAAAATCAATGATCCATTTTCACATTAGTAATTTAGTGATAATTTGAGAGATATATTCTTATTTTTAAAGTTATAAATAAATCAGGAGTACCTGTCCAGCTAACAGTTTTCCTTGTTCTTTAAGACCCACCTTCTCGGGCTTCCCTGGTGGCGCAGTGGTTGAGAGTCCGCCTGCCGATGCAGGGGACACGGGTTCGTGCCCCGGTCCGGGAAGATCCCATATGCCGCGGAGCGGCTGGGCCTGTGAGCCATGGCTGCTGAGCCTGCGCGTCCGGAGCCTGTGCTCCGCAACGGGAGAGGCCACAACAGTGAAAGGCCCGCGTACCGCTAAGAAAGAAAGAAAAAAAAAAAAAAAAAAAAAAGAAAAGACCCACCTTCTTTTATGAATCAATCTCTAGTTAAACATTTTGAAAATTAGAAGGGGAAGCATATTGTTATGTATTCCTGCTGTGTCCCAGGCATTGTATTAGAGCTTTACATATACTATTTTATTTAAGCCTTTTAAGAGCTTTCAGAAATAGGTAGTGTTATCCTTGTTTTATTGAGGAAACCGAGGGTTGGAGAGATTAAGGAATTTGTCTCAAGGTTACACGTTTAGTAACTGTGATGTGAGCTAACAGAACTCTAATCTGTTTGACTCTCATGCACAAACTCCATTGCTTTTCTTTCTTCTTTTTTTTGGCCCAGCGGCATGTGAGATCTTAGTTCTCTGACCAGGGATCGAACCTGCACCCCTTACATTGGAAGTGTGGAGTCTTAACCACTGGGCCGCCAGGGAAGTCCCTCCATTGCTTTTCTTTCTTTTTTAAAAAAATTTAAATATTTATTTATTTGGCTGTGCTGGGTCTTAGTTACAGCACGCAGGATCTTCACTGTGGCATGTGGGATCTTTAGTTGTGTCATGCGGGATCTAGTTCCCTGACCAGGGATCAAACCTGGGCTCCCTGAATTGAGAATGCAGAGTCTTACCCACTGGACCACCAGGGAGGTCCCTCCATTGCTTTTCAATTGAAGTATTTCTCTGTTCAAAGTTTAGCTTAAACCTTTCAAGTCTTAGTTAATCTGTATATTTTTGTGGATGTTTCTGTTATTTCACAGGCGGTTTTTAATTTATTGAGCTTATTTAATGGTCTTACCATTTATTTATGTGAACATTTATGAATTTTCTGAGAAGGTAGCCCTTATTTTGTATAATTTCTGAATTCTCTTCTTCCTGGGAAAGATTGAACATTAAGAGCTGTTTTAGGAGGTTGCTCAGAGCTGAAGTTGCAGTTGTGTATTTAATGTCCTGAGGAAGACGACTTTGGTCCTTAGTGTCCAGTTAATAGAAGAAATGGATAGTTCATGAAAAGGGAGAGTGAGTTTCTTTATTATATCATTTCCTTGAAAGTGTTCTTCTCCCCCACAGTAAAAGAAAAAAAAAAAGGAAGAGATTTGTTGGGATCTTCATTCTGACTTCATTCTTTCTTGGTAGTCCTTGTTTAAATAATTCAGAGAGGTACAACTGAGGTGGATGGGAGAAGAGTAAATCTTGGCAGCTGCCCGGATCCACCCGCCTGCCATCGTGTTCAGGTGGTATGCACAATTAGAGGAGCTGAAATTCCACTCCTCCAATAAGAGGTTTAGTTAGATTGATCAGGTTTCTGTGGAATTTGGAGAAGCTTTTTATAGTCTGAATGACCTATGGCCCGAGATTTGGTGAGAGCTGAGCAGAGGAGAAAGCAGTGGAGTGAAATTTCTTCTGTAATGGTTCCAAGTAAAACTACTTTGATTAAATTAAATAACTTAAGCCATATGATGTGTATGATTTTCAGTTCCCTCTTCCCCATCTATATTGTGCAGCAATTCAGTTAGCCATTTTCCCTCTTGGACACTGCATTAATAGCTGGTGATTTCCTATTCTTTTTTTTTTTTTTAAGGGTCTTTCAATAGAAATGGACTGGTTTGGGGCACCTGATTCTTATCCACTGTGCCACCAGGGAAGTCCCTCCAGTCTTCTTTATCTCAGAACTTATATTAAGGAAGGGTATAGAGGTTCTAGAGCTGCTAGTTGAGTTTCTGTAAGTCAGGCTTTTCCTTAAAGCCTTTCTGAATACTGCAAAGCTGTCATTGAAAGTTAAGCAAGCTGAGACTTAAACTGGCTTCATCTTCCCTACAGATTTATCTCCTGCAGTGCTCCAATGTGAACCCTTCTGATCATTCTAAAAGATTTGATTTGATATTGTTGACTACCTTTTCTTGGAAACTCTTTTCTCAGCTTCAGTTATAACTTCATTTATGGCTACCATTTACTGAATACTTACTCTCTTCTAGGCCTCTATCTATCTCATCTCATTTAATCCTCATAGCAACTTTATCAGACAAATATTATCATCTTTATTTTATAGATTAGAAAATATAGGCCCAAAGAGAGTAATTAACTTGCCTAAGGCTTTGCCAATCTTTGATGCCTTTGGGATCAGTGAGATGAAACACTGCCCACAGCAATAGTGAGAGGCTTTGCCACACTGCCAACCCCTTACTTTTCTGATTAAACGCCCATGTGAAATTTGCTTAAGTTATTGCACCTAGGCTGCTGAGACTATTCTGCAACCCTTTGGATCCCAGGATCTACCCTCTTCCAAGGGGAGGCCTCACATCCCTGTTTACCTCAGTCACTACCTGACGCCTAGTCAACCATTGTCTTCCTAATACTCATTCCCTTAACACTCTCCTCATTCTCTCAGCCAGTCCAATCTTCCCAAACCTTTCCACTGTGTTCTCTGCAACTTGCCCCTTCATTATCAGTAAATCTTCTTGTAGCATCAGCCTCTAGCAGCAAGATCAAGTTACAGCGGCAACACTGGCATCTGGCACCCGTTATCCTGAACTATAATGGTGCAGCCCAAGCTGCAGCATCTCCTGCTTGGTATCCTGAACTACAATGGTACAGCCCAAGCTGCAGCATCTCCTGCTTGGTACCCTGAACTATAATGGTGCAGCCCAACCTGCAGCATCTCCTACTTGGCATAAACAAACATGACATCTTTTCCAAGCCCATTCTGTGGTGGTGTTTTTAACTGTGTAGCCCTGAAAGCTACCTCATGTCCTTTCTGTAAATTCTTTTTCTGTCCAACTCAGCCAGAGTTGACTTCTGCTGTTTATGGAACTCTGAGTGATGCACTGGTTGAACCTAACCATCTGCCTTTTTAGTTGCCTGCATCTGTGGAGCTGAGAGTTGCTAGAGAAAATCAGAAAACCAGGTAGATCAATGTCACTATAAATTCATAGTCGTCAACCTCATATGCTTGATCATCGCTGCCTCGTAATGTTATACATTTTCTAGTAAGGTTACTTTCACACTCACTGCAAATGATTATTTCATACTGTATGTTTTTACTTCTAATTTCACATGTGTTCTTTTTAAACTAGTGATATGCCTTATACTTGTTATAAAAACAGAAACCACCAAAAGGGAATTCCTTCATCTTTGTACCTCCCAAATCTACAAACCTACCTCCATCTGGGGTTCATCTTTTTCTCTTTCCCTCATGTTATGATAGGGGAAGATGTGTCCTTCATTCTGTCAAAGGCCAGTCCCTCCACAAGTGTTCTAATCACATTCTCCAGTCTTCTTTTTTTTTTTTAAGATTTAATGTTATTTATTTTTGGCTGCGTTGGGTCTTTGTTGCTGCTTGTGGGCTTTCTCTAGTTGTGGTGAGCAGGGGCTACTCTTCGTTGTGGTGCGAGGGCTTCTCCTTGCGGTGGCTTCTCTTGTTGTGGAGCACAGGCTCTAGGCATGCGGGCTAAGTAGTTGTGGCACGAGGGCTTAGTTGCTCCGTGGCATGTGGGATCTTCCCAGACCAGGGATAGAACCCGTGTCCCCTGCATTGGCAGGTGAATTCTTATCCACTGTGCCACCAGGGAAGTCCCTCCAGTCTTCTTAAATAACTTCTTCCTTTGGTTATTTCCTCTTTCTATTAGAGCCTTTTCTACAGATTTCCTTGCTCTAATCTCTCCCATTTTGAAAACCCTGTCCTCTAACCTCCATATCTCCTTTCTGCTACTGTCCTATCTTTCTACTCCCTAATGCAGCTAAGTTTCTTAAAGGAGTTTTCAGTGTATGCTATATACACCTTTTGTCTTCCCACACTCTTTAACCCACTCCTATTCTAATACTCTGACCCACACGACGCCCTCTTGCTGAAGCTAATAATGTCCATCAGATTCTCACATGGCTATCTGCTTTTTCATCCCTCATCATATCAGACCTCTTGGGAGCATTTGACACCAATTTCTTACCAAAACACTCTCCTCTCTTGGCTTACATTACCCTCCTCTTTACTAGTTTTCCTCTTATTTCCCCAGCTGCTCCTTCTCAGTCTTCTTTATGGGTTCTTTCTCCTTGATCCTGGGCGCTCTGCTGTTTCCATTGTGTTTTCTTCCTAAGTCATCGACAACATTCCTGTGCCTTTAAGTATCATCTACATACCAACAACTCCCCAGATTATTTCTTTAGCCAGGACCCCTCTTCTGAATGCCAATCTTGTGTGTGTACAACTCCCTACTTGCAGTTGGACTTTAGAACTAATGTCAAAAATGGAATTTTTGTCTCCTGTCTAATCCTCAAAATATGTTCTTGTTTTCTTCATATCAGTAAAATGGTATTTACATTATTTTTTCCCTTTTTTAAAAAAAAGTTGTTTTTAATTACACAAGTAATGCTTGAATGTATTCTTGTGAAATAATTCAATCTAATGAAGGAAACTCCTTCCTTGGCCCTCAGCCAGTCTTGTTCCCCTCCCCAGAGACCTCTGCTATCAACTTATCTTTTTCAACTTTACATTCATATTGTACATAGAGAAACTGGTAGCTTTATAATAACTTGTACATAAATAAAAGCACATTATATATATATATATATATATATATATATATATATATATACACACACACATTGTTTTGCAGGTTGCTTTTTCCACTTAACAGAATGTCTTGGAGCTTTTTATATATCATTACATATATATGTGTCGCATACTTTTTTTTTTTAACATCTTTATTGGGGTATAATTGCTTTACAATGGTGTGTTAGTTTCTGCTTTATAACAAAGTGAATCAGTCATACATAAACATATGTTCCCATATGTCTTCCCGTGTCGCATACTTTTTGACTGCTGAGTTGATTTCCAAAGTCTATACCATTGTTGTTTATTAAACTATTCTGTTGATGCACATTTAACTTAATTTTTATATGCTATAGTAGCTATCTGTATGCATTACTTTTGTGTACATGTATAAGTGTTCCTCTAGGATAGATACCTAAAAGTAGAATTTTGGAGTTGAAAGATATTCACATTTTAAGCTTAATACATAATATCATGTTGCCTTCAAAAATGTAGTACCATTTTATACATCCACTAACTATATACAAGATAACCCTTTTACTACACCTTCACCAATACTGGATATTTTTACATCTTTTATAAGAAAAAAAGACATAAAGGTGTAAAGATGCCTTTTTTTAAAGGCATTTACTATTGTTTTTAGTAGTATTTTTTCTGCTTATAGTGAGGCTGAGAATATTTTCATGAATAGATTGGTAATTTATATTCCTTTTCTTGTAATTATCTGTTCATATTTATTCATTAACAAATATTTATTGAGGGATTACTATGTGCCAAGTGCTGGGTGTTCAGCAAAATAGATGAAGATCTCTGCCCTCCTATTGACTTGCCTTTTTCATGTTGGCTTGTAGGAATTCTTTATACTTTCTGGATATTAATTCTTTCGTTGTTGTTGTTGGCCGCGCCACACAGCACGCGGGATCTTAGTCCCCAGCCAGGGATCGAACCCATGCCCCCTACAGTGGAAGCACGGAGTCTTAACCACTGGACCCCCAGGGAAGTCCCTGGGTATTAATTCTTTGTGAATATGTTACAAATATTTTTTCTACTCTATTTCTTGTTGACTTGTAAGTTTGTTTATATTAAAAGTTTTTATGTAGTCAGATTGGCCATTTTTTTCTTTTATGACTTAAACATTTTGTGTCTCAGAATGGCCTTTCCTACCCCAGGTTTATAAACAAGTTCTTTTAAATTTTCTTCAGCTGTTTTCATGGTTGTGTTTATTATCTTTTGGTCTTCAGTCCATCTGGAATTTATTTTTGTTTGTAATATAAGATAGGGACTATTTGGAATGTTAGATAGCTCTATTTGGCCCCAAATAAAATTTAATATTGTACTTGCTTGGGTTTGTTCTCTTTTTTTTTCCTCTTTAACTTGTGCTTCTTAACAGTTTTTTTAAGGAATTTTTACCACATTCATGTCTGTTGTTTCTGTGAGAGAGAAAAGATTATCCTTCCGGATGCTTGTTTAATAATCTCCCCCAGTACATTCTGAGCTTCTTTTGTGCAAAAACCACTTATGTGTTGTGTGCTGAACACTGCTAAGTGGTAGGGTTATTAAATCAAAATAACATTCTTGCCCTCAAGAAGAGGGTAGGGAATGTGGATAGGAAAATAAACAAGTACAATCTAGTCTAGTATGAGCACTGCTGGAAGCAGGAATTGTTGCAGTTTGTGGAGGTCAGCATTGAAATGGAGGTATATCACCTTAGGAAAATGAGTTGGTTGTCCACCCAGGAAGCTTCACAGTGTAGCAGAAACTTTGTGAGGTTTCCATGTTCCAGCTTTACAAATCCAGAAATTCACATTTTTAGTACATTTAGAGTTCATTCACCTCTTAGGACTGGTTCATTCAAACCAGACTCACAAGAGACTCATTTAAAACAAAATGATATCTTCTAATTTATGGTCAGAACAGAACTTACAAGCTAATCTGAAATACATGTCTGTCAGGAGACTTCAGAAAGTCTACATGGGAAGTCTAATCATAAAGACAGTTTCTTAAGTTTGGAATCTTTTAGGT
This sequence comes from Delphinus delphis, assembly GCF_949987515.2. Classification (NCBI taxonomy): domain Eukaryota; kingdom Metazoa; phylum Chordata; class Mammalia; order Artiodactyla; family Delphinidae; genus Delphinus; species Delphinus delphis. Next base: position 84,367,527 of record NC_082691.1, read on the forward strand.
CCTTGCTACACAAACCAGTCTATGATCAGAAGCATTGGCATCACCTTTGATCTTGTTAGAAATGCACAGTCTCAGGCAATTGGTTCTGTACTAGTGCATACCCACCAGAACCTTAAATTTTTACTCATTGTTGAATAATGTTGGCTTATTTAATGTTTCTCTTTTATGAAATCTCAGAGTAGAGAGGCAAGAAAATCATTTTAGGGTTTTGTGGAAGGGTAGAAATTTATAATAAACCATTTTAAGACTTGTAATGAAATATTTAATACACACAGAGACAGAAGCATAGACGGGCACAGATATACAAAGACATACATAAACAGAGATTCCCCCACATACACAGAACCCCTCAAGACCCCTCCACTCAGACACTGCCCCCCGCTCCTCCTGCCAGACACACACACACACACACCCACAGAGAGCGTCTCCACAGAGTCCTGGACTTATACCCACAGAGACACCCCACCCAGACTCACATCACCCTGAGGCCCGGTCCTATACAGAGACACACACACACACACACACACACACACACACACACACACACACACACACACACACACACACACACACACACACACACACACACACACACACACACACACACACACACACACACACACACACACACACACACACACACACACACACACACACACACACACACACACACACACACACACACACCCCCAACAGGTAATGTGTAAAACTCAGATTTTCATAGGACTTGAGTAGTGTTCTCCATAGTTATTTTGAGGAGAAGGGATGAGTATACTCTCTAAGGTACTTTTATCTGAGCCAGAAAATGAAGCAAAAATAGATGGGCTGCCACCAGGTCTGCAGAACAGTGAATGCTATAAAGTTTTATTTGAATTCCTATTTCTGGAACTGCTTGTTCCTGGGCATCATTTTCAGCTTGATGTACTCATCATGCTTGGATGGAAAGTTATTCTTTTTCTTTCAGGAGCTTGTATGCTAGATTGCTGGTTAAGCAGAGTTCCATGCTCAGTGCCCCTGGATGCTATCTGAGTCACATAATTCTGCCCAGAATTGGAAGATCTAGAAACACTGTACCTATGTAGAAGACTCACACTGAGTCCTCTGTGGGATTGAAGAATGTAGAGAGGAGAGGGAAAATTATGTTAAAACTAGAAAGAGATGTAATTTGGGGGTGTTAGGTTTGCATAAAGATCTATGATGAAGCTTAAGAGTGACTCAGGGGAATAATTTAGTTGTAAGTTAAAGGATTTAAAAACTATATGGATGTGGGCCGGGGGTTGCACACTGTGTTGGTTGATAGATCATTGGTATCCACGTACCCAGGGATTTGGCTTGGGTAGCATCTTGGAGAGAAGTATCTTGTTAGGGAAAAAGAGACTCGACTGTACAGCATGTTTGTGCCTAAATACTTAAAAGTTTCTATCACACTGAGAGAGTAAGGCACCAGAGAGACATTAGTAGAATAGTTTTATAAATGTAGGTTCTAAAAGGAGATAAATATTTTTCTCTTGCTCCCTGGTACGTGTATATGTATTCATTTGACCAAAAGCCTGTTAAAAAAATTGTTTTTCCCAAGCATATGGAAGAGTACAGAGAAAATTGTAGTCACTGCCCAATTTAACATATGTTAGCATTTTGCAAAATTTTCTGTAGATGTTTTTTTTTTTAAAAAAATTATTTATTTTATTTTTGGCTGCGTTGGGTCTTCGTTACTTCGCGCGGGCTTTCTCTAGTTGCGGTGAGCGGGGGCTACTCTTCGTTGCGGTGCGCGGGCTTCTCATTGCGGTGGCTTCTCTTGTTGAGGAGCATGGGCTCTAGGAGCACAAGCTTCAGTAGTTGTGGCTTGCAGGTTCTAGAGTGCAGGCTCAGTAGTGTGGCACACAGGCTTAGTTGCTCCACGGCATGTGGGATCTTCCCCGGACCAGGGCTTGAACCCGTGTCCCCTTTATTGGCAGGTGGATTCTTTACTGTGCCACCAGAGAAGCCCTGTAGATGTTTTTTAAGATATAAAACATTGTAGATAAAATGGAAAACTCTTTGTACCCCTTCTCTGTTTATTTCCTTCCTTTCTTTCCTTCTCTTTCTCCCAGCACAGAGGTAACTGCTCTTCAAACTTTACTGTTTATAATTCCCCTTCATGTTTTAATACTTTTGCTACATATTGTTTACCAGTATCAATTGTATATCAGTAAATGATATACAATAATTAGCATTATTTTGCATGTTTATAAACTTAATATAAGTGGTTTTATAGAGCAGATATTATTCTGCAACCTACTTTTTTCACTCAACTTTGAGTTTTAACCAGTCTGAAACGTGTAGATTTTCTGTTGATTAATTTTAACTACTGTGTAGTACTTCATTGTATGAATATACCACTTTTTACCCATTCCCCTCTAATGTTTCCTCTTTTTTTTTTTCTGGAGTGAACATCCTTAATCGTGTTTCCTTATGCACAGTTCCTTTTGAGCGTTTCTCTAGGATATATCCCTATAAGCAAAATTGCTTAAGGTATGTCAACTTTACCAGATACTCCCAAATTGCTTTCTAAATTGGTTTTATTAATTCCTATTTTCTGAATCCTTACTAATATGTGCAATTGTCAGGCATTGAACTTTTGTTCAATTGAACTACCAAGGTCTGGTAGTTGTGAAATGGTATCTCTGCTGTTTTAATTTGTATTTCCTTGGATAAAGTGAGATTGAGCATCTTTTAATATGTTTGTAGTCCATTTGGAGTTCCTTCTTTGTAAATTGTGGTCTGTATTCATATCCTTTCCCATTTTTCTTTTGGGATCTCACTGGCTTTTATTATTGATTTGTAAAAATTATTTATTTATTTTAAAAATATTTATTTATTTATTTGGCTGCACCGAGTCTTAGTTGCCGCATGCGGGATCTTTGTTGTGGCATGCAAACTCTTTGTTGCGGCACGTGGGATGTAGTTCCCTGACCAGGGATCGAACCCAGGCCCCCTGCATTGGGAGCACGGAGTCTCAGCCATTGGACCACCAGGGAAGTCCCTGTAAAAGTTCTTTAAATATATTCATTCTAATCCTTTATCAGATGTGTGTGTTGCAAATATCTTCCAGTCTGTCTTGCTTTTTTTTTAACTTATGACTTTCATATAGAAGTTACATTTTTTAATGTAAAGTCAATCAGTTTTTTTTTCCCCTCGGTGTAGTTTGTCCTTTTTGAGTCTTGTTTTAGAAACTTTTCCCTATCTTGAGGTCATATACTCTTCTATATAGTCTTCTAACATGTTTAATTTTGTTTTTTTCACAATTTAGTCCTTAATCTGTCTGGAATTTATTTTTGTTTATGGTGTGAGATAGTGATCTATTTTATTTTATTTTTCCATATGGATAACCAATTGTCTCAGCCCTGTTTGTTGACTAAGTCTATCCTTTCCCCATTGATATATGTTGCCACTTTCTGTATATGCTCTGTATCCATTCTGTTCTGGGTGGTCTCTTTGTTGATCTCTTTACCAGTACCACACTTTTTTTTAATTACTATAACTTTATAATAACTCTTGATGTTTGCTTGGATAAGTTCCTCCTAATGTATTCTTTAATATTTTTAACAGCTTTATTGAGGCAAAATTTACATAGGGTAAAATTCACCCATTGTATATTCAGTTCAGTGACTATTAATAAATATATCTGTAGAGGTTTTTTTTTTTCACTATGGCAAAAGATGTGTAAAACATAAAATTTACCACTTTAATCATTTTAAAGTTATATACTTCGGCAGCATTAAGTGTATTCACATTGTTGTGAAACTCACCACCGCTCACTTCCAGGACTTTTTTCATCTTCCCAAACTGAAACTTCATTATGCTCATTAAAGAATAACTCCCCGTTCTCCTTTCCTGCCAGTCTGTAGCAACCACCATTCCACTTTGTCTTTATGAATTTGACTATTCTAGGTACCTTATATAAGTGGAATCATATAGTATTTGCCCTTTTGTGTCTGGCTAATTCACTTAGCGTAATGTCTTCAAGGTTCATCCACGTTGAAGCTTGTGTCATAATTTTATTCTTTTTTAAGGTTGAATAATATTCCAGTGTATGTATATACCACATTTTGTTTAACCATTCATTCATTGATGAACGCTGGGTTGCTTCTACCTTTTGGCTGTTGTGAATGATGCTGTTATAAACATTGGTGTACAAATACCTTTATGAGTCCTTGTATTCAATTCTTTGGGTATATACCTAGAAGTAGAATTGCTGGATCATGTCTTAATTCTATTTCTAATTTTTTGAGGAACTGCCATACTGTTTTCCATAGCAGCTACACCATTTTACACTCCTACCAGCAATGTACAAAGGTTCTAATTTTTTAACATCCTCAATATCATTTATTTATTTACTTATTTAGTTATTAGAATAGCTACCCTAATGGGTATGAAATGTCTTAAAAAGTTGCCATCACAGTCTAGTTTAAGAGCAGTTTTCTTTCCCCCCAAAATCCCTTTTACTCATTTGCAGTCAATCCTTGCTCCCACTCTCCACCCCAGGTAATCATTCATTTGCTTTCTTTGTCCATAGATTTGCCTCTACTGGAAATTTCATGTAAATGAATCATACAGTATATGGTCTTTTGTATCTAGCTTTTTCATTTAGCATAAAGTTTTTGAGGTTCAATTATATATCAGTAATTTACCTTTTTATTACTGAATGGCATTCCATTGTATGGCTATACCACATTTTATTTATCATTTTACTCATTGATGGATGTTTGGATTGTTTCCAAGTTTTGGCTGTTTTGAATAATGCTGCTGTGAACAATCATGGAGAAGTCTGTGTGGACATATATTTTAATTTCTCTTAGGCAGCTATCTAAGAGTAGAATTGATGTGTTAAGTTTAACTTTTTAAGAAAATGGTAACTTTTCCGAAGTGTTTGTATGATGTTACGTTCCTACCAGCAATGTATGTGTTTTGGTTTCTCTACATCCTTTTTTTTTTTTTTAATTTTATTGAAGTATAGTTGATTTACAATGTTGGGTTAATTTCTTCTGTACAGCAAAGTGACTCAGTTATACATATATATGTATATTCTTTTTCATATTCCTTTCCATTATGATTTGTCACAGAATGTTGAATATAGTTCCCTGTGCTCTACAGTATGACCTTGTTGTTCTACATCCTTTCTAACACTTGGCATTATCAGTCTTTTTGATTATAGCCATTTTAGTGGTTATGTAGTGCTATCTCGTTATGGTTTGAGTTTGCATTTCTCCATGGCTAGTGACATTGAGCATCTTTCATGTCCTTAACCATTTGTATATCTACTTTGATGAAATCTATTCAGATCGTTTGCCCATTTTTAAATTGGGTTGTTTTCTTATTATTAAGTTGCAAGAATTCTTTCTATATTCTGAATACAAGTCCTTTATCAGGTACAAGATTTGTAAATATTTTCTCCTAGTCTGTGGCTTGTCTTTTCATTTTCCTAATGATTTATTTTGAAGAGCTAATGTTTTTAATTTTGATGGAGTCCAATTTAATCCTTTTTTAAGAAATGTGCTTTTGGTGTTATGTCTAAGAAATCAGTAACTCAAGGTCACAAAAATATTTTGTTTTCTTCTAATGGTTTTATAGTTTTAGATTTTATATTTAGGTCTGTGATCCGTTCTGGGTTGATTTTATTGTATGGGGTGAGATATGGGCCTAATCTTTTTTCCTTCATATGGATATACAGTTGTCCCAGTTCCATTTGTTGAAAAGACTGTGCTTTCCCTGTTGAACTGTCTTGACACCATTGTTGAAAATTAGTTGTTTGTAGATATGTGGGTCTATTTCTGGACTCTATATTCTGTTCCAATGATTTGCTTGTTTATCTTGATGCCAATACTATACTTTCTTGATTACTGTAGCTTTATAGTGAGTACTGGAATTGGGTAGTATAAATGCTCCTATTTTGTTCTTCTTTTTCAAAATTATTTTGGCTTTTGTAGGTCCTTTAAATTTTCATATAAGTTTTAGGATAAGCTTGTCATTTTCTATGAAAAAGCTTGCCAGGATTTCGATAGGGATTGTGTTGAATCTATAAGTCATTTTTGGGAGAATTCTCATCGTAGTGATATTGAGCCTTCCAACCCATAAACGTGAAACATCTCTCTATTTTTTTTAGCTATTCACTAATTGCTCTTAGGAACGTTTTGTACTTTACAGTGTACAGGCTTAGCACTTCTTTTGTTAAATTTATTTATAAGTATTTTTTTTAGATGCTATTATGAGTGAAATCATTTTATTTTATTTCAGACTGTTTATTACTAGTATATAGAAATACAATTGACTTTTTTTTTTTTTTACTGTGGTAAAATATACACATTTATCATTTTAACCAATTTATTTTTAAATATTTATTTATTTATTTATTTACTTTTGGACACGCAACGCTCAGCTCTCGCAATTGTAGTTCCCTGAGCAGGGATTGAACCCGGGGCCACGGCAGTGAAAGTGCCAAGTCCTAACCAGTGAACCACCAGGGAATTCCCTCATTTTAACGATTTTAAAGTGTCCAATTCATTGGCATTAAGTACATTCACAATGTTCTATAACTGTCCCTACTATCTATACCCCAGACTTCATCATCCCCAAGAAAAACTCTATACCCTTAAATAACTCCCCTTTCCCTCCTCTTCCTAGCCCCTGTCTCTATGAATTTTCCTTTGGGTACTTCATATAAGTGGAGTAATACAGTATTTATCCTTTAGTATCCAGCTTATTTCACTTGGTGTAATGTTTTTCAGATCCATCCATGTTGTATCATATATCAGAATTTCATTCCTTTTTTTTTTTTTTTGCTTTACGCGGGCCTCTCACTGTTGTGGCCTCTTCCGTTGCACAGCACGGGCTCGGGACGCGCAGGCTCAGCGGCCATGGCTCACAGGTCCAGCCACTCCGCGGCGTGTGGGATCCTCCCAGACCGGGGCACGAACCCGTGTTCCCTGCATCGGCAGGTGGACTCTCAACCACTGCGCCACCAGGGAAGCCCCCATTCCTTTTTTTTTTAACATTGTCATTCTTTTTTTAATTTTATTTATTTATTTGGCTGCACCACGCGGCTTGCAGGATCTTAGTTCCCCAACCAGCGATTGAACCCATGCCCTCGGCAGTGAAAGCGCGGAGTCCTAACCATTGGACTGTCAGGGAATTACCTTCATTCCTTTTTAATGCTGAACAACATTCCATTTTATCTATATACCATATTTTGTTTATCTTTTCTCCGTTGATGGACATTTGTGCTCTTTCTCCTTTTTGGCTATTATGATTAATACTGCTATGAACATGGGTATTTAAAGATCTATTTGAATCCCTGTTTTCAATTTGGTATATATCCATCTGAAATTTGGATATATACCTACTAGTGGAATTGATATTCGTATGTCAATCTTGTATCCTGCAGCCTTGCTAAACTTGCTTATTACTCTAGTCGGTTTTTGGAGATTCTTTAAATTTTCTACATACAGGATTATTTCCTTCTTTTCCAGTGTGTATGCCTTTAATTTCTTATTCTTGCCAATTGCACTTCCTAGAGCCTCTAGTAGAAATGGTGAGAGCTGACATCTTTGCCTTGTTCCCAATCTTAAAGGAAAAGTATTTAGTCTTTTACTATTAAGTATGATGTTAGCTGGTGGTTGGTTGGTTCTTGGATGTTGACTGGAAAAAAAATGTATGACCTAAAAGTTGAGAATTATGTTTTATTCAGGAGACTTTATGAGGACTTCAAGCCCAGAAGACAGTCTCTCAGCTCTGAGGGACTGCTCTGAAGAAGAGGTAAGGGAGGAGCCAGGATACGGAGGGGTTTTTGCAACAAAGACCAGGTAGCGGAACATCAAAAGATTACCATTAATTAAATGAAACCAGTTATCCCCAGTTAATGAATTTAGCATTTTTCTGTGTATGGGAAGATGCAAGAGTCTGAGCTCACTGAAATCATTCCTTTGATATGCACCTTAGCTACCTAGGGCCAGTATCTTGTTCTTTCCCTTCCTGAGTCCTTTCTGGGTGCACCATTGGGGGTGGCGATAATGGCTGAGGGCTTGGTAAGGGGGTATTGTCTTCATCCTGAGTTCCCTCAGGGCTCACTGTTGGGTGTGGGGGGGTGGCTGTTGTGGCTTGATGGCTGCAACATCCTTTGTTTACTGATTTGGCAGGCAACATTTGTCATTCACATGGGCCTGGCAGGAAGTGACCTTCCTTACTTACCTGTGAGCCTGAGAAATCTGTGTGCCAGGTTCCAGCCTGGGTTTTCCAAGAAGGCTTTGTAAGCATTGGCACCATAAAGTCAGCCTTAGTTTCATGAAGCTGTCTAATCGTATCTGATATTATGCATCTTGTGTCCTGTTACAAGGAGAACAGATTCTTATTTAACTTATTAAAATAACTATATTGCCATGAAAATAAGAACACTTAAAAGTGTTCCAAATTCGGAGGAATCAGGTAGGAGAAAATATAAATGTTACATTTTAGTTTACCAAGGTATAATCTATTAGATTGCTGTAAGTTATAGATAGTTTAAGAGAAAAGGGAAAGGAGTTCCTTGTATCTGGAAAGTAGAACATTAAAGAGCCAGCAAAATTTCAAACAAGGCCATAAAAAGTCAAAATCCTTCTTTATCAGTTCGTTCAGTCCCATGTGATTAATTTGTGTTTTGCTTGATCTTGGATTAGCAGTTTCAAACATTTTCAGAGAAGAATCTGAGTAAAACTCTCTGTGCATAACAAAAAATTTAAAATCATTGAGGTTAAAGATTTAATGAAAGTTCATTTGATAAGGAAATCTGGATATTTCTATGGCATACAACATTTTGGCATAATAATAAGACAATGAAGATATTGACAGATTTCTATGAACTTCATGCAATTTCTGGAATACCTATATTATTAACATTTACCCATAAAAAATATAACCTAGGTAAGCTTAAGCATCCCTTTTTATTTGACAGCATTTTCCATGCAACATAATGTATCAAATAAATGAAATTTTTTTTAGTTTTTAACATTTCTTTTTACAAGGTAAAGGAACAAATCCTTTGATTTTCCAGGAGCCTTCGGGACTCTAGTTTGAGATTAAAAAGACTTCATTTAGAATTTGATTTTAGGAACTTTGTCAAAAATCTCAAAAGGTTTGAATATTTAATTATATAGGATCCGAGGTCAGTATGATACAATACTTAGTTATCCATTTAACCAAAGTGATAATAAAGGATTTTAAAGGCAAATATAGGAAGTAATATAGCTGTAAAAGAAAAAAAAAAGAAAAAATTTTAGCTCATTCAGTACTGTGAAGACTTTTTTTTTGAGTAATCAAAGACCTGATAAAGATAACATGAAATACAGGACATATCTTGATAAGATATAAAATCTTTGTTTCTTAGGCAGATTACTTAAAGGTAAAGAAAAACCTTACAGTTTCTTAATAAGAGCAGACAGTAATCCACTAAAACTTTGTCATTCTAGTTTTGCATTAGTATACTTTTGATATTAAGGATCATCTTTTATTTTTAACTTGTAAATAAGTCCTTTCAATCTTAGCAGTTTCAGCACACATAAAATTCCTTTTCCACAAACTTTCTACACATTTTAAAATGTTCATTTAGTTTTTTAGTTCATTTTTCTTATTCTGGAACAACCAGTCATTCTAGTTTAAGACAAAACTCTTTTCCCCTAGCAAAAACACATCCTTCATCCTTCATACTTTTCCTTATCAAAAACACGTCTTGGACTTACCTGGTGGTGCAGTGGTTAAGAATCCGCCTGCCAATGCAGAGGACCCGGGTTCGATCCCTGGTTGGGGAAGATCCCACATGCCATGGAGTAACGGAGCCTGTGCACCACAACTGCTGAGCCTATACTCTAGAGCCCGCGAGTCATAACTACTGAAGCCCGCGTGCCCTGGAGCCCGTGCTCCACAGTGGGAGAAGCCACCGCAATGAGAAGCCTGCGCACCGTAGCTAGAGAAGGCCCGCACGCAGCCCAAAATAAATAAAATTTAAAAAAAATTTAAAACACATCTTACTTTTCTTGCATATTTTGCATAGAGTTTTTTTAACTCATTATTCCTAGTAGTTTCATTTACATATATTCATTATAATTTTTAAGCATTAGTAACCTTTCTTTTACTGAGAAAACTAGGAAGTAGATAATGAATTGACTGTCACATACCAGCATTCTGTAGCAGATTAGCAAATTTTATTAATATACCATATCTCACCTATTTTTTTACAGGTGTATTCTGTTTCCTCATAGTATAGTTTTTCAGTGTGATAAAGGACACGCTTACTAACAGAACCAAATTTTTTTTATCTTTCTGTAAAAATTAAGCCAGAAGTAGATTAACTTGTATTTAGCAATTAATATTTCAGCATTTTACCTTATTTGGAGCTAGTCCTAAATATTCAATGAATATCTGTCATTTAACTTAGTATATATAGCTTTAAGGTTTCAAGTTACCAAAAAGATTTTGGAAACTGTTTTTAAGTAAACATGTTATAAAACATATTTAGTGTTAAAAGGTTCCTTTATAAATTTTTATCCCACTTAGATTTATTTAATTTACTCGTTTTTATTTTATTTTTTAAAATAAATTTATTTATTTATTTATGGCTGCCTTGGGTCTTCATTGCTGCGCGCGGGCTTTCTCTAGTTTGCGACGAGCCGGGGCTACTCTTCGTTGTGGTGCGCGGGCTTCTCATTGCAGTGGCTTCTGTTGCTTCGGAGAACAGGCTGTAGGAGCACGGGCTTCAGTAGTTGTGGCACTTGGGCTCAGTAGTTGTGGCTCGCAAGTTCTAGAGCACAGGCTCAGTGGTTGTGGTGCATGGGCTTAGTTGCTCCGTGGCATATGGGATCTTCCCGGACCAGGGATCGAACCCATGTCCCCTGCATTGGCAGGTGGATTCTTAACCACTGCGCCACCAGGGAAGTCCTATGTACTTGTTTTTAACAATTATCCTTACTTATTTTAACAATAATTTAAAAATTATGAATTTTTTAAACATAATTTCATGAGATGTTAAAGAAAGCTAGCCATCATTGTAAGTTATTTTTTTCTTCTTGAATCAGGCAAATATCAAAAGAAAATCACAGAAGCAAGGGGAATTCCCTGGCGGTCCAGCGGTTAGGACTACACGCTCTCACTGCTGAGGACCTGGGTTCAATCCCTGGTCAGGGAACTAAAACCCCACAAGCCTCATGACGTGGCCATAAAACAAAACAAAACAAAAGCAAGGAATCTGAAAAGTAAAACATAGCTTTTTTATTTCTGCCATGCTTGACATACATCAAGAAATTCACTTTGGGACTTCCCTGGTGGTCCAGTGGGTAAGACTCCACGCTCCCAATGCAGGGCACCTGGGTCCAATCCCTAGACAGGGAACTAGATCCCGCATGCCTGCCTCAACAAATATCCCGCATGCCTCAACTAAGACCCGGCACAGCCAAAATAAATAAATTAATTAATTTTTAAAAATTCACTTTTATTGTACATTTTGCTTTTAGGTTGGATTTATAGTTTTATAACCCTAAACATCTAGTAGGGATAGGATTAGCTTCTTGACTAGTAAGCTTTTTCCTAGGTAGGAAAAATTGTGTATCTATCTGTATTTTAATACTGACAACTCTGAAAATATACATGTTTTTATTAAACCCCAAATTTTAAATTAGCATTTTTTTTAACCAAAAATTATCTCAGATCACATTAATTTGAAAAGAGCATTTGGATTACTTTCTATATTTTTGAGAGTTTTGGAATCTCTAGGCCAGTTTGAATAGAACTCCTTTGGATTTTATAAATTGGTAATACCATCTGGAGGTAGAAAAATATGTATACATTACACACATGTAAACATATAAAAACTTACAGACAGATGTAAACAGAGACCTTATAACTTTCATTCTAAAGCTTAGCCATGAGTTAAGTATATAAATACATAAACACACAATTCACTCACTTATTTAAGAGTTGATTTTTATCTTTACTTTATTATTTTTTCTAATCCAAGTATGTTTCTGGAAGATGGAACAAGTTAGGTTACCTGCTTAATGATTGCTAAGGCTTTTTTTTTTTTAAATAAATATTCGTGGAGAAGACTTTTAGGATTTTCCTTCGTCCATGATAAATAATCTTGTGGAGGCTGTGGACTAAATTTTGGGTAAGGGATTCTGTGAAAACAAGTAAATTTTCTCTAAGAAGGATTTCAGGGGCATATTTGCTTATTGTCAGAATTCTGGGGTAATCATTATTTGTTTCTTTCTTTTTTAAAAAAGTTCAATGAATTCTTTGCAGTGGGAGTCGAAAATATATTTGCAGGGGGCTTAGCATGGCAAGGCCTATACATTTTCTAGGCCTTTGCCAAAACTGTTTCCTGGCTATCAGTGTTAACATAAATCTCAAGCCTGGTCTTGAGATTTATGTTAAGACCAGGATTATGTTAAGATTTATGTTAACCTTTCCTCCTAATTTTTTTTTTTTTTTGCGGTATGCGGGCCTCTCACTGCTGTGGCCTCTCCCGTTGCGGAGCACAGGCTCCGGACGCGCAGGCCCAGAGGCCGTGGCTCACGGGCCCAGATGCTCTGCGGCATGTGGGATCCTCCCGGACCGGGCCATGAACCCGTGTCCCCTGAATCGGCAGGCGGACTCTCAACCACTGCGCCACCAGGGAAGCTCCCTCCTAATCTTGTTAAGGGAATTTTTTTATCTCCCTTCAGACAAGCCAAGGCATTCTCTTGTGTATTTTCTTCTTCTTCTTTTTTTTTTTTTTAAATCTGATCTTCCCATAGGTACCAAACGGGCATTTGTTTAGGATGAATGCTCTTTAAAAAATCCTTTTAGATATAAAAATCCAAATTGTTAATAGTATACCTATATCAATGTGATTTAAAGCCAATAAGCCTTTTTATATCTTAACTATGGATTTAAGAGGCATCCCCAAAGAGGGTGCAAAAGATGCAGACCCCTTCTCCCCAACCCCCCCAAGATCCAGAGTTACTCCCAAAGATAGCCTAAGAAAGTAAAGACCTGTTATATTTGCAGGTGGTATAAAGAACCTCCTTATGACAAAGGACACAAAAGACAGAGATACAGGAAAACAATGACTGTTTCTGGGATCAATAACCAATGGGTATGCAAAACCTAATTCACAAGAGTCACAGTCTGAAGAATTAATTCTTAGAAATGTTTTCCTCCTGCTAATCTGACAAGGAGGAGTTTACGTTCTCTCAACTGCAAGAATTCTTACCTTTCACTGGCTTTTGTCAGTTGTCCCAGGTTTTTAGCTATATCCTCTGTGGTGAGTGGAGTGTCCTGGCCGTCCCTTCATGATCGCCAAAACTGTAGGAGAGGAAAAGTTTTTATTTCTACTACCCTCCTTGGCTCTTTGGCTGTGGCTGCATAAATTGCACTGATTAAAGACAGATTAACAAGAGAAAAGCATATGAAGTTATTTAACATGTTTTTTGTTTTGTTTTTTTGACCATGCCCTGTGGCATGCAGGATCTTAGTTCCCTGACCAGGGATCAAACCTGTGCCCAGTGCAAAGGAAGCATGGAGTCTTAACCACTGGACCACCAGGGAAGTCCCTAATATGTTTTACATGAGATGAGAGCCTTCATTAGGAAATGAAAACCCAAAGAAATGGTTGCTGACTTAAAAACAAATACATAACTTGAGAGTTGTGAGTTAAGTTTTATATGGGGTAAAATGAGGACTATAGCCCAGGAGACAGCCTCTCAACTCTGAGAAACTGCTCCAAAGAGGTAGGGGGGAATGTCAGTGTATATGTGATTTTGGTGCAGGGGGAGTACATGCAATCAAGCACACATTTTTTGCAGAAGGTTTCTGCTAGTCTCGTGAAGGTTACTGCTAGTCACGAGGAGTAGATGTCACCATGAAGGATTTTCGTGTTTTTCTAGATACGAGGAGATACAAGAATTGGGCTCATAAAATCGGCTCCTGAAAATACCTAACTATCTGAAGACCTGTTCTGCTAGTTTTTCCCAGAGCAGAGTACCTCATTTATGCTCTCCACTCTGAACTCTTTTTCTCCACCCTGAAAGTCAGCAGCTGCAGCAGCACATGATTTAAATCCTTGTAGAGGTAGATGGCAAGTGCCAGTTGGTAGTTGACATGGTTAAACTTGAATGTTTTAATACTAGTTTTGATGAAGAATGGAAAGTCGTAGGAAAACGTGATAAGACAAAAGGGTATGAGCTAAGAGCAGTAAACTAGGGGAAAGTTAGCAAGGCCTTAAATATTCAATATGCCAAGGTGCCATATTTTGAGGTAACATGTTCTGAATCCCATCAGTAATGATGATAACTCACATAGCTTGATAATGATAATACCCAAAAATAATTATTTCCAGTTTGAATATACCCATTAATTAACCCAGCTAATCCTAAATTCTTTTTCTGCCACTGTCTTCTGAGTTATCATAGTGGCTTATGCATTTTATGGTCTTTAGGATCTTTTGCCTATCTCAGAAATCACTGAGGGCTTCCCTGGTGGCATAGTGGTTAAGAATTGGCCTGCCAATGCAGGGGGCATGGGTTCGAGCCCTGATCTGGGAAGTTCCCACATGCCAGGGAGCAGCTAAGCCCGTGCGCCACAACTACTGAGCCTGCGCTCTAGAGTCCACGAGCCACACTACTGAGCCTGCATGCCACAGCCCATATGCCCTGGAGCCTGGAGTCCAGACTCTGCAACAAGAGAAGCCACCGCAGCGAGAAGCCCTCGTACCACAACGAAGAGTAATCCCGCTCGCCACAACTAGAGAAAGCCCGCACGCAGCAACAAAGACCCAATGCAGCCAAAAATAAATAAATTTATTAAAAAAAAAAAAGAAATCATTGAGATTTTTTTTCCTTACCATGGAGTAGTAGTATCTTTTAATCTCTTCTGTTTGGTTAGCTGATCCACTTTTTGTTCATTTGTATTTGTCTTGCTATTGGTGGATTTTTTCACAATTTAATATTAACATATAATAGGTGCTTAATAAATGTTTGTGATTATAGAGCTGAGCCCCAGTCATGGACTACTGATTTATAACATACTTACCAGTTTATTACCTGTGTCCCTTGAATGAATTTAACCCCTGATGCAGTCACACACATGAAAACTTCAGTATTAACTTTTCAGCTTTTGTATGTAATATTCTTGGTTAGATTCTCTGTCAAATGGCAGTGACAATTAAGCCTTTGGGAAGAGTCCAAGGATTTTCAGTCTCTCTGGCTAGAGAGAGAACAAAACAGTGTGTGGTATATATTGACATGATGATACTTGACAATTCTAAAGCAACACTGGTTTTATTCAAGAGCATCATGTTAAACCAGTTAAGACTCCTTTGAATTAAAACCTACTTTGTAGGTCTTAGTTTTATCTACTCTCTTTCTCCAAAACTGTTCCTTAACAGAGATCATGGTAGATATGTATTTCCACTTGAAGACTGAGAGACTTAGCAGGAGGGCTGTTGGCTTAAAGGAAGCAAATGTGATGGATATTTTGGGACTCACAGTTAGACTCCTGAAGCCTCTGTCCCAGTCTTGGGAAGAAAAGGAAGGGCACCCTAGGAAGTTTGGGTCCTTGCCAAGATGTAGCAGAGTATCAAAGAATACTCTCTTTAGAGCACTTATAAATATGAATTAGTTCTTATAATAGCACTGTGGTCAGCAATTATAGTTTACTAATGGGAAGCCCGAATAAAATAAAATAAAATTAATGTTTGTTAAATGCCATTAAGCACTCTACTTAGTGCTTGTTCAAGGCTCTGGAGCAGACAGCTATAAATGCAAAAAACAAACACTGCGTTTTGCCAGGGCAGAATCTCAGTTTCTATATCTGAAAATATAATTCCAGAGTTATAAGATAATAAAGAAATATTCTTGAGCAGAGATTAGAATGTGTTTCAAAACATGCTTGTTTAGGTCTTTATGTTTCATGAATTTTCAAAGGGTTAAAAAGTCAGAATTAGAGGGCTTCCCTGGTGGCGCAGTGGTTGGGAGTCCATCTGCTGATGCAGGGGACACGGGTTCGTGCCCCGGTCCAGGAAGATCCCACGTGCTGTGGAGCGGCTGGGCCCGTGAGCCATGGCCGCTGGGCCTGCGCGTCCGGAGCCTGTGCTCCGCAGCGGGAGAGGCCACAACGGTGAGAGGCCCGCGTACCAAAAAAAAAAAAAAAAAAAAGTCAGAATTAGAAAAACAGGAAACAAACTTAGTTTATAGTCGTATCTTTTCTGCTTAATATTATGATTTAGTCAATTCAAACACAATGTAAAAAAGTGAACTTGAGTTTTTATTCTATAATACTTTAACCAAATGCTTATTTGACTAACATGTGAGTGCTTGGTTAAAGCAATACAGAATAAGAGCTTAAGTTCAGCTTTTTGCCTTTTGT
The DNA here is from genome assembly GCF_949987515.2 of Delphinus delphis. NCBI lineage: Eukaryota > Metazoa > Chordata > Mammalia > Artiodactyla > Delphinidae > Delphinus > Delphinus delphis. The sequence goes on from NC_082691.1 coordinate 84,383,931, forward strand.
TTGAAATATTTACCTTGTGTTTGTAACATCTAAATGAAAATGTCTTGTAGATAGCAAGAACTGAGTTCAGAGTGGACATGGGTGGGAGTCAAGATATAGCTTTGGAAGTTGTTATAAAGGTCCTTATCATAATGGTAGCTATATTTAGAAGGATTGTAGGGAGGACAAAGATGGATAATGAGAGAACCTTGGGTACAAAGCACTATTAAATGGACAGGAAGAAGAATAAGTATTGGCAAAATTACATTATTATCCTACAGTAACAATTTTACCTTTATATAGCTCTTTATACCTTTTAATCCAGTTAAATCCATAATTTTACTTGATACTGAGAGTTTAAAATAAACTGACTTCTTAATATAACATGTTAATTTTAGGGAAACTACTACTATTTTTTCTAAACGCTATGATTAAAAACTAGATATTTTACATTGGATTATTTTGTAGTGGATTGGTACATTGTTAATATTTTTAAAAGAAAGAGCAATTTTATTGAAACTAGAGCCCAGGTATCTTAATTTTCCATCTGGGTCTCTTTGTTGTACCATACATACTGCTGTAAAACCGTCAGTTTTCATTAAATTGTGGGTCACTTTTTGTTTGATCTGCCAAAACAATGTTATCTGCAAACTTTATTTCAAAGAAGATACAATTTTATAAATAAACCTAAAGGCAACATTATAACTACTCTTCTATTTTCTCTGAGGCTAGGTGACAGGCTGAGGAGTGGAAAAGGAAAAGGGCTCAGAAGTTTAACTAAAATGGTGACATTTTTGAATACTTTTTTTTTGCAGTACGCGGGCCTCTCACTGCTGTGGCCTCTCCCGTTGCGGAGCACAGGCTCCGGACGCGCAGGCTCAGCGGCCGTGGCTCACAGGCCCAGCCGCTCCGTGGCACGTGGGATCCTCCTGGGCCGGGGCACGAACCCGCGTCGCCTGCATTGGCAGGCGGACTCCCAACCACTGCGCCACCAGGGAAGCCCTGGAATACTTTTTTTTGTGGATTGTGAGCAAGTGAATTAATCCGAAGTGTTGTAGGATTTCTGAATTAATCAGAAAGTAGAGTAGAATTAAATTTTCTGCTAGCCACATTAAAAAAAGTAAAAAGAAACAAGTAATTTTCAATAATATATTGTATTTAATCCTGTAAATACAAAATGTTACAATTTCAACATGTAATCCGTATAAAAATTGAGATATTTTACTTTTTTTTAGTACTAAGTCTGAAATCTGGTGTGTATTATGTATGGACAGCACATTTGAATTTGGACTAGCCACATTTCAAGTGTTCACTAGCCCCATATGGCTAATGACTGTCTATTGAACAGGGAGGTTCAAAAGTAATTAAAAGTAAATACACTTTGGGTGGATTTCCTGGTGCTCCAGTGGTTAGGACAGCGCCTTCACTGCCCAAGGGCTTGGGTTCAATCCCTGGTCAGGGAACTAAGATCCTGTAAGCCTCGAGGCCAAAAAAAAAAAGTAAATACATTTTGAGCTTCATTGACACTGTTATCTGTTATTTGTCTGGAGGATATATTCTTTCTTTCTAGCAGTTCTTAGTGACGAGGCAATTCATTTGATAGACCTCGCTTCATGAACACAAGGGAAGTTGATATGGATAAAAACTAAGGTGAGATCCAGTTAGAAGACAGTTCATCCTAAAGGAGGTGGCAGTGCCAAGACTAACTTTAATACTATCACCCTGTATAGACACACCACACGGCCGAATGAAAGCTGGCTTCTTGTTACCCTTCAGCTGCTTTCTTTTTCTGAACACTTGAAAGAACTACTATTTGATTGGAAGTCAGTACGTTAAAATCAGAATGTGAGGGCTAGAAGAAACTTTAGAAGATAATGTAGGTTTTTAAAGTGATAAATTAAAAATTTTAATAGATTATATATGTAATGGTATAAAATTCAAAAGATATAAAAAGATTATATTGCACAAATAAAGCTCTTGTCCTCTAGCCACTTGATTGGCCTTTTTAGACGCAACCAGAATGTTTAGCTTTTTATGTGTCCTTCAAGAGCTGTTTTCAATATATTTTGCCTTTACAAACAAAGCTATAATGAATATATTTGTATATAGGTGTTGAACACATATGTGAATGTCTATAGAATAAATTCTTACATGTGAAATTTCTGATTCAAAAGGTATGTATATGTTTTTTATTTTGTGAGTATTGCCAAATGCAATAGAGGCTATACAAGTTAATACTCCCAACTAGTTATGTGTGAATAAATCTTTTCTTATCGAACCAATTTTCCAGGCTGAACCTTTTAATCTATACATTTTTTTTTTTTTTTTTTTTTTTGTGGTACGCGGGCCTCTCACTGTTGTGGCCTGTCCTGTTGTGGAGCACAGGCTCCGGACGTGCAGGCTCAGCGGCCATGGCTCACGGGCCCAGCTGCTCCGCGGCATGTGGAATCTTCCTGGACTGGGGCACGAACCCATGTCCCCTGCATCGGTGGACTCTCAACCACTGCGCCACCAGGGAAACCCTAATCTATACATTTTTTAATCTATAAATTTGTTTTACAGAAAACAAAAATTATAGAAAACAAAATTTATAAATTAAAAAAAATTTTATATTGCTGTTCTAATTGAAGAGGCGTAGGTAACCCGCTTTTGTCTTGACATGATCCTCTTGAGTCCTCAGAGTTCCAGAGAATAGATTGAAAACACTGATTGCAATCCAGCTTCCCTTATTCTATGGATGAAGAATTCCGAATAAATGGAGCTATTCCTCCAAGGCTTCCCAAAAAGGAGAAAGAAGATGGACTATAGAAAGAATCCTCAGAGAAAAATAGGAATGGCTCTGAAATGTATACAAAAGGAATTTCTTAGTGTTCTGTATAATGGGTAAACCTCAGTTAATGACTTTTTGAGAATTAAACCTTGTTAAAATAACATTTGCTGTTTGATTTTGTTTTCATAAGCTTCATGGTTAGTGGAGGCCTTGGGAGCCCAAGGCATCGTTGGAATAGAATAGAGAACTTGATGGTCAGGGAGGAGTAAGGGAGGAAATCCTTACCTTCATAGTTTTGATGTGGTGACAGCTGATAGGAAAAGCAAAGGAGCAAAGACTAGCTGAAGAGGATGAGGTTTATAGGAGAAAAAGGATCTGGAGTGCCTAGTCCAGTGCCTGGTTAGTGGCTGCTCAGTTACCCTAGTTCCTTGTTGGTGGAATGGTTAGACTGGTCTAACCATTTTGGAAGGTAGTACTTAATCAGATTATGCATTTTGCGTACCCTGTGATCCAGCAGTTCTTTTCCTAGGTATATAGCTGAAAGAAATTCTTACACAGGTCCATGAGTGGTTGGTTGTTCATTACATTGTTATTTGTGCCCATGGAAAACAATCTTGTTGTCCATACTCTTTTCCCAATGTTGAGTAAATTGTGATAGATTTATACCACAAGGTACTATCTAGCAGTCTGAAGCAGTGAACTAGATGTGCACGTGACAACATGATGGATCTTTTTTTTAAAATAAATTTATTTAATTTATTTTTGGCTGCATTGGGTCTTCGTTGCTGCATGCGGGCTTTCTCTAGTTGCGGCGAGCGGGGGCTACTCTTTGTTGTGGTGCATGGGCTTCTCATTGCAGTGGCTTCTCTTGTTGTGGAGCACGGGCTGTAGGTGTGCAGGCTTCAGGAGTTGTGGCGTGCGGGCTTCAGTAGTTGTGGCACGCGTGCTTAGTAGTTGTGGCTTGCGGGCTCTTGAGCGCAGGCTCAGTAGTTGTGGCACAAGGGCCCAGTTGCTCCATGGCATGTGGGATCTTCCCAGACCAGGGCTCGAACCCGCATCCCCTGCACTGGCAGGGGGATTCTTAACCACTGCGCCACCAGGGAAGCCCAACATGATGGACCTTAAAAACATAGTGCTGATTAAAAACAGAAAGAAACAGACTGAGATATGTAACAATAGCATTTATATAAATTTTAAAAAGGTACATAAGTAAAACACATTATGCAGTTTGTAAGAAAACATCTGAACATATTAAGTACATTGCAGTGATTGCCTAAGTCGAGGGGATGATGAGAATGGGGATAAAAGAATAAACAATAAAAATATGTAAATGTGGAACTTCATTTCTCTTGTGGGTGAACTTTGAAGCACCTGATGGCTGACTAGGAGGATATCTACAGACCACTATCCCTGTGTCTTTCATTGTTGCTCTCTGTGGGAGTAATATTTCTCATAACAAATTATCATTGGACCATATTTTTTTTGTTAATTTAACTGTACTTAAAGTGAATATTTTGAGTTCGTGGTTCTGAAATCTTGCTCTTTTTTTTGGTCTTCACCTCTTTCTTCGCTTTTTCTGTTGCTATATGTTCTGTTTGGTTGTTGCTTTAATACAGAATATACTAGCCTCATTATTTATGTCTGGTTTAGGTACTACTTGTATAGCCAGCACTATATTAGAAGATAATAGTTAGTGATGAGTCATATGAGAGACTTTTCAAATGTCTTTTTGGATAATGGCCTTTATTTGATTAAAGTAAGGGGAAAAATACTGGTAATAAAGTAATCACTTTATTGATCCATTACTCTTTATTAAATTTATGTTATTTGTCTTGCTTTTCCTACAAGAATCTCTGGTTAGGGCAGGTAAAAATATTGACTCCTAGAGAGTTCCCTGAGGTAACAGTAAGATCTTGGGTAGAATAAGTACAGGAAACAAAGAGCCCTACCTTTCGGCAGTTTTTGTCATTAGAACTCTCCTTTTGTGGGTTATGAACTTTTGAGTAGCCTGAGTTTTGAGTTGGCCTCAATTGAGGTTTTTTGGTTAATGTGTACCATCCAGTGTACCACCCAGGCCGGAGCTCCAGATTAGCAATTGGAGAAAGGAGCTGTGATGGAATTAAGGTAACCTTGGCAACCATTATAATGTAAATGAGTCTCCTTGGGAAGGAAGTAGAAAGCCTGGGCACTTGTAAGGGCACTCCTTTAGAGATTTTACTACTAGAAATGACTAGCAGTTTGCTATTTTAATAACCTGGTATAACTCCTTGGACACGACCAAGTCTTGTGCCACTCCAGCCGCCTTTTAGTTTTTTGAGACGTTAACACCATGTTTTAATATGTATATAAAACAAAATGGATCTCTCATGTGCTTATCTTCTTCATATACATGAACACCTCTTTTTCCTCTACTAAAGTTAAAGATTTTCACACTGTCTTCTGGCACTAACTGTTGTGCTACAGCGCTTCGGTGCACAAAGGAAGCCACTTAGGTTTCTAGAAAAACAGTGTGGTGTGTGCCTAGCATACCCTGTTGGCCAAGATTTGCTTATGGTAGAACCGATGGTGCCATGGCTACTCCTTAAGCAGCATGAAAGAGACAAATCTTTGGTTTCAAATCTCAGTTTTTTGTTTTAGCATTTAAGCTTTAAGAAATAAAAATTTCTATACCTTTTATAGTTTTAATGCAGGCTTACTCTGTGGATTTAGAGATTAGACGACTGGAGGGAGTAATAAAAGTGAAACCAAAGTATTACCAAATCAGGGTTGAGTTGCTAAGTTAAGTATTGTACTTGTTTACTACACACCTAATGAGTCCAGTGGTTTTAACAAGGAGGTTGTGGGTAAAAAGCTTAGAGTTCTGATTCAAGTTTAACCCTTGTCATGTGGTTTGGTGCCAAGCAAATAGCTTCTGTCAGCCTCAATTTTCTCTCTGTAAAGGAAGAGTGAAAAAATGACTATTGTAGGGAAATATTTACAAGAGGAACTGAAATATAACTAGTGGTGTGGTCAAGAATATCATGTAATAGAAGACAGAAGTTCTAACTTTCAGGGTAATGTGCCTCAGATATCCTATGCAGCTTGCTTCAGTTAAGGCTTTGTACTTTGGTTTTTAAGTTTTTTTCCTCTAGCCTTATCCTTTTGTTGAGCTGTCGTTGAGATCACATCAGATACTCCTGTGTAACAACAACTGTCTTTGTTGGTTTAGCCATCAACAGGTGAGTTGATTTTTGAACTTCAAATATCTGAGCATTTATTATATGCAAAGTTTGGAACTGTGTGCGTGGGGAATAAGTACAAAATGTATAAAACATAATTCCTGCTATTCAAAATAGCAGTCTTTCAAAGAACTTAGAAACAGTTCATTTTTGAAAAAATAATTAACTAATTAATTTGGCTGCATTGGGTCTTAGTTGCAACACGCGGGATCTTCGTTGCGGCATGCGGAATCTTTTGTTGCCGCACATGGGCTTCTTTCTAGTTGTGGTGCATGGGCTCAGTAGTTGTGGCGTGCGGGCTCAGTAGTTGCAATGCATGCACTCAGGAGTTGTAGCACGCAGGCTTAGTTGCTCCATGGCATGTGGGATCTTAGTTCCCCAACCAGGAATCGAACCTGCATCCCCTGCATTGGAAGGACGATTCTTAACCACTCGACCACCAGGGAAGTCCCCCAGAAACAGTTCTGATTTACTTTTCCTACCTCAGATCTCATCTCTGTGAAAATCATTCCTGATTCTCTTAGTTCTTTTCTTCATATGATTTAGGTTGCTAGCCCCATTACCCCCCATCCTGGTTATCCTCTTCTGAATCTATTATATGTGGTCAGTTATCACTTGTAAGAGGTCATATTCTAAATTATAATTCTCAGGAAGTTGCCTGACCTGTAGTGATTTTCTTCTCTGTTCAGGTCACTATACTGTTATTTTATTAACTGAATTTGTGTAAGGTTTATAAGCTGACACTTTCACACTGAAGATTCGTCTTGAGCTTACCGTCAAATAAACTCTCAACTAATTATCAACTAATGTTAAAATTGATTTCTTACTAGTAGCATACTTTTGTTTAGATAAATGCATTTACATTTATCCTTGATAAATTTCATTTTGCATTTTCACCCCATTGTTTCTATCTGTTCAGATATTTTTGATTTTTGATTATGACTTTCGTGGTATCATCTAATCTTCCCAGGTTTATATCACTAGGAAAATTTATAAGCTACTGTTTAAATCTCCCAGGTGTCTATAAACATTGACTAAAGTAAGGCCAAATACAGAGCCCTGAGACAACATGAGAGCCTTCCATTCAGATTGATATCAAGCCATTGATTTATAATCAACCTATTCTCAATCTGTCACCTGATGAACATCAGTAACTTTGTTTTGATTTCAACGAGATGTATTTGACCTACTCTATGTTATTTCTCTGATCTCTCGGTCTAGTAGTTTTTAAATTAGGTTAGCATGATTTTTTTTCTTATTGAACCCATTCTGGCTTCTGGTGCTGTCCTTACCCCTTCCCTATTTTGCCATAGGCTGACATATAATATTGCTGGGAATCCTTGTTAAACTCTTCTTTTTTTTTTCTTCCAGTTTTATTTGGATATAATTGACATACAGCACTGTATAAGTTTAAGGTGTACAGCATAATGATTTGGCTTACATACCTTATGAAATGATTATCACAATAAGTTTAGTGGACATCCAGCACTCATATGGATACAAAATTAAAGAAATAGAAAAAAAATTTTTTTTCCTTGTGATGAGAACTCTTAGGATTTATCTCTTGACAACTTTCATATATAATGTTTGGCAATGTTAATTATTTTTATCAAGTTGTACATCCCTAGTACTTGTTTATCTTGTAACTGGAAGTTTGTACCTTTTTCCTGCCTTCTTCCAGTTCCCCCTCTCTCCACTCCTTTCCTCTGGTAAGTACAAATCTGATCTCTTCTTCTATGAGTTTGTTTGTTTGTATGTATTTGAAGTATAATTGACCCACAACACTATGTTATTTTTTGGTACACAACATGGTGACTTCATATTTTTATACATTTCAAAATGATCGCCATGCCAAGTTTAGTTACCGTCTGCTCTGTCATCATCATACAAAGATATAACATAATTATGACTATATTCCCCACACTGTACATTTCATACCCGTGACTCATTTATTTTGTTACTGAAAGTTTCTGTCTCTTAATCTGCCTCACCTATTTCTCTCCTTTCCCCACCCCTCCTGCCCTCTGGCAACCATCTGTTTTATGTATGTATGACTGTTCCTGTTTAGTTATGTGTGTTTGTTTTGTTTTTTTAGACTTCACATATAAGTGAAATTATACAATATTTGTCTTTCTCTGACTTATTTCACTTAGCATAATACTTTCTAGGTCCATCTATGTTGTCGCAAATGGGAAGATTTCATTCTTTTTTATGGATAAGAAATATTCCATTGTATGTATATACCACATCTTCTTTATCCATTCATCTGTTGGACACTTAGGTTGCTCCCATATCTTGGCTATTGTAAATAATGTTGCAGTGAACATAGGGTGCATATATGTTTTTGAAATAGTGTTTTGCTTTCCTTGGATAAATACCCAGCAATGGAATTGCTGGATCATATGGTAGTTTTATTTGTAAATGTTTGAGGAGCCTCCATACTGTTTTCCATAGTGGTTGCACCAATTTACATTCCCACCAACAGTGCATGAGGGTTCTGTTTTCTCTATATCCTCACCAACACTTGTTATTTATTGTCTTTGATATTGGCCTTCTGACAGGTATAAGATGGTATCTCATTGTGGTTTAGATTTGCATTTTCCTGCTGATTAGTGATGTTGAGCATCTTTTCATGTGCCTGTTAGCTGTCTGTATGTCTTCTTTGTAAAAATGTCATTCAGGGGGCTTCCCTGGTGGCGCAGTGGTTGAGAGTCCACCTGCCCATGCAGGGGACATGGGTTCGTGCCCTGGTCCGGGAGGATCCCACATGCCACGGAGCGGCTAGGTCCGTGAGCCATGGCCACTGAGCCTGCGCGTCCAGAGCCTGTGCTCTGCAACGGGAGAGGCCACAACAGTGAGAGGCCTGCGTACTGCAAAAAAAAAAAAAAAAAAAAAAAAAAAGTCATTCAGGTCCTCTGACCTTTTTTTAAAATTTCTTTCTTTCTCTATTTTTTGGCTACGTTGGGTTTTCGTTGGTGGGCGCCGGCTTTCTCTAGTTGTGGTGAGCTTGGTCTACTCTTCGTTGCAGTGCACAGGCTTCTCTTTGTGGTGGCTTCTCTTGTTGCGGAGCACGGACTCTAGGCACATGGGCTTCAGTAGTTGTGGTATGTGGGCTCAGTAGTTGTGGCTCGTGGGCTCTAGATCGCAGGCTCAGTAGTTGTCTGCACAGGCTTAGTTGCTCCAAGGCATGTGGGATCTTCCTGGACCAGCGCTCAAACCTGTGTCCCCCTGCACTGGCAGGTGGATTCTTAACCACTGCGCCACCAGGGAAATCCCTCTGCCCATTTTTTAATTGGGTTGTTTGTTTGTTTTTTGATATTGACTTGCATGAGTTCTTTATGTATTTCAGATATTAACCCCTTATCAGATATTTTGCTTGCAAATATCTTCTCCCATTCAGTAAGCGGTCTTTTTGTTTTGCTGATAGTTTCCTTTGCTGTGCAAAAATTTTTTAGTTTGATATAGTACCATTTGTTTATTTTTGCTTTTGTTTCCCTGGCCTGAAGAGACATCCGAAAAAGTATTGCTAAGACCAATGTCAAAGAGTGTACTGCCTATGTATTCTTCTAGAAGTTTTATGGTTTCAAGTCATATTTATTTTATTTTTTTGGCTGCACTGCATGGCATGTGGGATCTTAGTTCCCTGACCAGGGATCGAACCCGCACCCCCTGCATTGGAAGTGCAGAGTCTTAACCACTGGACCGCCAGGGAAGTCCCTCAAGTCTTATATTTAAATCTTTAATCCATTTTGAGTTTATTTTTGTATATGGTGTGAGAAACCTTGTTAAATTCTTAATCTGTAGTTTTTAGAATCTGGTCTTTTGTTTATCATTTGAAACTGAGAAAATTGCAATAGAATTTTCTTGTTTCTAGTCTTTTAGTGTCTCTTGTATTTTACATGAGATATCATGGAGATCTCAACGTCTTAGGCTATAATTTATCTGGTCATAGAGATTTGAACACTAAGAATCTACTAGGTGCTCTTTTTTTTTTTTTTTTTCTTTTTGCGGTATGCGGGCCTCTCACTGTTGTGGCCTCTCCCGTTGCAGAGCACAGGCTCCGGAAGCGCAGGCTCAGCGGCCGTGGCTCACGGGCCCAGCCGCTCCGTGGCATGTGGGATCATCCCGGAACGGGGCACGAACCCGTGTCCCCTGCATCGGCAGGCGGACTCTCAACCACTGTGCCACCAGGGAAGCCCTAGATGCTCTTTTATTATCTTTTCTTCTATCTCAGGCTTCAGTTTCCTCTTAACCATATGTGTTCCGCTCTTTCCAATATGGAGGATTATTCTTGATAAAGAAAATGGAAGCAAAATAAGAGTGGAATAGTTTAGATTTTTTGTATTATCTTTTAACATGGTAGAAGGACCTGTCTCATCTTTTTGTATCCAACTTTGCTGGAAAAAGACTTGTATGTTAGCACTTTTCATAAACTTATATTTGATCCTCTAAAGCACTGCATTAGATTCTTAGACTCCAAAGATGAATAAGACAAGGTCTTTTCTTTAAAGAAAAGTTGGAAAGATAAATGTAAATTTTTACAGAATAACAAGGTAAGGGCTTCTAGAGGATGTTCAAAATCCTGTGGTGCAGGAAAGATCAACCAATTGTGTTTAATGGAGGCAGGTTTATATGAGCCTCCACAGAGGAAATTCTGTTTAAGTGAATTCTTGAAGGAAGTATAGACATTTTGGGTTGATTGGGGTGGGATAGGAAGAATAACATTCTTTTTATGAAGACCAGCGTGTACAAATACATGAAGTTAAAGGCCAACATTATGTATTGAGAAATCTTAAAATAGGCCAGTATAGTTAGAATATGGAATATAAAGGGGAGTCCCAGGAAATGAGGCTGGAGAGACAAGTAGGACCATATCAGCAAGGGCCTTTATAACTACTGTATGCTGGAATTTGGACTCCAGTAGGCACATGAGTGTCCTTGAAGGGTTTTAAGCAGAGCATGTCATCAAAACCAGGCCAGAGTCCTTCCTATGATATACTGTATAAATCAGTTTAGGCTAGATTATGTTGTGGTAACAAATAAATCCCCAATTTCAATGGCTTATAATAACAAGAGATTATTTTTTGCTCATGCTCCATATCTGTCATGTGGCTCTGTTCCAGGACCAAGCCTAGAGATGTAGCTCTTATCTGAGACGCTGCCCTTGTGGTAGAGGAAAATGAGACTTGGTAGAACCATACCATTGCTCTGAAAGCTTCTGTTCAGAAGTGGAATGTATCATTTCCTCACATTTCATTGGCTAAAGCAAGTCACATGCCCAAGCCTGACATCAACTGGACAGGAGTGTCTAATCCTCCACCAGGGAGGGGCAGTGAATATTTTGAATAAAAATGGAATCTATTTGCATATATCAAATTGTATTTCTTTACTTTCTGGGATTACCCTGGAGCTGCTGGTGGGCACGTTCCCAATGACTTAAAGTAACCTGAGGGAATGAAGCTAGTAGAGTGCAGAGAGATAAGAGACCAGAAAATGTCCTGGCAACTTTAGTCTCTGCACTCCCTTGTGCTGCCATGGCTCCTGAAACTTTCCTTTGTATCTCTGAGCTAATAGGAGAGTGCCATGATTGGATTTGCATTTTAGATTACTTTGTATGCAGTATGGAGAATGGGGAGAATGCATCAGAGTAGAAGCAGGAAGAACAGTACCTTATGCAAAAAAGAATGTTAAGTAATCCATTTCAGGTATGGAAGCACAAACTAGAGGCCTGGAATTGGGATTGGAAAGATGGATTTTTTCAGAGTTACTCCAGAGGTAGGATCAAGCCCTGATTATTGTGGGGAGGAGTGAAAGAGAGGGAAGAGAGTTATGGCCAGTTAGGACACATTTGGGTAGATGGTGGTGCTATTCACCAACCTAGGAGGTAAAACAGGTGGTGGGAGAAGATAATTTTAGACATGTTGACTTTGAGGTGTCTGTGGGACATCTAAATGGAGATTACTAGTAGACAAATTGGGCATACTGGTATGGAGCCCAGAGGATGTAAGGAGTATTATTAAAATGATGATTCATGGAATGTAAGGATAAAGAATTATGAATAAGAAGGAAAGGGCATAAAGGAGATGGCCAAAAGATTGAAAGTAGAAGGATCAGGAAGGATCAGTGAGCTAAAGTCAATGTGAGGTCATAGTAAGAGTAATTAAATAAGTGAGCTAAAAGGAGAAGTCTGAGAGCAGGATATACAAATTAGCTGTTTTGGAGGTGGAACAATTTATAGTGTTGATAAGATTTGGGGTGTGACCTTGGCAGCGGTTAACTGAGGTAAAATGGAAGAGAACATCATTAGAGATAACATAAAGGAACTTGAAGGCCAAGGTCTTAATGGGCCACCCATGCATTATTGAAATCACCCAGTGTTGCAGAACTTCTAAGTTGTCTACTCAATGTCCAGTTTCTATTCCTTTATTAAGAGAACCCTGGGCAATGTGCACTGGAAAAACTATGCTACTTAGAATTAGATTCAGCTTCATATGACACTAACCCCCAATAACAACGGCTTATATGCACATGGGTTTGTTTTCTCATAAAATATGCTATCTTTGTTCATATAAAATCATCATTGTTTCAAATCTTTTGCAGCATTTATACATTCTGAGTAAGTTATATACATGATTTATTAATTCTACTCAACTGTAACCCTCAGAATGTATGTACTATATTTAATTTATAAAGAATTACAGAGATAAGCATTATAAGGTTGGTGTGGTAGCTCCCCAAAGATTAGGGACCCAGACTCTTAGGGCCCCAACTCATTTTGTTCCATCATTCTTAGTATGCTGCTTCCATCCTTAGGGACACTTTTATGGTTCAAGATGACTGTTGGAGCTCAAGGCATGTTTTCTAAATTATAACCAGAAAGAAGGAGGTAGGACAAAAGCAAAAAAAAAACACCTCTTTTCCAGAATTCCCACCCAACAACTTCCACTTACCTGTTATCTAATAAACCCAGGTGAGTGGTGGAATTTAGGATGACTAGAATGAGAGAGAGGAATTTAGTAGATGGCAGTAACTAGGAAGGGAAGAGATGATACAGTTGAATGGCATGACCTTAAAGGAGCTGCTTTTTATTGATATAAGAGAGTGAAGAATGTAAATGTAAAAGAAAGCAGGGATCAAAAATGTGATAAATATAGTAGAAAAGATAGGATAAATAAAAAACACAGTAAAAGATGGTAGAAATAAATCCAAATGCATCAGTAATCATACTAAAGTAAATGAATTACACTTACCAGTTAAGACTCTTATATCATGTTTCCAAGATGGCTGACATGTGTGCCATCCTCCCACATACCGGTGGAGTTTATTCTTCCATTCATCTTGAATCTGGGCTGGCTTTAGTGACTTGTATGATCAATAGAATGTACCAGAAGTGACATTCTGGGACTTTCAAGGCTAGGTCATGAGAAGTTTTGCAGCTTCCATCTAGCCTTTTTGAACATTCTTTTCTGGAATGTTCTCCCATGGAACACTCAATCTGGGGATCTAGCTGTCATGTGTGAAAAGCCCAAGCCAGATGGAAAGGCCCAGCTGAGCTCCCAGCCAACAGCCAGCATCAGCTGCCATCCATGTGAGTGAGTGAAGGAATCATCTTGGACATTCCAGTCCCAGCAGACATCATATGGAGAAAAACCCAGACGCCAGGCATACGGACCCAATCTAGCCATCATCAGCCATTAGAGCCACCGTACCTGAGGCCTCAGATGTGGAGCAGATACAAACCATCCCTACTGTACCTTGTCTGAATTCCTGACCTCCAGAATTATGAGCATAATAAAATAGTTGTAGTTTTATGCCAGTAAGCTTTGGGGTAGTTTGTTTATAGCAATAGATAATTGAAATAGAATTTGGTACCTGGATGTGAGGTGCTGCTGTAACCGAAAATATGGATTGGCTTTGGGACTTGGCAGTGGGTAGAAGCTGGAGGGACTTTGAGGAGACTGTTAGTGAAGGCTTGAAACACAGAAAAGTATTACAGGAGGCTGGATAAAAGGGAACCTTTGTTAGGTGGTGATGGTGGTACAAGGTTTGTTAACACTGTCACATGTGGCAACATGGAAGACGGAAAATGTATCTAATGAATTCACTTTATCTAAAGAGTTTTCTAGGCAGAATGCTGAAAAGTGTTACTTAGCTACTTCTATCTGCCTATGATAAGGTAAACATACAGAGATGAATGAGCTAAGAAATGAACTAGTCAGTTTTTAAACAGAACTTAGAGGGGAAATATTTCTAACCCAGGATCTGTTATGTTAGGAAATAAAACTTTTTCTCATCCCTAGTTGCTCCAGGTAGCCAATGACTTCTAAAGAAATGGCTTCAGAGCAAAGATAAAATTCAACATGCTGCCAATGAAACATGACCTCAAAGTAAAGATCTCAAGAATGCAACTGTAAATCCCTTTGTTAAGACTTTGGAAAGATTTAAGGCAGTGCCTCATAGAACCTTTCAGCTAGATAAAAAGATGTCTAAAGATCTTAAGGGAATACCTCCTAGACCCTCTTAGTTAAACAATAGGGCTTCTAAGGATTTTAAGGGTGTTTTCTTACAGTAGCTTACACAGGAATTGAAAGAGAGGAAGTGGGTATGGCTCTGTCTACTGGAGTGAACTTCCTATAAGATTCATAGGAAATCTGCAAGATTTTTAATAAATTGTGTGTACTAATTGCAGCAGCTTCAGCATGGAGCAAAAGGAACAGAGACAATTAAAAGTAAAAATAGGCCTTTGGACTTCCCAACCATATACAGGCAGGAAACAGGCTGAGAAGGCTACTCCTCTGCAACTATTAACCAACTTTTATGTAAAAGGAAGGATAACTCAGGGTGGAGCCAAGAGTTTTGAAGAATCACTCTCAGGGAGTAGGGCTGAGCTGTAACCAAGACACTGGTGATATTTGTCTGATTAAATTACAGAATTGCTGTGGAAAAAACCTGCTATGTGTCTCCTGTTGCTTCCCCCTTTTTTTCATATTTTGAATGAGAGTGTCTATTGTGGTTATCCTGAGTCAGTCTCACTATTGTACATTTGTATGTTGAGTGTGTGGGAGCAGATAATTTGTCTCTTTATTCAGATCAAGAGGAATTATACTCCAGTAGCTGTACCTGAGGAACTGCATCTGAGGAACCTCAATCACACCTGGACCTGAATTAGATATCAAGATTCTGGACATCAAGCTGATGCCATAATCAGATGAGACTTTTGGAGGTCTTAGGAGAGGGTGAGTGTATTTTGCATGTGGGAGGGACTTTTTGGGGCCAGAGGGTGGTTTATGGTAGCTTTGTCTCCAAAGTGGCCATTGTCGATTTCTTCCCTTCTTGCCATTCAGAGGTGGAGTCTATTTCTCTCCTCCCCTTGAATCTGGGCTGTCTTTAGTGGCTTGCTTGGCCAATTGAATGGGACTTCTGAGGCTAGGTCATAAGAAGTCCTGAAGCTTCTGCCTATGTATGCCTCTTGGAATACTTGCTTTCAGAACCCAGCCATCATGCTGTGAGAAGCCCAAGCCAAGTGGAGAGGACACATGTAGGCCCTGGTTGATAGCCCCAGTGAACTACCAGCAAACAGCCAGTATCAACTAACTGTCAGCTATGTGAGTGTGAAGGAACCATGTTGGACAGTCCGTCCCTAGCTAACATCATCTGGAGAGAAGAACTGAGGTCCCAGACAAATAGCTCCTCTTAAGACATCCCAACCATCTTCATCCATTCAAGTCATCCATCCCATCTGAGGTCCCAGACGTTGCGGATCAGAGACACGCTGTCTCAGCTGTGCCCTACTAGAATTTCTGGCCCACAGAATCATGAGAATAATAAATGATCATTGTTTATCACTGTTTGGGGGTAGTTTTTTTTTAATGCAGTAATAGATAATTGGAACATTGTCAGATTGAATAGAAAATAATCTAGCTCTATGCAGTTTATAAAAGGCATACCTAATAAAACATAAGGAATCAGAGAGATTGAAAGTAAAGGTATGGAAAAACATATTCTGAAAGAAAGCTGGTATAGCAGGGTAATAGTAGGCAAAATTAACTTAAAGGTAAAAATTATTATTATAGTTAAAAATCATGACAAAATATATAAATGGAATAATTAACCAGGAAGCTATAATAATTCCAAATCAGTATGCATTTGATACTATGGCCTCAAAGTATATATAGACAGAATACAGATAGACTACAAAATATATAGAGAGAATACAGGAAGAAAATATATAGATACAATTATAAGAAAAAGATAAATCTACAAAGCAGGAAATTTTAATATCTTTTTCAATAATTGATGGTCAAACAAACAAAAAATTTGAGAGGAGTTGAACAAACAACTAACAAGTTTGATTTGGTGGGCCTGTACAGAGCCCCGCACGTAATACATGAGAATATACTTTCTTTTTAAGTAGTTTTTTAAAAATTGAATGCATACTGAATTCATAAAGCAAGTTTCAACAAAACCACTGAATGGTGTTATGCAGACTATGTTATTCATTTCAGTTAAGATTGAAATTAAACCAAACGATGATCAAAATAATTTTATTTGGAAATTTAAAAGCATGCTCTAAGTAACTCATAGGTCAAAGAAGAAATAATAATAGAAATTAGAAATAAAACTAACTTACCAAAACTGACTCAGGAAGGAATAAAAACCTGAATAAACCTATAATCATTAAACATATTAAATTATAAATAAAAATCCGCCCAATAGAAAAGAGGCACAGACGGAATTTTTTTAAGTTTGATAAGAGTATAATTGACATACAATAAACTGCATATACTTAAAGTGTACAATTTGAAAAATTTTGACATAGGTAATCAACCATGAAACTGTCATCACAATTAAGATAAAGAATATATCCATCACCCCTAAAGTCTTCTGCCCCTTCCCACCACCTAGCCTCAGTCACTGGCACTGATCTGTTTTATGTTACAATAGATGAGTTTGCATTTTCTAGAAGTTTATATAAATGCAATCATTCAGTATATGCTCTTTTTTGAGGGTGGGGGACATTATGCTTCATTTACTAAGCATCATTATGTTGAGATTCATTCATATTGTTAGTGGTCAAAGGCTCATTCCTTTTCATTGCTTAGTAGTATTCCATTTTATGGCTAGACCACACTTTGTTTTGCACCTATTGACAGACATTTAGGTTATTTCCAGCTTGGGGCTATTATAAATAATGCTTCTATGAACATTTCTGTAGAAGTGTTTGTAGACCTGTGCTTTCATTCCTCTTTGTTAAATATCTAGGAGCGTAATAGTTGGATCATATAAGTGTATGTTTAAGAAACTGCCAAACTGTTTTGCAAAGTGGTTTTGCCATTCTTCAATCTTACTAGCAGTATAGGAGATTTTGAATTCCTCCACATCCTTGTCAACATTTGGTATCACAAGTCTTTATTTTTAGCCATTCTAATAAGTGTATATAGCATATAGTTGAGATTTGCTTTGTTAATTCATTTGACAATCTGTTTTTCAGTTGACTTTTTTGACCCATTTATATTTAAAGTGATTTTTGATATGGTTAGATTTAAACCTACCATCTTGCTATTTGTTTTCTGTTTGTCCCATCTGTTCTAGTTCCAATTTTTTCTTTCTGTCTTATCTTGGATTAATTAATTATTTTTTATCATTCTCTTATTCCTTTGTTGGCTACTTTTTGTTTTGTTTTGTTTTAATGGCTGCTTTAAATCTGACTTGTAGTATACATCTTCAACTTATCACAGTTTGCCTTTAAATGATGTTATACCACCTCACCTACAGTATAAAAAGTTTACAATAAACTAAAAAAAAAAGTTTACAATAGTTCTTAGACAATAGAAGAAATACTCCCCTTTCTTTCCTTTCAGCCTTTGTGCTATTTTTGTCATACATTTTCTCCTTTTATTATGAACCCCATGCCATTTCATATCAACAGTAAGCTATCTCAGAAAGAGTTTAAATAATAAGAAAAAACCTTATATAAGTACTCATGTAGTTATTCTTTCTGGTACCCTTCATTCCTTTGTGCAGATTGAGATTTTCATCTGGTATAGTCTTTCTCCTTAAAGAAATATTCTACATATTTCTACGTAGTTTTTTGAATATAGAATACACGTATAATAGCTATTTTAATCCCCTTGTCTGCTAATTCTAACATTTGTGTCAATTCTGTGTTGGTTTCAGCTGACTGATTTTTCTTCTTTTATGGGTCATATCTTCCTGATTCTTTACATGTCTGGTAAACTTGCTTAGATTCCAGACATTTTTCCAGAGTTTTACCTTGTTGGATACTGAGTCTTTTTCTTTTTCTTTGTTTTGTATCACAGTTAAGTTATTGATACAGTTTGACCCTTCCTGGTCTTGCGTTTAAGATTTGTTAGGTGGAGCCAGAGCAGTTTTCCATCTAGGGTAATTATTTCTCCAAGACCCTTCTGAATACTCTACCCAGTGCTCTGTAAATTATGGGGTTTTCCATTCTGGTTCGTAGGAACAGGCATTATTCCTATTCTGTTTGAGTGCCAGTTAGTGTTCCCTCTAACTCCTTTGAATGGTTCCTTACATGCATTCACTGATCCGTACTCTGCTGAATTCTTTTTTTTTTTTTTTTTTGCGGTACGCAGGCCTCTCACTGTTGTGGCCTCTCCCGTTGTGGAGCACAGGCTCCGGACGCACAGGCTCAGCGGCCATGGCTCACGGGCCTAGCCGCTCCGCGGCATGTGGGATGTTCCCGGACCGGGGCACGAACCCGTGTCCCCTGCATGGGCAGGCGGACTCTCAACCACTGCGCTACGAGGGAAGCCCCTCTGTTGAATTCTTGAGGGTATACTGAACACCTGTCTCCAGAGTGTTCTCTCTGTACAGCCCTCTCTTCTCTAGCACTCTGTCCTGCCAAGTCTCAGCTCCATCTCCTCAACTAAGTCTGCTGGGCTCTATCTGGGTTCCTGCTCCCTGACCTATGCCCTGAAAACAGTCTCAAGGCAGTAAGTTGAGGTATTCATAGAACTCACCTCGCTTGTTTCCTGTCTCTTGGGCATCACTGTCCTTCATTCATAGTCTGATGAGCAGTGTCTTCAAAACCGTTGTTTCATATATTTTGTCTGTTCTTTTGTTTTTTGAGGCAGGTACGTAAATCCTTTACATGTTACCCCATATTGGCTGGAAATAGAAGTCCCCTATTTTCTATACTTTTTAGTGTACTTAAAATGTTCTGTGATAAATACATAAACCAAGCAGGTATATTTGTCAAAGGTAAGGTAGCGATTAGAATTTTCCAGACTTGGGTTAAACTTCACCTTCTTCTCAAACATTTTGGGAGACTAAAGTTTTATATTTCAGGCGTTTTTTAGTTAATTCCTTTTGCTTTGATTCTAGTAGCATTCACTGGTTGTCTTTAAAACAAAAATATTTATTATGTTCTGTGATTTTATGAATAGAGCAATACTTCTTGTACTACAGGCCCTGAGACCTGAATTCATATCACTATCTTGATTCATATTAGCTTCCAAATAGCATCAGGTGGTCATTTTTTACTTTAAAACCAGTCTACTAATCTGGTCTAATTTGATCTTGTGACCTCAGGGAAGAAACCTCCCACAAATAGAATAAAGAGACATCCTGAGGCTTTAAAAAACAAAACAGAGATCCAAATATTAAAACCACCTTTCCACAATGGAGTCATTAAAAAAAAAGAAAAAAGAAGCACTGTCCTCTAGCCTAGTTAATGAATTATTTAATTTGAATACTATTTTATTATAAATAATTTATTTTCAAGATTTCCTGCGGTAGGAAGACTGTGTTCTAGTTGAATAGTTTTAAGGAAATTGATAAGGACATGAATTCTGTATGTGGACGTAATAAAGGAAAGAAAAATAAGGGGTTGGGGTTGATTTTGAGTAGAGAGTGAATCTGAAGTTAAGATGAGAGAGCTTACCAGTCTTCTCAGAGAGGAAGTAGGGTCATCTGACAAAAGTGAGGAATAGGAAAATTCAACCTCTATTTGGGATAGAAAAAGCTTGGAATATTTGTATGGAGACTTGTTCTGTAGCAGTGTGATTCTCACTTCTCTGAGGATGAGGATAGGATTCTAGGTTATCACTTTAACTCTTGCTTTTTTTTTTTCCCCCCTCTGTCTTCAATATGCAATGGTTAATTAATTGAAAAGGAGTGGGAATGAAAAAAATTTTTTTCATAGCAGGAAAGTATATCATGAAATAGAAATTTCAGGGAGTTCCCTGGTGATCCAATGGTTAGGACTCCATGCTTTCACTGACGAGGGCCTGGTTGGGGAACTAAGATCCCATAAGCTGTGCAGCACGACCAAAAAAAAAAAGAAAAAAGAAAAAGAAAAGAAAATTCAAATCATTAGTTTCTGGAGTGGTTTTTTTTTTTTTTCTTCTTCAAATTGGAGTAGTGCAGTTTTTATTGTATCAATTCAGAGAATTATAGCTCAAGGAAAGTGGACAAATTTCAGATTTCTTCCACAATATTTTTATAAAGGTGAAATCCAGTTAAAATGCCTTGGAGTATAAAAGATTAGAAGACATGATTTCGAGGAGTCCAGTACTGCTCAAGGGTTACTGAGAGGATGGGACAGCCAACTCTAGGTATTTGCATTTATACGTATGTTTGTAAGTATGTATTTATAGCCAGCATCAGCTGTTTAGGGCTACCGTCTTTTCTTTCTCTCCTATCTGTGTCCTCCCTGATATATTTATGTATATAGCCTTCCTCATGCATGTATTGTATGTCTGTTTGTATTTACAGCTAACATCAGCTATGTTTAAGGCTGCATTCTTTTCTTTCTTTCCCATCTGTGGTTTCCTTGAGTCATTTCTTCAAGAGCTCACCCAGTTTTGTTAAACTGAATTAAACTTCAGGTTTTTGTTAGAAGAACTGGGCAGAGATCAGCGCATAGAGCTCCTAATGGAGAATCCACAAGGCAAGGAAATGAACAGCTAGCTCTCTGTGTCCTGAGATGACCAGCTTTCCTACCCTGAGCAGTAAGCATTGTTTTGCCAAAGTCTTCCCATGGTGTCAGGGAACTGGGATTGAGGACTCTAACTTTGGCAAGTCTTAATGAAAAGGAAAAAAGGCTACCAAAGAAAGAGTTTAGGTTCTTGGACTAAGTGCTAATCTCCCTCCAAAGGGAAATGTTCTTCCTGACCTTGTAGAATCCAAGTGATTCTTAGGATTCTTCATATCTTTTTATAATTGTGAGCAGTAATCCTCTCTCTCTTTAAACCAGGACACCTCCCCCCCATAAATCTTAAATTTTAGGTATATCAAACCAACTAGTTTTAGAGCAGTGTCCTTTGTAGGGTGGAAATGAGAGAACTGAGGCTATGCAGCATAAAATGGAATGTAAGGTGATGTAGTGACAGACATAATTAGAGTTCTATGTATTCTAGTGCAGTAGTTCTCAAACTTTTTAGTCTCAGGAGCCCTTTATACTCTTTGTTTTTTTTAAACATCTTTATTGGAGTATAATTGCTTTACAATGTTGTATTAGTTTCTGCTGTATAACAAAGTGAATCAGTTATATGTATACATATATCCCCATATCCCCTCCCTCTTGCATCCCCCTCCCACCCTCCTTATCCCACCCCTCTAGGTGGTCACAAAGCACGGAGCTGATCTCCCTGTGCCATGCGGCTGCTTCCCACTAGCTAGCTATTTTACATTTGGTAGTGTGTATGTGTCAGTGCTACTCTCTCACTTTGTCCCAGCTTACCCTTCCCCGCCCCCGTGTCCTCAAGTCCATTCTCTACATCTTCGTCTTTATTCCTGTCCTGACCCTAGGTTCTTCAGAACCTTTTTTTTTTTTTGTTAGATTCCATATATATGTGTTAGCATACAGTATTTGTTTTTCTCTTTCTGACTTACTTCATTTTGTATGACAGACTCTAGGTCCATCCCCCTCACTACAAATAACTCAATTTTGTTTCTTATGGCTGAGTAATATTCCATTGTGTATATGTGCCACATCTTCTTTATCCATTCATCTGTCGATGGGCACTTAGGGTGCTTCCATGTCCTGGCTATTGTAAATAGTGCTGCAATGAACATTGTGGTACATGTCTCTTTTTGAATTATGGTTTTCTCAGGGTATATGTCCAGTAGTGGGATTGCTGGGTCATATGGTACTCTTAAAATGTGAGGATCCCAAAGAGCTTTTGTGTAAAAGGGTTATATCCATCACGATTTACTATATTAGGAATTGAAGCTGAGAATTTAAATTTATTTATTTATTTAATATAACAATAATAAATACATCATGTTACTATTTATTTAAAACTGAGAAATTAAAAAAATATTTATATATTTTATTTGAAAAATAATCAGCCCATTACATGTTAACATAAATAACATTTTCATGAAGAAGACTTCCCTGGCAGTCCAGTGGTTAAGACTCCACGCTTCTGCTGCAGGGGGTTAATCCCTGGTGCCATGTGGCACGGCTGAAAAAAAAAAGAATATATTTTCCAAAACAAGAAAACATTTAGTGGGAAAAAAGGCATTGTTTTATATTTTTGCAAATCTCTTTGATATCTGACTTCATTAAAAAACAGCTTGAATTTTATATCTGCTTTTGCATTTGGTCTGGTGTATTTCCACACATCATGTATCCTCTGGAAAACCCCGCCGCTGTACACTTACAAGATGAGAGTAAAAAAGGAAAATATCATCTTAGTATTACCACAAAAATACTCTTGATCTCAGGCACCTCCTGAAAGTGCCTCACTATCTCCATGGGGTTCTGGACCACTCTTCCCAAACTGTTTATGTGTAAGATAAAAGAAGCATAGGAGTTATCACCATTGGGTAAAGCAAAATTTTCCATGTGTTTAACCAGTACTGGCTGTTTAACCTAGCATTTAAGCAGTATAACAGCCAGACTCCAGAGCTGAGGTGGGTGGGATAGCCAAAACCTCCAAGCATTGAACTGGGAGTCAGTTACAGTTCATGTGCTTTTTAAAAGTATTGTTGTTCAGTGTTTTTGTGTGATATTGTTAACCAGTGGGAGAAGAAAATTGAGCCGTATCCCTGGGGAAGAACCAAAGAATTTGAGAGATAAAAATGACCTTAAAAGGGGCTTCCCTGGTGGTGCAGTGGTTGAGAGTCTGCCTGCGCGTCCGGAGCCTGTGCTCCGCAACGGGAGAGGCCACAACAGTGAGAGGTCCACTTGCCGCAAAAAAGAAAAAAAAAAATGACCTTTAAAAATAATCTAGTCATAACATTTTAGACTTTTCAGAATTGAAAAGTACCTGAGAGGTCATCTAATCCAATCCTTAAGAGTTATGATAATTATAAGTAGTATTGTGATGTACAGCCTAAGTGCTTTACATACAGTCAGCCTCTCTCTTTCTTGTGTTATTTTGATCTTTACTGTTTCTTTTTAATGTTTTTTATAGTAGACAATGTCAAATATGTACGCCATCACCCACTTAGTACTACCCCTACTCACTCCAGCCTCCTCCTTAGATTATTGGATGCAAATTCTAGACATTTTATAATATCATCTACAAACATATCCATATACATCTCTAAAAGATAAGGGCTTTGAATAAATAACCATAATTCCATTCTTACACTTAAAAATTTAACAGTAATGATTTAATAGCATCAAAACCCAGTGAGTGTTTGCGTTTCCCCAATTGTGTCATACATGCATATATATTTTTTCTAGTGTGTTTGAATTGGGATGCAAATA
The DNA here is from genome assembly GCF_949987515.2 of Delphinus delphis. Classification (NCBI taxonomy): domain Eukaryota; kingdom Metazoa; phylum Chordata; class Mammalia; order Artiodactyla; family Delphinidae; genus Delphinus; species Delphinus delphis. Next base: position 84,407,602 of record NC_082691.1, read on the forward strand.
AATTTGTACAGTACAGTTGGTTGATTTATCTTTTAAGACTGTCATCTCTTTCTTTCTCTTTTATTCTTTCATAATTTTTTCATGTAAAAACTGAGTCATTTGTCTTGTAGAGTTTCCTTTAGTCTGAATTTTGCTGATAATATCTCTGTGGTGCCTTTTAGCATGTTCCTTTCCCTTCTGCATTTCCTTTAAATTGGTACTTAAATTTAGAAGTTTGCTCAGACTTCTTCAAGAGTGGTAAGTACTTCTATCAGGAGGTACTGACACTCTTTTTGTGATGTCAGTAGCTATTAATGATCTTTGCTTAGATCCATTAAATCATTAAGAGCTGCAAAATAGTGATATTTTAATCTGTTATTCTTCATTTATTAGATGGAATACTTCTATAAAGAGAAACTCTCCCTTATCTACTATGTGATTACCCAGTGGTATAGTTCATATAAGAAAATCAGGATGAATGCTTGATTCTTTCTTTCGATTCATCAATTTTCAGAATAATGAATTGGTTCACTAGCATTCGCCAGTGGTGACCGTTTAGGGTTTTTTGTTTTCCTTTGTTTTTGGTATCATTATGAATGCCTAGATTTAAACATTTTTTAATATGCTTCAATCCATTGCTGTTATCATTGTACATTATTCCTTACCTAGTAATTTTACATGTTTGTTCTTCTAATAGACTAAGCTTGAAGATGAGGACATGTCTTATTCATCTTTGTGTCCCGGGTGCCTAGCACATGGCTTTCAATAAATGTTTGTTAAATGAATGAATGTTCTGAGCAGCATTTTAAAATATGAGTTCATCTTAGAGACATGACAGAGGAACAGTGTCAAGTATGGCTTCCCTGCTTGATCTGAGAAAAGATAATACAACAGTGAAAAATATTCTAATGAATGTGAAAGAAAAAGGAGTTTTTAAAAAGTAAGTGTTATTTAATTGCTATTTGTTAGAAGTCATGAAGTTGTTTACCCCATTATTTCCAGTGAGTCTTTTCATTGTATTTTTGTTCAAAGGAATAAATCAGAATCTTTGTTTTTACTTCTTTGCTATAAGATAAATAACATCTAAAAGCATCTTCTCCCACCCGCAACCCGTTTTTTTCTCCCTTAATATAAATGCCAAAGAACATTTACATCATCATCAAGCATACATTCCCCAGAGTTTATCCATTTATTTTACAAAACCCTAAAAAAAAATTTGCAGGACAGTAATGCAAAACTAGCTTTAAGTACCCACCATATGGTAGGCACTGTTCTGAGCGCTTTTATGTGGAATATGTATAATTTATTACCACAACCTTATTAAGTAGGTAGGATTATTATCATCCTCCTATTTTATAGATGAAGTAATAGAAGCACAGAGATTAAGTAACTTGCCCAAGGTTACACAACTAGTGAATGTTAGAGCCAGGATTCAAATCATGTACTCTTTCTCCAGAGCCTGTGCTGTTAAATTACCTTTAGTGACCTAACCACAGACTTTTGCAGGATGAGAGGGTGCTCATGGTAAAATTATTCATTTAGTGTCACAAAATCTGTCATGTTTTAATGATAAATAATTATGGCTAAGCCAGTTTTTTTTTTTAATGAAACTTTATTCCTAGAAAAGTCAATCTTAATTTTTTTCCCTAGGTCATCATTTCATAGATGGTATTAAAGCAAATAAGTATGAACACATTCTTATTATCCTCTATTTTATTATAAAACAATTAGATTCATAGAATTTGGAAATCTTAAACGTTTTTAGGAGGAACAGTACTTGTAACATTTGTTTGCCATCACTTTCCCTTTGATTAGGACAAGTGATTTTGTTTTGTGTGGTTACTAATGTGTTCATAGCATGCTACTTGAGCCCTGAAGAGGCAGTTGTCCTAGTTTCTTCATCTCTCCTTGCTTCCATCATTACTATGCATTTATGCATGAGAAAAAGAAAATAACTCACAGGCACTATAATAATCTGTAATTGTCACAACTAAGGCTGTAACATGTATAATTGAGTCCACTGGTTGTGCAAAATTCCTGACTGGCTGTATGTCACTTCTTTCTCTCCCACTCAATAAAATTGAATGTAATATGAGAAGGAAAGTGGCATTAATCGAGAAAACTTTGAACTTAATTTATTTATAAAAGTATTAAGTATTATTACAAATAAGTTATCTGGATCACAGCTTTACAACTTTTTAAAATATTTATTTATTTTATTTTATTTTTTGGCTGCATCAGGTCTTAGTTGTGACACATGGGATCTTTGTTGCGGCATGCAGGATCTTTCGTTGTGGTGTGTGGGCTCTTTGTTGCAGCACATGGGCTTCTCTCTCTAGTTGTGGCATGCAGGCTCAGTAGTTGCGGTGCACGGGCTTTCTAGTTGTGGCGTGTGTGCTCCGTAGTTGCAGCACGTGGGCTTAGATTCCCAAAGGCATGTGGGATCCTAGTTCCCCAACCAGGGATTGAATGTGCGTCCCCTGCATTGGAAAGCAGGTTCTTAAACACTGGAACACCAGGGAAGTCCCCACAGCTTTACAGCTTGACTTCTAGATTGAGAAACATTACCTTTTTTTTTTCATGGTGTATGATCCTTTTAAAGTATTGTTGAATTTGTTTTGCTAATATTTTGTTGAGGATTTTCGCATCTATGCTCATCAGTGATATTGGCCTGTAATTTTCTTTTTTTTGTGATATCTTTGTCTGGTTTTGGTATCAGGGTATGCTGGTCTTGTAGAATGAGTTCAGAAGCATTCCTTCCTCTACAGTTTTTGGGAATAATTTGAGAAGGATAGTGTTAACTCTTCTCTAAATGTTTGGTAGAACTTACCTGTGAAACTGTCTGGTCCTGGACTTTTGTTTTTTGTGAGGTTTTTTTAAATTACTGATTCAGTGTCATTAGTGGTAATTAGTCTTTTCATGTTTTCTGTTTCTTCCTTGATTTAGTCTTGGGAGAGTGTACCTTTCTAGAAATTTGTCCATTTCCTCTAGGTTGTCCATTTTATTGGTGTATAATTGTTCATAGTAATCCCTTTTGTATTTCTGTAGTGTTGGTTGTAACTTCTTTTTCATTTCTGATTTATTTGGGCTTTCTTTTTTTCCCGGTGAGTCTGACTAAAGTTTTATCAATTTGTTTATCTTTTCAAAGAACCAGCTCTTAGTTTCACTGATCTTTTCTATTGGCTTTTTTTTTTTTACATCTTTATTGGAGTATAATTGCTTTACAATGGTGTGTTAGTTTCTGCTTTATAACAAAGTGAATCAGTTATACATATACACATGTTCCCATATCTCTTCCCTCTTGCGTCTCCCTCCCTCCCACCCTCCCTATCCCACCCCTCTAGGTGGTCACAAAGCACCTAGCTGATCTCCCTGTGCTATGCGGCTGCTTCCCACTAGCTATCTATTTTACGTTTGGTAGTGTATATATGTCCATGCCACCCTCTCACTTTGTCACAGCTTACCCTTCCCCCTCCCCATATCCTCAAGTCCATTCTCTAGTAGGTCTGTGTCTTTATTCCTGTCTTATCTATTGGTTTTTTTTTAGCCTCTATTTCATTTATTTCTGCTCTGAGCTTTTTGATTTCTTTCCTTCTACTAACTATGGTTTTTGTTCATTGTTCCTTCTTTCTTTTTTTGGCTGTGCGACTTGCAGGATCTGTTTCTCTGATTAGGGATTGAACCCGGGGCCATGTCAGTGAAAGCCTGGAATCCTAACCACTAGGCCACCAGGGAACTCCCTATTTTTCTTATTCTAGTTGTTTTAGGTGAAAGGTTAAAGTTGTTTATTTGAGATTTTTCTTGTTTCCTAAGGTAGGCTTCTCTTGCTGTATACTTCCCTCTTAGAACTTATTTTTCTGTATCTTATAGATTTTCAATTGTTTTCATTTGCCTCCAGTTTTGTTTTGTTTTTTTGATTTCTTCTTTGATTTCTCCAGTGACCCATTGGTTGTTTTGGTTTCTTTGTTTGTTTTTCACTTTTGGCTGCATCAGGTCTTTGTTGCTGTGCATGGGCTTTCTCTAGTTGCGGCGAGCAGGGGCTACCCTTTGTTGCAGTGTGCAGGCTTCTCATTGCAGTGGCTTCTCTTGTTGCATAGCATGGGCCGTAGACACGTGGGCTTCAGTTGTCGTGGCACATGGGCTCAGTAGTTGTGGCTCGCGGGCTCTAGAGCACAGGCTCAGTAGTTGTGGCACACAGGCTTAGTTGTTCCATGGCATGTGGGATCTTCCCGGACCAGGGATCGAACTCATGTCCCCTGCATTGGCAGGCAGATTCTTATCCACTGTGCCACCAGGGAAGTCCCCCATTGGTTGTTTAGTAGCATATTGTTTAGTCTCCAGGTATCTGTGTCTTTTGCAGTTTGTTTTCTTGCAGTTGATTCCTAGTCTCATAGTGTTGTCAGAAAGATCTTGATGTGATTTCAGTCTTCTTAAATTTGCTAAGACTTGCTTTGTGGCTTAACATGTGATCTGTCCTGTAGAATGTTCCTTGTGTACTTGAGAAAAGATTGTGTATTCTGCTGCTTTTGGATGGAATGTTCTGTGTATTTTTATTGAGTCCATCTGATCTAACGTGTTGGAGAAACATTACCTTTGAAGCATATTGCTTAACCACCTTTCTTCAAATTGATACAGCAGAGACATCTAGTAGCGTTCTTTTCTTTCTATCTTTGAAACTTTTGTTTGGGAAGCTCAGTTGTTGTTTTTTGTTTTTTTGTTTTTTTGTTTTTGCGGTACGCGGGCCTCTCACTATTGTGGCCTCTCCCGTTGCGGAGCACAGGCTCCGGACGCGCAGGCTCAGTGGCCATGGCTCACAGGCCCAGCCGCTCCGCGGCATGTGGGATCCTCCCGGACTGGGGCATGAACCCACGTCCCCTGCATCGGCAGGTGGACTCTCAACCACTGCGCCACCAGGGAAGCCCAGAAGCTCAGTTTTAATGGTTGAGGAAAAGGAAGTTTTAGAAAAGGAAACCAAGAATAACAATGCTAAATTTATTTTAATAAGTAATATGTTACTGATTTCCTATATCTGAGAGAAAAGAAATATTTTTGCAGCACATAAAAGTTATTTGCAAATATATTTATACCCCTTCAACTAATATCAGTGTCTGAGTATGGCCTTGAATAAGTTCTAGTAGAAACCACGAAGTGATTATGACCACAGAATAAAATTTATCTGAGGGAACCCAACACACATCCAACTTTTTTCAAACAAAAACAATAAAAACAGCAACAACAAATATGGATTCTTATATGTGAGGGGCTTAACATGTTGAAGTCTTTGAAATATTTATTGGAGTTATTTTTAACTATCAAAATATAGTAAATTCAGGGAAAGAGATGGTTTATTATGAATTTATGTGTTGTATTGAGAATAAGACTCAGATGTGATTTGTTCTAAACTAAGAAATTCATTTGAGAGACTGTCAGTTCACTTTTAGGAACTTATTTCATAGTCAATGTGATTATTCATTTATTGGTTGTGAAAAGTGCTTCATCCCATTTGGCTTATTTGGTCGTAGTGGAGAAGGATTATTTAGATTAATGTTCATATTATTTCTTTGTGTATGGATCAACCAGTTATTTTGTAGGAAACGTAACATTAATTCAGCTCTTTATTGGGAGGCTGAATGGTGTTTTCTAGCTGCCATCCAAATATATGTTTACTTGGTAGAACAATTACTTTGTGTACCCATGATAAATGTTGTTTATTTGGACACATTTGCCTTTTTCTATTTTTTTCTTAATTGGTTTAACTGCATCTCTAAAAGCTGCTCATTAGACTGACAGCCAAAAAACCCCATGTCTGAGGGAAGTGCCAAGAAAGTGTTAATGTTCCAATCTCCCTAATCCTCATCCCTTAATTTTTAGAGGTTGCTGAAATCAGATAAGTTAGACTCTCTCAAGGGCTGGTGATCTGTTTAGGACTGTTCCAGTGAAGGGAATTAACATTTGAGTTCCTTTTATGTATCAGGTGCTTAACATGTGTTAACTCATTTAATTTCACTTAGAGTTTTGTGAGGTAGATGGTATGCCAATTTTACAGATAAAGAAATTAAGGCTAGTTATCAATTTACCCTAAGTCATATATCTTAAGTGGCAATACTCTGAACCCATCTCAGTCTCCAAAGACCACTTTTTCTACTACACCACACGAATCTGTACTACACTAACATGACTGAACATGCTGTCTTCTGTTAGTAAATGCTTCAATAAGTTGGGGCAGATAATAAGATTAGTAGACATACTAAAGAGATAGCAGAGATATGTAATGTGTAGGAATTGCAGGACTATAGGAAAACAACATATTAGATCCAACATTTAGATCCAGCACCTAACACTGGACAAGTGATATATTGCCTTTGTTACATTTTCCCAGTGTTTAAAATGAGGCTAATACCTGTTCTACATCCCCAGTGGGGTGTTGAGAGAGAATGAGAGAGAGAGAGAGAGAGAGAGAGAGAGAGAGAGAGAGTATGTATGTGTAAGCTTTGAAAATTATAAAACTTTTACAAATGTAAAGTATTATGTATTATGGTTATGGAGAGTTGTGTAGCTTGGTGGATTGGTATCATTCTTTTAACTAAGGAACAATTAGTTGATCTTGGCAGTAGGCCACTGGAACTCAAAGAAATAGCATCTGTCAATCACAGTAATTTCTTGGAAGGAAGAATTGAAAAATAGCACAGCAGTTATTCTCCTTGACCTCTTTCTCTGAAAGGGAATTTTATTAGGCAAGCTGGTTTCATAATAGAGTAGAGCCTCTCCCTTCTCTCTAGGGAATTGAAGCTGAGCAGCCAGACTTTTTCTGTGAAGCTAGAACAATCTGGTTTTAAAGGATTTAACTAAATTTATTGTGATAAAGGTTTTATGAGGGATGTCCACCACAGAGCAGCAGCTTTAAAAATGTTACATATGAGTTGGTCTATGTCCCTAGGTTGAGAACAGTAAACTGCAACTAGTTTAAGCTCAGGGAATGGTCCTCAATAGCATATTGAAAAGAAGCCTAGATTCTGAAAGCAGAAAAATAGGCAGTAGGGGGACCAATTGTATGGACTATAGAATTGAGTCCCCATCTAGGCATTATTTGGTATTTCTCCAGACCTTTGTTAGTGAGCTGACTCATGAACTTTTCCATTATATAGAGAAGAAAATTAAAACACAACAATCAACAAATAGTAGGCACACAGTAAGTAAATGTATGAATGTTTAGTAAAAACAATTACAGAATTATGCTTATTTATTGTCTTAAGGTGAAGGCAGTGAATGGCCAGAGAAACAACAGGCATCCCTGGAAGGTTGTTCAATCCTTTATTCTCCCAGCAGTTGCTGGTATTGCTGGGGGTTTATATGAACATACATGAAGTTAAAGGCATTGATTTAGGTAATTTGGCCAAAGTCAGGATGAAAATAGATTAGTCAGTTTTTCTAAAGGTTCTCTGCATTTGAACTGTTGTCTTTATTTGCTATATATATTGGATAAATATATAGGTAATTTTAGACCCTGGAATCTTAGTACCTTATGCCAGCCTCTTGGCTCTGTTGCTCCCACCTTTACCTCCAGTTACTTAAAGAAACTGACTGGAGACTTGGAAATGTGGTTAGTACAAGATTCTTATTTTGGGGGAATCTTAAGGTTTCTCAAAACAGATATTTGGTTGAAGGTAATCAAGGAACTAATAGGAGGAGTAGAGGAGAGGCTACATAAAGGAGCCAGTGAAGAACCGTTGGACCCCTTAATATACCATCAACCACAGACCTTCCTTCCAGTTTAGGTAGAAACATCCAGGGAAGAAAGATAAAATTTTCTGGTGCCATGTTGACTTTTATTAGATTTAAATATTTTGGCTTCCTAGGGTGATCCATGAAATTGATAGAGAGTAAATGCCTGGGGTTTATTAAAATGGAAAGGTTAAGGTGCTTATACCTATATTCCACATAACCTGAAAGGTAAAATGAAAATTTTAGAACCTTCTGATACTAGGTGGTTTAGAGCTGATACTAGGTACTGAGTGCCTGAGATTACAATGCTTTTGCTTGATGCCTAATAGAACCAGCTTCCTTACTCCTGTCTACTGCTAGAAAAATTGCCTTGTAACTCTGGACTAGTGACCCAATAATTAGAACCACAATTCTGTTCCTGTGGTTTTACACAGGTGTGTATACACAATTTGCAGTATATAAAATAAACTTTTTTTTCTTGTCTATAAAATGAGAAAAATCTTTGAGAAGGGTATTTTTTGTTAGTGAAGGTAAATAGTATTTGATAAGCTGATTTGGAGCTGTTTATCAAATTACTACCTGCTGAATAGCAAGTTATTCCCAATTTATGTAAAGAAGCAGCTTGAGAGTAGTACAAAAGAGGGCCTGAGGTTTGATTTGAGAGGGAAGATGCTAACCTCGCTGAGAGTAAATGATCGGAAAATATTCCTTTTTTATTAGCTAGAGAAAAAGATTTTGGATTCTGGTCGATAAAGTATGTTCATATTCTATAGGGAATGGAGTGTTCAACAACCAGCCTTTCTATTTCTGATCCCTTAATGAAATCTGATTTAAGAAATATGAGTTAGTCTGGTTTTAGTGCTGAACTAGGAAAAAATCACTTTGTCGCATCTAGTTAACTAAATATTTCAAGGTAAGGATCTAAAGATAGTTTAAATTTCCACTACAACTTGAAATCAAAATTTGCTTCTCAAAAAAAAAAAAAAAAATTTGCTTCTCTAGTTTGGTGAGAAACTGTCTCCATCTACTGGTCATAATTTAGCTGACATTTCATGAGGATACGCTTTTTTGGTTTGTTTTGTTTTCCTGAAACATGGAAATATAACAGCTAGGTAGGGTTGCAGTGACAAAATACTATACCTTTATGTGGCTTTCCCTAAAACTCCTAGGGGAGATTCGGAGAGTTCTTACAAAAGGTTGCTTGGGGGATAATTGAAGAAAAGCAGGGTAAGGGCTTATAAGAACTAAACCAAAGAGATAAATTCTTTTAAGTGGCACATATGCAATAGTATGTTTGATACCTGCCATTCTACCGATTTAATTAGGACTCATTTACTTATTAAACTAGTTAAGCTTTGTTAACTCTAATCGACTAAGGTCATCATTTTCCAAATTGCTGTTGGTTCAAGCTCTTATGCCCATTTGGAAATAACTCACTGTCATCACCGAATTATACAATAAAATAAGACTTTTGGGGGGGTTATGGGTCAGAAAACTTGGTAAGGTGTCAGACAGTAAGTATTTTAGGCTTCTCAGGCCACACATTCTTGTTGCAACTACTCAGCTCTGCTGTTGTAGCACAAGAGTAGCCATATACAACGTGTAAACGAATGTGGCTATGTTCGAATAAAACTTTATTTCTGAAATCTAAAGTTTAAATTTCATGTAATTTCCATGTGCCATGATATATTAATTTAAGATTTTTAAAAATTATTTTAAAATGTAGAAATCATTCTTAAAGACCTATACAAAGGTAGTGCAGTGGATAGGAATCTGCCTGTCAATGCAGGGGAGACGGGTTCGATCCCTCGTCCAGGAGGATCCCACATGCCGTGGAGCAGCTGAGCCCGTGCGCCACAACTGCTGAGCCTGCGTGCCTGGAGCCCGTGCTCCGCAGCGGGAAAGGCCACCGCAATTAGAAGCCCATGCACTGCAACAAAAAGTAGCCCCTGCTTGCCGCAACTAGAGAAAGCCCATGCACAGCAACGAAGACCCAACACAGCCACAAATTAATTAATTAATTAAAAATTTAAAATTTAGGGCTTCCCTGGTGGCACAGTGGTTGAGAGTCCACCTGCCGATGCAGGGGACACGGGTTCGTGCCCCAGTTCGGGAAGATCCCACATGCCGCGGAGCGGCTAGGCCCGTGAGCCATGGCCGCTGAGCCTGCGCGTCCGGAGCCTGTGTTCCGCAACGGGAGAGGCCGCAACAGTAAGAGGCCCGGGTACAGGAAAAAAAAAAAAAAAGACCTATACAAATATAGGCAGTGTGCCAAATTTTTTCTATGGGCCATAGTTTGGTGACTGCTGCTTTATATTCAGACACATTAAAAAAATCCACTAATAAGTTTTCATATTCCATGGAGGTGATAGTCCAGATGAGAATTTCCCAACTTTTAGGAATATTTTCATGCTCTTATGACTTGTCAAGAGGGTGTTGTATCTGTTCACCATTATCACCAACCATATAGTGTAGAAGTACACAACTTGGTATATATAGAAGATGATTCTTTATCCACACGTTTGGGATCTGATCTGTTCTGGCTTTATTGTATTTTTATAGTTTAGATAATTTAAATCCGAAACACCAGAATGACTTTTCTAAAGGATGTTTTAGCACATAATTGAATATATAGGAGAAGATTTCTTTTTTTTGGCTGAGTGGCATGCGGGATCTTAGTTCCCCAACTAGGGATGGAACCTGAGCCCCCTGCAGTGGAAGCGCAGTCTTAACTGCTGGACCGCCAGGGAAGTCCCTAGGAGAAGATTCTTCATGTGAGTTTAAAAGCCAGAAACATTCAGATAATGAAATTATTCTAAAGTGATTTCAAAAAAATAAACCATTATTTTAATGAATAATAATTTGCTGTGATAAGGGGCATGTGGTATTGGTGCTGGGGCACATGGGCCACATGATATGGGCAGGCTAGTGTGGATCATTACAGACAATTTCAGTGATGTTCTATGGTCATGTAGTGGTTCTCAGTCTGCTACATTTGGGGATATAAGTATTTTAAAGCACTGAATTATAAATACTGATAGTTACAAATGGTTTATCGTTTCAGTTAGTCACCTGTAAATACCTTCAGCCCCCTTGACTCTTATCCTCTATCAGTCCCCAAATTCCTGAATTACTCCTGTAGTTTGCCTTCTCTGTTCCTGTCTGTGCTATGACGTTATAGAATTGCTGCCTCTCTAAATTCGCGTCTCTAAATTCTAATCTCAGTTTTTGCTAAAAGGCAAGAGCTAACAGATTGGGATAGTATAAAATGGTCAAGTTTCCAGAGGTGTAGTTGAGGTCAAAGAGATATAATGGAAAACACAGAGTGAGAGACTGATAAAAGGACTAGCAGTTGCCATCAGAATTAAGATACCATAGTTATTGATTTTAGGAGTATTTTTTTTTCACCTTAATATCTCTGAAGTTGAGATGTCAGTTTAATTGGTATGTGAAATTATGGTGACTCTTCCAATTGATAGCATCTTAGATTTGATGAAATGTGGTATTTAAATTTTAGATTCCAAAAGTGTAGGAGTTACATGTACTGAAAGGTTTACCAGCCGAAGGGAGCAGACATTTTACTAAATTTGACTCTTTTTGGTGGTAGGTTTATTTGTTGCATTTTTGAACTTTGTTTTCTCTGAGTCTCAGGTCCTTCATGAGTTAGATTAAGATGCTAAAATCGGGACTTCCCTGGTGGCGCAGTGGTTAAGAATCTGCCTGCCAATGCAGGGGACATAGGTTCAAGCCCCAGTCTGGGAAGATCCCTACATGCCGGGGAGCAACTAAGCCCGTGTGCCACGACTACTAAGCCTGCTCTCTAGAGCCGGTGAGCCACAACTACTGAGCCTGCGTGCCGCAACTACTGAAGCCTGCGTTCCTAGAGCCCATGCTTCGCAACAAGAGAAGCCACCACAATGAGAAGCCCTCGCACCGCAACGAAGAGTAGCCCCCGCTTGCCGCAACTAAAGAAAGCCCGCGCGCAGCACCGAAGACCCAACGCAGCCAAAAATAAATTTAAAAAAAAAGACGCTAGTATCTACCTGACAGGGTTATGGTAACCATTAAATGGGATAAAATACAGGAATCTTATAATATAGCACCTTCCACATTGTTGATGCTCAGTAAACGTTAAGCTGATAACCATCTTGATTTTTTTTCCTTCTGGAAATTTTCCAATTAAAAGCGCTTACATCTCACCTGGACTATTGCAGCTGACACCTGACAGATTTTCTTGCCTCTGTACCCCCTCCTTCCATTTTCTTCTCTGCACTTGTGTTCAGTGATTCTTCTAGAACATTGGTCACGTATCTTCCTTTTTTATATTTCTTTAACCTCTGCTCATTGCTTACATGATTAAGTCCAAACTCCTTAGCTTGAGCTTCAAGGCACTTCAGGGTCTACTACCTTGGTTCTTTTCTAATTCCCTACTTTTATCTCCTGCCATTTTCCCCTTGCCTGCCCTTTATGCTCCAATATAACACCATGCTACTTGTTTCCCAAGCATTCCACACTATTCAACATTCTTTGCCTTTGTTTTGGAGTTTCTGTCTGACTGGAATGTCCTCTCCTTCCTGCAGGGTTGATGGATTCCTATTCTTTCTTAAAGTTATCACCTTTCCTGATCTTTGTATAGTTTGTATAATCTTCCATTATTTGTGTTATTACACTGTATTATAAATATATACATATGTGTCTTTCTTTAAAACAAGATTGTGAACTGTTTGAGGGCAAAAGTGGTATATTCATCTTTATCCACAACACTTGCATCTAGTAGGTGCTTAGTAAAAGTTTATTGAATTAAATGAACTATGGAGAGTATACAACCTATTTTGTTTTAACTAAAATAGTTGCTAGAAGGAGGATATGGGTTTGAGTGAAGATTTAACAAAGAAAAATCTTAAGTAGGAATCCAACAGGGGGAAAATCTCAGTTATGAACATTATCGATAAGCAATTTCTAGTACTAATAGGCCAAAATATGAACAATATTCATTTGTCTGGGAAATTAGCATTAGGGCACAATTCTGCTCTTGTTTCAGAGGCTGAAGAGGAGATACAAGTGATCTGACAGGGAAAAAAAAGAAAGAAACCCCAGAGGGCAAGAGAGACTTGACAGTAATGGCAGATAACAAACTTGGTTTGGGCTTGAAATGTGATCTGGCAGTCAAAGGAAAGCTAGTGCTATTCTAGGCAGTGAACAAAGAAGAATTGTGCCACAGCGTAGGGAGTTGGCAAGAGCCCACTGGGAGTATTACATTTAGCACAGTGTCAGCATAATAGAAGCAGAAGGTGGTGAGTTCTGAGAGCAACTGTAGTGCTGAAAGGGATAAATAAATGAATTTATGAAGATCATTTAAAGATTTTATGCATGCAGGGTTGACTGAAATCTGGCAACTACGAGATCCAGGAGAGAGACACTCCCAAATATCTGAAGATTATTAACATTAGAGCAAGAGAGGAATTATTTAGCCTAGACTAGGAAGCTTAGTAAGAAGGTGAAACTAAGGGCAGGAGAATTTATACCTTTCTAAAAGTAATGTCCTGATGTAGTTTTGGGGTAATGGTGTCACCTTCATCCCTCAGAACTTTTTATAGTATGAAGCGGTAAGGCCAAAATGTAAGATTTAAGAAGCTCTTTCCCTTGAAACACTGCTGTGGAATCTTTTGGTCTTATGATTAAAGAGAGTTTTTGTCCTAGAAGGCAGGTTATGGAGGATTGGTTTAGCATTTATTAGCCATGCCCTGTACGTCGAGCACTATACACAATAAGGCCATATGATTCTTGAGGTTCTAAAGTAAAACCACTGATTATTATAGGCTTTATGCATTCTCAGTTTGTTTCAATAATTTAGAAACTTTGGCGAATTTCATAAGACTATCCCTTTGGAACAGAATGATGGTAGAAGTAAGCCAAAGGTAAACTTTAGAAAAAATGCAGATGAAATCCTATCTAAATGAGCGTTGCCTGTTACAAAATGGCATAACATCTATTCTTGGGGTGAGATTTGAGATTTTCCTAGGGATGGGGACAAAGAAACCTTGGGCTGATAACATATTTGTTGTTCAGGACATTTTAAATGCGAGAGGGTGGTGCAATTACCTTCAGTGCTGACCAGATCTCTGAGTTATTTCTCAGTTCAAGACAGGACAAGTATGGTGATTCACTTAGAGACATCTTTGTTTCCTGAGGCAAATGCATTTGAGTGTTCAAGGGAAATAACTAAAAGAGCCCGCAGTACGCTGAGATTAAAAAAACTTGTTTCTCTTCCCTCGTGTCTGGGCTCCATGGCTTCTAACTGCTTATTAAGAGAAACCATTCATGTTGCAGCTTTAAACATAATGTTGGGTATGAAGAATGTGGAGTCAGGACCAATTTAAACAGGTAGCTGATTCTTTCCTCAATTAAATTATCTTATATTGCCTATGTCAGTGTGGATCTTCCAAGATGCAGATGTCAAGACAGCCTTAGAGGTGCAAGATTTATTGGAGGAAGCACCTGTGAACTATAGAGGGAAGGGAGCCAGGAGAGGCAGGGAGAGCCCTCAGAATGTGAGGGCTCAGAATGTGAGGGTCGAACAGCTGTGAAGGAAGGATTGGGTGGGAAAAACTTCAGACCACAGCACAGTTGAGGACATCTCAGCAGATGTGGAGTCCCCAAGCAAAAGTTGCCTGCTAGGGTAATTCTATATGGGGCAGAATGACATTCCAGCTTATTATACCCTTAGAAACCCACCCAAGAAAAATGGAAGCATATGTACATATAAAGACTTGTATGTAATGCTTTTCTGCACCTATTGAGATGATCATATAGTTTTTCTTTTTTAGTTTATTAATATGGTAAATTACATCAATTGATTTTCATATTGCAAACCAACCTTCCATTATGGGATAAACTCCACTTTGTTGTGATGTATTATTCTATTTATATATTGTTGGAATCAATTTTCTAAAAATTTGTTAAGAACATTTGGATCTGTGTTAGAAAAATTAGTCTCTGGGTATCTTCTCTTACTATGTCTTTGTAGAGTTTGTGTAGAAATTGTATCATTTCTTCTTTAAATATTTGGTGGAATTTACCAGTTAAGCCATCTGAGCGTGTTTTTTGTGTTTGAGGGGGAAGGTTTTTAACCACAAATTCAATTTTTCTAATAGATACAGGGCTATTCAGATTTATTCATTTCTTCTTGAGTGAGCTTTGTGTCTTTCAAGAAATTTGTTGACTCCGTTAGAAAAAGTTACTCATAATATTTTCTTGTATTCCTTTCTATATCTATAGAATTATAATGATGTCACCTCTCTCATTCCCAATATTGTTAATTTGGATCTTCTCTCTTTTTTTTCCCTCATCAATCTGACGAAAGATTTATCTGCTTCATTCATCTCAAAGTACTAGCTTTTGGTTTCAAAGATTTTCTCTATTACTTAGTTTCTAGTTTGTATTTTATTGATTTCTGTTCTGATCTTTATTATTCCTTTCTTCTGTTTACTTTGGGTTTTATTAGCTCTTCTTTTTCCAGTTTCTTAAGGTGGAAGCTGAGGTTTTTCACTTAAGACCTTTCTTTTTTTGTAGTAGAAGTGTTTAGTGTTATATATTTCTAAGTGCTATTTAGCTGTATCCTACAAATTTTGATATGCTATGTTTTTAGTCAGCTTAAAATATGTTCTAATTTCCTTTTTTTTTTTTTTTTTGTGGTACGTGGGCCTCTCACTGCTGTGGCCTCTCCCATTGCGGAGCACAGGCTCCGAACGCACAGGCTCAGCGACCATGGCTCACGGGCCTAGCCGCTCCGCGGCATGTGGGATCTTCCCGGACCGGGGCACGAACCCATGTCCCCTGTATCGGCAGGCAGACTCTCAACCACTGCGCCACCAGGGAAGCCCTTTTTTTTTCTTTTAATTTCCAAATGTTTGGGGGATTTTCGAGATATCTTTCTGTTACTATTTTCTAGTTCAATTTCATTGTGGTCAGAGAATGTACATTGTTGACTTGAATTCTTTTAAATTTGTTTAGACTTGTGTTTTGGCCCAGAATATATTTTATCTTGTTAAATGTTCTATGTGCACTTGAAAAGAATGTATTTTCTGCTCTTCTTGGGTTGAGTGTTTGATAAATGTCAGTTAGGTCAAGTTGGTTGACAGTGTTGTTTAAGTCTTCTATAATCCTTTCTGGTCGGCTGTTCTATCAATTAAGAGAGGGGTATTGAAATCTCTGGCTAGAATTGTGGATTTATCTATTTCTCTTGGCAGTTCTATCAGCGTTTGTCTCATTTATTTTGAAGCTTATTTATCAGATATAGAATCACTTAAGATTATGTCTTCTTGATGAACTGACCCCTTTCTGATTAAGAAATGATATCCTTTGTTCCTGGTAATATTCTGTGCTCTGAAATATACTTTACATGATATTAACATAGTCATTTCAACCCTTTTTTTTTTAGTTTTTGATTGTTTGTTTGTTTTGCCAAGCCACACACCTTGTGGGATCTTGGTTCCCTGACCAAGGATCGAACCCGGGCCCCCTGCAGTGGAAGTGCGGAGCCCTAACCACTCAACCACCAGGGAATTCCCAGCCATTTCAACCTTTTAAAAAAAGAAACCATATTTCAATTTTTAAAATATGCACACTTTTTAAAAAAGTCACAAAACAGAGAGTATTTTGAAACAATCATTTGGTTAAATTTACTGAGGGAGGGGTGTTCTAGTTTCTGTATTTAATGAAAACAGGTTAAAATACATAGGCTTATAAAAGGAATTTGCAACTCTGGGATTTTTTCCCCCAAGAATAATTGCCTGAAGAAGAGTGGGGGACACAGTGCATGGATATCTTTATTGCTTAAGTTTGCTGTTTTCAGGAATTATGCACCACTAGCGTGCGAGACTGAGAGGCATCCCTTTATATACTAGCTTTAAATGTTGGTAAATCATAAACAAAAGACATAATTTACGTAGGGGAAAATGCATTCAACATTTTTGCCTGAGTAAAGTGTGCAGAAAATCTGCTTAAATGGGGCATATAATTTTTAATATCTCAGGCCTTTAATCCTCAGAAATGAATTAGGTATGATTAATGAGATGGAAGCTGGTGAATATTGAGTGTCTCATCATCAGACAATCAGATTTGAAATAACCTGAGAATGTGTATAAAGGTAGTCATTTCAGCTTTCTTTTAGTTAGTATTAGCATATATATTTTCCACTCTTTTTCTTTTACTGTGTTTGTATCTTTATGTTTATTTAAGTGTATTTCTTGTAGGCAGCACATAGGTGGGTCTTGCTTTTATCCAATCTGACCATCTCTGCCTTTTAATTAGGGTGTTTAGACCATTGACATTTGATGTGATTTTTGTTGTTGTTTTTTTATTTTTTTATTTTTTTTTGGCTGCATTGGATCTTCGTTGCTGCACATGGGCTTTCTCTAGTTGCAGCAAGCGGGGGCTACTCTTTGTTGTGGTGCACAGGCTTCTTATGGCAGTGGCTTCTCTTGTTGTGGAGCACAGGCTCTAGGCACATGGACTTCAGTAGCTGTGGCATGTGGGCTCAGTAGTTGTGGCTCGTGGACTCTAGAGCGCAGGCTCAGTAGTTGTGGCACGCAGGC
The DNA here is from genome assembly GCF_949987515.2 of Delphinus delphis. NCBI lineage: Eukaryota > Metazoa > Chordata > Mammalia > Artiodactyla > Delphinidae > Delphinus > Delphinus delphis. The sequence continues at coordinate 84,424,899 of NC_082691.1, forward strand.
TCAGTTGCTCCGCGGCATGTGGGGTCTTCCTGGACTAGGGATCAAACCTGTGTCCCCCACATTAGCAGGCGGATTCTTAACCACTGTGCCACCAGGGAAGTCCCTGATGTGACTATTAATATGGTTGAGTGTAAATCCGCCATGTTGCTATATGTTTTCTATTTTTCCCATCTACCCTTTGCTCCCCTTCTCCTATTTCTTTTGTACTAATTAAATATATTTTAATCATTTAGTTTTATCCCCCAATTGGCTTATTAGCCAAAAAATTCTTTCTTTTCTTTTCTTCAGTGGTTGTTTTAGGCACATCTTTAACTTACCAGAGACTACATTTATGTGATATTATGGCACTTCATATGTAGTATTAATCTTATAATAGTATACTTCTATATCTCCCCACCCATCCTTTGTATTATTGCTGTCATCCACTTTATTTTTGCATATAACTCAACAGTACCTTTTGATTTTATTTTATTTATTTGTTTGTTGTAAACTATTTTTATAGAAGCATCTTACATTCATTTTTTTAATTGAAATGTATTTGACATATGACATTATATAGGTTTAAGATATACAACATGTTGATTTGATACATTTATGTATTGCAGTATGATTACCATTCTCATATTAGCTCCTCTATCATGTCACATAATTATCTTTTATTTTTTGTGGTGGAAATAATTAAGATCTAGGCTCTTAGCAAGTGTGATGTTTATAATACAATATTATTGTTTATAATCACTGTGCTGTACGTGAGGTCTCCAAGTCTTATTTATCTACTAGTTGCAAGCTTAGACCCTTAAACAGCCTCTCTCATATTCCCCCACCTCCCAGCCTCTAGTAACCACCATTTACTCTCTGATTTAATGAGTTTAGCTTTTTTAGATTCCACATATAAGTTATATTGCACAGTATTTGTCTTTGTCTCACTTAGCATAATGTCCTTAAGGTCCATTCATGTTGTCACAAATGGCAGGATTTCCTTCTTCATTGCTGAAAAATATTCTATTGTATATACGTATATATCACATCTTTGTTATCCATTCATCTGTTGATGGGCACTTAAGTTGTTTCCATATCTTGGCTGTTGTGAATAATGCTGCAGTAAATGTGGGATTGCATATATCTCTCTGATATCCTGTTTTCATTTCCTTTGGTATATACTCAGAAGAGGAATTACTGTATCATATATAGCTCTATTTTTAATTTTTTGAGGAACCTCCATCTTGTTTTCCATAGTGGCTAAACCAATTTATATTCCTACCAATTTCTTGTTGAAAGAAATTGAGGAAGACACAAACAAATGGAAAGACATCCAATAGTCATGGGTCAGAAAGAATTAATATTGTTAAAATGTCCATACTACTCTAAGCCATCTATAGATTTAACACAATCTCTATCAAAATTCCAATGGCATTTTTCACAGAAAAAAAAAATCCTAAAATTTGTATAGAACCACAAAAGACCCTGAATAGCCAAAGCAGTCATGAGAAAGAAGAACAGAGCCAGAGGCATTACTCTTCCTGATTCCAAACTATAGTACAAAGCTATAGTAATTAAAACTGAATAATATTGCTATAAAAATAGACACATAGACCAATGAGGCATAATAGAGAGCCCAGAATAAACCCTCTCATATACAGTCAAAAAAATACTCAGTAAGGGAGCCAAGAACACCAATGGGGAAAGGATAGTCTCTTCAACAGATGGTACTGGGAAAACTGTATAAAGACATGAAGAAAAAAGAAATTATACTCTTATCTTACACCACTCACAGAAATTAACTCAAAATGGATCAAAGACTTAAACATAAGACCTGATATCATAAAACTCCTAGAAGAAAACACAGAGAAGGAACTCCTCAACATTGATCTTGGCAATGATTTTTTGAATATGACATCAAAGCACAAACAGTGAAAGCAAAACTGGAGTGGGACTGCATCAAACTTAAAAGCTTCTAACAGCAAAAGAAACAAGATGAAAAAGTAACTTACAGAATGGGAGAAAATATTTGCAAACCATATATTGGATAAGGGGTTAATAGCCAATATATATAAAGAACTCATACAGCTCAGTAACAACAAGGAAAACCAAATAATTCATTTTAAAATGAGCAGAGGAACTAAATAGACATTTTTCCAAGGAAAACATCCAAATGGCCAACAGGTATGAAAAGATGTTCAACATCACTAACATCAGGGAACTGCAAATCAAAACCACAATGAGATATCACCTCATATCTGTTAGAATGGCTGTCATCAAGAAAACAGGAGAGAAAAAGTATTGGCAAGGGTGTGCAGACTATAAACGTTTAGAGATCTAAATAATAAGAAAAAAAATCTTGCATTTATCCACATAGTTACCATTTTTGGTGTTCTTCATTTTTTTGTGTAGATCCATCTTTTCATTTTCTTTGTGCCTGAAGGACTTGCTTTAACGTTTCTTGTACTGCTGTATACCTATTTTTCTTCTATTTTGTGACATCCCTAGTTAATAGTTCATCTTGAATATTTATCCTCATATTTTGCTTAGTTCATTTTTCTCCTTTAACTTATCCTTTTTTTTAATACATGGAGATGGTCTTTTGTTGTGCTTCTTATAGTGTCTCTCAAACTGATTTGAATATGGACTTTTTTTTTTTTTTTTTTTTTTTTTTTGCGGTACGCGGGCCTCTCGCCGTTGTGGCCTCTCCCGCCGCAGAGCACAGGCTCCGGACGCGCAGGCTCAGCGGCCATGGCTCGCGCGCCCAGCTGCTTCGCGGCATGTGGAATCTTCCCGGACCAGGGCACGAACCCGAGTCCCCTGCATCGGCAGGTGGACTCTCAACCACTGCGCCACCAGGGAAGCCCTGAATATGGACTTTTTAAAAAATAAGATATCTGCCTGGAATACCCTTTGGAAAACCTAGGCCAGAGGATTGGGTTTCAGTGATGACCAAAGGCTCATTGTCAACCCAGTGAGAACACCTTGCAGGAATTAGCCCTGGATCTACTATTAATGTTTTTCTATTGATTTCTTAGATAATAGCATAGAGATTATGATAATCATGTATGTGGACATGTATTGAAGTATGGCAGGAATGAAGGCAATTTTGGTTTGTTGAAAAGAGAATGGGGCTTTGGAATCTATAGATCTGGGTTAAAATCCTAAATTTAGCCTTTGTTAGGCTGAGTAGCCTTTGGAGAGCCCTTAATCTATTTGTCTTCAGTTTCTTCATTGGTAAAATGGGTGGGATGACCCCCACTTGTATGGTTTTTTTTGTGAAGATCTAATTAAGATGTGTAAGGTATCTTACACGTCTTTACCCACTTTTATTGTTGTTCTGTATCATTTTAGACAAAAAGGAACAGCATTTGTTATAATGTTAGTAAATTGGGGAAGGGGCAAAGCAAACAGGGAAATTCAATGAGGATAGTTCTGAGTACATACAGATATATTATGTAGGATCAATGAGTTATAAACATTTTTTCCCTTGGATGTTCAGTCTCTTGGGGATAGGAAAGCAGTTCTTAAATAAGACTCCATATCCAGGTAAAAAACGTTTATACAAAAAAGGATGCTATAAACAATGCTGAAAATTAAGCTATAGACTGGGAGGGGATGTTTATAATATATATGATAAAAATGAATATCCCTGTTATATACAATATTTCTACAGATCAATAAGAAATAGACACACCATCCAATAGAAAGATGGGCAAAAGATATAAACTAGAATTACACAGATGAGAAATTACAAATGGCTATTAAAAATATGAAAAGATGCCCATCTTCACTAGTAATTAGAGAAATACAAATTAAACTGAGAGACCATTTCTGTCTCTCAGACCATGATATTGGAAAATTTTAAAAGATTAGTAATATTCAGTCTTGGCAAGGGTATTTAGAAATGGGTACATTCATACACAGATGATAGAAGAAAATTTTCTGCACCCTCTTTGGAAGACACTTTGGTAGTAGCTATTAAAATTAGAAATACTCTGACTCACTAATTCCAGTTTTTAGTATTTATCCTAGAGAAGTACCCACATAATCCACAAGGGCACTGGTACAAGAATTTTTTTACTGCAGCATTGTTTGTAATAGTGAAAAGTTGGAAACAGCAGAGTAACAGAGGAATGATTAAGTGATACTTAATCATTATATCATCAATGATACAATCATTGATGATAGTACACTCATTCAATGGAATATTACCCAGTGTTTAAAAAGAATGATGTACCGGGGCTTCCCTGGTGGCGCAGTGGTTAAGAATCCACCTGCCAATGCAGGGGACACGGGTTCGAGCCCTGGCCGGGGAGGATCCCACGTGCCATGGAGCAACTAAGGCCGTGCGCCACAGCTAGTAAGCCTGCGCTCTAGAGCCCGCAAGCCACGACTACTGAGCCCGTGTTCTGCAAGAGAAGCCACCGCAGTGAGAAGCCCGCACACCACAACGAAGAGTAGCCCCTGCTCGATGCAACTAGAGAAAGCCCGTGCACATCAATGAAGACCCAACGCAGCTAAAACTAAAAACAAATAAATAAACTATTTTAAAAAAGAATGATGTATCAGTAGATCTACATATTCAGTCATGGAAAGACATCCAGGATACTCTGGTAACTTAAAAAAAAAGTCAGCAAGCTGCTTTTTGTAGTATGATGATATATGACCATATTTGTATCAAACAAAAATAAACTGTGAATTTATCTGTTTGTAAATTCATAGGTAAAAGTCTGGAAGGATGAACTTTAATAATCACAGTCACTGCTGGGAAAGAATGAAGGGTGAATTTCACTTTTCATTCTTTATGTATTATTTGAATTTTTAATAAACATATTCATGAGTAACTTCTCCATTTTAAGCATACATAAATAAAAGTGAGATTATAAAAGTACTGAAGGAAGCCATCAGTGATTATTTTCTAACTGACATAAAACCCAGAATTCACAAAAGCAATACATTTGACTACATAAAAATTGACCTCCAAATAGGGAAAGAACGGGAGGAAGGGAAACTTTCATCTCCAATGGTTCTGAAATGATGGAATTTTCTGGCAGAATCCTGTATTTTTAATTCTAAAACATAGATTATAAAAAGATATGTGTGATATTTTAAAAATATTTTAAAATCTCTATGTGGATGGAGGAGTGAGATGACATTTTTATATATGCAGATGGGATTATAAACTGGTACAACTTCTCTGGAGGGCACTTTGGCAATAGAGAACATGTTATTCCCTTTGACTTATAATTTTACTTCTAGGAATTTAAAGAAAAAAATCACAGACATGTAAAAATTTAGATTTAGTGTTTGTTGCATTGTTATTCATATTTATAATATTATAAATTTAGAAACAACTTTATTTTGACAATACGGGTTTTTTAATAAACTAGGACACATTTATTCCATGGAAGACTAGCTACTTTAATAAAATGTTGTAGAAATACAAAATATATGCAACGTATATTATGTTGTTGAGTGCTTACTATGTACTAGATTTATTCTACCTCTTATCTATTATTATTTAATACTTAGAATAAGCCTGTGAGGTAAGCAGTTTGTTTCCATTTTATATATTAGGAAACTCAGGCATTGAGAGAGGTTAAATAACTTATCTAAAATCGCACAGTAAGTAGGAGAGCCGGGACCCAGTTGTTTGTCTGACTTCAAAACCCATGCTCTCAGTTACAGTATTTAATCATTTTATAGACATGAAATATGTAATAATATATTACATGAAAAAAGGTTATAACATGATCTCATTTTTTGCCTATAAAAATTTACCAGAAGGATACATTCTAAAATGTCAGCAATGATAATAATTGAGTGCTGGGACTATGATTGATTTTTGCCTCTTCTTTTGTTGTTTTCCACAGTGAACATGAGTGATTTTTATAATTGAAGTTTTTAAAAAGATATTCATTTCATAGGTGGATTAAAAAAATAATCCACCTATTATGAGGTGGGGTGGATTAAAAAAAATAATCATTCCCTTTTCCTTCCGTTTGTGAAGAGAGATATGTTTCTGAGTTTGGGTGTATCCACTCTTGATGTTGCCTGTAATTTCCTCTTGGCACTAGTTTATACAAGCTGGAAGGTTGAAATGGCAGTGTTATTCTGAGATCCAAAGATGTGAACAGATGAAAGGTCTTTAAATAATAACATTGTAACCATAGCTCAGTTTGTTCTCTAGATCTGGGACCATGGCCACTAGTAACAGGATTCAGAAACCAGAAGCACAGTACTTAGAAATTTACACAGTTAGCAATTCCCCAGGCCCATCTCTTAGCTTTTCACTAGAAAGTCCTCCTTCACCTATCTTTTCTCCCAATTCTTTTTTGTTAGTTTGAGGGTCTTTTTACCTGGGTGAAAAGAATTTAAACCAATCGAAAACAAATAGCTGTCTTTTGGGCCTGACTTTTTGTGTGTTTCTGTTGCCATGTAAATCAAATAAAGCTAGCTATGAGTAAACCAGCTGCTGCCTGAGCCTCACTCCCTGGAGGAAGGGAAGGAAAGGGTGGTGAAGGTAATAGGGAAGGACTAGAAGAAAGGGTAGAAATTGAGGGAGGAGAATATTGTGTTTACAATCTTGGTCTTGATTCTTGTCTCTTTGAGATTAGAATATGTTACCTATAGCTATTTGTTTTGGCCCTTTTTTCCCAGCAGCTGAGAGATGTTGCTAATAACTTTTTCTCTGTTTGCATGTTGGAAACGAGTTCATAGATTCTAAGCTGTCTTTCAGGACTGGAAAACCTAGGAAAAGGTTTATGGCATGACATAAAGTTAAGGATTTTTGGTTATATAGGGTTACACTTTGGGGATTGGCATAAAAAAGTAGTTCCAGAGTGTCTAATTAAATGTGCACTGGAGGCACTATGCAAAGATACATGTAGCTAGATGGTCAATCAATAACTTATAAGCATTTACTATTACAACTGGAGGGACAAGAACAGCTGAAGCCTAAAACATTTGGCACAGAAACTAGGTAAGTACTTAGAATCAGATAGTAAGATATTAATTTAAATTGTAAATATTGATTAGGGGTTAATGGAGGTAAACATAGGGTGATACATTATTGAGGGAAGAGAAAGAAAGCACATTGCAGTTACTCATTTAATCCAGATATGGAGAAAAAATCATGTTTTATCTGATCTGAGGAGACTTTGGAAACCGATCAGCATCAGACCCTATTGTGCCAACCAGCACTAAAATTAAACATTCTCATCCAGATGGTCCAGTTCATTCTTAAGCTAGAAGAGAGCAAAAGTTAAATAAGAAGTGTCATTATAATGACCTTAAGTCTCTAACTGGGCAGTAAGGTTGATAATGAACTTACATGTATTGATAGCCAAAAACTTTTTTTTCATGGCCTAGTCATCATTTCTTGTTGTTTCCTTATGCAAATACAAGTAATACATATATTTATCCTTATCCCCCTTTCTTACACCAAGGTTCACATAATATGAACCTTCATATGAAGGTTCACAAAAAAGCTTCCTCTTTTTTTTTTTTTTAACAGATATATCAAAACTCTGTTGATGGACATTTGAGTGGTTTCATATAGTTTTAAGCTGGAATTTTAGTAACTTTAAGTCCCTTTTATTAGCAATCCTACTTTGGGACCAGGCTACAGAAATTAATACATAGAAATCAGTTGAATATAAATGAAAAACTACAAATCCTGCTGTAGTTCTGATCTGGGCTAGGGAAAGATATCTGTATAACTTCATAGTTTTGCTCCCTTTATGCACCCTCACCCTACTTTGTTTTTCTTTCTTTATTACCATCTCTTTTTCTGGTGCCATTTGGTTTATTTTCTGTTTTTTAATTTTCTTTTCTTGGTTCCTTCTTGACCCTATCTGATAAACCAGCCTGTCTAACTGCTAGTTAAACCTTTGTTAGGAAGTTGTTAGACTTGCAGGTAACTTTTACATTTTACAGTTGCCAAAAGATAGCAGTTTTCAGTCCAGGTGAGGTTGGGATTCTTGCTGTCTTACTGAAAGTTCTGTAAGTCTTATTACTCAGATAATGCCCTCCTGTCATTGTTCCCCTGTTACCCAGGTACACTTAGTAGCAAATTTGCATTCTGTTGGTGATAATCTATACACACTTACCAACTGGCCCAGGAGGCTGGCACCATGCATTGCTGGAGGCTCAGCGGCAGTAGAGACAAGCAGGACTGGGAAATGCGCTTTAAATCCTTGAATTGGAAATAGGTCTGGGCTCTTTGGAGGGAAGCAGATAAAGCTGGTTGATTGATATTATTTTGGCTGCCCTTCTGCCACAAAGAAAGAGTGGAATAAAAAAGGAAGGAGAAGATACAAAGAGGTTTTGGTTACGGACAAAAAACACTACATTGAGAATCAAGAAGCATGGATTTTGATCTATATACTACTACTTGTTTGATCTGTAATTTGTTCTGTTTATTTCACTTCTCTGGACATAAGTTTCTACACCTATGAAATGAGTGGTTTGGAATTTTAACAAAAATATCTCTGAAATTCTAAGGCAAGGAAAAAAAAAGTAGAAAAAAAAGAAGTGAAGCAGAATATCAAGATTCTATATTGACTTCAAATAATATAAAGGGGAGAGCTTGTCTACTACTGTGTAACATCTATTATAGTTAGTATTGTTGCATAATAAATTACTGCCAGAATTTAGAGGTTTAAATTTTATTTATTTTATTTTTGGCTGCGTTGGGTCTTCATTGCTGCGCGCGGGCTTTCTCTAATTGCGCGGCGAGCAGGGGCTACTCTTTGTTGAGGCATGCGGGCTTCTTACTGTGGTGGCTTCTCTTGTTGCGGAGCACGGGTTCTAGGTGCGCGGGCTTCAGTAGTTGTGGCATGCGGGCTTAGTAGTTATGGCTCACGGGCTCTAGAGCACGGGCTCAGTAGTTGTGGCGCATGGGCTTAGTTGCTCCGCGGCATGTGAGATCTTCCTGGACCAGAGATTGAACCCATGTCCCCTGCATTGGCAGGCAGATTCTTAACCACCGCGCCACCAGGGAAGTCTGAAAAGTACTTTTAATTTATTATTTCTCTACTTCTGCATGTTTGAGAACGTTGGAGGTTAATGTAGCTATGTACGCTGTGGGACTTAAGAGTTAATTATAACCAACTGTTGGAACTATTTTCAAGAAAGTATCTCTTGCCACCTATTTGGGGGGCTCATGAGTAAGTATGTAGAATTCCATTTCACTGTTTCAAAACGATTGACCTACATTTTAAAAAGCGTTTTTTATATATATTTAAAATATATAAATGTATAAACTTCTTGTGCTCCATTCCAGAAAATATGTTGTATGTGTGCCTAATACTATACATTATTATGTCTTGCATTGTATACAAGTATATATTAACATATATATCTTGACAGTGGTTTTTTTGGGGGTTTTTTTTTGCGGTACAGGGGCGTCTCACTGTTGTGGTCTCTCCCATTGCGGAGCACAGGCTCCGGACGCGCAGGCTCAGCGGCTATGGCTCACGGGCCTAGCCGCTCTGCGGCATGTGGCATCTTCCCAGACCGGGGCACGAACCCGCGTCTCCTACATCGGCAGGCAGACTCTCAACCACTGAGCCACCAGAGAAGCCCTTGACAGTGTGTTTAAACTACATGTGTTGAAACCGCTTAATTTACATCCTTGCTCAATCAGTTATGTAAAATCCTTTTTCTTTTTCTCTGACCTCTGGTCCCCATTTCCTTTGTATAGGGAAGTACACTGTGGGAATACAAATTTCAAACACCTGTTTTGTTTTTTTCTAACCAATTTTCTATTTCACTGCATGCACATTGGATTAAAATAGCTTAAGGTAGCAAAACATTTTCCTTTTTACCAAAAATATACTTTTGTTATAAATAGAATGAGGAGAATAAATGAAAATATTAATCACATTTGTCGGTATTCAGTATTCCTCTGAATGGTGTTTTATTAGCCCATTTCTCTGTTTGTTATATCCCTGCAGTTTTTCCCCACTAGAGGGCACTAGGATATTGTTTGTTTTTAGTGGACTGCTCATAGTGAATTTGGAATTAAAACTTCCATATTTTTCTTATTTGTTCTACATTTTGTATGAATAAAATCGTTATCCTGAGGTCAGTCTATATTTGACCTACATGGACGATTATAGTACCTTCTGTGCTAGCCATTTTGACTTTGAAGACTATTTTGTGCTAAGTGCTTAAAGAAGAAAAAGAGAAGGAGGACTTGGCGAGATGGGAAAGAATTGGAATTTTTTGGACTCCAGTTATTACCTTTTCTTACTCCACAGAAGGTACTGACACCAAAGGAAAAAGGATAGGTACATGTAGGTCAGTGCAACAGAATAGAGAGTCCAGAAATAGATACACATGTAGACAATGAATTGAGTTTTGACAAAGAAGCCAGAGGAAATCAGTGGGGAAAGGATCTTTTTTTAATCAAATGGTACTTGAACAATTAGATATCCGTTTGGGAGAAAAGTGACCTTTTACCTTTATTTCATTCCATATGTAACACTTAACTCAAAATGGATCATAGACTGTAGAAGAAAACAAAGGAAAAAATCTTCATGACCTTGGGGCAAGCAAAAATTTCTTATTTCTTTCTATTTCTTTTAAAGTACATAGTTAAGTAAATAAAAAGCATAGCCACAGAATGGGAGAAAATATTCACAATACATATACCAGACAAAGGACTGGTATCTAGAATACATAAAGAACTCTTAAAACTCAATAATAAGATACACAATTTAGTCTTTTAAATGGACAAATGATTTGAACAGACATGCCTCAATAGATGCTAAACAAATGCCAGTAAGCACGTAAGTTGCTCAACATGATGAGTCATTAGAGAAATGCAAATTAAAACCATAGTGAGATACTATATACGCTACTAGAATGGCTAAAATTCAAAAGACTGACAATACCTAGTATTGATGTGGATGTGGATCTGTTGTGATGCTCATACATTACTGGTGAATAACAGTTTTCCAGTTTGTCATGAATTTAATATATACTTACCAAATGACTCAGCAGTTCTACCCCTACCTTTGTCTTTACCCAAGAAAATGAAATCCTATGTTCACACAAAGACTAGTACACTGATGTTGATAGCAGTTTAATTCATAATGGCCCCAAACTGGAAAAACACCAAATATCCATCAACAAGTAAATGGATAAACTAAAGTACATCCATGTAAAGGAGTACTACTTAGCAATAAAAGAGAATGAACTACACATGGAACAATGTGGACGGATCTCAAAAATATTATGCTAAGTGAAATAACCTAGACACAAAAGAGTATATATATTTATGATTTCATTTATATAACATTCTATAAAAGGCAAATCTCTCTATAGTGACAGGAAACAGATCAGTGGTTGTCTAGGGCCATCGTGGTGGTTGTGGTGAGCCAACTGCACGGGAGAAATAGACAAACAACTGAGTTAACCAAAAAATTGCAAATTATGAAGGAAAGAAGGCATAGGGAGCATGTACAAAGGCCCTAATTTGGAAAAGAAGGTTGGTTTTTAGTGGAGTATTTTTAGGCAGAGGCTAAATGATGAGAGATGGGGTTGGAAAGATAAGTAAGGGCCAGATCATGTGGAAAGAGTCAAGTCCTCAAGAACTTGAGATGGAATGGACTGTAGAGCACATGGTGAGACCCTTATTTCAGTAAAAGTGGGGAAGAAGGTGAAGCTGGGGCAAATGAGCTAGGCCTGGTGATGGGAATGTAAGTTTGTATCAGATATTTTCCTCCCCTTCTTTTTTTTTTTTTTTTTTTTGCGGTACGCGGGCCTCTCACTGTAGTGGCCTCTCTCGTTGCGGAGCACAGGCTCCGGACGCGCTGGCTTAGCGGCCATGGCTCACGGGCCCAGCCGCTCCGCGGCATGTGGGATCTTCCCGGACCGGGGCACGAACCCGTGTCCCCTGCATCGGCAGTCGGACTCTCAACCACTGCGCCACCAGGGAAGCCCCCTCCTCTTCTTTTTATTCTCTTTATCTATATAAGATAAGGCTGTCACTTGAAAGTGAGGGTAGAAGTTTGAGGGGACTAACATGAACTATTCTTCCTGGGAGGGGACAGAGGGAGTACTTACCACTAAAGAAACTTCGTAAGATGACTGAGGTGCTATTGATGCTCATTTGAGTTTGGGGAAGGTGAATTTAAAGTGAAACTAGTCAGCTTGGTCACGTGGTTTTTCTCTTGCAAAAATTAGCAGCTTGGGGCCAAACATGAAGTAGATAGATTAGTAGGGGTCATCAGGACTGAGGTTTTTGCCTGGCAAAAATAATGAAGGGAGAGAGGGAATTAAGTTATTTATGAGTCACTTTCAAGATGGGCTAGGGAATCTAGGCTAGACAAGAAGGGAAGTGAAACTAAAAAAAGGGTTGATGAATTGTGAGAAATGATGTCATTGGACAAAGGACAGAATTTTATGAATTGGGGCTACTTCTGCAAATGAAATGGCAGGTTAAGAGGAAGTGGTCTTAGGGTGACTTTGGGGTTTCTGAAATGGAGGTCCATTTATTGGGATAGAGAATTTGGGAGGAAGAGGAACAGTTTCGGTTAAATGATGAATTCAGTTTTGGACAGGCTGTTTGAGGAACCCATGGGGTGTATAAGTGGAGATGTCCAAAAGGCATTTGGATATACAGATCTGAGAGATTTGGGCTTTCAGTAGAGATTTAGGAGTTATTAGCACATAGAGGATAACTGAAACGTGGTGATGGGAGAGATTATCAGGGGGAATTTGTGAGGTAAGAGAAGGGGAGGGTGTGTGGTTTCCTTTTTTCAGAACCAGAATGGTTGTGGTGGTGGTTGGTGTTTTGCTTTGTTTTTTCCTTCAGTCTTCTGTCTCCTTTTCCAAGTGAGTCCTAGCAAATACAACATGGAATGGTGGTAATAGCAGAGTTTAGGTCCTGGCTTTGCCACTTCCTACTGTATGCGTTGATCAAGTTTCTGAGTTATAATTTTCTGGTCTATTAAAAATAACTGCATCAAGAAAATAAGAAGACAAGCCACAGACTGGGAGAAACTATTTGCAAAAGACCTATCTGATAAAGGACTGTGACTCAAAATACACAAAGACCTCTTAGACTCAACGATAAGAAAACAAACAACCCAATTAAAAAATGGGCAAAAAACCTTAACAAAACCTCACCAAAGAAGATATACAGATAGCAAATAAGCATATAAAAAGATGTCTCATATCATTGGCATCAGGGAAATGCAAATTAAAACAATGAGATCCCACTCTACACCAATTAGAATGGCCAAAATCAAGAACACTGACAACACTGGATGTCAGTAAGGATATAGAGCAACAGGAACTCTCATTCATTGCTGGTGGAAATACAAAATGGAACAGCCAGTTTGGAAGATAATTTGGCAACTTATTACAAAACTAAACGTACTCTTACCATACAATCCAGCAGTTGTCCTCCTTGTTATTTATCCAAATGAGCTGAAAACTTATGTCCACACACTGATGTTTATAGCAGCTTTACTCATAATTGCCAAAACTTGGAAGCAACCAGGATGTCCTTCAGTAAGTGAATGGATAAATTATGGTACATCTAGACAGTGGAATATTATTCAGCACTAAGAAGAAATGAGTCATCAAGCCATGAAAAGACACAGAAGAACCTTAAATGAATATTACCAAGTGAAAGAAACCAATCTGAAAAGGCTACATACTGTATGATTCTAACTATATGACGTTCTGTAAAAGGAAAAACTATGGAGACAGTAAAAAGATCAGTGGTTGCCAGGAGTGGAGGGTTGAGGAGATGAATAGGCAGAGCATAGAAGATTTTTAGACCAGTGAAAGTATTCTGTATGATAGTATAATGGTGGTAGATACATGTCATTATACATCTATCAAATCTATAGAATACACAGCCCCAAGAATGAACCCTAATGTAAAGTTTGGACTTCAGGTGATAATGATGTGTCAACATAGGTTCATCCATCATAACAAACGTACCACTCTGGGACTAGATGTTGATAGTGGAGGAGGCCGTGTGTGTTAGAAGGGGGGGGATACATAAGAACTATCTATATATTCAATTTTGCTGTGAACTTAAATTGCTCTAGAAAATAAAGTCTATTTTTTAAAAAACTAGCTGTAATAAGAAATTGCATGGAGACATGGTAAATAACTCAGGACTACTGGTCTAAACTTGAAATCACTTAGTAAATACTGTAGGATTCATTGGTCTTTATTTGCAGTTATTTGCTGCTGCTTAATGGGAAGGTTTTGCTTCCCTTCCTCAACTTTCACCACTCCGTCAAGTTTTTTTACAATGATAGTGAACAATTACACTCCTTGGAAAGATTTAATTATAGCCTAATGAGTGTATAGATATAAATGTCTGGATTTTTATATTGCCAGGGGAGAAATGATGGAAAACATCCAACACCAATAATTAAAAGAAGTTTATTTCACTAAATAAGGAATATTTGAATCTTCTTTCAGTTGTTTTTTTTAATTTTTATTTATTTATTTTGGCTGTGTTGGGTCTTTTGCTGCGCGTGGGCTTTCTCTAGTTGCGGCGAGCTGGGGCTACTCTTCGTTGCGGTGCACGGGCTTCTCATTGCCGTGGCTTCTCCTGTTGCAGAGCCTGGGCTCTAGGTGTGTGAGCTTCAGTAGTTGCGGCGCGCAGACTCAGTAGTTGTGGCTCCGCAACATGTGGGATCTTCCTGGACCAGGGCTCAAACCCGTGTCCCCTGTGTTGGCAGGCAGATTCTTAACCACTGCACCACCAGGGAAGTCCCTCAGTTGTATTTTTTACCCTGTTTACTTTTACATCCAAGTACCATTTTATACTTCAGAGCTTTTCAAATAAATACTATACATTAATCTACTTTGAGTACCAGGGCCTCCCTCCCCTATGGATTCCAAAACAATTTCTGAAAAGATGGAAAAGGGGTGTTGAGTTATACCCATGTATACAAGTAAGCCTGAAAAACTAAGGTGAAGTAGTTGGCTAGTTTCTGACTGGTAGATACACTCCCCTCCTTTCTTATTGCATCCAGATTTTGGGGTGGGGTGAGTGGCAAAAGTCATTTTTTTTCCAAAAAAGAGAATAATAACTAATACTTCCAGACATTTATCCTATAGATGTTCTCACACATGTATGAAATATCATATAAAGATGAATATTCATTATAGTATTATCATGGTGATATGCAAATAGCAAAAGGTAGGAAATGATCTAAATGTCCATTGGTAGGGGACTGGTAAATAAATATTGGTACACCTATAGAATAGAATAATGTTCAGGAGTTTAAAAAAGTGAGGCAGCTCTATAAATACTGATATGGAACAATCTTTAAGGTAATGTTGGCAGGGGAATGTTTATGTATGACATGCTACTTTTGTTGTTGTTGTTTTGGGCCGCACTGCGCAGCATGCGGGATCTTAGTTCCTTGACCAGGGATTGAACCCACACCCCCTGCAATGGAAGCAGGGCTTCCTAACTGCTGCACTGCCAAGGAATTCCTGACATGTTACTATTTGTGTAGAAAAAGAAACAAAAATACTCACACACAGGGACTTCCCTGGTGACGCAGTGGTTAAGAATCCACCTGCCAATGCAGGGGACATAGGTTCGAGCCCTGGTCTGGGAAGATCCCACATGCCACGGAGCAACTAAGCCCGTGTGCCAGAACTGCTGAGCCTGCACTCTAGAGCCCGCGAGCCACACTACTGAGCCTGCGTGCCACAACTACTGAAGCCCACGTGCCTAGAGCCAGTGCTCTGCAACAAGAGAAGCCACTGCAATGAGAAGCCTGTGCAGCGCAAGAAGAGTAAACCCCACTCGCCGCAGCTAGAGATAAGCCCGCGTGCAGCAACGGAGACCCAATGCAGCCAAAATAAATAAATTAATTAATTAATAAAAAATACTCATACAAACATATATGTACCTAGATTTACGTCTTAGCTCTGCCTCTTATAAGTGTAATAAGTGTAATCTTGAGTCAGTTACTTAACCTATTTGCTTATATGCAAAAGATGGCTCTAGAAGAATGCGCAAGTAGGAGAATTTCCCTCTAGCGTGGATAATCTAGTGCTGAAGGAAAGGGACAGAAAGAGAGACTTACTCTTCACAATATAATCTTTATGTCTCTTGAAGTTTGTGCCATGAACCTTTGTTACCTAGTGAAAAACAAATGAACAAATCAAAAAATAAAACCTAGATTTAAAAAACCTATCTTTAGGACTGTCCTGAGGATTAAATGAGTCATGTATATAATCTCTTGCAGTGCTGCTTGGCATATAGTAAATGTATATACAATAAATGATAGCCTTTGTTCTTGTTTTTTTCCCTCCAATTCCATAATTACTGTTTGGAGGATTTATTGTCTTCACCTAGGCCTAAGTGAATTCAGATTGTCAATCTGAATAGATCTGTGAACTCTTTGAAATTGTATACCAAATTTTGTGTAAGCAGACACCAAACACTGTAGATTCTAGAGAGAGGGTATGTGACTTTCATCATATTTTCTAAGGAGGGTCGCATGGCCCTAAAAAAATTAAGACACGTGATCTAAGCCATTTTGCTATTTTCTGTTTCCTTCCACCAGAAAATACTCTGCTGTCAGTTTTCTCTTTATAACTAGTATCTTTTTTCTTGTTGTTGCTATTAAAAACATGAAGCCGTAAAGCACCATGACAGTTTGGAGACTTACAGAGTTAGGTATAACTTATTATTTCTTCAAGTCCCAAATCTAATATTATTTCCTCAGTGAAGCCTTCACAGATCTCATAGGTGTTGAGCTGTGTTCCTGCAGCTCTTTGGTTGTTATTGTAATCTCTCTTGCTACTGAACTTTAGGCCTTCCAAGGTAGAGGCCATATATTTTCAATAAATATATATTGAATACCTGTATGTATCAGATATTATGCTAGGTGAACAATACAGATAAGGTCCCTGCCCTCTTAAAGCTTAAATTCCAGAATGGGGAGGGGAAAAAAAAAAGTAATTTCAGATAGTGATAACTGAAGAAAATAAAATAAGGTAGTGGTTCAGAGTGATGGGAGCAGGGCCAGATAGGATGATCAGGGAAGGCCTTGAAGAGGTGACATTTGAGCTGAGACCTAAAGGATGAACTTGGGTTGTGTATAAAATGTTTTATACAACTCCACGCACTTACACACTTACAATCTTTTTTTTTTTTTTTTTTTTGCGGTACGCGGGCCTCTCACTGTTGTGGCCTCTCCCATCGCGGAGCACAGGCTCTGGACGCGCAGGCTCAGCGGCCATGGCTCACGGGCCTAGCTGCTCCGTGGCATGTGGGATCTTCCCGGACCGGGGCACGAACCCGTGTCCCCTGCATCGGCAGGCGGACTCTCAACCACTGCGCCACCAGGGAAGCCCCGCACTTACAATCTTGATTGTGTTCTTTGTCATTTTCTTCAGGTTACCTTAGAATGGTAATTGCTAATTGAATTTAGTTTGCACACACATTCTGTATTTATTTGTGTTCAGCTATAGTTCTTCTGCTTTCCCTTTCTTTCCTTAAGAGTGAGCTCTTGAGCTGACTTTTTTGAATCTAGGAAGAACTTTATTCTTTGTCTGTCTGTGTTTTAACTTGATACCCAGGATTTTATAAACAGAGTACCACCATCCCTAGACATTCCTCCTTGGGTGTATGTGCTGTGTATTACTTCATTTCACTCTCTCAGTAAGTAATACGTTTGAAGCAAGTCTCATTGTAAGTACTAGGGATATGTTAGTCACCATAATAGATGATCTGGGAGTTCTAAACAGTAGTCAGTTTAGAGATTTCCCAAGTATTTTGACAAAAGTAAAAATTTTTACCATAGAGAATCTAGTTCTCCCAAAGTTAGGTTGCACCTGGAAAAATGTCATGCTCTCTTTTTGCCCTGTGTTGGGTAGCACAATGATGACCTTCAAATCACTCTTGAGAGCTAACATGGTCCCACAATCAGAATATCCTTGATAATTTTGATGACTACCTTAAGAAAATGGCCCTCTGTTGCACTGGTTAGTCAGAGAGGTAGGTTTCCGTTTCTTGAATTAAAGGGCCTCATTGAATGGGTGGGTCAGAGTACATTTTCCTATAAAGAGACTAAGTTCCCTGGATTCTACACTGAACTGTGGGACAAGTAGATAAGTAGTTGAGTAGAGTTGTTGACTATCAGAATTTAGAACCAGTTTTCTCCTAAGATTCCTTTGTTGCATAAATCCCTTAGCGAGGATCTCTTTATGAATGCCTATGCTTCTATTTTCTTGACAGAAAAAGAGAGAAAAAAAAAGCAGAACAGCTCAGAATCAGGTCTCAATCACTGGATCTCTGGGCTTTCAGATTGCACCGGCTGCCCTGTTTCCTGATAGGTTTGGGATTTCCACCATGAAGGTCATGTAGATTTTTTTCTTTCTCTCCTTGTCAGGTACCTATCTGAATTAGAATTAAAGGAGAGTCTTATTATTTTTAGAACAGCAGGCCCCATTACTGTCTACTAATTATTTCAACAAAATTTATAACTCCTGAGTAGACTCTACCTCTAATCCTAAAGGTTTGTCTTTCTGTTTTATTCAGTTTTTAATTTGTGGTTTTTCTGGAAGAGTTTGATGCCAAAATATTGGCTCTCTGTACACCGATGCCAAAGTGAGATACAGAGACAGAGTTTTGGAAGAGAAAGAAAGAGTAGCTTTATTCTTTGCCAGACAAAGAAGAAACAGCGCAGGCTAATGCTCTAAGAACTGTGCCCCTCTCCCTGGGAAATAGGGAGAGGTCTTATAGACAGGACTAGCGGTCATGGGTAGGTGATAAGGATCAAGGCAGTAATGGGCTTGCATTCTTCTGATGGATTGGTGGTGAGGTAAGTAGGAGTCAGCATCATCAGCCTTCAGGTTCCAACTGGTCTGGGGTCTAGGTGTTTGTGGACAGCATACCATCATTAATCGTTGATCATCAACTTCTCCCACCTGGAGGGGGTTTCAGTATCTGCAAAACAGCTCAAAAATATCTTCGTGTGTATCCATTGATGGGGAACCAGGACCTTGCCCCCAGGCTGCACTATTGTTTCTCTTGACTCTTTGTTTCTCCATTGTCTTGCATCCCCCTCCCTTCCCTAATTAACAACTGCTTGAATCTGCCAGTTGGAAGTTGGGGAAGGTCATGGAGGCTAAATGAAGGCTATTTCCTGTGATCAAAGAAATGGGGGACACAGAAAGGCTTTGTGCCCAGGAGCCCCACAGAGCCCTGCTCTGTATCAATCTCCCCTTTTCTTTGAAACTCCCCAATCTTGAGGAGAACAGGTGTTGGACAAGGAAGGAATAATCATTTTGGATAGGGATGTTAATCATAAACTCAGCAGAGGCTCGGTTTTAAGGGGACTCAGTTTTAATCCCCACTTCGGTTTTATCTTTCCCAAAATCTTTTAGGGAATGGGGCAATAAACATGCTAACTACTTCCTGCTGAGATAGGGCATAGTCCTGCCTAAATTTGGGGGAATAGATAACGAATTAGAAATATTTGAGTTCCAAGTCCTGGATTCGAGTTTTACATGATTAAGATCTCAATCCCTTGTTCTACCATTTTGGTGCAGCAAAACCAGTTAGAGATAAGAGGAGTGATAACTAGAACTTTAGTAGAAAGAATAGATCTCATTTCTTTAGGAATTCAGGAGCATAAGTCTGAAGCCCAGTCTAGAACCAGAACTTCAGAGAGACTTGTTTTAGCCAGCTGTTTTCAAACCATTCCCTGTATGGGGAAAACCCATCAAGGCAATCCTGAAGACCCAGAAATAGGAAGCTGACCACATATCTAGCAGTTAGAATTATCGAAAGAATCAGCATATGAATCTATAGGTAGAAGGTATGAGAAAGAAGAAAACAGAACTTTCATTCCACTTGTTGGAACAAATACTTAAAGTTTCCCAAAGGGTGAGATGTCTGCTTTTCGGGAGGACACTTGCTGGCTGTAGGCAGGCTTGGTTGGTCAGTTTCTGGTAATCTTCTTACTCTGGTATGATGTACCCACGGTTATACTCCATCCAGGTTTAGAGAGGCGTGAGTAGTAAGAAGAACCTCATAGGATCCCTTCCATTTTTCTTCAAGCTGTTGCTCAGGTCATTGCTCTTTTTCACACTTTCAGCAGCACCTGGTCTCCTGCTTTGAATGGAGGTCAGGTAGCTTCCAGGTGAGGGGGAGACCTGTGGAACACAAACTCACACGTAGCAGTTCAGAATTGTCCAGTCTGTTGAACATACTGTTTAATTTTTACCTCCTGTGTTAGAAATGTTCCTCTTTTTACTCTTAGGAGCTAAGAGTGGTCTCCTCTGTATAATTTCATAAGGGCTCAATCCTAGCCCGCTTCTAGGGGCCACCAGTATACAGAGGAGAGCAACTGGAAAGACCTTGTCCCATTTTAGATGAGTTTTTTTCTTTCATAGCTTGGCGAGAGTTTTCTTAATGATGTCCTTAAGAAGGGTTTTTGTCACTTCTGATGCTTTTTCCATTTTGGCTGGAAAGGCCTCTATTCAACCTTGATCCAGGTGTAATCCTCTCAAGTCTTTAGCCAAAATCTCATTGAAGAATATAGGGAAATTTTTAAATCCTCATGGAGTCTGACATAGCTCAGAAAATTCAAGTTTGCAGCAATACAGGAATGAATGCATCTGAAATCACATCCGAAATGGTCACCTAGTTTTACCATCATTACTCCATTTTGACTTTCAAATGCATTTCCCTCCTCAATGTTAAAGCAGATGTCACTGTTAATGATTTCACTGCTTTTCTAGATATGGGAAAATGCAAGAATCTGAGCTCATAAAATCTTCTCCTGAAAGAATCTATCTGAAGGCCTGTTCTGTCAGTTTTTCCCAGAGCACAGAGTGCCTCATTCCTTATCTCCACCCTGAACTCCTTTCAGAGGGTGCTGAAAGTCAGCAGCTGTAGCAGCACATGATTTAATCTTTGTAGAGGTAGATGGCAAGTGCCAGTTTCCTGTCTGCAGGGCCCCTTCATGGTCATAAATTCGACCATGGTTTTGGGGCATTTCATGACCATTTTGTCCCACAGTACTAGGAATGCTCATTCCCAGGTCTGGCGAAGATTTTGCTGATAGACCACTCAATGTGCTATTACTGGACTAGGCCTTGTGAGTAACAAAAAGTCTGTGGACCACCTGTCTTACTAGTCTCTTGTGGTTCAGGAAAATATTCCCTCTTGTTGCTTCTTCCCATATCTAGAGCTACACTATTAAAATCATTGATCGTACATGGAACTATATATCATCATTTTCTCAGAGGCTCAGTCACACACTGGTAATGTAAGAAACAACAATTTTGTAAAACAGGCAAAATACAACTAAAATAGCTAGGAGTATTAGTAAAGTCATAAGTAAGAAGCCAAGAACTTCCATTAGGTGTGGCCCAGTATGTCCAGATTGTCTGACTTAGTGTGTTCTGTACCAATCCTTATCTTTAAGGGAAATTATATGTTGGCACTGTCCATAAGGCACCCAGCTTAATTTCCTAATGTTGCTAGCCTGATTATCCTTAATATGATTTAATTGTTCTCAACATAGAGGGGCATTTAAATTTAAATTACCATAGTTTGGTGTTAACTACATAAATCCATCCCATAATTGTGGGAGGTTTTATTCCTTGGCTGAAATTTTGCTTGTTGCTCTGAACTTGAGTAATAGAGGAAAATTCATATTTATGGCCAGGGTCAGAGCAGCCATTATTAATTGGCCGGGTGAGGGGATTCCATCTAGTAATATCAATAGTGGCCTGAACATGACTATAATTTTTCTTTTAAAATAAATTTCCTGGGATTTCCCTGGTGGCACAGTGGTTAAGAATCCGCCTGCCAATACAGGGGACACGGGTTCGATCCCTGGTCCGGGAAGATCCCACAAGCAGCAGAGCAACTAAGCCTGTGTGCCACAACTATTGGGCCTGCAGTCTAGAGCCCATGAGCCACAACTACTGAGCCGGCATGCCACATCTACTGAAGCCTGCGTACCTAGAGCCTGTGTTCTGCAACAAGAGAAGCCCCTGCAATGAGAAGCCCGTGCACTACAACGAAGAGTAGCCCCCGCTCACCGCAACTAGAGAAAGCCCGCACGCAGCAATGAAGACCCAACGCAGCCAAAAATTAAAATTAATTAATTAATTAATTTTTAAAAAGAAACAAAATAAATAAACAAATTTCCTAAGAGCCAACCAATTAGAGCCTTGGAGTGGAGAAATCCATCCCGGTAACCCAGAAGTACTAGACACAGGTAATTGGCCACAAAATCAACAATTGGATTGATTTTTTTTTTTTCAATTTTTTTTTTGCGGTATGCGGGCCTCTCACTGCTGTGGCCTCTCCCGTCGCGGAGCACAGGCTCCGGACTTGCAGGCTCAGCGGCCATGGCTCACGGGCCCAGCCGCTCCTCAGCACGTGGGATCCTAACAGACCGGGGCACGAACCTGTGTCCCCTGGATCGGCAGGCGGACTCCCAACTACTGCGCCACCAGGGAAGCCCCTGGATTGATTTTTAAAACTAGTATAGGATCATGCCTATGATAGAAAAACATTTGATTCATATGCAGAGATCCAAGAAGTCAAGAAGACATTATAAATGATCATACGAGTCAGGTCGAGAATCTTGGGCAAGCTGTCTACTCCTGATGTCGTCTTCTAGCCCTGGTATGAGTGTACTTTCTCCTCTGTTTGAACATTGTTTTAAGGTGATTTTTGAGGTCAGCTGTCCTCTCTATAGGCCAGTCCAGTGCAGGGACCGAGCAGGGCCCTTTGTGAGTGGAAATTAATCCAAGAGTCAATTCCTTTCAGTTTCACTGTGCATGAGCTAGTTAAGAGTACCTGATAAGGGTCCTTCCGTCCAGGTTGGAGATAGTCCTTTAAATTATGTCTTTTCCAGTATGCATAATCCCCTGATTGCAGGTCTTGGGGCATCTGATCTTCATCCAAAGATAGATTACTGAGATAAGCTGCAGTAACAAACTTAGAAAGTGTCCTTTAATAATTCAGTTAAAGTTTACATTAATATAACAGCAAGGAACTATCTGAGTCTTAGTAAATACAGACCTCCATTATCAAAACTGGGATTTAACATTCATTGAAACATCTTTTTCTCTCTAAAATTACCCTCATTTCTACCAAATACAATCAAATTAAGACTAATTTGTTTGCAAAATAAGCCTGGTCTCAAACACTTGGCCTGATTTACATCAGTGGTCCCCGGCCTTTTTGGCACCAGGGACCAGTTTCGTGGAAGACAATTTTTCCATGGACCAGGGAGGCAGGGGGAGGGTTTCAGTATAACTCAGGCGCATTACATTTATTGTGCACTTTATTTCTATTATTATTACATTATAATATATAATGAAATAATTACACAACTCACCATAATGCTGACAGGCGGAGCTCAGGTGGTAAGGCGGGCGATGAGGAGAAGCTGTAAATACAGATGGAGCTTCGCTCGCTTGCCCGCCGCTCACCTCCTGCTGTGCAGCCCGACTCCTAACAGGTCACGGACCAGTACCTGTCTGTGGCCCAGGGGTTGGGGACCCCTGCTTTACATGATCTACTTAGTGCCACTTATTTTTGTGCTTTTTCTTGGTGATTTCACTGTTTAAAATGTCCCCCAAATGTAGTGCTAAAGTGCTGTCTAGTGTTCCTAAGCACAAAAAAGGCTGTGATGTGTTTTACAGAGAAAAATGTCCATTAGATAAGCTTCATGCAGCCATGAGTTATAGTGCTGTTGGCTGTGAGTTCAGTGTTAATGAATCAACAACATATGTTAAGTAAGGTGTCTTTAAACAGAAACATATAAAACAAGGTTATCTGTTGATCATTTGACAAAAATGTGATCAGAGACTCATAGGAGCCTAGCCCTGTATTTCCCATAGGACCAATGCTTCAGTGTTGGCTAATTCAGTGTTTGTCGTGACTTTATTCGAATATAACTACCGTGAATAGTGAGAATCTACTGTATTTTTTATATTCTTTACTTCAATGACATTAAAGTATCTTACAGACATTAGCTCAGTCATCAACACAACTTTCAAAAACTGGCTGCTAGACAGTAATTTATTTGTTATATGGAGGATGTGGGGGGCAATCCACATAGTAGGTTTTCTTTAATGTTCAGATTCTAGGACAATTCTTCCTTCTTATAAGGAATCTCTTAAATATATTATATCCTGACCTTGGATGTAAAAAGATCTGTTTCCTAATCATAATTATGCTTGATTGATTTTGCTTTGAAACTCATCAGAATATTCCCTATTTGGCTTTCATGGGAAAAAGTGAAAAGATGAAAGAATTTTGGAAAGCAATTAGAACTTTTTGGCAGTAAATTGTCAGGTAGGGAAAAATAATCATAATGGTTATTATCACAAACATAAAAGCGGTAATGATGTAAGTTGCTGAGTGCGTAGAATTTGAATGTACTATGTTGAACATGGCTTCTCATATACATATATATTATAGGAACATCTCTCTCCTTCAACTCTGGATTCAGATCTTTGTCTAGATCTTGCTAGTTCTTCCTTTATGTAATTTCTCAAATGTTTCCTTTCTTTTTCATTCATGTAATAGCAATCTGGAAATACAGACTTTAACCATCTTCAAGTTGACCTTAAAGTTGCCCTCATTTCTTTCAGCCACATTCTCCCTTGAATGCATCTTACTTTAGCATATTTTTATCATATCATTCTGCAGAGATATTACTGCCCTACTTAGAAACTTTCAGTGGCTGCTAGTTGTCTGTTTTTTTTTTTTAATTTTCCAAATGTAGATTTTCAGTGGATTTATTTATTTATTTTGATAAATTTATTTACTTTATTTTTTGCTGTGTTGGGTCTTTGTGGCTGGACACGGAGTTTCTCTACTTGTGGCGCTTCTCATTGCGTTGGCTTCTCATTGCGGAGCATGGGCTCTAGGTGCACGGGCTGCAGTAGTTGTGGCTCACGGGCTGTAGAGCGCAGGCTCAGTAGTTGTGGTGACGCGCCCAGTTGCTCCGCGGCACGTGGGATCTTCCCGGACCAGGGCTCAAACCTGTGTCCCCTGCATTGGCAGGCGGACTCAACCACTGCGCCACCAGGGAAGCCCTATTTATTTATTTTATTTATTTGTCTTTCTTATTTATTTTGTTCTGGCTGCAGCACATGGGATCTTTGTTGAGGCAGGCGGGATCTTTTTTGTTACAGCGTGCAGTCTGCTCGGGTTTCTCTGTAGTTGCGGTGTGGCGCATGGGCTTCTCTCTAGTTGTGGCATGTGGGTTTTCTCTCTCTAGTTGTGGCACACAGGCTCCAGGGTATGTGGGCTCTGTAGTTTGTGGCACCTGGGCTCTCTCGTTGAGGCACACGAGCTCAGTTGCCCTGCGGCGTGTGGGATCTTAGTTCCTTGACCAGGGATCGAACCCACGTCCCCTGCGTTGAAGGTGGATTCTTTACCACTGGACCACCAGGGAAATCCCAAGTTGTCTGTTTTTAAATTACTATAAAACAATTGTCTCTTAATGCTTTTCAGTTCTCCTACAGCTGTTCCTCCCCATCTACCTTTTTTTTTTTTTAATTTTTGGCCGTGCTGCGCAGCTTGCGGGATCTTAGTTTCCCAAACCCGGGCCATGGCAGTGAAAGCACGGAATCCAAACCACTAGACCACCAGGGAACTAGCCCCCCAAACACCTCCCTTAATTGATGTTATGTCATGACTCATTGTTGGAGGGCAGGAACCTCTTAGATGTGAATTCCCTCATCTTATTACCATCATCTGTAAATTTGCTACATCTATTCTTTTTTCTTTCTATAACAGAGGAAGAAGTACTTGTGCCCTGGATCCCATTCTCTCTTTTCTTCTGAGACTTTTCTTCTTGATTTACCCCTAAGGTTGTTAAACTTGGCAAAAACAACAACACATTGCACAGTTAAATTTGAAATTCAGATAACCACAAATAGTTTTCAATATAAGCATGTCCCATGCAATATTTGGGACACATTTATGCTGAAAAATTATTTGTTGTTTATCTGAAATTCGAATATAACTGGATGTCCTGAATTTTATCTGGCAACCCTATTTACCCCTCTCTTTACTTTATTTACACTTCTAAACGCACACACATTCATACACACCCATAGACGCACACATTTTTATCCTCCCCCTCTGTTGGGTCATTCCTTTCAGAGTTCAGTCAAGCTTTAGTAAACATCTTGTGAACAAAAGCACACACAGACACACACACACACAGAACTTCCTTTGACTTGTAATCCCTCTTTAGTTATTAACATATCTCTGCTCTGCTCCACAGCCCAGTTTTCCAAAAGACTTGTCTATTCAAACCATCTCTCCTTCTTAACTTCCCATTCTTCAGTTTTCCCTAATCCTGCTTTCACCTCCATTACTCCCTCAAGTCATCAAAACCTCCATGTTGCCAAGTCCTACAAACCATTTTCAGCTGTCATCTTATTAAACTTCTCAGCAGGTATTTGAAATACCTGACCATGCTTTCCTTCTTCAAAGAATCTCCTTTCTTGATTTCAGTGACACCATTTGCTTTGGATTTTTCCCCTTACTTTTCTGGTGGCTGCCTCTTAAATTTCAGTTGCTGGCTTTTCTTCTTCTATCCTGTATGGTAGATCATGGATCAGGGCTCAGACTTGAATTCTGTTTGTTTGTTTGCTTTTTTCTCCTCTCTAGGCAATTTTTATCCATTCCCATGGTTTTATATATCTGTCTATACATGGGATTTAAATTATGGAAACAGATGAAATCATAACTCCCAATTTTATATTTCCAGCCTAGGCTTTCCTCTGAGCTCCAGACTCTGTATTCAAACTTGACATGGCCAAAATTGAAGTCTTGATATTCTTGCCACATCTATTTTTCCCCTATTCTTCCACATTTTAACAGTGGCATCCCTATTTAACCAGTTGCTTGAGCCAGAAACCTGTTGGTGATTCTTGACATCTTCCTTACCTTTCACTTTGTCTGTTACCAAGGCCAGCTGAGTCAACCACCAACCTATATGTCTTAAATCCATTCACTGCTGTCATCATCATCCAGGCTACCATCATCTTTCACATGTTTTAATGACCTTCTAACTATTCTTCTCATTTCCATTCATGTTCATTCAGTTTTTCTCTTTTTACACAGCCATGGTGATCTTTTAAAAACATAAATCCCTAGTAGCCTCCTATCATTCTTAGAATAAAATTAAAACTTTTCTGTGACCTGTAAACCCTACGTCATCAGTCAGTCCCTGCCTACCTCTCCAGTCACATCTTAACACTGTTTTTCATTGACAGTGTTCTTATACAAAATAAGGATTTGGTAAAAATGGAATCTTATTCCCAAGCACTTTTTAAAATGTTAGTCATTGTAATGTGCAGAGTTTAAAAAGTTATGAAAATATTGCTAGCCAAACTGAGCATTCATGGGTAGTTAGTTGAAAATGAGATATTTAAGACCAAACAGCTAATCTCTCCCTCTCCCCCTTAAAATTTCAGAGCCTTCAAGTATTAATTTTCTATGGCTTAAATATAATACAAATATATTTAATTATAATTCTAGAAGTCAGAAGTCCAAAATGGGTCTCAGTGGACTAAAATCAAAATGTCAACAGGGCTATATTCCATCTAGAGGCTCTAGAGGAGAATCTACTTCCTTGCGTTTTCCAGCTTCTAGAAGCAGCCAGGATTCCTTGGCTTGTGGCCCCTTCCTCCATTCTCAAAGCCAGCATTATAGCATCTTTAAATATTTCTCTGGCTCTCATTCTTCTGCCTCCCTCTTCCAAGTATAAGGAACCTTTTGATTATATTGGGCCCACATGGATAATTCAGGATAATCTCCCTATCTCAAGGTCAACCAATTAGCAACCTTACTTCCATCTGCAGCCTCACCCATGCTATGTATTCACAGGCTTTGGAGATTAGGATGTGGACATCTTGGGGGGGGCATTATTCTGTCTACCACACATTTCTCTTCTTTATTTCTATTTTTATAAGAGTAATACATCTTCATTCCAGAAAAATTAGAAAATGAGCAACAATTCAGGAGCCATTTAGGCCCTGTTGATCTCTTAATGGAAATAGAGCCACTTGGTTCATGTTAAGAAGAGAGGGTCTCCAAACACTTAAGGCACTTAAAGCACCCCAAAAATCTATTAAAAGTCACAAACAAAAATATATCACCTTCCAAATAAAATCAATGGGGAAAAGGAGTACTGTAAGACTTTGGATAAGTAATATTTCTAGTTCTTTACTTCTTTATCCTTAAAATAAGGAACTTGAATTAGCTGACCTTTAAAATTGTTTAAACTTTATTACTATATAAAATTGGTATCTCCATTCTATTAAAAAGTAACCAAAAGAGATGAGCAGATAACATCACAAGAAAAGATATCTGTAACTATGTGGGGTGATAGGTGTTAACTAAACTTACAATGGCAATCACTTTGCAGTATATACATATATCAAAACATTATTTTGGAACTTCCCTGGTGGCGCAGTGGTTAAGAATCTGCCTGCCAATGCAGGGGACATCGGTTCGAGCCCTTGTCTGGGAAGATCTCACATGCCGTGGAGCAGCTAAGCCTGGGCGCCACAACTACTGAGGCTGTGCTCTAGAACCTGCAAACCTCAATTACTGAGCCCGCGTGCCACAACTACTGAAGCCTGTGTGCCTAGAGCCCATGCTCTGCAACAGGAGAAGCCACCGCAATGAGAAGCCCGAGCACCGCAAGGAAGGGTAGCCCCTGCTCACCACAACTAAAGAAAGCCCCCGCGCAGCAACGAAGACCCAACGTAGCCAAAAATAAATAAATAAAATAAATAAATAAATATTTTAAAAAGTTTTTAAAAACCCCAAAAAACAAATAAAACATTATGTTGTATACCTTATACTAATATAATATTGTATGTCAATTATATCTCAGTAAAACTGGGGTGGAGACTAAAAATTTAATCAGAAAAGATGAGCAGATGTTTTGTTTTAAGTCCAATTAATGCATAGCTTTATTTCAGGATTCAGTCAACTACTATTGTCAAGGTCATGAAAGACTGAGGAATTATCACAGATTGGAGGAGACTAAGGAGACATGACAACTGAATGTAATGTGGGATCCTGGGTTGGGTCCTAGAACTAAAAAAGGACATTTGGAGAAACTTTTGAAATCCAAATAAAGTCTGTAATTTAGTTAATAGGATTGTTACCAACGTTAATTTATTAGTTTTGATAATTACCCTCATTTTACAAGTTGTTAACATTAGAGGCTCTTGGGTGAAGTGTATATGGGAGCTCTCTGCACTATTTTTACAAATTTCTTTCTAAGTCTATAATTATTTCAAAACAAAGATTAATAAAAAAGAAGGGCTTCCCTGGTGGCGCAGTGGTTGAGAGTCCGCCTGCCGATGCAGGGGACACGGGTTCGTGCCCTGGTCTGGGAAGATCCCACATGCCGTGGAGCGGCTGGGCCCGTGAGCCATGGTCACTGAGCCTGTGTATCCAGAGCCTGTGCTCCGCAGCGGGAGAAGCCACAAGAGTGAGAGGCCCGTGTACCGCAAAAAAAAAAAAAGAAAACAGTAAGAGTGGAAGCTACAGAGTGGAAGATGTTTGCAAAAGACTCATAATCAGAATCTGTAAATGACTTAAACAGATTAACGAGGGAAAGACTGACAACCTGAAAGAAAAATAGGCAGAATACTTGAAAGGCCACTTCACATAAGAGGATATCCAAATGGCCAATAAGCATAAAAATATTCTTGGCAGTGCACAAGAGTTCCAACTTCTCCAAGTTGGAACCCTTGTGCATTGCTGATGGAATGTAAAATGGTGTGGCTTCTGTAGAAAATAGTATGGTAGATACTCAAAAAATTAAACAGGGGACTTAACCACTTGTAGTGGTTAAGAATCTGCCTTCCAATGCAGGGGATGTAGGTTTAATCCCTGGTTGGGGAACTAAGATCCCATATACCGCAGGGCAACTAAGCCCACGCACCACAACTACTGAGCTCAAGCGCCCTGGAGCCCACGCGCCACAACTAGAGAGAAGCCCAAGTGCCACAACAAAGAGCAAAGAAAGATCCTGCATGCCGCATCGAAGATCCTGTGTGCCACAATGAAGACCAGACGCAACCAAATAAATAAATAAATAAATAAAAATTAAACAGAAATTACCATATGATCCATCAATTCCACTTCTGGGTATATACCCAAAAGAATTGAAAGTAGGGCCTCGAACAGATATTTGTACACCTATGTTTGTAGCAGCGCTATTCACAATAACCAAAAGGTGGAAACAACCCAAATGTCCATTGATGGAAGAATAATAGATAAACAAAATGTACTGTATACATACAATGGAATATTATTGAGACCTAAAAAGGAATGAAATTCTGATACATGCTATAATATGGATAGACCTTAAAAACATACTAAGTGAAATAAACCAGACAGAAGGAAAAATATTGTATGATTCCACTTGTATGAGGTACCTAGTCAAATTCAAAGAGAAAGAAAGTAGAATAGTGGTTACCAGGGGCTGGGGGAGAAAGGGAATGAGGAGTTATTGTTTAATGGGTATAGAGTTTCAGTTTGGGATAATGAAAGAGTCCCAGGGATGGATGGTGGTGATGGTTGCACAACAATGCAATTATTGCCACTGAATTGTACACTTTAAAATGGCAAATCTTATATTTTTACACACACACACACACACACAAAATGTTACAGGCCAATATTCCTGATCAACATAGATGCAAAAATCCTCAACAACCTCAACAAAATATTAGCAAGCCAAATTTAACAATACATAAAAAGGATCATATACCATGATCAGGTGGGATTTATTCCAGAGAGGCAAGGATAGTTCAGTATCTGCAAATCAATCAATGTGATTAACAAAATGAAGGCTAAATATCATGCGATCATCTAAGTAGATGCAGAAAAAGAATTTGGCAAGATTCAACATCCATTCGTGGTAAAAAAAAAAAACTCTCAATGAAGTGGCTATAGAGGAAATGTACCTCTACAAAATAAAGGCCATAAAAAAATGTGCTCAGGTTGTGGTCATGATGGTAGTTGTGGTGAGATGCAGATTAAAATCACAATGTGACACCATTACCTGGAATGCCTAAAATGTAAAAAGACCGACAATACTAAGCACTAGCAAGGATATGAAGCAACTGGAACACTGATATCCTGCTGGTAGGAGTATAAAATGGTACCAACACTTTGGAAAATTGCATGACATTATCTACCTACCAAACATATACATACCCTATAACCCAGCAATTCTACTCTTACGTACCTGTATCCTACAGAAATATTTTCATATGGGTACCACATGACATACACAAGAACATGCACAGCAACATTATTATTTAAGGCCCCCAAACTGAAACCAACTTTCAACAGGAGAATGGATTCAACAAATTATGAATAGTCATGCAATGGGGTACTTTCAGGCAATACAAATAAATGAACTACTGCTAAATCAATGAACTTGGATAACTCTTAGAAACATTGAGCAGGAAAAAATCACGCTCTTAAGAATGCATCTTTTACGGTATTTACATCAGGTTTAAATATAGGCAAAACTGATAAATAGTGATAGGAATCAGAGATTACCTTTAAGGAGGAGTGAAGGTAATGACTGAGAGGGGACATGAGGGAAGACTCTAGGGTGCTGATAAAGTTCTATTTCCTTATCTGTGTAGTGGTTACATAGGTATGTTGACTTTTGAAATTTTATCGAACTGTAACTTTCTGACTTATGTACTTTTTCTGTAGATACATTATGCCTGAATTTAAAGTTTATTATAAAAAATAATGTAGTGAGAAGTCTACATTCCACGTTTATTTAATGGCATTATGCTTCATTATTTCATCCTGCATCCTTCCTACCCTTCCCCTACTTCCCACTCTGTGATAAAATTGAGGGCCCTGAATGCAAATCCTTGTCCGCTCTTACTCTAGTTGTTTTCATGTTTAAGAAGAAGCTTTCAAGTTTAAGCTTGATTGCTTTTTGAGGACAGTTTTAGCTAGAAGTGCTAACTATGCAGCAAATTGAACTCTGACCTAAGTGGAGCTCTATTAGCTGTGTCAGGGAGATTGAGGATTCAAGTCCACATTCCACTCCCAGATTCTAGAGGACTTAACAGGGAGTGGAAAAGGTGGCTTGGTGCCTGCTTTAGTGTACTGTAGTCTCTGTATTGCTTAATTGTAACAGTGACTGGATTAGTCAGTGGCAAGGAGGTACATTTAGGGATACTAGGCATAATTTTGTTATGATGCAGTTTCTTTTTATGGTTTTGTCAGTACTTACTCATACCTGAGTCCCTTTTCTTTCCTTTTACCCTTCAGGTGCCTGTGGTATATTGTATTCATTTGGGGCTTTACTCTAAGCTAGCTGTTCTTTGATTAAGTCATTTTTTAAAAATTCAGTACATATTCATTGGTTGTTTGCTATGTGCTTGGAATACAGGAATGAGACATAATATCTGCCCTCAAATTTCTTGCAGTTCTGCTGTGTAAACAGATAAATGTTCAGTTATACTATCGGCACTGATATGTGCTATAATACAGATCAGTCTGGGTTATTATTCAGTAAATCATAGAATTGATGTTTTTTTTCGCCTCCCCATGCGGCTTGTGGGATCTTAGGTCGCTGGCCCTCAGCAGTGAGAGCGCAGAGTCCTAACCCCTGGACTGCCAGGGAATTCCCTAGAATTGATTCTTAACCTAGACCTGGAGCTGGAAATATGTCCTGAAGGAAGTTAGAGTATATGTGTTCAGAGTGGGGATCTGGGGGAATTCAGAGAGCTGAGTGAGGCTCAGGAGATACACGGAGGCTATCATGAAGGGTCTTGTGTGTCATGCTGAGGAGTTTGGATTTTATTTCGAAGACAATGGGGAGCTATTGAGGCATTATGAACAAGGAAGTGATGTGTAAAATAATTGTGCAGATGATAATCACATATAAATAAGTTAATTTAATGAACTGAAGTAGGTTATTACAGGGATGGAGTTACCTAGGCCCTGTCAAAGTGTAGTCTCAGCAGTATTGCCATCATCTGAGAGCTGTTAAAAATGTAGAATCTTGGGACCTATTCCAGACTTACTAAATCAGAATCAGAATGTTAACAAGATCTCCAAATAATTTGTAGACACATTCAAGTTTAAGAAGCACTGATTTAGATGGATAGGATGATGGTCAGGCTTTAGACAGCTGGTGTGAAGACGATAGGACAGATTGCAAGAGATAATGCGGAGAACATATTCTTCCTCCTATTTGGAATACTCTTCTCATTCCCCCTCCCCACCAAATGCACACCAGGTACCCCCTACTTATCCATTACCTTTCAGCTTAAATGGAGCTTCTCTGATGTGACACTCCCAGTACACATGATTGGTACCCTTGCCATATACTCCCATAGCAGCCTGTACTTACTTACCTTATAATTTTTCACACTTTATTTTTAGTAATTATTGAATTGCCTCTCTCTCTCCTGCACAATGAATGCAGGAACTGTCTTTCTATGCTGCCTGGCACATGATAGGCACCCAATAAATATTTGTGGTTCAACTGAATGAATTCACCATGTATAAGAAAAAAAGATGAATTTGGGTGTGTTGGAGGATGTACATGTTATATTTATTAATAATAATAGTAAATGTTAAATAGCACTGATAAGTTGCAGGCACTGTTCTAAGTGCTTTATATATGTTAATTTATTTTATCTTCTCAGCAATCCCATAAGGTAGATATTCTTAATGTCCCCATTTTAAAGATGAGAAAACTGAGGCACAAGGAGGATAAATAATTTGTCTAAGGTTACACAGTTGGTAAGTGATGAATCAAGATTCAAACCCATCTGGTACTACTCTGCTATGTCTAGTTTTGGACAAAATAGTTCCCTGGCACTGTGCTAAGTGCTTTCTATGTATTATATGTATTTTTTAATCTTTATAACATTAATCTGAGGAGGGTTTTATTATCCTGTTTTACAGATGAGGAAGCAAAGGCTCAAAAAAGTTATATAGGTTACCAAAAGATACACAGCTAGTAAGTAATGGAGCTAGCCTTAAACCCAAGCCTATCCAACTCTTAAAGCCTGTAGTCTTTACCAGTAATGATGATGCCTCCATGTGGAATATAAAATACCTGTGGGATGTGAGTCTTAAGATCACTGAGGAACTGAGAGATAGGATGCCTAACATTTAAGTTGGTGGGCGGGGGGCGGTAGTAGGACTTAACTCCGGTTGCTCAGGTAGCGTGGGCATTTCAAGTTTGAAGGGGCAAAGGAGATTTAAAGTCTAGCAATTTCAGCCAACCTCATAATTGACCAGATGGAACTCTGAACTCTGCTGGTTAGAAACCTTAGCCTCTACAATAAGCTGTAACTTAGGTGACTAAGGAGTAGTTATTGCTTTCTCTTATGGCCTCAGAGAAACCAGATGGATTAGAAATACCGAATGTCAGAACTGGAAGGAACCAGTTCTAACCTTCCACAGTGCCCTCTTACTCACCTCCCCCTTATTTTATAATAAGGAAACTGAAGAAGGGAGTACTTAGGTGACTTGCTAAAGTCTAATAAAACCATTAGGGCCAAGCCAGGAATAGAGGACAGGGTCACATTCTTGTATTCTTTGCCCTGTGCCTTATGACTCTCTAGACTCCAGATTTATTGCCTCCTGTTTAAAACTTTTCTGCCATTGTAGTTACTTCTTCATCACATTGTAATTACTTCTTGTTCTTTTTGACTTTGGCCCCTGGAAATATTAACTTCTTATCCTTTCCCTTCCAGCCCCAAGCATATATTCACTCCAGCAAGTCATCTGGCTTGCCCTCATTAATTTAATGATGATACTAGTATCAAATCACCACTGGTAGGAACACCACTGGCACATAGAACTTCAAGTCCATCTTCTTCTTGGAGTGAAAATGAGATTCTTTTGAGCTATTCACATACTTGATCAATTTTTGTAAAGCTTGAAGGCTGCAGGAGCAGGTGCAGTTTGTGTATCCTTTTGAAGTTGCAAACTCCTAAATGTTCAGGGTGATTATTATAGATAATCATACGCAGCGGTCTCACTCCTGCTCCTGCTATAGGTGTATCTTCTAAGGCACATTATGGTAAAATTAAATTAGAATGAAAACAACTTTATAACTAGTACCTACACCTATACCCTGTGCCTTGTGCAGTCCCACTCAGTTAACAGACCTTCAGTTCTCAATTGTAATAGCTACTGTTTTATTTTTGTTTCAGAGTCATTACAGAAAGGTATAATAAGGCTTCAGTTTTCAAATGAAGGATATTTTAGTTAAAACCTATTCTTAAAAAAGTCACAACTAAAATGACATTTAGTTTAGCTAAAGTGATATATTTTACTTGTGCTTATTCTTTTATTCCCAACCCTGTCTTCTTTAAAAGTTATCTTCTTCCATGTTTTAGCAATACCATGAGGGCAGTCACCTTCCATTTATTTATTTATTTACTGAAGTATAGTTGATTTACAATGTTGTGTTAGTTTCTGGTGTACAGAAAAGTGATTCAGTTACACACACATATACATATTCTTTTTCGTATTCTTTTACATTATGGTTTATTACAGGATATTGAATATAGTTCCCTGTGCTATACAGCAGGACCTTGTTTATCTATTTTATATATAGTAGTTTGTATCTGCTAATCCCAAACCCCTAATTTATCCCTCCCTCTCCCCATTTATTTAATAACAGATTATGCAGAAAACATCAACAGGAGTACCAAGAACCTAGTACTTTGCTGATCACTGACATATTTTAAGGGTTGGGCTCTACTCTAGCAGTGAAATAGTCCTTTGGCCTTGATTTGTTTCTAAAAGCTTCATTATGATGCAGATCATAATAGATTACAGTTGATGCAGATCAAGCAATGGAAAGCAGATTGTATATTCTTTCAGAGATAATATTATAATTAAGGATTAAAACCCTACTAAGGACTCACCACAAATAAGTCATAGCTTTGGTCAGTAGTGTATAACTAAGCCCCTAAAGGTATAAAATAGTGTTCCAAATCCTACAAAGTGGACATAAATGTATTTAACACATTGGTTATGCAAGTTGCCCCAGAGTACTCTAAGGTATATGTACAGCATACAAAATTTGACAATTTCTTAAGCCCTTACCATAGGCCGGACACTATAGGCAAATCAAAGCTGGTTAAGCCCCCGAAGAGCCTGAACTAATGAGGGACAGCACATATACCAGTAACTGTAATATGAGGAAAGGTGAAAATAGTGATGTGACCAAGGAACAGTATTAGAGAAAAGGGAGATTCCTTTGTTTTTTAGGTTAGATTCCATGGCAGAACAATCATTTGAGCCGAACCTCGAAGAATTTGTTTTTCGTCTTTGGGGTGTTTTTTTGTTTTTTTGGCCATGGTGTGTGGCATGTGGGATCTTAGTTCCCCAACCAGGGATTGAACCTGTGCCCCCTGCAGTGGAAGCACAGAGTCCTAACCATTGGACCTTCAGGGAATTCCTTGAAGTGTCTGAATATGTGAAGATGATGGAAGTGAAGGCAGAATGAATGCATTTCAATCTGAGAAAATGGCATGAGCAAAGGCATTGAGGTGGGAAAGGAGACGGCATAACAATGACACAAGTAAGAGCTACCATTTATTAAGTACTCAGTGTATGCAAACTTTTAAAATCCTTGCATCAATCCTGTGAGATGACTATTATTATTTCCACTGTACAGATTATAAAACTGGATGGTTGGAAAGGTTAATTACATGGCAGCCAGGATACGAACCCAGGTCTGTTTAACTCCAAAACCAGAGCTCTTAGATGCTCTGCTGTACAGTCTTCACATTCAGGAAATAACAGGTAATACAGCTTACCTGGGGATACAGAATATATAGGGATAAGTAGTGGAAGATCCTATTGGAAAGGATTTATAGAGGGTTTTTAGGAGGCAATGAAAATGGACAGGGATGGAGAGATGAGATGCTTGGAGTCGGATGCTTGAGTCGGAGGACTCAAAAATAATTGGCAACTGATTGTTCTAGAAACTAGGGAAAAGGGAGAAATCAAAGATGACTGAGGTTTTTATATTTGGATGACTGAGGGAACAGTGGTACAAAAGTAAGGAGAAGAAACTATTGTTTGAAGAGTGTGGGGAAAGGAAAGATGGAGCAATCATTTTGATTTTAGATATGTTGCATTTAAAGCGCAGATGAAATTCCCTGGCCGTCCAGTGGTTAGGACTCACCACTTTCACTGCCGCAGCCAGGGTTCAGTGCCTAGTTGGGGAACTAAGATTCTGCAAGCCGCAGCGTGGCCAAAAGAAAAAAAATGTCAAATGAAATACATCATTGGAAATTTAGGCAACAATGTTAACTTCTCATTTTATTAAGAAGTTTGGATTGGGCTTCCCTGGTGGCGCAATGGTTGAGAGTCCGCCTGCCGATGCAGGGGACACGGGTTCGTGCCCCGATCCGGGAAGATCCCACATGCCGCGGAGCGGCTGGGCCCGTGAGCCATGGCCGCTGAGCCTGCGCGTCCGGAGCCTGTGCTCTGCAACGGGAGAGGCCACAACAGTGAGAGGCCCGCGTATCGCAAAAAAAAAAAAAAAAAAAAAAAAAAAAAAAAGAAGTTTGGATTAAAAGGAAGACCAGACAGAGGACAATAACTGGAGGTTGCTGAGAGCTGAAGCTTTATTGAAATTGACAATCTGATTACAGAGGGCTTTATCAAAATTGAAACCCTGACCTGAAATCTCTCCTGCATTTCATCGACCTTCTGTATCTTGCTGTCACTCAAATTGCTTCACTCCGTAGCTCCTCTATGACCACAGCTTCCTTTACTTCCACCCCTGCTGTTCTCTTTTCTTATTGCATCTGATCTCTACCTGCCCTGCGATCTCTAATCCTTTGACACCTCTGCATTCATCTGGTCCAACAGTCCTCTTCTGTTTTCAATTGCCTTTCTCTCCAGTCCGGACCTCCAGGTCAGTCATTTGAATTCTGCCCTTTCTGGCATCTTGCAATAACACCTCTTCCCCGAGAAGTTACCTTCCTCTCCTCCATTCCATATCCAAAGGACCATTCCTTTAACCGACGAAAGCCCAAAAGGGCAATGAACCTATAATCACAATCACAATATTATGACTATCAGCTCCAGAGAAATTATCCTCTGCAATGGAAATTAACACTGTAAGGAGGCCCTGGTTTTGAAGGGGACCAGAGCAGGCATATCTTGTTGGGCTTCGTTTGTGCCTGAAATCTATGGTACTCTTATTGGATAATATACTCTAGGAATTAATTAAGAAGGTAAATAGATTGGGTCACCTTTTTTCTAGTTTTGTCTTATTTCCAAACTTCTGAAGTGTATAAGGAGAAGGGAGCTGGTATGGGGACATAAGGAGGAAGCAGCTTCTGAGGTCCCTTAAGGTGATAGTGTATTAGACTACTGTGTTGGCATCCTGTTTCTTTCTGAAACCGGACCTGTGAGTAAAAAACAGCATTGGATAGGGACTTCGAGGCAGCATTAGTCTTTTTTTAAAAAATTGAAGTATAGGGAATTCTCTTGTGGTCCAGTGGTTAGGACTCTGGTTCTCACAGCTGGGGGCCCTGGTCGGGGAACTAAGACCCCACAAGCCATGCAGCACGACGAAAAAAAAATAATTGAAGTTAGTTGATTTGCAATATTATATTAGTCTCAGGTGTACAACATAGTGATTCAATATTTTTATAGATTATACTCAATTGAAAGTTATTTTAAAATATTGGCTATATTCCCTGTGCTGTACAGTATATCCTTGTAGACTCACAGACGTAGAGAACAAACTAGTGGCTACCAGTGGGGAAAGGGAAAGTGGGGTAGGGGATTAGGAGGCACAAACTACTATGTATAAAATAGACAGCACTAGTCTTGATTGGAAACCCTGGCTCCCCCAAACCTACCTACGTTGTGGTAGCTCCTGACTAGCCTCAGGGAAGCAGGTAATTTACAGTGGGCGCCTATCTTTTGGTAGCTGAAGACCCTTAGACTTTCATGTACATAGCACAGGGAGCCAGCAGAGGGAGTTGTGGTCCTAGAACTTTCTTCAGAGCTTCTAAGTTCTGATTTTGCAAGAGATCTTCCCCGGCTCCATCCAAATCTCCTGTGCAATAAGAATTTAACTTGAGATATGCCTGAGTTTGGTGCCAGATGCCTGGTGTGAGCAGATGGGGAGCTTCCGCATAACTGTTTAAACTTGAAAGCCATAAGGAACTCTTGATCGCAGGGAAACGCCTGTTTACTGTGCAGATCCAAATCAAGCAACTCTCAAGAAATGGGTGTGCCTCCTTGACCTCAATCCTTATTGATCTTGGTATCAGTACCTCCAGTGATGCGTGCTCAGGGGCGGGAGAAAGTTAACAAGTGCCTTATGGGGGGGGTGGGGTTGGAAAAAGAGGAAGCCTGACTGTTGCTGCAGAAAGTCCCCACGGGGGAGGTGGGGATACTGTCTGGGTAGCATTAAACAGTGAGTGTCCTGTAGGAACCTTGGGTGCCTGGGTGCCTGGGTGTAGTGCCTGGGTGTAGAGCCTTGTATCGGCTCTGATTTTGAATCAGAAGATCTGCAGCTGGCCAGTAGGGGATTTATCAGACAGTTGACTAATGATCTTGATTTTAATAGGAAGCCTCTGTGAAAGGGGATGCAGCTTCTGCTAGATATTGTGAACTTCTGAATCACTAGGTTTGGCTCTGCTTTTGGGCACTCAGAAAACCCTGGCATTTCCAAACCACTTTCCCTTTTGCTTCAGGACATAGATTACTCAAGCCTGCACTATGGAGAATGGGGACGGTAATGAGGGCACCTCAGCTTTTCACGTGCCTGAGTGGATGGTGAGTTCTTTGGTCACTTTGCTTTTCCTTCTGTTTCTTGATAATGAGGCAGCCATTTCTGACAGGTGATAGGGATCGCTGTGAAAAGTCCCTACCAAGACCTGTGGTGGGGAAAACAGTTATTATTCTAATTTCTGATTAATTCCTATGTCCTGGGTCAACCTTGCAGCTTTCCTTTCTTTTTTCTTAAAAAAAAATATTTTTTAAAATTATGAGTGAGCTGGGAAGGTCTGAGAGCTGCCTGGCCAGAGTCAGCTTATTGCCTGGTTGTCTGGGCTGGGGT
This sequence comes from Delphinus delphis, assembly GCF_949987515.2. NCBI lineage: Eukaryota > Metazoa > Chordata > Mammalia > Artiodactyla > Delphinidae > Delphinus > Delphinus delphis. The sequence goes on from NC_082691.1 coordinate 84,465,011, forward strand.
GAGCTTCCCCACTGCTGCTGGTGCACTGCGTGGATTGTGTTATACTGTGATTGCTTTGCATTCTATTTGCAAACTAATGCTTAGTTTACTTCTCATGAGGGTAAAGAAAAAGAATAGTGAGGGGAAGAAAAACAACTTGTAGAAATGGTGCTCTCTCTCAAGCCTGAGAAGACTGAAGACATTTATCCCCTATCTGCCCATTTTTCTCCCACCAGCCAAAACAGTTCCCCAAATATTCTTTATATGTGTGTTTCTAAAAGGCAGGAAATATATAGCTCTCTTTTTAAATTAATTAATTAATTAAAAAAAAGTTTTGGCCATGCCGCATGGCACGTGGGATCTTAGTTCCTCAACTAGGGATCGAACCCGTGCCCCCTACAGTGGAAGAGTGGAGTCTTAACCACTGGACCACCAGGGAAGTCCCTATATAGCTCCCTTGGTACTATTTTTCAAAATATCTTTTCTGCCTGATATTTTTAATATAATTATAATAAGGACTTAATTTGTTGATAAGAACTAGCACATAAAACCTAATGTTTTAGATCCAATTTTAACTTTTGATTTAAAAACAGCAACCATCCTTATGTTCCTGTCTGCTTTCTTCCAGGTTTAGCCTGATTTCTTATAGTCTATATACTGCTTATGTTTTTATATACACACACACACACACACACACATATAATATATATATTAAATGTATATATTTTTCCCCGTTGAAGACTGGTTAGACTGTATACAACATAATCCAAGTTCTTTTCAGTGTTTATGGAATTATGGGCTTAGAGAAATAACCATCAGTAATGAGACTGATATATAGTAGACCTAAAAAAGGCCCAACTGACTAGCCCATGTTTCAACTCCCATAACAAATATTATTTTTGTTGCGGTTATTCCTCTTGTTGTTCTTAATGTTGTTCCAGAACCTTGTGCTCAGTTTTAAGACATTTGATCAAAAGAAATCCTACCCATCCACAAGCTTATTTCAAATAATGCAGTGTTTTAGAACTAATGGAAAAAATTCAGATAATAATTCTAGTTGGATTTCTAAGTTTGTTTTTGAACCTCCAGCACTCACTAATAACAAGAAGGGGAAGCAGGAATTCTGGTTTTCTTAGGTGAGGGCTCACATTAAGGTATTAACCTTTGGTACTTCTATAAAGGAATATTACAGAAGAATTCCGCAGAACACTGGTGTGTCGATTCAGTCAACAGAAGTGTGATAGTAACTCTTATTCTCATAAGTAATACATCTCGACGCTGTCTTATCTGCTGAGCACATCCTCTCAAGAGGAGCTCCTACTGGACTTTTACCTACTCACCTTCTTTTTATTTAAGTGAACAAGATAACTGTCCTAAAGGAGTTAGTGTGACTATTGCTCAAGCGATACCACCTAAGACTTCCCAGCTTTTAAGAAACGTTCTTTAATAAAGCACAGATCTGCTCTGTCTTATGGCACCTCTTTTACTTAGCGATCTCCTGGCCCTTCTCTCTCAAAAACCAGCAAAATACCTTTGATCAGTAGATTTTTTTAAGAACTATGAGAAAAAGTAGGGAGGGGCTGGCCTCAATAACTCAGTTTTTTCATCGGTTATCTTTCCCTTGCCAAAGATTAACCTCTTGAGGCTTTCTTTCAGATACCGCATAGTTGTTAAGTTCTGACCTGGTCTGAAAGTGCTTTCTTAGGCTGCCACCAGTATCCATTTAGCCACCGCAGTGAGCCACTGAGCACCCTCTAGTGTGTTGCCTATAGATTTCCAGACTTTACCTGTAAAGTGTTAGAGTGCCTTTTAATCCCCAAGAGGAAACCCTGGAGCCAGTTCCCAATAGTGGGTCAAAATTTCCATTTAAGACAGCTTTAACAAATAACTCATGTTCCAGTTTACATATTAATGTAATGAATTTTCCACTGAGACTATCCTTGCCCCCAAAGGAAGTATGACAAGGCTCTCAAACCTTCTTTCAGGGGGAAAATTTAGCAGAGAAGGTGCATTATAATACCTCCCTTCTTGTTAATGATCAGTAGCAAAAAGGGACTGGCATACCCCTCAGAGAATAGGACTCAAGACCACAGACAGCAGTTGACAGTACTCACATCACTGACTCCCAGCAGGGAAATAAGCCAGGACGAAGTTTGAAGAACCCGTCTTGAGAATTGACAAGGTAGAGCTTCAAGTTAACATTCCATCATTCACTGGAAAACTTCTGCTAGAGCCTCTGCTCCCCAGCTATTTTCATGTGAAAGATTTTCTTAGCTTTGTTCAGGCAGTTTTACTGCTAAAAGGTTGGGGAACTCATCCTTTTAAAGACTGTCTTTATTAATATATTCTCACTTCCCCTGAGAAATCTTTAGTCCCTAGTGGTAGGTGAAAATACCTCCTCTTATGTGCATGGAGATCAGCAGTAACCTTTTCTTAAGTTTCTACATCTTAATATTTCCTCCTCCCACTCAAGCTCTTTGTAGTACTGGGTACTTTTCCGTAGGAAATCTAATTCACTTTCTTGAGTACCCAACCAGCTGGTTACCCGATTTTCTTTCGGCTAGAAGTAATCCCTTTTATAGGTGAAGAATTTGTTCCAGCAGCTGATTTGGCTTGGAAGGGAGAGATGTCTCTAAGAATGCTTGAACCATATCTAGTTGGAAGTGAGACAAAAACATTTAAGGTATCTGGTAAATGGCCGTAGAGGTAGCTTCACTATAACTCTGGGTCAGGATTGACACTTAAAGCAAAGACCCATTTGAGAAACTGATGAAAACTATGGACCCTCTCCCTAGGAAAATATACACATACACAACATTTTGCATTCTGTTTCAGAGCATGGACCCTAGGTGAAGAACTTTTGACCTAAAAAAATAGAAATGTTAATATTTTATATTTGTGTATCATTATGTTGCCTCTAAAACCTTCTCACATACATTATTGTATTTTCTCAGCACACATTTGAGATAGACAAAGTAGGTATTATTGTTCCTATTTTACAAATGAGGATTACAGATGTTAAGTACTAGAAATGTTAAGAAATGGAGATACAAAAAAGAACCTCTGATCACCATCCTTTGTAGTACTACTTTCTGTACTTGAAAAGGAATTAATTTGTTTTTTCTTGGCGTGCTCTTCTGTAGGGTAAATAGATCTTCTATCCTCCCCATGAGTCCTATTTTTCTTAATGTGTTAACTGTCTATTCTTAGCCTTAAACTGTAGAAATCAGAATTAGACCCAGTTCTCTTTATATCCTGTGTCGTGTATAAAGAAAGGATCACCTCATTCCATTCTCTGACCTTTGAAATAACCTTTTCTTTTCTGCCTATGAATATGTCTCCATGGTCATAGCCATAGATAGGATAAAATGGTTGGTTATGGAGAGAGTTAAGAGAGTTAGGGCGAATTGATTCATGCTTGCAGAGAGTGTTAGAGCAGTGGTTCTCAAACTGTGGTCCCCAGACCAGCAGCAGCAGCAGCAGCAGCAGCACCTGGAAACTTGTTAGAAATGCAAAATTTTGGTCCCCACCCAGATTTACTAAATCAGAAACCCTGGGGTGGGGCCTTGCAATGCATTTTTATAAGCTCACTGGGTGATTTTGATGAACCTAAACTTTGAGAACTACTTTGATAGATAAACTTGTTAAGTGGTAAGGCTTTTCCTGTCAGTCATAGTATCCTAAATTGCCTTCTGGCTGTATTTGGTATAGAGCTGCAGCTCCCTCTGCTCAGGCCTAGTGACTTAAGCCATTAGACCAAGGAGTTCCTTTTCACCTGAGTGAAGAAAATGAGGAACCAGCTGAGAGTGTTCTAGGGTGAATAACCTTGGTTAGGAAGAGCAGAAGTTTAGAGACTCATAAAGCAAGCAAAAAGATATTGGTCTGTCTCATTTCATGAAATTGTGAATAAGAGATCAAGATTGTCATGGATGATGGTGAATATCGATATTTGAGTTCAATTAATTTCCGTTTCAACTTTTGGTAGTGGCATTGGGCAAAGTTGCCAATTAAAGTGCTGTTAGATTTCAAATTCGTATATGATTTAGCCATTACAGACTTGTGGTTTGATCAGAGCCCCCAAATTATCTGCAATGATGTCCTTTCTGAAACCCAATCCAATAAGAAAGTAAATTTAAGGAGCAATTTTAAATTAAATAAATTTAGGATAAATTAAGAGGAATGACATGTATACACTGATGTGTATAAAATTGATGACTAATAAAAAAAAGAGGAATCAGGTGGGGCTGGTACACCCAGGGGAGTTTTTGGTCTTCTGATCAATATCATAAGGTTTGGTGTAGTGGAAAGAGCTTCGACTCTGGCGTAAACACAGGCTCACATTCTAGTCCCACTTACTTGCTGTGAGACCTCAGGCAAATCATTTGTTCTCTCAATACAGTCATTTGTACTTTCCTAATTTGTCAAATGGGGATAATTATGCCAAATTTTTAAGATTCTTATACTGATTAACAGAAGTAACATATACACAGTGCGTAGTAGGCTCTTAATAAATATTAGTTCTCCTCCCCTTATTCTATTCTCCCAGGGACCTTTTCTCTCAAAATGAAGATTATTCTAAAAAAAAGAATCTACCATTTTATGTTCTTTCTTGTGCTCAACAAGTACTCATTTTTTTTTTAAAAAAATCATATCTGGGATTTTATAGTTAGGGAATTTAAAATGGTATAGCTACAAAGAACATGAACAAATCCAAATAATTTCCAAAGCTATTATCTTAACACCATCTATATGGATGACATTGGGGGGAAATACAGAAATGATTCACAACTGAGGGCTGGTTCAGAGGGCTTGTTTTCTAATGGGGAGATCAATATGTAACAATCTATTATGAAGACCAGAGGAAATAAGGTAGAGAGAACGAATTAAAATAGATGTGAAAGGATCTTTGACTTCTGCTGGGATCTAACTAACCTAATTTTTTTTTTTTTTTTGCTGTACGCGGGCCTCTCACTGTTTTGGCCTCTCCCGTTGCGGAGCACAGGCTCCGGACGCGCAGGCTCAGCGGCCATGGCTCACGGGCCTAACCGCTCCGCGGTATGTGGGATCTTCCTGGACCAGGGCACGAACCCGTGTCCCCTGCATCGGCAGGCGGACTCTCAACGACTGCGCCACCAGAGAAGCCCCTAACTAACCTAATTTGATTGCCTGATTCCTGGTCCATGCAGCAGTGATTTTCTGTGGCATTGTCAATATGACACTTTCAAGGGTCACATTCCAATAATGAACCTCTTTGCCATTTGCTGACACATCTGTCGGCATGCAAATGTTAACATCACTAACCCCCTTTCATCTTCTATTCAAATTCAAAAATAAATTACCTGTTCTCTCTAGGGTCAAACTCCCACATCCTGGAGATGAGCAATGATAGTAAATTACTGAAAATAACAAGCGGATAAACAAATAAATTGAAATGGTCTCTGGGGAAATGCACGACACATAATTGTCTATTAGATATACAGCCAGTAGTTTGTTCTCCTACCCTTCTCATCTGTTCCATCAGCCTTCCCAGGAGAATATGTCTCTCCAGCTCCTTTCTCTACACTGGTCACTCTTATCATGCATTAGCCCGTAGCACCTTTCCATGATTAATAGGCAGTCACCTCTGTGCAAGATTTTGTTTTATATCTTCTGTGGAATATTTTTATGAATTGTAAAGTTATCAGATTTATCGTGGCATAAAAGTCTCTACAAACTAGCTCCTGTTTTTTCTTCAGCTTCATGCCCTGCTACTTCTAACTTCCTGTATACATGTACTTAGTTCTTTGTCATACTGGGCTCCTGGCAGTTCCGTGTTCCTTTTGCTCTGTGAATATTGCTCTATGTACCTAGAAGGGCCACCCTACTTCACTCATCTTGAAAATTCATTCTCCTGAGTCGAGTATCAGATTAAACTCCTCTTCTAGGAAAACTTCCCTAACATACCCTGCTGACTTTATGCCACCATGTTATATGCTGCCACTGAATCTTGAACACACTTCTATTATAAGTACAGGCTTGTATATCTTTCTGTACCTGTGACTGACTATTCCATGAACTATTTGAGAGCAGGAACTATATGGTTTTTTTACATTTTTAACTCCTGACACTGTAGGAACCCAGTAAGTTTCTGATACATAAATCAAAGAATCAATCAGAGTCTATGCCTCCATTAAGGGAGAAAAGCTGTACACATAAAAACAAATCTTTCATTTATTCATATATATATTTAGTACCTTTCTCCCTGTGCCAAATGTTGTACTTGGCAGGAAGAATAAAAGGATGAGTAAACGTGATGCTTGACCTGGAGGAGCTCACTTTCTCATGGAGTAGCAGACATGTGATCCCTCATTTCAGTGATGCTAAGACATTACTGGTCATCACATGTGCCATTATGTTATGGACAAGCACTCATTCTAAAGGAAGAATTCACATCACATTCCCACCCCAGTCTCTGTAACATATACTTGAATGTAGTTTTCCTATTCACTGGGTCCCTTTCAGAAACCAACAAATAAATAATGTGATTCTTTGCCCTTTCATTTGACTCTACTTGATATGCAACAAGGTCATTATGATTCTGGGGGCCCTGAGGAAATAGAAGACTCCCTATGCCAGTCACACCTTCCACAAAACACAGTTTTTGAAAAAAGCAAGCAGATCACTCGACACCTAATCAGCAACAATCTTGAGATGGAACTAGAAACCGAATGTCAAAACCTGCATAAAAAGATGAACAATTAAGAGTAAAGCAGTGGTCAGAGAAAGTTGATTTTCTTGGTGACAGAGCTGAAACCTGTGTTCCCAGTTTGACTAACCCAAGGACACAGAGTGTAGGTTAGGGGCTGCCTGAGCACTTGGCTCCTTTTTTTTTTTCTTACCATCTTTATAAATTCCCTCATTGTTTTACTGGCTCTGTAGTTAATTTTTTTCTAATGAGACTAGGTTAACTAAAGTCATCTGACATGGAAAAGGAGGAGGTATGGTTAAAAAGGAAGCTAATTAGCAAGTTAATTATAGCAGGTAAAAAAGTGCACCGGTTATATAAATAAGCTATTGTTATGCACATGCAAGTTGGGCCTTGTCAAGGGACTTGTTAAGGTTTAGAGGTCAGAGGATCCGTGTAATTAGGTGTTTAGGGAAAAAATAATAATAATAAAAGCAAAACAGCCACCAGAATTAGGAATGGCTGATGAGCCACTAACAGAAATGCCTTATTAAATTGGGCTCTGCTGCTGGAGGGGTCGTTGGAGTGCTTCAGGGTTTCCAGGGAAGGCACCACCACCAAAACAACGAAAAGAAAAGCTAGCTGGAACCAGAGCCAACAGAATTGCTGATGAGGAAAGTTTAAAGGCCTAGACACAAGGGCCCCTGGACTGGAGAGGTGGCAGTAGGGCTGGTGATGTCACTATGCTGAGCAACAAGAAGAAATACATTGTCAATGGCAACTCTGGGATTAAAGCCCAGGTGAGGCTAAGCTCTTATTTACCAGTCTTGCTGCCGCTATAGCCACTGTTGTAAAAGGCCAGCTGCTTTTACCCTCCTTTCCTGCTTTCGTCCCTTCTTCTGGCGTAACGTGAGCTGCTCCTCTCCTAAGTCTCTTTCCCTTCCTCACCTTGATGCCTGTTGGAATTAGGCAATTTTCTCTCAAATGGATAAGGAGGGTTCCCTTAAAGGACCCTCCGATTTCAGATAAGGTAGGAAAGTTAGAGGTAGAATCTACCTGAGTATCCCAACCGGGGTGGGAAGATTACTGTTTTACAAGTAGGAGTGAAAAATGTAATGGCACGTAACTATTAAGGGGAGGTGGGCACCAGGGATGGGTTGTCAGTAAAAGATAAATATTTATTTCTTGGGGCAATTGTATAACTTACTCTATATAAGTGATTAGTCTCTTTTTAATATTCTTCTGTCTTAAAGAAACTTGAGTTCAGTGTCTGACAAGTAAACAAGATTTAGAACCCTATGTCTCTGAGTGCAGAAAGCCTACATAGCCTAGTCTTTAGTGCCAAAAGATAGCCTAAACTCGGGAATTCCCTGACGGGACAGTGGTTAGGGCTCTGCGCTTCCACTGCAGGGGGTATGGGTTTGATCCCTGGTCTGGGAACTGAGATCCCACAAACTGCACAGCACAGCCAGAAAAAAAAAAAGATATCCTGAACTTGACTTGGGTAGGAGGAAGTACTGTAAATGGAGGGGACTTTATAGAGAAGAGAGCTCAGTTTAAGGTAACTGGTTTGAAATGATGGCGCAGCTAGATGGCTACATGGTTTGGTATTGTTGGGGTAAACGGGTGTGTGCCCACCCACCCCATCCTACAAATCTAGAGAGGTAGAGTGACTGGTCCCCTCTAGTGGTGTGTGAGTGCGAGGGGGTGGTACATAATCTAAGGCAGGGTTTGTCTGTTACTCTTTTTTAAAAGCAGGCACTACTGACATTAGTGACTCATTGTGGGCTTTGGAAAGTCAATGACTACTCCTCTTCCTAGATGGGCCTCTAAAAAAGAATGAAGACATATTATTGTCTTGAACAAGCTTGGTGAAATGGAAGCCAGGGTTTTGAGCTTGACTGCTACTCCCCTCCCCATCTTCTCACCCACCTTCTTCCCCTTCCCCACTTTTTTTTTTTTTTTTTTTGCCCTTAAAAATTCTTTTAACTGTAGACTTGGCTTATGGTTACCATATTTACTTAATATTCAATCAAGTACAGACTCTGAAGATAGAGTACGATTCATCGTTTCGGCACATGGCTGCCTATTATGTGTCAGGCGTTTTCGCCTGAGGATATAAAGGTGAATAAGATACATGGCTCCTGCCTTTATGGAGCCTAGTTTGTACAGGATACAGGTAGATAGTTGTATTCACTGTGATAAGAGAAGTACATGGAAGTTCATCCCATGGAAGTGCATAAAAGGGCACTTTATCTTTTTGGAATAAATTGCTACTTCAGTAAAATAATTAATTTTGCCATTTTTCATTTTGGGAAATGCTTCTAATCCAAAGAATTTTCTTATTGCTGCAAACAATTTGCAAACTCTAAAGTACTACACAGGCTATATTTGTTGTTATAGCTATGAAAATGCTACAAATTCCCCTAAAAGGCATGCTAAGCTAATTTGATTTGGCATTGGTCCCCTTGTCTGAATACTCAAATGACTCAGTAGTTACCTCTAACTGCAGGAAATGTGGCCGACAGTTGCTGCTTTCATTCTGGTATGCCGTATCTGTGTTCTGCCCGTCAAGGAACCATCTTTTTATCATGAAAGGCAGAATCAGTTGTCAGATCTTTGATTTTTCCTGCCTCCATGCCAAATGGATCCACATCTAAGCAATTATGCAAACATTCAATTAGGGAAAAATAAAGAAAGATATTTGTTGAATAATGATATGAGCTTTGATGTGAAGTGTTATAAAGTATCAGCTGAACTTTGAACAGTAGGAAAAAGAGATAAAATTGCAAAAAGATCATGATCAGATATTGTCCAAAATGCAACCTCCAAGAATATTGAGGTTTATACATATTCAGTCCAGTTATCCACTCCTACATCTGTTATAGTTAACAAATTATCAACCTTGTGGCTTTTAGTATTTTGTGATACCAAACATTAAAAATTATAAATTAGGGAATTCCCTGGTGGTCCAGTGGTTAAGACGCTGTGCTTTCACTCCTGTGGCCCGGGTTCATTCTCTGGTTGGGCAACTAAGATCCTGCAAGCTGCAGGGCGTGGCCAAAATTAAAAAAAAATTTTTTTAAATAATAGATTAATTTTTACTATACTTATTAGTACTGAAAAGCTAATTAATGCATTTTAGAAAGCCTTTAAAAAGCTAGAGTGACTACCTGCAAGAGTTACAAGAACAGTGAATTTGTAGGGGGTGGGAGTTGGGGATCCAGGTATTAATTGAATCACCTGCTGTGTTTCACGGTTTGCATACATTGTTTCATATAACCCTCTAAAACTTTTGAAGTAAGTTCTTTCATCTTTGTCGTATTTACCAGAAGAGGAGGGTCACAAAAACATCTTGATGAACAGCATATAGCTAATGAGTGGCATAACCAGGGTTTAAATGCAGTTCCAGAAAGCTCTGTATGAATAGAAAGCTTTTTTTTTTTTTCTATTGTACCATACTATTTCCTGAGAATCTTAAAACCTGAAGGCAGGTCACTTTACCTTTCTGTATCTTGCAGTTTCTCATCTTAGATATATGAAGATTGGAATAGATAGTCTCAAAGATTCTTTCCAGCTTTAATTTTCAGTTAAACTATAGGAAGGATTTCTGAATATGACTTGACTTTCTATTTTAACCGGTACATCCCCTTCTCCCTTTGATTGCAAGAGGTATATAGTCAGAGAGTGGTTCCAGGATTTAAATTTCATAGAAACAGAGTAGGTAAAGAATGAAAAATCATTCTCTCCAAAGAGTCTTAACATTCCAAATGTGGGTTAGTGCAATCAGATCAGCTATGAGGGAAGGTAAGATCCTATAATGCAAGCCTTGAATTGCTGTCTCAAAATGGAGGTTATTTTCCTTTGTGTAACTAGAGTTCTTTTTCTTAGCAGATCCAGTTTGCTGACCAGAAGCAAGAATTCAACAAACGTCCCACCAAAATTGGACGTCGCTCTCTGTCTCGCTCCATTTCTCAGTCATCTACTGACAGCTATAGCTCAGGTGAGGACTGAACGGCTATGGACCCACTTGTGGAGGCTACTTAAGTATGATCAACGGACCCTCCTGTCTATCCCAGGCTAATTAAGCATGATCAAACCTATGTTTTGGTATAAACACTTTGATTCTCAGTGGAAATTTGGACCAAAATTCTGGATGGAATCTTTGGATTCCTGTTGGGGATTCAGAGTGGAGCTTAATAGAGGCTTCCTCTTCCAATAAAGGCAGAAGAGGGTGATTAAAGAAATTGAGCTCTGACTTATTCAGAGGGTGAGAGTATGTTGCTCGCTGATGACCTTCACTGAGCAGCATGTGTGAAGACTTGTGTTTTTTCCATTCTTTGAATGGAAAATAAAAGAGGGGTTCCCCATACATCCATCTGGGAAACCTTAATTGCCCCGAGAAACAGTGAAATCATTGTAGCTAGTTCAAGTGAGCCCTTTGCCTTCTCTTCTAAGCTGTGACATTGTATTGTCTGTTACTCCTTCCTTCCTGGCAGTGGCATTAATTCCAACATATGGGCCCTGGGCTTGAGTTATCATTTAATGCCAGATGAATATTAACATGTGAGACCTTTTGTCAGCATTGACCATTTGTTTTTTGTTTGTTTGTTTTATTTTTAACATCTTTATTGGAGTATAATTTCTTTACAATGTTGTGTTAGTTTCTGCTGTATAACAAAGTGAATCAGCTATATGCATACGTATATCCCCATATCCCCTCCCTCTTGCGTCTCCCTCCCACCCTCCCTATTCCACCCCTCTAGGTGGCCACAAAGCACTGAGCTGATCTCCCTGTGCTATGCAGCTGCTTCCCACTAGCTATTGACCATTTGTTCAACAGTGCCCAGTATATGTCTGATCTAATATGGAGCTATTTTATTTTGCTCTTATATAGGAATGTGGTAGGAAGCTGAGTGTTTATCCTAGTTACCTCTTCACATTATAAATAGAACATTCATTAGAAAATTTTCATCTTGACCTGAAATTTTGTTTTTCACACAAATAGGAAAGTAGTGTTTGTTATGTAAAGTTGAAGAAAGCTTGTTTGAGACACTAACTTTTAGATTGGGTAGATTGTTATTTACAGTTTTTACATTTCTTGTTTTACATTTCCCTCACAATCACATAATGTAAATCCCTAGGGATTTTTGTCTAAAGATACCGAATTTTGTACTTATTCTGCTAAAATAACCAGCAGAATAATAAATAATTAAATTAAACAATTTTCAATAACTGTTGAAAATTGATGAACCAGTTACTGTAACTCTGGAAAGTATAATAGTTGTGCAAATGTGAATTGTAAAAGAGTGTGTACATTTTAGACTCTTGAGTTTGTGCATGTTATCTAAAGATTGATAACTAAATGATAATAGTACTAAAATTTAACTTCAGCTCAATCTCTTCCCTACACACTGGGCCCACATTTCCAACTATGTTCCTGTGGAGAAAACCAATGCCTGCCTTCCCACAGAAGTCCCCTATGCAGGGAGGGTACTTACAAAATCTCTATTTACCCAGAAGAGTGGGTTTGTCGCCTTTGAACACGTAGTTGCCTGGTATAGCTCATTGGTGAGTGATATTGACTGATGTCACCACCCTGCATAGATTGGACCTTTTAGGTTGAACTATGTGAAATTGCCATTTCTATAGTAAAAACAATTATCAACCTTATATATCCATTTAAGGGTGCTGAGTTTGGGAGTGTGGAGTCGAAACATCCTGGACTTAGAAAATAACTTAAAGATCAATTATTCAGCTTCCCATTGGATGCTGGAATTGCCTTGATAGCATTCCTGACAAATGGCCATCTGGCCTCTTTGGGAGCATTTTAGATCATAGGGTGATCCTTGCTTGATTTAGTAATTTAGCTCCCAATAAGCTCTTATACAATCCCTAAAATTTAAAGATTTTATTTAGAAATAAAAATCACCATATTTGGCTGCCTGATTTGGAGGGCATCCTACTGTCCTGGTTAACCTTATCTGGATATATTCCAGATTGTGTCCTTTTAAAAATATTATGCCTGTGAATATAATGTTCTTGGTGTGGTCCAAAATAACCTATAGTAGGTGTTATTTCCATAAACTCAATGCTTTTCAAATGAAACCTAAGATTATGTTTGCAGCTGTGTCACACACGCTGTTACCTTCTCTTGTTTCCACATGAATTGTCAAACCCTTTTAAACAGACTGTGGGGGCTTCCCTAGTGGCGCAGTGGTTGAGAGTCCGCCTGCCGATGCAGGGGACACGGGTTCGTGCCCCGGTCTGGGAAGATCCCACGTGCCCCGGAGCGGCTAGGCCCGTGAGCCATGGTCGCTGAGCCTGCGCGTCCAGAGCCTGTGCTCCGCAACGGGAGAGGCCACAACAGTGAGAGGCCCGCGTACCGCAAAAAAAAACAAAAAACAAAACAGACTGTGAATGGAGATGCCTACTGCCTATATTCTTGGACTGGGAGTTAGGAGAGACCTAGTTTCTAGGCTTTGATCAGTGTGTGATTTGTTGTGGGATCCTGGAAAACTCTGACAGTCTGAAATGCCCATAACAGAGGCAATGGGAAAGTTATATGAGGTAACACAGAAAAAGCTCCATACTCATCAAATGAAAAGCCAGGAATAACAAAATTACAGCTTTCTAAATATGAGAAGATATGCAAATGCATGTCAGTAAGAACTTGGAACCCATTTTCAGCATATGTTATATTTTAATTGACTATAGAAATTAATATTGTTAGAGCCCCAAAGACTGATCCTTGGACTTCTTCCCTTCTGTGTTCATCTCTTCCCAAGGGAACTTATTCAGTCTCCTAGTTTTAAATACCATATATTGGTGTTTGATTCTCAAATTTTATCTCTAGCCCAAATCTTTCCTCTGTACCCTAGCCCCAGATATTCAACTACCTGCTCAGTCCTTTCACTTCGATGTTTTATAGGCATCTCAGCTCTCCCATGTCTTAAAAACTGAATTGCTGAGTTCCAACCTTGCCCGTCTTCAGTCTATTCTCAATGCTGCAGCCAGATTCATTTTTTAAAATAAGTCAGATCGTATCACTTCTTAGCCCCAAACCCTCCAGTGGCTTCCCAGTCTCGCTCTGAGTAGGATCTAAAGTTCTCACAATGGCCTACAAGACCCTATACCATCCACCCTCACATTATATTTCTAATCACATCTCTAATTTCCCAAACTTTCCTCCTCCCCTGGCTATTTTGTTCACTCCAGTCGTGCTATCCTACTAACTGTTATTTTGAAACATGCCACGCATTCTCCTGCCTTAAGGCCTTTGCACTTGCTATTTCCTCTGCCTGGAATGCTCTAGGATACCCTCACTGGGTATCTTGCCTCCTTAGGTTCTTAACCAAAGATCACCTTCTCACTGAGACCTATCCTCTTTTAAAATTGTACAGACACCCCACACCTATCAAATTTTCCTCCTTTATTTTTCTCCATAGCACTTATTATCATATAACATATAATTTATTGTTGTCTTTCTTCCCTTACTTGAATATGAGATCCATGAGAGCAGAGATTTTTATCTCTTTGGTATTGCTCTATTCCCACCACTTAGAACTGTGTTTGACACATAAGAGGTGCTCAATAAATACATAGTGGGGAAGGTGTCCAGAGACATTCTTATACGACTTTACACCCCTGTAAAGGAGTATATACCTCTGATACACTTTCTGTATGTGAAGAGTTAGAAGGTTTATGACATTTCAAAAAAAAGATACCTTCCTGTCCAAAGTGCTTGTTTTGCTGAAGATACTTAGAGTCTTACCTAGGCTGTGGTGTACTCTCCCTTCCTAATGATCCTAATACTAAGTTTTGCCGTGCTTTTATTTAGGAACCTCTTCTGGCCTTTTCAACCAGGCTCCTTCTGGGAATCACAGAACACAGAAAAGGATGGTTCTTCAAAGGATGGATCATAACTAGTACCCTGCTAGATGCAGAGGAGAGACGTTAATTCATATATTCAGTGGATGCTCCAAGACATTAGGGCTTAATTCTAATGGAACCCAGACTGAAAGGGGCTACGTCAATCCTTGAAATTATTTTATAAAAAACAAACTTCTAAAAACTCTTTCTCTAAGCACAAAACCCTTAAAAACAAATGAATAGAAGAGACTTTTCTTCAAAGTCAGATCATTCTCAGTGATATATTTCTGAAAAAGCTGTCTTTGCAGTGAGTTAATTGGTTAAGGATAAGGAAAGAAGACCAAAGTTCCTTAGTTCATAATTGGTTCTTCTAAAGCTTGAAGTATTTTCAGATTTTTCCAAATAACAAAGTTTTGTTTGTCTATATTTTGGTTGCTAACATAGCTTTTCACATATTTCTAGAGTGTTATCAATGAAATCTGCTGCACATTGACACACAGGTCATTACTGTTATTCTATTACCAAATGAATAGATTGGGTCCAAGAGGAATTGCCTGACTTAAAATAGTCTGATAGGACTAATTCAGCCAGAAGTCTGACTGCTTCTTCTCCTAGCAATTAGCCACAATATCACAGCTTCTAGGAGGTAAGGCTTAATCAGGCTTGAGCCATAGAACATATGTATGACAGTTCCATGGGGTAGATTGTGGATTAGTGATTCACCAAATTATGTTTTGATTCTGAGATACCATGAAACAAGAGAACATCCCATGAAAGAGTTATTTTGTACTTTGTATTACTTTTCTACCTAGAAATTGAACCCTTTTTTTGTGATTATCTCATTTATTCATAAGATTTTTCTGGTGGGAGTTAGGGGAAAGGGAGAGCATGGGGAGAGAGAGGATCTATTATACTCCCTATTTTATGGTTGGATAAATTGAAAATTGGTCACTTAACCAATTAGAGGTGAAGCTAGAGCTAAGGTCTCAGACCTGTACTTCAGTAGGTGATTGTCTTGATTATCGGTTGTTCATTTTTAACTAAATTATGACTCTGGGCTTCATAATGTGCTGACAATTACAAACACTTTAGAAACTGTTCAAGCATGTGTGTGTGTGTATATATATATATATATATATATATATATGTTGGGTTTCTCTAAATTTTCCTAGGAAGAATTTTTAATTCAATCTCAACTATTTTCATGAATATGCTACTTTAAATATAGTGGCAGAAATGAGTTATGGATTTAAAAAAAATGTTATGTTAGTTCAGGAATAATCTTTCCACTGTGTTTGCAACAATAGCATTCTCTTGGTCTAAGTGTGTCAGCCATTTTGCATTCACATATTAGTACAGTCTAGACAACTGATACTTTTGGATCTCACTTGATAACAAGTCTGTATAAAGGGCTCTTTGAAAACAAATCCATTTTGGCTCAAAGAAAAAGATTGGTTGAACTAACTATAACCAGTTGGCTACTGTTAAGAAAAGAAAATACAGTTCTTTCCCTTTAGAAAGGGGAAGTAGTATAATTTTTTTCTTTGAGTTGGAAGAAAACCAAAAATTTGAGTACTTCTCTTAAGGAGAATTTTAGGGGGTTTTGTTGTTTGGTTGGCTTTTTTCCCCTGACTCGTCCTTAAAAGCTGAAGAGGCATAGGGAGAGGAGAGCTATTCTGGGTAGAGTTAGAACTCCAGTCTCAACCTTTTTCATCTCTGCCAGCCAACCACCTGCTGCTTGGGTAGATTAATAGATGACAGAGGTAGAGAAAAAAAGAAACTGCTAAATAATATTGTATGTATGTCATTCCTTTCCCATTCAAAATCCTAGAGCTAAGTAAGAACCCTTAAAGATGTTATATTTGGTATTGAATTAAAAATATGTACAAAAAACAGTAATAATACCAGGTATCATTTACTGAGTGCTTAATTACTTTATGCCAGCATTGCACTAAGCACTTTATGTACATTATTTTATTTAATCTTCTCAACAACTTGATTCTGACAAATCATGTCTGCATATTATATAGTCTGCTTCATAGCACATATTACAACCATATAGAAAGAAAAACTCTAAATAATTAATTCTGTAATTAGTTATTTCATGTCTGACTCACCTACTAGACTGAAAATCCCATGAAGGCAAAGACAATCGATATCCGTCCTGTATGCCCAGCACTTAGACTGTGCCTGGTACATAGTAGATGCACAATAAAATTCATTGACTGAACAACTGAATGTGTGAATGACTGAATACATGAATGAATTAACAACCCTATGAAAAATGTTCTGGTATCACCTCTGCTTTATACCCAGAAGCAGAGACTGAGACTTCAACCAAAATCTCTCTGACTCCAGAACACTTAACCACTGTATTTAAATGGCCATTAGGGAGCATAAAAATCATCATGGCTCTGGAAAAGGATTTGAAATTTCAGGATACTCTGAATGTGAAGACTTTCTTCAAAAGCAACTTTTCTATAAATTTGGATCAGGATTAGGATGGCTGTTATCTTTCTTCTCCCAGGTGATAGAAGCATGGTTCCCCTAAGCCTCCGACTCATAAGCCATTTCTGAGTATTGATTGGTGAAACAGGTGACTGCCCAGGAAACTGTTTCTGGGCTCTGTTGCCAAAGGTACTTTGAGCTCTCACTCACCCTAGGAGGGAGAACCATAGACTTTTTGTACAGATTATCTCCTTTCAAGAACAAAAGTCCCTTTGGGGATTTATTAATTCCCCCACCTCCCCGGGTGCTCATGTTCTTTCTTGTTGCCTCGTGTTAGGACTTTGCTCTAGGGCAGTTTTCCAGCTCCAAGAGAGACACTCGGGCCCCTGCTGCCCAAACATTCTGTAGCACCATGCTTGATTAACTGGGCAAGGTCAGACTTGCCTGTTACAGCCCTCCCAGAGATAGACCCTTTGCTAAGAAATCCCAGAAATGCCTTAATTCTCTGGATATAAGTAGATCAGGAGACCCTAGGAGCTCTGAGCTTTTGTAGCTTTCTCCCCTTAAAAATGATGGAAGTACTTCTTATCTCATTGAGAAATATATAATGCTTTATAGACAGTGCTTTATGTCCCCAACCTTCCTCCCCCCAAAACCTTGAGGACTGCTTAGGAAGAAACTATCCTCAGGAACTTAAACATAAATCAAAGAAATCATCCAGCAAATGATTAGCAACTACAGAATTATATGAAGACTAAAAAGACCTCAGTCAAACATGGGAATGGCAGCAGCCGTAGCTGCCTATTAGCCACAATCAAAAGTCGTAGACCTTCCACCCTCTAGTGTATGTTGCTAAATGGATTAGTCATCAGAGCATTTAATTATACTGAAAGAGGGTTTATCTGCTTCTCTGGGAATCTAAAATGCCTAATGCAGGACCCACTGAGGCCAGCAAGAAGGGAGAGCACACTGAATACTTCATTGTCAATGTCTAATTGAGTCTGCAGGCATAGTTCAGCCTCATCAGAGCCAGTCTTAAAAAAGAAAGCTCTGTTTTGTCAGACAAACACTTTTTGTGTGGTTCTTAATTACTTTCCCATGGGTTCCTTGTTTTCTAGGTCTTATCTGTTCAGTTACTGTACTGAAACACAAATTACATCAGGTGTTTGAGCAGCAAGCAGAGAAGGGTAGCTGGGATCCCAGAAACCCATAGGTTAATCACCATGATCATGCATTAAGAACTTGAACCTATTGCTACAGTGGTATAACCTCTCTCTTTTTTCATTTTCAAGGACTTCTGCATGTTCTGAAGATAAAGTTAGCCTTAGATTCCAAGTTAATGCTACCCAGGGGGGATGTCTTCGGCAACGTCTCTCAGCTTCCTCTTTCTGGCCTGCAGATAGCACTTTCCATGGGTGGTGGTTGAGACAGCTCCTTGGTGCCACTTAGGTGCTTGCTTACCAAATGTGTAAATTTACAAGGTGCTGGATTACTAGAAAAGCCTCAGTTCACTCCACGGTTTGGAGTTTTAGAGGAATCCATTTTTTCCCCTAAAGGTATTTTATCCTGTCATTCCAGCTGCTTCATATACAGATAGCTCTGATGATGAGACATCTCCCAGGGACAAGCAGCAAAAGAACTCTAAGGGAAGCAGTGACTTCTGTGTCAAGAACATCAAACAGGCGGAGTTTGGACGAAGAGAAATTGAAATTGCTGAACAAGGTAAGGAAAATAAACACCTTTTCCTCTCAAGCTGCCATGTTAATTCATTTTTACATCCTGGGCTCTAGTAGTTTGTGAAATTTCAGTGTGATTTTGAAGAATACTTATAACAAAAGAAATATGGGCTCAGGAAACACTGTGGGGAGGGAGTAAACTCTAGAGGGTCTAGAAGGAACAAGGAAGAGGGGGAGAGAGACTAGATAAGAGGGACTGGGATATAGGGAATTAAACATTGGACCATTTACCTCTGGAAGTCTCTTATAACAGAAAAATGAAGTTTAATGTTTTGATCCCTTGAGAAACTTAATCTAACAGAGAACCTGTTTGGGGAAGGATCTTATCTTAAGAGAGTACATTTTTCTGTTATTCTTTACCTCTCATCCCTCCTCTCTAAAATTGCTACATGTGTATTGGGCCTTTTCAGAAATGCCGGCACTGATGGCTTTGAGGAAGAGAGCTCAAGGAGAGAAACCTTTGGCCGGAGCCAAAATTGTGGGTTGCACACACATCACTGCTCAGACTGCTGTGAGTCCTTTTCCTTTCTCTACATAACAATAGTTAATAACAGCCACCAGCTATTGAGGGCTGGCACACTAGTTCAGAGCTTAACAAGCGCTCATTAGCCTTCATAATGGCCATGTAAAAGCACATATTCCTGTTTCCATTTTATAAATGAGGAAGCTGAAGCTCAGGGAGTTTAAGTAATTTGTCCAAGGTTATACAGCTAGTAAACCACAGAATCGAGATTTAAACTTCAATATATCTGATTCCCAAGCTTATTCTTTCTCATCTTCTCCACTGCTTCCCCTTATCTTCCCTTCCTGTGTCATTTCTACACAGCACCTCTGTGTTAGGCTGCTTTCAGCTGCAAATAAGAGAAAACCTGATTCAACCTAGACTGTACATAAGGGAATTCATGACATTACGTAGCTAGAAGTCCAGAGGTAAGGTGGACTTCCGTTGAAGGCTCTCAGGGCTCAGTTTCATCTATCTGTGATTTTCTTGGAGCTGCCTCCTCTCTGTGCTTACTTCATCCTCGGGCTGATAGCAAGATGGTTACAGCTGTTTAAGCCATCCCAGACTGACATGAAGAGGAAGAAGGACCATTTCTTCCTCTCTCCCAAGAGCAAGGAAACCTTTCCCAGAAGTCCTCCAGGGTACTCTGTCATGACACTGAGCAGAACTGGATCACATGCTTATGCCCCACCAGTCCTGGCAAAGGAACTGGGGTTTCCATGATTGGTTTAGATCCGTAATTTTCACCCTTGTCAGATTCACTGACCCCTTTTGATTAAAAAATATGTTTTGCAATGGCCCAGTATTTTATTAAAATGAAATTCAGATATAGCATAGCTAGGTACATATAATTTTTAAAAAATAAATGTAAAATCTTACTGAAATATGAAGGAAGAATAAAAGGAAAGCAATTTATAATAAAATAATGTGTATTTCAATATGTAAGTGCTTGGGTACAAGTAGAGTTGAATAGTCAGATATTTGTCCTTACTTATAGCATTATTTGAATGTGAGTGCTACAAATGTATATACATAAAATGTGTTACTGGTTCCATAGCATCAGAGAAATGTTGCCAAATTAAATAATTTTCTGAAATTATAAACAACTTTTTGTAAATTTCTGAATAACAACAATATCAAAAATATGAGTTTTCTCTTGGTTTATACACTTGTTGCATTCTTGGAAAAATTATTATTGTTTTGTATTAAAACTACAACAATACCTTTGTTGATATGTAAAGTGGAATAAAGTTCTAAACTCAGGTAATTATAAATAGATTTCTCACTCATGTGAACTTTTCATTGGAACGCTTGAAAATTATACCAGATATGGCATGGTTTTTTTGTTCTAGGAGACTATCCTACACTTTTGAAATGTCAAGATCCCTGGCCCTACCCACTAAATGCTAGTAACACTCCCCTACCAATTACCGTGACAACCAAAATGCCCCCACAGTTTTCCAAAGTTCCTCTGCTGAGAACCACTGACTTAGAGTTGTCATCATCAAAGATGTGATACATATTAAGTTGCCAACTGTAATGAGACCACTACAGGAAATCAGTGTATTAAGAAATTGTCTGGACTCTTTTATGGGATTTATAAGATCCAGGTCATTTGTATGACTAGATCTCTTCCAAAAGATTGTCTTGTAAGCACAACACTATGTGGCCACATTCCTTATTCAGAATAGCAGAGATTCCTCAAGACACAGCTACTGTTAGCATCTTCCCTGTGAGACTTTTCTGGGTTATGTGTTCTCTGAGGAAAAGGATACCTTGGTACCCCAAAATTAGTATAATAAATTGAAAAGCTATCACTTTTTGGAGCTATAGACTAATGAATCAAGGCAGAAACACTCTTGGAACCTTTTTTGGACTTCCCCAGTCAGGGACATGAGACTTCAGTGTGGTGGCTTAAAATAGTTAGTGCTTCTGTACTGTCTCATGTTGCTAAATTACATCTAGTTTCTTTTTTACCCCCTGGCTCATAAACATTACCACTCTTCAAGGTTACTTTCTTTTTTTTGCTGAATGGAGTAATCAAAATTAGTTTACCAATTTTAATATTATTTTATTGTTCCCTCCCCACACCTTTCTGTTTCCTTTAAAAAAATAATTACAAAGGAATTTTGCTTTGTTTTTTTAATCTCTATTTTATTTTTCTGATTACAAAAGTAATTCATGTTCATTTTACAATATTCAAGCATTACCACAATCTATAATGTAGAAAGACAGTCTGCTATAATCCCATGCTCCAGAAATAGCTCATAGTTAACAGTTTCCTGTCCATGTTTCTAATAGACTTGGATCTAAATATTTATATTTTTTAGGTGTGTTTCCATAGTTCCTTCCAACCAGATTCCTTAGCTACTCTCTCTAAACAGTAATGATTTAAAGTCAAGTTAAACCAGCTTCTGAGCTCTGTCCTTCTCCCACTTCTACCTGCCTTCACTTCTGCTTGAGCCCTAATAGCCAGCAGTCTTGACTCATAGTTCTTTAAATAGTTCTTATATTCTTGGTCCCAGTCACTTTTCTAGTTAATTTATATTGCTTTGTAGGTAAGTCTCAGTATCATTCTCTTCTTTGGCACGTTGAGGAATCCTAGTTATAGAAATTCAGAAATTCTTTAAGGTGAAAATTAAAACAGGATAGAAAAAAATTGGATTGGATATTGAAAGGTAAAGAAATTAAGATATAGGGCTTCCCTGGTGGCGCAGTGGTTGAGAGTCCGCCTGCCGATGCAGGGGACACGGGTTCGTGCCCCGGTCTGGGAAGGTCCCACATGCCGCGGAGCGGCTGGGCCCGTGAGCCATGGCCACTGAGGCTGCGCGTCCGGAGCCTGTGTTCCGTAACAGGAGAGGCCACAACAGTGAGAGGTCCGCGTACAGCAAAAAAAAAAAAAAAGTAAAAAAAAGAAATTAAGATATAAGAGTAGTTCTGCTGTGGCCTTTGACGAATTATGTGAGAGAGTTAGCCTAGTGGAGTTGTTTGCACGTATTTTTTTTTAATTAGAGCATATTTTTCATTAGAATTTTTATTTTGTATATAAATATTAGAAAATACAAATTTTTTAAAATGAAAATTATCAATACCCAAAGTTAAGCGCTGTAAGGAAATTTTAAAACAAACTTTGTCACCAAAGATTTATCCATGTTAAAAGAGCTCTTAATCGAAGCAGTAGGGTGGTACATTACCTTCTTTTCTTTTTTTAATATTTATTCATTTATTTATTTGGCTGCATTGGGTCTTAGTTGCGGTACGCGGGATCTTCGTTGCAGTGGGCGGGATCTTTAGTTGCGGCATGTGGGATCTTTTTAGTTGTGGCATGTGGGATCTTTTTAGTGGTGGCATGTGGGATCTAGTTCCCTGACCGGAGATTGAACCTGGGCCCCCTCCATTGGGAATGCAGTCTTAACCATTGGACCACCAGGGAAGTCCCTATACTACCTTCTTATAAAGAAGCCTATCTCCATCTTACAAACTGAAGTGAAAGCAAGTCAGGATCAAATCAGTGGATTAAATTTATTTTAATAATTTAAAAAAATTTGAAATATACACAGATTTATAGAAAAGTTGCAAATACAGTACAGATAACTTTTTTTTCTGAACCATTGAAGAGTAAGTTGCCAGCCTTATGATGCTCCCACAAATACCTTAGTGTATATTTTCTACAAACAAGAACATTCTCCTGTCCAGCCAGTACAACCATTCAAAATTAGGAAATTAACATTGATTCATTATTGCCATCTAATCCTCAGGTCCCATTTGAGCTTCACTAATTGTCCCAATAATACTTTTTTATAACCAAAGGATCCTGTCCATAGTTATGGGTCTCATTTAATTGTTATCTCTTTAGTCTCCCACAGTGCTGGATAGTTCATCAGTCTTTCCTTGACTTTCATGACCTTGACACTTTGAAGATTATAGACAAATTATTCTGTAGTATGTCCTTAGTACGTAGAAAATGATGCTGTGCTTTTTTCATTTAATCCTATCAGATGGCACTTGTTTTCGATTTGTCCCATAACTGATGTTCATTTTGATCCCTTGATGGAGGTGGTGTTTGCCAGACTTTTCTAGGGTAAAAGTTATTTTTCCCCCTTTGTAATTAATAAGTATTTTGTGAGGTAGTAATACGAAACTGTGTAAATATCCCATTCTTCATCAAACCTTCCAATTATTCATTCATTTATGTATTTTTATTTGTGTGGAGTCATTGTTTCCTATTTTATTTAATGGGTTATAATCCATTACTATCATTATTTATTATGATAAAAATTGTTCCAATTTTGGCCAAGAGGAACCCCTGAAGTCTTGCTTCTGTGCCTTGTCTCTTGACATATCCCTTTCATTCTTTGAGCACTTCCTTGCTTCTGGTACAAGATGATCTAAGCTCATTTTGTACCTTCCCTGTCCTATCCCTGGAATCAGCCATTTCTCCAAGGAGCCCTGGTTCCTTTTCCTTTCAGTGGATCTGTACACTAGTGTACTCTTTGCTATTGGGATATCATTGTTCCTGGATCCTCTTTCATTACTTTTCAAAAATAATTGCCCATTAACTCTTCATATATATCTTTTGCCCTGTTCTCTCCTTCTGTAAATTAGGCCATTGATAGTATCCCATAGATCTTAGATGCTCTCTTCTGCTTTTTTCCCCCACTCTCTTTTCTTTCTGTATTTCAGTTTGGTGATTTCTATTGATCTATCTTCAAGTTCACTGACTCTATCCCTAGATATGCCCAGTCTGGTGATAAGCCTAATGAAAGAATTCTTAAATCTGATCCTTAAAAAAAAAAAAAAAAAAAAATTCTGACATTTCTATTTGACTTGTTTTTATAGTTTCCATCTCTATGCTGAAATTCCCTACCTGTTCATGGATGTTGTCCATCTTTTTCACTACACCCCTTGCCAGCCTTTTACTCATGTTAAATGAGTAAAAGCATAAATATATTAATCATAGTTAATTGAAAGTTCCTGTCTGATCAAACATCTGTCTCATCTCAGAGTCTGGTTCTCTTGAATACTTTCCTGACAATGCGTTGGGGTTTTTTTTCACTTTTTTTGGCATGCCTTCCAATTTTACATTGAATGGTAGTATATTATTTTCCATTATTGTCATGAATTGGGCTGGATTTCAATTCTGTTGTTCCATACCAAAGGCTACAAATTCCCCCAGGCTGGAGGGCTCTCGTACTCCTCAGTGTTTGCACTTCAGCTTCTGCACATGCTTGCCACAGGGGGGCTCTGTCTTCAAGTGCATGTCCCCGCTGCAGCACACGACTGCTACTCCTTGTTTCCTGGAGCTAGGCTGAAGGTGAGGGCAAGTGGGGTTCTTAGATTTTCTGGTCCAGCCTCGGTGTTAGGCAGGCCTCTGTGAGGGTAGGACTTTTTCAGTGTTCCTGCCACTCCTCTCTGTAGCAGCCAAATTTTGCCTTGTATTGGTGGTAGGTCTTGAGCAGAGATATTTTCCTGTCCCTCCTGGAGAGGTAGCAGATTTTTACTTTGTATCAATGTAGGGTCCTGGGCCCAAGAGGATTTTCTGCTACTCCCCCAGGAGCAGAGAGTTTTTGCTTCCACCCTTCCCCAGAAGCAATAGCTCTTTGCCTGGTCCCTGGTGGCAGGCATAATTCCTGCTCCTCTTGCTACAGTTTAAGGCTTTTGCTTCCTATGAGAGAAGAGTGTGGAGATGTGCCGAGGTTTCATGCTTATCTTTGAGCACAGCCAATCAGCTCCCTGCCCGCAATCTTTCTTGTGAACCCTGGTTGGAAGCCCCTAGAAAAGAGCTTGCATGTGAGTATGAACTCTCCTTGTGCCTGGGGCTACAAGAAGTTCCAAACTGACATACTTTCCCACACTCAGCCTTTACTAATTCATTAAAATTTTAGCTAATTTTTTCTTACCATGATGTATGGCAGCCACCTCTTCCTTCTGTGCTCTGACAAGGGTGAAACAGTGTTCCCTCTCTCCTTAAAGGGATTTGTTGCTCTTTGGAGTTCCTTGGTTGCATTATGACCTCAGCTCTTTGATGTACTCAAGAAAAGTTACGGTTTTGTAGATTATCCAGCTTTTTCTTGTTGAGGTGGAAGCTTCTCTTGCAGCTTTCTACATCCTAAGGAGAAGCAGAGCTATAAATTTGTGGTTTTTAAAAAGATGTTTGGCACTGAAAGCCTTGGTTTAATTAAATCTTACAGGGAGGCCCAATATGTTAAATGAGTAAAAGCATACAGCTCAGCTGGAGCCTTCCCCATGCCTACCCCCAACCCTTGCCCTCTTCTCCAAGTATTGAAGTTTCTGTAAAGCACAGTTTGAAAATCATGGGCGTTAGTTATTCCTAATGTACTTTCTCATTGTCAAATATATAAACTTAATCTCCTTGACCAATTGTTTGGCCCATGCTTGCTCATCTCCTGCTTTCTCTTTAATATAGGTGCTTATGGAAACTCTGGGCGCTCTGGGGGCACAGTGCCGATGGGCTGCCTGCAATATCTATTCCACTCTCAATGAAGTGGCTGCTGCTCTAGCAGAAAATGGTAAGATCTTTTGTGTGTTCTCTTTGTCTTTGACTAAAGTTTCCAAAAAGTTCCATTGTTTCAATAAATATCTGTAAGGAAAGTTGACATTTAAAGTTGTCTTGAAAGAAATATTCTTTTTTTTTTTAGTTGAAGTATAGTTGATGTACAATGTTGTGCTTGTTTCAGGTATACAATAAAGTGATTCACTGTATATGTGTATCTATATCTATATATCTATCTATATATATCTATCTATCTTTTTTCAATTCTTTTCCACTATAGATTATCATAAGATATTGAATGTAGTTCCCTATGCTATACAGTAAATCCTTGTTGTTTACCTATTTTATATATGGTAGTGTGTATCTGTTAATCTCCCCCTTCCCCTTTGGTAACCTTAAGTTTGTTTTCTGTGTCTGTGAGTCTTTCTGTTTCATAAATAAGTTCATTTATACTATTTTTTTAGATTCCGCATATAAGTGATATCATGTAATATTTGCCTTTCTCTGACTTAATTCACTTAGTATGATAATCTCTAGGTCCATCCATGTTGCTGCAAATGGCATTATTTCATTCTTTTTTGTGGCTGAGTAATATTCCATTGTATGTATACACCACATCTTCTTTATCCATTCATCTGTTGATGGACACTTAGGTTGCTTACATGTCTTGGTGGGTCCCTATTCTTGATGAGTTTGCCCTCCTTCTGGGCTTCTCTTGTTAAATATGATCGAGGTAACTGTGTTGCTTTACAGTCACAAATATCTTCTTATGTCTAATATTCCATTATTAGTTAATGCTTTGCCTTTCAGAGCACCAGTGAACCTTATTCACTGTCTAAGGTCATATGGATTAGAAAAGAAAATGCTTCAGGCATAATTTTGTGGTCCGACTGGTTTTCAGCAGTTAATGTTTGGTGCTCTGCTTCAGCGGTAAACAGGACTTGACCTGGCAGATTAATATTTGATAACAACAGCCACTGACACTTGAAGGACAAAAGAAATAGAGAAGTTTGGACTTTGCCAGTTTCTTGCCTTCACTCTCTGATAGCCCAACACAGATCAGGATACCAAACACTTGCTTCAGAGCTATTGAGAAATTCTGGGAAAGCTCTATAGTGCATGCATACCTCTCTTTTTGCAAGCACTTTGAGCATTTTATTTGTTCTTTCACTTACAGTCATTCATTTGTAAAATTTTTATTAATGTATAAAGTATGTATAGAAAGTACACATATATAAACATATAGTCCAATTAATTGTACATATACATTCATTTCTCTTTTTTTTTTCAACAAATGCTTATTGACCTACTTTAAGGACAAATGAGAGTGTCTTTGCCCTCAGAATCTTATATTGTGGTTAAGGAGAAAAGACACATATATAAATAATGATAATACAAGGGCATATATGATAATGCCACAACAGATCATAAATCCACATTTAGTATACCAACAAGGGGCTTATAAAAGTTCAGATTCCATGTGAGATCACTTTCAGCTGAGTTATAAGGCTTCCTTAAGGAGCATGATACTTAACTGGGTAATGAAGTGTAACAACATTTGAACAGAGGGAGAAGAGTGTAAGAGTTTTCCTGATGCAGAGGATGGGATGACTAAAGTATAGAAACAAGAAAGATCAAAATGTAGTTGGGAAATGATGAGAATTCCAGTTGGACTGGATGAAGAAGTACATATTTCTGGTTTCTTCTTTTTTGCCTTTAGTCATACTTTTAGCATTCGTCATACTCTTGGCCCTTTTGTTTGTCCTCTTTGGTCTAACAAGAGTGAAATGACCACCAAAGACAAAGACGAGTATAAAAGGACTGAAGACAATAGTAATCAGTGAAGAAAGTCAACCCAAGAAGTATAGCAGAACGAGAGAGCTTGGAATTGGGGAAAACCAGCATCTCCTTGCCAAAATTTAGGGTCAGCCCTTTTTTCAGGCTTTAATGGTTTCTCTTTGTTCTTTTTTCTCAGGATTTCCTGTGTTTGCCTGGAAAGGAGAGTCAGAAGATGACTTCTGGTGGTGCATTGATAGATGTGTGAATGTGGAGGGCTGGCAGCCAAACATGGTGGGTTAGATCTCTGCCAACACAATTCTGTTGGGGCCTGGAGGTATAGAGAGGGAGAGTGTGGTCTGGGAGAGGGTTTCCCAGCAGGAAGGAAGGCAAATGCTTCCTTTTCCGTCTGATGTACCTGGGCTTCCGGCAGAGCTAGATGCTTATGCTTAGGGCATCCCAAGAATATTCAACCTCCTTATAGCCTCAAAGTGCTTTTCATTGTCAGTGCTGATCTCAGAAGCACTCATATTCATCAGCAACATTAAAATACTGCTCAGGGTTCACACATGACTGGTTAAAAAGTAAGATTAATGAGTTACCATCCCCTACCACTGCTTACCACCCCCCACCCCCCACCCACCCCGCCCGACAACATCAATGATTAAAGCACACACACGCACACACAGCTCCTATGGTACTTAGCTTTCTTTCTAGAATCACGTGCTAAATTTATAGTAAACCTGAAGGGATTCCAAGTTCAAATTTCTTCTCTTTATTCATTTCTCACCTGAAGAAAGATGAATAGGCAAAGTTTGGGGTTTTTAATTTCTGCTTAGTTTTTATTTTTGTTTCATTTTTTAAAAGATCAAGTGCTTGAAGGCTGAGAGCATATTAGATTCACAAGGGGAAGCAAAAAGCTTCACAAAGTATGATGCACTCCTGCTTTGCAAACCTTTCTGCATATGGGTGAGAGGAGAAATTAGGGAATCAACTGAAACAAGAATCCTTGAAGCTCTAGTCCAACTATTGCTTACTGCTAAAGACTGCAGAGCAGGCTTTATCTGGGACACAGCAGAGAGAAGCAGCCTGTCTTTCTGGATTCTGATCCAGGCCACATTGCACCAAGTGTTGGTTTGAGGAAGCTGGGTTAAAACCTTCATATCCTGAAAGGGAGGGAGGAGTCGACTATAAGATGAGTCAGCTCATTCCAG
Organism: Delphinus delphis; assembly: GCF_949987515.2. NCBI lineage: Eukaryota > Metazoa > Chordata > Mammalia > Artiodactyla > Delphinidae > Delphinus > Delphinus delphis. Next base: position 84,493,716 of record NC_082691.1, read on the forward strand.
CGGAGTTTAACGGTGACAGAAGGGAGTGTGACTGACAGGTGCTAAAGAAGATATGCCAGGGGGGCTCTACTGGAAATAAAACATTAATTTTATAGTCATGAACATAGGGAGGACAGGGGATTGTACATGGCGAGCTTTTATAGACTGTAGAGCCAGCACACACTGCTGGAAAGATTGACGAAGAGAGTAAGACAAGGGTAAGAAAAACTGTGACCCCAGAAAACAGGATCCATATCTTTTTGGATCCTGTCAAGATCCTGTCAAGTGCTTTTACTTGCTTGCCAACTTCAGGAAGATTCCCAGGTGACAATAATTTTCTGCAGTAGGACAACAGGGTGAGAATTTTGGGCTACATTCATTAAATAAATATTAGGGATAGCAACTACCTGCCTGTATTCGATAACTGTGTTAAAAGGGAAAGGTGGACGAGAATACTGAGACTAAGACACAATCTTTTTTGTCTCTGATCTTTTGTGTGGCTAGGGATCAGAGGCTGCAAGCAAAAACTCCATGAGGGATTTCATACATGTAAAAAGGGAGAGAGAGGGCTTCCCTGGTGGCGCAGTGGTTGAGAGTCCACCTGCCGATGTGGGGGACACGGGTTCGTGCCCCGGTCCGGGAAGATCCCACATGTGGCGGAGCGGCTGCGCCCGTGAGCCATGGCCGCTGAGCCTGCACATCCGGAGCCTGTGCTCCGCAACAGGAGAGGCCACAACAGTGAGAGGCCCGCATACAGCAAAAAAAAAAAAAAAAAAAAAAAAAAAAAGGGAGAGAGAAACTCAGAGGAGCCTTTCCATTTCTTAGGGAATCTGTTCTGAAGGTTTCTACTGGGAGAAAATGGAGCACTATCTTATGGTATGGAGCAAGTGTAAGAGTTTTAATAAGAGTCCTGCCTTGGATCCCTGCTCTCAAATAAGGTTTAGTGGAATCAGAGAAAATAGATCAACAACAAGAGCAGAAGTGGGAATTCCCTGGCGGTCCAGCAGTTAGGACTCGGTGCTCTCACTGCCAAGGGCCCGGTTTCAATCCCTGGTCAGGGAACTAAGATCCCACAAGCCGAGCGGTATGGCCAAAACAAAAACAAAAACAAGAGCAGAAGCAAAAAAGATCAGGTGGTAGACATGAGGTTGGAGATTTTGTGTACCCAGGGGTCCAGGATGGCATCTTTGGCACTTGTAGTAGAGTTGATAATTGATGGGACTGCAAAATGGGTGCTTGCCAGTGGAGGGCAGCTTAGTCCTGTGGGTCTTTCCAGGAGGGTGGGTGTAACAACTTGGAAAGTCCTGCCAAGCGTTTCTAACAGTTAGGTGAAGGGCTGAAATGCCACAGCCTACTGCCTAATAGTATTCTAAGCTGGTCTTTCTTTAGCTTATTTATAATTCAGAAACTTTCCTCTGCTGATGAAAGCTCCAGTGGGCACAGCATTGTGTTTATCTTTAATCCCAACCTGAAACAGTGATGAGCTGTTCAGAGGCATGCTTGCACACCTACATGCTGCACAGTTCCCTAGTTATTTTTACTTTGGTTGATAGAGAGTGTGAGGTTGTGCTAGGCAAAACCCTACAGTGCTGCCTGATCATTTTGGATAGGAGAGTGCCTGTACTTTGGGAGAAGTAAAGGATTAACGAATACACATTTGTAAGCCATTGTTCTGGGAGGGAGACTAATTATCTGGCTTTATTTAAACTAAGCTTTTACTGATGATATTTAAAGTCCTGAATTCAACCAATATAAATATGCTAATATCAAGTTTAGGCTTTCTGACTACCAACAGTACAGCCAAGAGCTAATGGTCTAGGTAATCACTTAAGCTATTAGTCCATAAGAAAATCCTCATTGCGCTGCTGTATATTTTGATCCTAGCGGGTATGTCATTTGGGAAGGTCACTTGGCTGTGAGAATTACAGTTGGCCTTTCATTTCACTGTTTTTTTGTTTGTTTGTTTTTGACTGCATTGGATCTTCGTTGCTGTGCGCGGTCTTTCTCTAGTTGCGGCGAGTGGAGGCTACTCTTCATTGCGGTGCGCGGGCTTCTCATTGTGGTGGCTTCTCTTGTTGCGGAGCACGGGCTCTAGGCATGCAGGCTTCAGTAGCTGTGGCATGTGGGCTCAGTAGTTGTGGCTCACGGGCTCTGGAGCGCAGGCTCAGTAGTTGTGGCGCACGGGCTTAGCTCTTCTCCGGCATGTGGGATCTTCCCGGACCAGGCCTCGGACCCATGTCCCCTGCATTGGCAGGCGGATTCTTAACCAGTGCGCCACCAGGGAAGTCCCTCACTTGTTTTTTTCTTCAGTGTAATGACTGTTGGTCATTATACTGACTCTTAAGTTATTTTGCATAACCATTTGGGAAATTTGAAATATGACATTATTGATGCTTATTATTGCAGATCTTGGATGATGGAGGGGATCTTACTCACTGGATTTATAAGAAGTATCCCAACATGTTTAAGAAAATCAAGGGCATAGTGGAAGAGAGTGTTACTGGAGTCCACAGGTAAGATTTGACATGGGTATGCCTAGTTTTATGCAGCCTGGACATATATTTTTTTTTTTTTTTTTTTTTACAAATTTTTATTTATTTACTTTTGGCTGCGTTGGATCTCTGTTGCTGTACGCAGGCTTTCTTTAGTTGCGGCGAGCAGGTGCTTCTCTTTCATTGCAGTGCACGGGCTTCTCATTGTGGTGGCTTCTCTTGTTGTGGAACATGGGCTCTAGGCGCTTGGGCTTCAGTAGTTGTGGCACGCGGGCTCAGTAGTTGTGGCGCACAGGCTTAGTTGCTCTGCAGCATATGGGATCTTCTCAGACCAGGGCTCGAACCTCTGTCCCCTGCATTGGCAGGCAGATTCTTAACCCCTGCACCACCAGGGAAGCCCCTGGATATATATTCTTATAATCACATACTTATAGAATACATTATGTTAAAAATTGAAACCTGATCTGAAATGTTGAGATCTGAGTCTGCACACTTGTTTTTTGTCTTTTTTATTTGTGGTACGCGGGCCTCTCACTGTTGTGGCCTCTCCCGTTGAGGAGCACAGGCTCTGGACGCGCAGGCTCAGCAGCTATGGCTCACGGGCCCAGCCGCTCTGCGGCATGTGGGATCTTCCTGGACTAGGGCATGAACCCGTGTCCCCTGCACCGGCAGGCGGACTCTCAACCACTGCGCCACCAGGGAAGCCCTGCACACTTGTTTTTTAAATTAACAACACAAATAGGAAACTTAAAATAGTGAGGGGGGAGTAGCTAAGGGAATAAGTGTGGTCCTCATGTTTTCTAGTCATTGTAATACAATGACTGCTTGTCCTCTTTGGACGAATTCATTTATTCAACATCTATTTATTGAACTTCTACAGTGGACCAGGAACTACTCTAAGAACCATGCTAGGGATCTAGCAGTGGGGAAAACAGACAAAAGCCTGGGCCCTCATAGAGCTTATGTTCTTACACAGCGAACAAGGATTTAGGGTTCTGTTTCTCAAATGAGCATTAATTCCCTGAGTAAAATTGTAACCATTTCTGTTTCCTGTTATTTACCCAGAAAGAACTGAAAGTATGAAAGTTTTAGGGAAGTAAATTTTGAATAAGCCACCATCACTGCTTCAATATACTGTGATCTTTTTGAATGTATAAAACTATGGATTGTCCCATATTTTCAAACTTTTAGAAAGGGATGAATTTTGAATAAAACACCTGGTTCTAATTTTTAGTTGACTCAGTTTAAATAAAACCCCTATATACAGATATACATATTTATAGGTATATGTACTGAAGTTATAAAATTGAGACTATTGGAAAGTTAAACTATTTGAAAGTTAAAATTGTTGCATTAGAGTAGTGGGATTAAAATAGTACTTAAAATTTCTCTTTTTATAATTAAAAAGGGAAATAAAACTAATAAGCAATTAAAAATTTTACATTTTAATGCTTAAAATTTAGTGGTGGGTCAAAGATTGTCCCCACGTGCCTTTTGATTAATAGCTTTATTTCTAAGCTGTATACAGATTCTGGAAAGGTATTCTTTATTTCTCTGTATACACCTTATAGGATGAAATTAGTTGTGTCTCAGGCTCTCATGCCTACTCAATTAACTTATTTGTGAAATTTGATATGAAACTGATGGTCGATTGCAATATCTCATTGTTTTATGTTCTTCTTGATTTCCTTCATCCTCAGGCTGTACCAGCTATCCAAAGCTGGGAAGCTATGTGTTCCAGCCATGAATGTCAATGACTCAGTCACCAAACAGAAATTTGACAACCTCTACTGTTGCCGTGAATCAATTCTTGATGGGTAATGTTTTGTTATCTTTGGGATGAACGTGAGTTGTTGAATTGAGGTTCTAAATTTTTTGGTTTTGTTTATTTCTAGAAATGATTTGTGTAGGACCTCTGGATCTATTGCTACATCATACTCAATATTTTGTAACCCAAAGCTACCATTGCTGTCACTTACATCACACTCAATATTTTATGACCCAGAGCTACCATTGCTGTCACTATTTCAAGCAAATCTATTTTACTTAAAAAGTCAGACCAGCCCCTATCTACTGGTGGCAGTTTTTACAGTCACCCTATCAGGCCTGGGAGTCAGTAACTAAAGTCATTATAAATAGGTAAATATCTTTGATGGTTTAGGAAAAGGTTCCTGGTATTTCTCTTCCAGGTTATGTTGTCAGTTCTTAAGCACCAACTATCATACAATTCTCTGGCCATCTGGAAAGTTGTGGTGAGCACAGGGTTATTTCCCAGTGGCATTTGTAGTTTTTCAAATCTGTAAGGACTGCAAGTCTGACAAAATCTACTTAGATATAATACACCAAAAATTGTGTTCTTCCAGTGCCCAGTTTCTGTTTCTACACTTGTGTCCTGAAATTCCTTCATTCTTGCTGGGAAGACTCAGTAATTCCCTATGTGAAACCATGAAGTTGGTTTAGAATATTGCCAAGCCAAATGGCTTCCGTCATGTATTAGTTCATGGAAAAGTGAAGAAAGGGCCTGTGGGCCACATTACTAGTCTGAACCCCAGGCAATTTGCAACACCACAGGCACTGGAGCAAGAAGGACTTTGGTTTAACAATTGGCTCTATCATTTATTAACTCTAAGACCTCAGACTAGTTATTTAACCTCTCTGTGCCTATTTCCTCATCTGTAAAATGGTGACAGTAAGACCTATCTCATAGAGTTATTGTGAGGATTAAATGAGATAAGGTATGAATCCTGGGGATCAATGTTAGTTCCCTTGCCCTTCTTTCTAGAACCCTATATAGTAAGTTTAGGATTGAGTTAGATCTTATAAGAAGACTTTTACTTTGAAGTCTTTTTTTGTGTGTGTGGGCTGGAGGGGGGTGTTCAATGCAAATTCAAACTATTTTTAATTATTACTCCTATAGATTCAGTAGTATTATCAGATAGATTGGACATTTGAGTGAATCCTTACTCTATCAGTCTGTTTACAGACTGTCCCTAGTTCTGTCCACATATAACTGTTACTGTGATGCACAGCTTTGCACCTGATAATAATGATTTGGATATATACTCATAAAAATATTTACTCATCCACAACCGTTTCTCATAGATTTTTCAACTCCCAAATCTATGAGCCTAAAATCTGCCTATATTTAGTAAAAGATGCATGAAGGTACCTCTACTAGCTCATAAACATGGACAGAGTCCCTCCTAAGCAGTGTTTACCCTGTGGATAAGAAAGATACTTTAACATCAGAAATGTATGAAAGTGAAAGTAAGATGGAAGCAGTGGAGCTGGAGTTAAAGTTAATAAAGAAATAGGAAAACATCACCCATCTACTGGAAACCTGAGTAGTAGTAAGAGCTTGTTGGCATCTTCAGATGGTGAAAAACTTTCCAACTGGGTCATGGGCAGTTGCTCCTCTCAGAGGAATTGAGATGTGACTGGGTGCATTCAGGGTGGTATGGCCGTAGACTCAGAGGAGTTGAGAGTAGGAGAAGTTAAAGAAGCGGCAAAGTATGCTCCAGGGAAGGCTGCAAAATAGAGAGTCCATATGAGGAAAGGATTAGGGATTGAGCTTCTGTAGCTCTGAGCTGGTTGCACACTGCACCATAAGCTATGAGGGAATGGCCCCACTCAGTCCTAGAGGACACTTCTGTAATTGATCTGCAATGCCAAAAAGCAAGGCAGGTGCAGCCTTATGGAGACTGAGGAAGGAAGACTTGGTAGGAAGAAAAAGGATATCCCAGATAGGATTTTTAGATCATAAAACAGACCGTATTTCAGGAACTCTTCTAGAGAGTTCTGGGGCTAGAAGAATTAGAGAGAAGTCAGAGACTTGGCATGACTCTTATACACCGCCAGACAGCTTACCCTCACATCCCCAAAAGTCCTTTCTTGATGGAGGTCTTTTCTATCCTTTATCCTTGAACCTTGAGGCAGATCTGGGTCCCTCAGATCACAAGGAAATCACTGCCTAACTGGAATCCACCCTGGTCTGTCAGCCTATCATTTGCAGAGTAGTGGTGTTGATGAAGTTTCCCTTCCACCACACAGTCATTTGTAGTCACAAAGAGAGAGTCATCTTCCTTTGGGAAGAGAGTCAGAAAGGCTTGTGGGTAGTCAAAGCAAAGGAGGCTCAGAAATATGATTATTGATTTCCTTGCTGTGCTGAGCCAGTCAAGGACCATTCTAAGCCATGGCTTTTGAGTATGGTGGTAGCCCAGCCAGACTTACCCTCTTCACTCAACAGAAACTGCCTCTGCACTTAATTGATATTTATTGAGTTTCATTGGAGTTCATGAGTTATACCAGTTCCTAGTGAGTGGAGTCGTCAAATCATTAAAAAGATAGGATTTCTACTTTGCCTTTGGGGCATTTATAGACTTTTCAACAGGAGAGGTTAACAGATGAGTAGAAAGACCTACAAATATTTGTCGGAACCATCTGTCTCAGAATGGCAGGTTTTAGTTGAAGTTTCTTCTGCCTAGCCAGGGCTTCCTAGAGAAGGGAGACCAACTGACCCTACAGAGAAACCAGAAACTGCTCCTACAACTTCTTCCAAGAGACCCTGAAAACAGTAAGGACCTTTATTCTAGCTTCATAGAGAATCAGAGACAAAGAGGTAGAACATGTCTGAGCAGGACTCAGCCCAGAAAACTCACTACCTCATGTAGTCAGTGTTGGTGTGTTTCAAGGCTCTTCTCCACCTTGTTGCCCATTACCCTCCCTGGTGAATTAATGTGGGACCTATTGGTGATTTTTTTTGTGTGTGGTACACGGGCCTCTCACTGTTGTGGCCTCTCCCGTTGCGGAGCACAGGCTCCAGACGCGCAGGCTCAGCGGCCATGGCTCATGGGCCCAGCTGCTCCACGGCATGTGGGATCTTCCCAGACCAGGGCATGAACCCGAGTCCCCTGCATCGGCAGGCGGACTCTCAACCACTAGCGCCACCAAGGAAGCCCACCTATTGGCGATTTTGATACTACTAAGTGTAGGACTCATTTATCAGCATTATATTTTATGTGTCTAATTCAATAAGCTACAACGTTCACATTAAACCAGAGCTTTGTCGCCTCTTAAATAAAAATTACATTTATATTTAAAAGTTACTTTGTGGTCTATAGCTTCTTCCCTTCTGTACCACTCCCAAAACAAGGGGAACAAAAAGAAAAAAGGCCTCACATAGAGATGGAATTGATTGGATAGCATGGATAAGAAAATACATATTTTGGCCTTCCCTGGTGGCGCAGGGGACACAGGTTTGTGTCCCGGTCCGGGAAGATCCCACATGCCACAGAGCAGCTGGGCCCGTGAGCCATGGCCGCTGAGCCCGCGCGTCTGGAGCCTGTGCTCCGCAACGGGAGAGGCCACAACAGTGAGAGGCCCGCGTACCGCAAAAAAAAAAAAAAGGAAAAGAAAATACATATTTTATTGAACTTTTCTTTCTAGTCATTAAGTAGTTTCTCTAGGATAGAAACCAGGCTTGCTTTCAACATTTAAAAAAAAAAAACAAAACGCCAAACCAAAAAAAAACAAAACCCAAACATGAAAACAAAGGGGTTCAATCTAATCTCAAGCAAGAAACAAGAGATTTTTCTGATTTAATTTTTTTTTCCCCCATAGACTTAAAAGAACAACAGACATGATGTTTGGTGGGAAGCAGGTGGTAGTCTGTGGCTATGGAGAGGTAAGGTTTAACCTTTCAATTATTAGGTGTTTAAAATGTATTTTGCTGAAATATACTAGAATTTTTCACTTGTATGGACATAAAAGTACATTCATTTACCACTTTAAGTGGGACAAAAGTAACTTCAGAGGCCCTCTGGTTAAAGTACAATCTTTCTTTTTCCCATTGCATTTTTGCTATTTTTTCTTTAAGTTGATTTTCTGACTGTTCCACTGCACTGTTTGTGATGTTCTTTTAGCTTGTGTTTTGATTATAAATCGTGAGTGTGGGTGTTCTTATGCACATGCATGTGCTAAGCAGGGTTTAGGAGTTTGTTTATGAACTGCATTCATTTTATTTTTTTTTCTGATTTTTCCGTAAGCGTAAATCTATTCAGTGAAATTCCTTTTGGTGGCGGAAACGGGGGTACACTTTACCAGAAGCTTTGAGAAACTGTTTTCTTTGTGACTTTCCTTATTATGTGTACTTTCTGCTCTCATCAGGTGGGGAAGGGGTGCTGTGCTGCCTTAAAAGCTATGGGCTCCATTGTGTATGTAACTGAGATTGACCCCATCTGTGCTCTTCAAGCCTGGTAAGCATGCAAAAGGAGATTTGCTTTTTCCTCTCACCACTGTCTAATGTATTATCTTCTAACTGCCTCCAAAGAATGGCCTAGTTAATGCCACATTTCATCTTAGAGGGGCCTAGATCCTGAGAAGCTGCCCAGATCCTGAGAGGCTGCTATTAACTGTAAGCACCTGTCTTTCAAAGATCTAGGAGCTCTGCTCTGAGAGAGCAGAGGCTGGCAGAAGCTACAGTTTAGAACTCCTGTGGAAATAGTAACAGGGGACGCCTTGAACCAGAGAGCAAGTAGCCCCTTATCAGCTTCACATGCCATCCTTCTCCCTTTGAAAACAATGATCAAAAAAGAAATAGGCTGGCATCAGATCCTTTCTGAAGTGATGCAATGAAAAGAGCGCTTCTGCCACATTCCTCCCCAAAATGCATAACCTAATGTAATCAGGAGGAAATATCAGACAAATCTAAATGAAGGATAAACTCTACTAACTCTTACTGAAGGGTATATAGGAGTTGTTTGTACTATTCCTAAGTATGAAATGATTCCAAAATTAGAAGTTTAAAAAAAAAATAGTTCCTTTCCCATCTAAAAATGTGGGTAATCTTATCTACTTCAATTGTGAAAGTTCAGAAAATAATGATATAATTATTATACATTATATAATAAATATATAATTATGTAAAGTATAGAGGTGCTGTCACATAATAAATGCCTCACTAAGTGGTAGCTATTATTAAAATTGTCTCTTGCCACCCTCAGCAGGATAAAATACCACTGTCCCTGAAAACTACTGCAAAGTCCCCATGCCTGTAGCCTTGAATAACCCATCCAATCTTTACCATTAACCCTCCAGAGGAAGGCACCCAGCATAGATGAGGCATGGCATAAAGATGTTTCCATAACCATTTTCCTCTGTCCTACGACTCCCCACACACCGTAGCCATCAACACACAGTTTTCCCCAACAGAGTTGTTGGCTTTGCCTGAGTCAGGGCTCCAGCACACGAAGGGAACTATCACCATTCTAGCACTTTTTCAGGGTTCATTAGAGAAACCTGAATGTGTTTTAATATTGACTGAGGTACTGACTGAAACTATCTTATAGACATGAACTGATCACTTATTCTGTGTTAGGTACTGTGCTCTGTGCTGAGGATGAAAGATGAGTAGATGAATGAGACAAGGTCCCTGCTTTTAGAAGCACACAGACAAATAACCTCTGTGCAGTATAGTAAGTGCTGTGATAGAGATAAACAGCACATGCTTCTGTAGGAGCACAAAGGAGGAATATCTAACTAAAGAGCAGGGCGGTGAGGGTAGAAAGAGGTGTCAATGGAGCTGAGTCTTAAAACTTATTTAAGTGACTTCTTAGTTTGGAAGTATGTTCCAGGTACAGGCAACATATGCAAGGTCACCTAGGAAGGAGAGAGCACGGCATGTTTATATTAAAGAAGCTGGAAGTGTTTTAATGGAGCTGCCCGATAGGATAAATTTGGGGGAGTGGTAATACCTGAGTAGGAATCATATGTCAGTATAATCATATATCAACATAAGTATTTGGGTCTTATCCTGATACCAGACAATGTCACCAAAGTATTTTAAGCAAGGAAGTGACATGAGCCAGATGGCATTTCAGGAAATCACTCTGCAAAATGAATTAGAGAGACATAAACCTAGAGGCGATGAGATGGGGCCAGGGGCTACTACAGCAAGAAATAATAAGACCTGAACATCAGGCCTGCACGTATAGAAAAGAGGGGATAGATTAAGAATTAAGATTTTAAGGAATTAAGGAAAAAGACTCAACCAGATGTGGTGACAATTTTAATTAGGGAGAGGCAGTAGGCTAGGACATTCTAGTTTATTTGACTCGTAGAGCTGGGTGAACAGTAATGCTGTTGATTAAGATAGAAAATATAGAAGAAGAGAAACAGAATTGGTGGTGTGGGTAAGATAATGAGTCTATTTTCAAGCACAATAAGTTTGAGGTCCTTGTGGGACATGAGGAGGAGCTATCCAGTAGATAATTTGATCTATGGCTCTGAAGCTTTGGATGTTAATGTGCAAATCAGCCACCTGTGAGGCATCATTTGTAGCCAAGGGAAAGGAATGGATAAGTGCCGAAAGAATAGAGAAAAGAATACCCTACAGAGTACCAACATTTAAAGATTGAGTGAGATCGAGAAGGAGCAATCAAAAAGTGAGAAAACAGTATCATGGACTCCAAGAGTATAGAGCCTTAAGAATGCAAATAATGTTTAATGTAGCAGAGGATATCAAGTAATATTCGAGTCTAAGAAAAAAATTGTTTTTGGCATTCAGGAGATCACTGATTATCTTGGGGAGAGCAATTTCATTGGGGTAGTAGGTTCAGGTAAAATGGCACTTTCTAGAAACTTGATTGGGATTTCATGGTTAACCCTGCCTCCCTATTATCAGGAAGAATTAGGTCCCAGTGATAGAAAGAACCTTTTATTTCTGTCCTGTATGAACTAAGGAAAGAGTTTGAATTTTTCACTAAGAATAGTCCAGCTGTACCAAAAAGTGATGTAGGTACCAAAGCAACTTGGGTAATAGCTTTTGAGGTTGTGTAGCAGAAGGCTTCCCAGCTGCTTTTTTAGGTTAATTGATCATGCTTTATTTCTACAGTATGGATGGATTTCGACTGGTGAAATTAAATGAGGTCATCCGACAAGTGGATATTGTTATTACCTGTACAGGTATGATTATGACACATAAAATGGGGTGGCACTTGGGAACACTTTCATGGAACAAGTGAAAAATGACTAGAAATGTTCTGAACAAAACCAAACTCTAAAAGCCAGAGAGAGTAGTCCACAAAACCAATCTTTCACATTCTTCCTACCTCTTTAGAACTCTGACCAAAAGTATACCATTAGGTCATCCCTAGAGGAAAGTTTCTCTCTAGTCTTTTTAACTGTTCCATATCTCCATTCATCCTCAGCTACCTAGGAGATGGCTACCAGTGAGTTTTATTTGGGAAGCTAGATCTTAAATTTGTACAGTTTTGAAAATTTTACTTCCAAAAGTGATGTGTATTTCTCTCTAGTCTCTGTAATTAAAGCAAGCCTAGAGCAAAATTCTTCCTAGTTAGAGAAAGTGGAAAAGGTAGTTGTGTTAATTCCCAAAGATGTAGATTTTGAGTTTTAGAGAGGAATATGCAGATATGTCTACCTTCCTTGGACTGAGATATTTTATCTTTATGTTAGAACCATAAGCCATTGGAATATTGGGTTTATTTTATAATTCTATTTTAAAGGAGGAAAATCAGAATATTTAAGAATAAAACTATTATTTGTAGTCTCAGGGAGAGCTGGGGGCAAAGAAGAACCATAAGAAATTGTTCTTAGGGCTTCCCTGGTGGCACAGTGGTTAAGAATCTGCCCGCCAATGCAAGGGACGTGGGTTCGATCCCTGGTCCAGGAAGATCCCACATGCCATGGAGCAACTAACCCCGTGCGCCACAACTACTGAGCCTGCGCTCTAGGGCCCACGAGCCACAACTGTTGAGCCCATGTGCCACAGCTACTGAAGCCTGTGTGCCCTAGAGCCTGTGCTCTGCAACAAAAGAAGCCACCGCAATGAGAAGCCCGCACGCCACAACGAGGAGTAGCCCCTGCTTGCCGCAACTAGAGAAAGCCTGCCCACAGCAACGAAGACCCAACACAGCCAAAAATAAATAAATAAATTTATTTTTAAAAAAAGAAAAAAGAAACTGTTCTTTTTCACATCAATCCTTTGATCTCTTTTTTTGTAAGTACCTTTACTGAGATATAATTCACTTACCATATACATTTTACCCATTTTAAGTGTATAATTCAATGTTTTCTAGCAAATTCACAAGGTTATACAACCAAGACAATCTAATTTTTTTATTGAGATGTAATTTACATACTGTAAAAGTCACTCTTTTAAAGTATACAGTTCATACAGTTCTGCAGCCTGTGGAAGGAAAACCACATTCACAGAAAGACAGACAAAATGAAAAGGCAGAGGACTTTCTACCAGATGAAGGAACAAGATAAAACCCCAGAAAAACAACTAAATGAAATGGAGATAGGCAACCTTCCGGAAAAAGAATTCAGAATAATGATAATGAAGATGATGAAGAAGATCCAGATGATCCAGTGAAGATGACCTCAGAAAAAGAATGGAGGCAAAGATCGAGAAGATGCAAGAAATGTTTAACAAAGACCTAGAAGAATTAAAGAACAAACACCTAGCAGAATTAAAGAACAAACAAACAGAGATGAACAATACAATAACTGAAATGAAAAATACACTAGAAGGAATCAATAGCAGAATAACTGAGGCAGAAGAACAGATAAGTGACCTGGAAGACAGAATGGTGGAATTCACTGTCATGGAAGAGAATAAAGAAAAAAGAATGAAAAGAAATGAAGACAGCCTAAGAGACCTTTGGGACAACATTAAACACAACAACATTCGCATTATAGGGGTTCCAGAAGGAGAAGAGAGAAAGGACCCAAGAAAATATTTGAAGAGATTATAGTCGAAAACTTCCCTAACATGGGAAAGGAAATAGCCACCCAAGTCCAGGAAGCACAGAGAGTCCCAGGCAGGATAAACCCAAGGAGAAACATGCCGAGACACATAGTACTCAAATTGACAAAAATTAAAGACAAAGAAAAATTATTGAAAGGGAAAAACGAAAAATAACATACAAGGGAACTCCCATAAGGTTAACAGCGATCTCTCAGCAGAAACTCTACAAGCCAGAAGGGAGTGGCATGATATATTTAAAGTGATGAAAGGGAAGAATCTACAACCAAGATTACTCTACCCAGCAAGGATCTCATTCAGATTCAACAGAGAAATCAAAAGCTTTACAGACAGGCAAAAGCTAAGAGAATTCAGCACCACCAAACCAGCTCTACAACGAATGCTGAAGGAACTTCTCTAAGTGGGAAACACAAGAGAAGAAAAGGGCCTACAAAAACAAATCCATAACAATTTAGAAAACAGTAATAGGAACATGCAAATCAATAATTACCTTAAACGTGAATGGATTAAATGCTTCAACCAAAAGACACAGGCTTGCTGAATGGATACAAAAACAAGACCCATATATATGCTGTCTACAGGAGACCCACTTCAGACCTAGGGACACATACAGACTGAAAGTGAGGGATTGGAAAAAGATATTCCTTGCAAATGGAAATCAAAAGAAAGCTGGGGGCTTCCCTGATGGCGCAGTGGTTGAGAGTCTGCCTGCCGTTGCAGGGGACACAGGTTCGTGCCCCAGTGCGGGAGGATCCCACAGGCCTCAGAGCAGCTGGGCCCGTGAGCCATGGCCGCTGAGCCTGTGCGTCCAGAGCCTGTGCTCCACAATGGGAGAGGACACAACAGTCAGAGGCCCGTGTACCAAAAAAAAAAAAAGAAAGAAAGCTGGAGTAGCAATGCTTTTATCAGATAAAATAGACTTTTAAAATAAAGACTGTTACAAGAGACAGGGAAGGACACAACATAATGATCAAGGGATCAATCCAAGAAGAAGATATAACAATTATATATGCACCCAACATAGGAGCACCTCAGTACATAAGGCAACTGCTAACAGCTTTAAAAGAGGAAATTGACAGTAACACAATAATAATGGGAGACTTTAACACCTCACTTACACCAATGGACAGATCATCCAAACAGAAAATTAATAAGGAAACACAAGCTTTAAGTGTGTTAAGGAAATTAATAAGGAAACACAAGCTTTAAGTGTGTTAAGAAAATTAATAAGGAAACACAATAGACCAGCTAGATTTAATTGATATTTATAGGACATTCCATCCAAAAACAGCAGATTACACTTTCTTCTCAAGTGTGCATGGAACATTCTCCAGAATAGATCACATCCTGGGTCACAAATCAAGCCTCAGTAAACTTAAGAAAATTGAAATCATTTCAAGCATCTTTTCTGACCACAACACTATGAGATTAGAAATCAGTTACAGGGAAAAAAATGTAAAAAACACAAACACATGGAGGCTAAACAATATGTTACTAAATAACCAAGAGATCACTTAAGAAATCAAAGAGGAAATCAAAAAAATACCTAGAGACAAATGACAATGAAAACATGACAATCCAAAACCTATGGGATGCAGCAAAAGCAGTTCTAAGAGGGAAATTTATAACAATACAAGCCTACCTCAAGAAACAAGAAAAATCTCAAATAAACAATGTAAGTTACACCTAAAGGAACTAGGGAAAGAAGAAGAAACAAAACCCAAAGTTAGTAGAAGAAATCATAAAGATCAGAGCAGAAATAAATGAAATAGAATCAAAGAAAACAATAGCAAAGATCAATAAAACTAAAAGCTGGTTCTTTGAGAAGATAAACAAAATTGATAAACCATTAGCCAGACTCATCAAGAAAAAGAGAGAGAGGACTCAAATCAATAAAATTAGAAATGAAAAAGAAGTTACAACAGACACCTCAGAAATACAAAGCATCCTAAGAGACTACTACAAGCAACTCTATGCCAATAAAATGGACAACTTGGAAGAAATGGACAAATTCTTAGAAAGGTATAACCTTCCAAGACTGAACCAGGAAGAAATAGAAAATATGAACAGACCAATCACAAGTAATGAAATTGAAACTGTGATTAAAAATCTTCCAACAAACAAAAGTCCAGGACCAGATGGCTTCACAGGTGAATTCTATCAAACATTTAGAGAAGAGCTAACACCCATCCTTCTCAAACTCTTCCAAAAATTGCGGAGGAAGGAATACTCCCAAACTCATTCTATGAGGCCACCGTCACCCTGATACCAAAACCAGACAAAGATACCACAAAAAAAGAAAATTACAGACCAATATCACTGATGAATATAGATGCAAAAATCCTCAACAAAATACTAGCAAACAGAATCCAACAACACATTAAAAGGGTCATACACCATGATCAAGTGGGATTTATCCCAGGGATGCAAGGGTTCTTCAATATATGCAAATCAATCAATGTGATACACCATATTAACAAACTGAAGAATAAAAACCATATGATCATTTCAATAGATGCAGAAAAAGCTTTTGACAAAATTCAACACCCATTTATGATAATAATTCTCCGGAAAGTGGGCATAGAGGGAACCAACCTCAACATAATAAAGGCCATATACGACAAACCCACAGCAAACAACATTCTCAATGGTGAAAAACTGAAAGCATTTTCTCTAAGATCAGGAACAAGACGAGGATGTCCACTCTCACCACTATTATTCAACATAGTTTTGGAAGTCCTAGCCACAGCAATCAGAGAAGAAAAAGAAATGAAAGGAATACAAATTGGAAAAGAAGAAGTAAAACTGTCACTGTTTGCAGATGACATGATACTATACATAGAGAATCCTAAAGATGCCACCAGAAATCTACTAGAGCTAATCAATGAATTTGGTAAAGTTGCGGGATACAAAATTAATGCACAGAAATCTCTTGCATTCCTATACATTAACGACGAAAGATCAGAAAGACAAATTAAGGAAACAATCCCATTCACCACTGCAACAAAAAGAATAAAATACCTAGGAATAAACCTACCTAAGGAGGTAAAAGACCTGCACTCAGAAAACTATAAGACACTCATGAAAGAAATCAAAGATGACACAAACAGATGGAGAGATATACCATGTTCTTGGATTGGTAGAATCAAAATTGTGTAAATGACCACACTACCCAAAGCAATCTACAGATTCAATGCAATCCCTATCAAATTACCAGTGGCATTTTTTACAGAACCAGAACAAAAAATCTTAAAATTTGTATGGAGACACAAAAGACCCCGAATAGCCAAAGCAGTCTTGAGGGAAAGAAATGGAGCTGGAGGAATCAGACTCCCTGACTTCAGACTATACTACAAAGCTACAGTAATCAAGACAATATGGTAAAAACAGAAAATAGAAAAACAGAAATATAGATCAACGGAACAGGATAGAAAGCCCAGAGATAAACCCATGCACCTATGGTCAACTAATCTTTGACAAAGGAGGCAAGGATATACAATGGAAGAAAAGACAGTCTCTTCAATAAGTGGTGTTGGGAAAACTGGACAGCTACGTGTAAAAGAATGAAATTAGAACACTCCCAACACCATACACAAAAATAAGCTCAAAATGGATCAGAGACCTAAATGTAAGACTGGACACTATAAAACTCTTAGAGGAAAACATAGGAAGAACACCCTTTGACATAAGTCACAGCAAGATCTTTTTTGATCCACCTCCTAGAGTAATGGAAATAAAACCAAAAATAAGCAAATGGGACCTAATGAAACTTAAAATCTTTTGCAAAGCAAAGGAAACTAAAACAAGACAAAAAGACAACCCTGAGAATGGGAGAAGATATTTGCAAACGATTCAACAGACAAAGGATTAATCTTCAAAATATATAAACAGCTTATGCAGCTCAATATTAAAAAAACAAACAACCCTGGGCTTCCCTAGTGGCGCAGTGGTTGAGAGTCCGCCTGCCGATGCAGGGGACACGGGTTCATGCCCCGGTCCGGGAAGATCCCACATGCCGCTGAGTGGCTAGGCCTGTGAGCTATGGCCGCTGAGCCTGCGCGTCCGGAGCCTGTGCTCCGCAACAGGAAAGGCCACAACAGTGAGAGGCCCACATAACACACACACAAAAAAAACCCAATCAAAAAATGGGCAGAAGACCTAAATAGACATTTCTCCAAAGAAGACATACAGATAGCCAAGAAGCACACGAAAAGCTGCTCAACATCACTAATTATTAGAGAAATGCAAATCAAAACTACAGTGAGGTATCACCTCACACCAGTTAGAATGGGCATCATCAGAAAATCTACAAACAACAAATGCTGGAGAGCGTGTGGAGAAAAGGGAACCCTCTTGCACTGTGGGTGGGAATGTAAATTGATACAGCCACTATGGAGAACAGTATGGAGGTTCCTTAAAAAACTAAAAATAGAATTACCATATGACCCAGCAATCCCACTCCTGGGCATATACCCAGAGAAAACTATAATTTAAAAAGGCACATGCACCCCAATGTTCATTGCAGCACTATTTACAATAGCCAGGTCATGGAAACAACGTAAATAGCTATCGACAGACGAATGGATAAAAAAGTTGTGGAATATTACTCAGCCATAATAAGGAATGAAATTGAGTCATTTATTGAGACGTGGATGGATCTAGAGAGTGTCATACAGAGTGAAGTAAGTCAGAAAGAGAAAAACAAATATCGTATATTAATGCATGTATGTGGAACCTAGAAAAATGGTACAGATGAACCAGTTTGCAAGGCAGAAACAGAGACACAGATGTAGAGAACAAACGTATGGACACCAAGGGAGGAAAGTGGTGGGGGGTGGGGGGATGGTGGTGGTGTAATGAATTGGGAGATTGGGATTGACATATATACACTAATATATATAGATAACTAATAAGAACCTGCTGTATAAAAAAATAAAATAAAATTCAAAAAAATAAAAATAAAAAAGTATACAGTTCAGGGACTTCCCTGGTGGTCCAGTGGTTAACACTTCACTTTCCAATGCAGAAGGGACGGGTTCGATCCCTGGTTGGGGAAGCTAAGATCCCACATGCCTTGGGGCCAAAAAAAAGAGGATAAAACAGAAGCAATATTGTAACAAATTCAATAAAGACTTTAAAAATGGTCCACATCCAAAAAAATCTTTATAAAATAAAGCATACAGTTCAGTGATTTTTACTAAAGTTGTACAACATCCCGTTATCAAATTCCAGAACATTTTCATCATCCCCAAAATAAATCTTATACCATTAGCACTCACTCTTTTTTCTACCCTTCAGTTTTCTGCAGCCCTAGGCTACCATTAAATTCTCTGTCTCTATAGATTTGCCTATTTCAGATATTTCATATAAACAGAATCATACAATATGTGGTCTTTTGTGACTTTTTTTACCTAGCATAATATTTTCAGGGTTCATGTATGTTGTAGTGTGTATCAGTATTTCATTCCTTTTGATTGCTGAATAATATTCCATTTTAAGGTTATATCACATTTCAGTGATATCCATTCATCAGTTGATAGACACTTGGGTTGTTTTTACTTTTTGGCTATTATGAATAATGCTGCTATGAACATTGTGTACAAGTTTTTCTGTGGACATGTCTTCAGTTCTCTTGGGTATATACCTATAAGTGGAATTGCTGGATCATATGATAACTACTTTTAACATTTTGAGAAAATGCCAAACTTTTCCAGAGTAACTACATTATTTTACAATCCTGCCAACAATGTATGAGAATTGCAGTTTCTCCACATCCTTGTCAACACTTGTTATTGTCTGATTTTTGGATTATAGCTATCCTAGTATGTGTGAAATAGTGTGTCACTGTGGTTTTGATTTGCCTTTCCCTAATGACGTTGAGCATCTTTTCATGTGTGTTGGCACATCTTTTGTACATCTTCTTTTAAGAATGTCTATTCAGATCCTTTACTCATTTTTAAAATGAGCTGTCTTTTTATTATTGATTTGTAAGAGTTCTTTATAAATTTTATTATTGAGTTGTAAGAATTTTTATCAGATTTATGATTTACAGTTATTTTGTCCCATTGTGTAGGTTGTCTGTTCACTTTCTTAGTGGTATCATTTGAAGCACAAAAGTTTTTAATTTCAGTGTAGTCCAGTTTATTTTTTCTTTGGTTGCTTGTGCTTTAGGTGTTATCTAAGAAACCATTGCCTAACCCAGGTCACAAAGATTTATTCCTATGCTTTGCTATGAGTTTTATAGTTTTAGCTCTCATATTTAGGTCTCTGATCCATTTTAAGTTAAGTTTACATGTGGTGTGAGGAAGAGGTCCAACTTCATTCCTTTTCATGTGGCTATCTCTTCTGTTTTTAAGGTAACAAGAATGTGGTAACCAGAGAGCACTTAGACCGTATGAAGAATAGCTGCATCGTTTGTAACATGGGACATTCCAACACGGAGATTGACGTGGTAAGTTCAAGTGACTCATCATTGGGTTTTGTTTTTTTTTTCTCTCTCCTTCCCAAGAAACATAAACTAGAAGAAGAAAGAGCAGGGTCACCAGCCATCGTAAACATGACTGTACTGGTAGAGCTGTTCATAGTCTGTTCACTCACTAGCCTTATGGCTTGTGCGTATGGATTCTACAAAGCTTCTTTATCTCAACTTAATCATTTCAAATGATTGGTTTTTTTCCACCTAAGCTTGATACCTACTTGTACTGTAAGCCATTTTATCTTTATGATTAGGATTAAGAGCTGGGTAAACTCAAAACTACAAAAAAGATACAATAAATGTGAGTCAGTATGCTAGTCAGTATTTTGGAGAGATTTGATTTTGCCATAAAGGTGAGATTAGTAGGTTGGTCCAGGGAAACAAGTCAAGGGAGGGAAATCTATGGGCTGGGATGAGAGCACTGCTTAAGATTGACTGTGTCTGTCAAATATGGTGGTTTCCCTTTTCTCTCCCTCTTTTATGGGGCTAGGTCTCCCCTTAACATATTTTCCAAACTGTAGTATTGGATCTATAGATGTCACAATCAATTCAGTAGCATGTGTTCCTCAAACCTGGAAAACCTATAGCTGTGGTTCTCTAGTTTTATTATAGTCACCTAAAATTTTCTGATCCAACAGAACATTTGATCCTACTAAGGTGCCCAAGTAATAGTTAATAGAAGTGTTATTTATTTCTTTTCAGACTTACCAAAGTATCTCTCAGTGTGACTTTCACTCTGGTTTTAAGTTTTTATGGCATTTTTCTGACACAACTGTATTTCTCTCTGAGTAAATGGCTCAAGCAAAGCATGCTTTCATCTCCACTGAGGGCTGCTCTGATTGAGCTTCAGCATTGCCAGGTAAGGATCAGTTGATATACTGAGAGCCTGTGGGATATCTATTTTAAATGGTTTCTCTTTTTAACTCTGTGCTCTATTCTTCTGTTATTAAAAATAGCTGGGAAAACAACCTACCAAAACCTGTTTCTACCCTTGAGGTTTTGGAGTGGCATGGCTCCATTACTCTGTCTTACCATGATATTTTGCTTATAATGAGTAATTTATTTAGTTCGTGTTTTTGAGGGATTTTTTGTTGTTGCTGTTTTGAGGGGTTTTTTGTTTTTTTTTTGTTTGGTTTGGTTTTTTGGTTAAGTTTCACTTTTGTGCCATACTGCCCGTTTACTAAATGGTCAAAGGTATCAATATTTCTAAAACTATCTAGCCTATGATTGTCCTTTTCTGGATTGATCTGCTTGTAGAGCCCCCAGATGGAAAAATCTTAAAGGGAAGTGGTTATGCTCTGAGCGCTGAAGTGAAATCTTCTGAGTAAGCGAACAGGGAAGGAATTTCCATTCTAAACCCTCAAGAAGCTCTAAAATAAAGATAATTTCAATGCAGTCATGTAATTTTTATATTTTTACTTTATCTCATTTCATCCTCTTGACCACCCCACAAGGCAGTATTCTTATTCCTGATTTTCAGTTGGGAAAATAAAAGCTTAAGTACATTGTTCAGTCATAGCCGTTGGTTCAAAAATGAAATTGAAGCACAAAATTCAGGTTTTTTGACTTCAAGTCCAGTTTTTTTGTTTTTGTTTTTCTGTATGTTTTTGTTTGTTTTTTTAGTTTTTTAGTTTGGTTTTTTGTTTTATTTTTTGGCCGTGCTTCACAGTTTGCAGGATCTTAGTTCCCTGACCTGACCAGGGATTGAACCTGGGCTCAGGCTCAGGCAGTGAAATCGCCGAGTCCTAACACTGGACTACCAGGGAATTCCCTGTTTTTCTGTATGTTATACTATGATCTCCTCATGCTTTTTAGATTACTTTCAAATTGTGGTGGTAATCTCTTCTCCAAAGGCAGCCCAGATATAAGTAATCTCTCAGGATAAAGGCCAGGAGACTCTTTACCTTCAATCATAAATATTTATTGTGTGATTGCTATATGCCAGGTCCTGCTCTATATGCTTGGGATCAGTGCACAAAACAGGCAAAGATTCCTACCCTCATGGAACTTATATTTTATGAGAAAAAGGACAATAGACATAATAAGTAAAATTTATAGTATGTTAGAAGGTGAAAGCACCGTAGAAAAAAGAAAAAGCAGAGCATGGTAAGGGGAAATCAAGAGTGCTGGGTTGTAATTTTAGATAGAGGGATCAAGGTATAAGCCTCATTAATAAGGTGATGGTTGAGCATATCTGAAGGAATTAACCATGTTGACTTTTAGGTGAAGGACATTTCACGATGAGGGAACAGCCAGAGCTAATGCCCCAATGCGCGAGTTGCCTAGTCTGTTTGAGGATCAACAATGAGGCCAGTATGACTAGAGCAGAAGAGCATGGGGCGGCCTTCCCTGGTGGCGCAGTGGTTGAGAGTCCGCCTGCCAATGCAGGGGACACGGGTTCATGCCCCAGTCCGGGAAGATCCCACATGCCGCGGGGCGGCTAGGCCCGTGAGCCATGGCCGCTGAGCCTGCGCGTCCGGAGCCTGTGCTCCGCAATGGGAGAGGCCACAGCAGTGAGAGGCCCGCGTACTGCAAAAAAAAAAAAAAAAAAAGCATGGGGCAGGGAAGAGTGGAAAATGAGGTCAGAGAGGTAATTAGCCACATCTTATAAGACCTCAGAGGCCATTGTAAGAGCTCCTGATTGTGTTCTGAGAGGAATATGGAGCCGCTGTAGGATTTATGCCTTCTGTTTTAAAAGGATGATTTTTTATTTTAGAAGTGTCACCCTGGCTGCTGCATTGAGACTAGACCTTTTGCAGGTATTGCTAGGTAGCCCCAGTATCTGCCACTGCCACTAGCCAAGAGCCATCTTTCAACTGTCTTCGTGCTCTTCTTAGCAGAAAGTATATGACTAAACTAAGTGATCCAGAAAGGGAGATGTTCAGAATGACTTTGGAAAAGTTTAATTATGCAACTTTCAATGTAGTGTCACAGGGCATGCAAAGTGAAATTTAAGGAAATAGCAAACTCAACTAAACATTGATTCCAGAATGTTCATTCACTACTTAGCAAATTTGTGTTGAGTACTCACTCTGCTCTGTGCTAAGTACTAATTGGCTGAAGAAATAACAGTGAACAATATGCCTGCTTTCCTGGAGCTTATATTCTACTGTGGGAAACAATTACTAAATAGACAGTTATGGACTTCCCTGGTGACACAGTTGTTAAGAATCTGCCTGCCAGGGCTTCCCTCGTGGTGCAGTGGTTGAGAGTCTGCCTGCCGATGCAGGGGACGCGGGTTCGGCCCCGGTCCGGGAAGATCCCACATGCCTGCGGAGCGGCTGGGCGTGTGAGCCATGGCCGCTGAGCCTGCGCGTCCGGAGCCTGTGCTCTGCAATGGGAGAGCCACAGCAGTGAGAGGCCCGTGTACCGCAAAAAAAAAAAAAAAAAAAAGAATCTGCCTGCCAATGCAGGGGACATGGGTTCAAGCCCTGGTCTGGGAGGATCCCACATGCCACGGAGCAACTAAGCCCGTGTGCCACAACTACTGAGCCTGCACTCTAGAGCCCGCGAGCCACAACTACTGAGCCCTTGCGCCACAACTGCTGAAGCCCATGCGCCTAGAGCCCATGCCCTGCAACAAGAGAAGCCACCACAATGAGAAGCCCGCACACCGCAATGAAGAGTAGCCCCCACTCGCTGCAACTAGAGAAAGCCCGCGCGCAGCAACGAAGACCCAACACAGCCAAAAAAAAAATAGACAGTTATTTTCAGTTAGTGCCTAATACTGAAGTAAAACAGAAAGATGAGGACATTGAGGTTGCTATTTAATTAGGGTGATCAAAGAAGGTGTCTTTGAGGAGATAACATTTGAACAAAAACTTGAATGACCATTCTATTCAGAGAGAATGGTGAGTCAAGACCATGAGGTAGAAACATGCTTGATGTGTTTGAGGAACAGAAAAGGTGCCATTGTGGCAGGAACAGAATGGGCAAGGGGATGAGGATAAGAGACAGCAAGGAGGTAGTGGGTTATGTACAGCTTCGTAGGCCATGGTATGGACTTTAGATTTTATTCTGCATACAGGTGAAGCCATTGGAAGGTTTTGAGTGGGTGACTGATGAAATCTGACATATGTTTTAAAAAATAACCTTGGCTGTTGTATGAAGAAAACACTTCTGGAGCTTGAGTGGTGATAGGGACGATAGCAAACTCTTTCAGTATTTCCAGCAATAGAAGGAGGTAGCTTGGATTAGATGGATAAACAATGGAGGTGATAAGAAGTGATATATTGTGAAGGTAGGACCAGTGGGCTTTGCTACATGGATTGGATGCAGAGTGTGATAAAAAGAGATGAATCACTGTAAGTTAACTCAGCAAAACTGGGAAGGAAAATGACTTGGTAAATTTTTATCCCGAGTTTTTAGTGATCAAAAATGTAAGGATCTTTTTTTGTGGAGGAATTTACAGTTTACCTAACCTTGAGATGTTGACTGCTGCATTTTAAGGAAGCAATTGCTCATGGAAAGAATTGGTCATTTAGAAAACTGCATTTTTTTCTGAAAAATAATACCATGAATACTTAGGGGACCTGTGATAGGGATGTGCTCTTAGCTGCCTTTTGTCCAAGTCTTTCTGTCACATACTTCCTTTCTCTTGAAAAGAAACCTGCTTACCCGTATATATCACATAGACAGCCTGTGTGACTGTAAGCTTCACAGTTCAGGTGGTTAAACCATTATGTGCACATGCTTTAAAAGTTTTTGCCAGCCTGGGCTACACTGGTGGCGCAGTGGTTAAGAATCCACCTGCCAATGCAGGGGACATGGGTTCGAGCCCGGGTCCGGGAAGATCCCACATGCCGCGGAGTGGCTAAGCCTGTGCGCCACAACTACTGAGCCTGCGCGCCTAGAGCCCGTGCTCCACAACAAGAGAAGCCACTGCATTGAGAAGCCCGCGCACCGCAACGAAGAGTAGACCCCGCTCGCCACAGCTAGAGGAAGCCTGAGTGCAGCAACAAAGACCCAATGCAGCCAAAAGTAATAAATAAATAAAGTAAATAAATTTAAAAAAAAAAGTTTTTGCCAGCCAGAGAATTACAGCCTGAGACTTGCTACTGACTCCGTGCTTTGCAGGACTAGAACCACAGCTGTTCTTGGCTTTACAGTGGGACGTACACCTAGTTTGGGAAGGGAGTGGGCATAGGGGACCTTTTTCCTGGTAGATTGCTTAGTGATTATAAATCCACAGAAAAGACATTGGATGTCTTTAAGAGAAATTCTTGTAAAACTGTTCTAGCCTTAGGAAACACTTCTCTCAAGGAGTGTAAATGCCAAATAGACTTTAATAGTTTATTGGAACTGCATGGGCAGTGCTGGGGATAACTTAACCAAGTTGCTCTTCAAACCCCATTTTAAACCCTCAGGTCTTTTGCTTGCATCATAGCCATCCCAGTGCTTTAATAAATTGCCTCTACTAAGCACTGATCATTTTTATGATGTTCCTAAGAAGTTCCCTTTCCTTGATTCCACCACATCTTTTTTCCCAGGGAATATTTCCTAAGACAAGAGACTCTTGTTATCATTGTGTCAGCTCTTTAGTTCCAGTCATCAAGATTGCTTGTCCAATGGAAGATTGGGAGTATGAAACATTAAGAACTTGAAATACTTAAAGTCCCATTATCTCAATAAAAAAATTACTAGTATTACCAAAGAGTATCTCTTGGCTCTACATGGTTATTGTCCTCCATGGTGATATTTCTAAAGGCTGAGGGATTTACTCTGTATATCCTTAAAGTCCCCAAATGGCCTATTTGCTTAAATTCTTTTTAACTCTATTTATAGAATTTATTTATAAAATTTCTTTTTAAAATCTTAATTTTAAAGTAGTACTTCCTCAATTTAAAATTCAAGCAACATAAATACGTATAAAGTAAGAAGCAAAAAATTTACAAAATTGAGGTTACAGCATATTATTTCTGCAACTTGATTTTTTCACTTAATAATGTATGGTTTTCATGTTAACAAATACAGATCTACTAATTTCTTTTTTTTGAGAATTACATTATATTCCATTGTATGGAATTATCCTGATTTACTTAGCCATTCCCATGTTGATTTACATTTTTTGCTATTATAAATAATGTTGGGTTAAACATTCGTGGGCACTTATATTTCTGAACTTGAACAAGTATTTCTATAGGATAGAGCCCTAAAAGTGAATTTGATTGGTCAAAGATTAGGTACATATGAAATTTTGTTAGCTACTGCCAAATTGCCCTCTAGAAAGGTTGAACTAATTTATGAAACTTGACATCGGAAGAGATTTTATATTTCCCATCTACCTAATAAAGAAATGGTCCAGACCATTAATAAAGTCCTGAATATACTGAATCTAATTATAATTATATGTCTTTCTTTCCCACTAGATTAGTAAAGAAAAGAAGATACAGTCCCTGTCAATAAACAGCTCACAGTCTAGTAGAGGAGTCCACAGTCTTATCTATAATAGTGTTCTTTGCTATAATGCCTAGCATACAGTATGTACTCCAGTAAATGATTGTCATATAACGGAAGTGTTTCTCTTTATTTGTCTGATAACTACTATTTGGCAGAACTTCTCAATTTTACCAACTTGAGCCAATGGGTAGTCTTAGAGTACAGACTCCCTTTCTATTTTAGGCATTGCCTCTTGGAAGAAGGAAGTTGTTGCCTTAAGTCTAAACCCTGTGACTGTTATTTGATTACTGCTGTTAATAAACTTAACATTTCTTCTCTTCTCGGAATATACAATATACAGAAATGGAAGGAGGGTGAGCCATTGGGAGCTTTACTCTACCATTAAGCATTGCTCTAAAGGCTACCTCACATTTGCACTTAGGTCACAAAGCTTCTGTAACTTTAGGGTGAACCACCATCATTGAGAAGGTGGAACCTGGGATGTTGGGACATGAGAGCAGAACCTTGGGCCCCGGCATGCTATGTGTAGGACATTCATTCTTCTCTAACTAATCTCACTCAGCTCTGACCCTCCTGTTTTCTGTGTCTCTTCAGCACTTATGTATTCAGTTTGCACTGTATTAATTTGCACTTGTTTGCATGTTGCTTCATAAGTATTAAAGGCTTTTATCCCCTCACATATGTATTGTTTTGTGTCCCGAACTAAAGTATGAGCTTTTTGAAGGCAGAAACCATGTCTTTGGTTTCTTTTGTATTTCCCATAGCACCTTTTACTGTGCTCAGCAGAGAGTGGGCGCACAGTATATGTTGTGGAATGACATCCTGAGTGATCTCTCCCTGGCTGGGCCTAAGATTAAATTCCCTGAAATGGAACAGTCCTAACCAACCCAGGACAGGTATTCTCCATCTGGCATGTTGGTTGCTTCTTTCAACTGGCTATCTGAAATGGCTCCCTTCCACGTGTTTCCATCCAGAAAGTGGGACTTGGCATGGCTGATGGTGTGCTTGCTGTGTTGTGTTCCAGGCGAGTCTTCGGACACCAGAACTGACCTGGGAGCGAGTGAGATCCCAAGTTGACCATGTAATATGGCCTGATGGCAAGAGGATAGTGTTGCTGGCAGAGGTAAGACCTGAGGCTGGAGAAGTTCACCCCTGACAGGAGAGACTGCAGTACCCATGTCTCCTCCCCTTCATATTCTCTCATACTTTCAACTCCTCTTAAGAATAAGCTTAACTACTTTACCAATGGATTTTACATCTATTTGTGAAAGGTCTTTTCATTCAGCAATTAAGAAACTATTTTGGTTCCCCACTTTTCACCAATTATCCTGTCTCTCTGTCACTCTACAGGTTGAGTCAGACAATGGCTTATTACTGTGGAAGGAATTAATGGATAGAACCATTGCCACTTTGAGTGATGCTTATAAAGAGATAATGTCATTTGTGGGATGGTTTAATCAGGAAGCACAAAGTAGATATTTCTGACTGTAACTAAGATAATCTTAGGCAAACTCTGAGAAGGTCATGTCTTTGCTAATAGATTCCCTGTTTCTGAGTGTCCATTCCCCTAAACTGAGCCAGACGTGTAGTAGATACCCAACTATGTATTGGTTGTATGGTTGATATTTCCCTTTCCTGGCTTCTTCTAGCTCAGCCTTACTCTTGACTTTCAGGCCACTTAGACTCCCATGTCAATGTTTGGCCACTTTTCCTTTCTTGACAGCTTCTCTTTCCTATCCTAGATTTCTGACAGCTGTAACAATGCCCCCTGTTTTTACCTTAACACTTTCTCTTCTTCAGGGAAAGATACCAAGATTACAAGGGGGACAATAATACTTCCCTTGAGTTTTGATTTTCAGTCTTTTTTTTTAATTAAAGAAACTGAAAATGAAAA
This sequence comes from Delphinus delphis, assembly GCF_949987515.2. NCBI lineage: Eukaryota > Metazoa > Chordata > Mammalia > Artiodactyla > Delphinidae > Delphinus > Delphinus delphis. Next base: position 84,521,741 of record NC_082691.1, read on the forward strand.
CATATACTGTCTTCATCTAGAGGCCTTTAAATTTATTTTTGAGTCTTCTTCCTATTCTCTTCACTTTTTCTCACCTTATCTCACCTTCTCAAATACTTTAGGGCATCTATAAAGTATGTACAGGAGTGTGTACAGGGAGGGGATCGGCAGGTTGTTAAATATTCACTAATTGCTTTAAAGTCAGCCCACTGTCTGGTGACTTATTTCTAGGTCCCATCTAGTAATTTGGTGACAAAAGCTAGCACCATAGTTGTTTTTGGCTACAACGGTTGAGCAGAAAACGTGGTCAAGCTTCCTAGGGAATAAAGTAGGAAAGAATGGCATTGGGGGGAAGGTTCTAGTCATTCTAACTCTCTGAATAACCCACTGGAAATACATGACTGCCCTTGAATTCAGGAGAACCAGGTTGAGGAAAAAGCACAGAAACCATCACAGCTTCCTAAGTCAAAAAATATCTCCCATCACGACCTGGAGAGGTTGCCCTTGGATTTGACCAGATCATTGTTTAGGACAGTTTTTCGAAGGAATATCGATGCCTCAGAAGGAAGATATTCTGTTGTAGAAAGCAGAAAATTCAAGGGAAATATACCCTCCTTTGGCATAAGCCTCAGTATCATGTGACTATCTCTATTCCTTTTTACATAAACGCAGAGATCTTTTATCTTATTATCTTCATCAGAATTTCTTAACATTTCACTCAGATGTCAATCAGTTCATTTCCACTGACTGAACACCTGCCTTTTGTCCAGCATGTTAGTTGGGAAGTGTTTGGAAAATGGCTGTCGTGTTCTTCCCTCACTCCTCAAAGCCAGAGACTTCATCTAACCAACCCATTTGTGTGTTAACCTTTGCTTTCTAGGGCCGTCTGCTAAACCTAAGCTGCTCCACAGTGCCTACATTTGTGCTCTCGATCACCGCAACTACTCAGGTAAGGCCTCCAGAGTGGGGAAGCAGTGGGCTGGAAAGAGTCATTAGCCCATCAGGGTTTCACTTGATATGGGGTAGATTGCTGTGAATGGCACGTCAGCATCCATTTCTCTGCTTTTCTAGGCTCTTGCCTTGATAGAACTCTACAATGCTCCTGAGGGTCGCTATAAGCAGGATGTCTACCTGTTGCCCAAGAAAATGGGTAAGCAAGAGTTCTTCTATCCCAGTCCTTACCAAGTAGTTCAGAGTCAGAGGCTAAGGGAAGTTTGGGGGCATTATATTTCTTAGGGATAGAAAAAAGATATCTTCATCTTGTAAAGTAGGAGCTAGGATTCTTAGATTTCATCCACAGTTGATTTATCACGTTTTCCAAATAGGTTGTCCTAATGAAGTAAGGACATTTTGCTGTGATTTAGTTTACCTGCCTGTGAATTTTAAGGATTTTCCCAAAGTATCTATTACACAAGAAAAAAATCTCAAAGGAAAAAAAGAACTCTTCCCCCCACAAGAAAGAGGAATCATCTCCTACCTTGTGCCATCTGACTTACTCCAGTTCTAGGCTGCTAAGTAGCTCCTACCAAACTTTTCTCAGACCAAGAAGACTTTCATACTACACCTTCTAACTCTGACCCTGTTGCTTCAGGCCAAAGGAAAGACTCTTAATAGCTTCTGTTAAGAGTTTAGTTATGTGGCCGTTTCGTATAGGAGAAACATTAAACTGTCTTAAATTTTTAACGAACCTGCTTCAGACACCTGAACTGATACTGTATGTTTATAAACTCCCAAGCCAAAGATCAGGGAATAAATCAGCTTCTGGTTTTGTTTTGCTTCAGCATTAGATGCACAGCAACTGTGAGAAGTTGACATATTATCCCTTTAATAGACACCTTGGAAGAATATAAAAAAGTAGAACAGTCCATAACTGAATGTATAATGAAGTTAGGGAGACCAAACAAATACATAGGAAATGACTCAAAATTCTGAATAAGCAATATGTATTCAGGTAAGAGAATGTACATAGAAACCCATAAGAACTAAGGGTGTAGTGTCCTTCTCAGTCACTCCTTTCGGAGCTCCCCAAGTGTTAGTTTTTCTGAGTGACCTAAAGTATAAAGTACAAGGCAGAACTAAAGTTGGAGCTTCCTGTTTTTGAGTCCACCCACTGTCCCATCCTTTCTTTTAGACTCTAAGGCCTATTGCTTCTTTCATTTCTCACTTTTCTGGGGAGAAGGAAAGGTTCAAGGCTGAAACAGCTTGTAAGGAAGAAATGTTATGACTTTGGAAAGCACTGGGCTTAAGCTCAAGCAACCATTCCTTAGAATTGAGGTCCAGTGAGCAAAAGTTAAGCATTTTTCATTCACCTCCGAGAATTAGAAGGTGTCTTCCAACTTTTTAAGGCTGGAGAGGACAGCCAGACAAGAGGCAAGAATGCTTATACCAGGTCTTTTGTGATCTTTTGTTCCAGATGAGTATGTGGCCAGCCTACACCTGCCCACCTTTGATGCCCACCTGACCGAGCTGACAGATGAACAGGCCAAATATCTGGGGCTCAACAAGAATGGGCCCTTCAAGCCCAATTACTACAGGTGCCTTGAACTCCCCATAAAATAGGGAAGCCTGAGTAGTGATGAGCTTCCTGCACTGGAATTGGTCTTTTCATCCATCACCATATTTACATGAACTCAAGAAAATAAACCCACTCCCCTGAATTTGCCACTTCATCTTCTTGATATGATGTTTACCCCTGTATGGAGAAAAACTGGCCTTCTTCATGATGTGAAAAAGCACCACATTTATCTACCCTCACCATACACTGCAGAAAAGTCCCTGCCTCCCCGTTATACCTTTAGGCCGGCTCTTCATGTCCCAGCATCCCCACAAGCTGATAACATCACAGTCTCATCTTTCTTTTTTCCTGCAGGTATTAAGTTCCTGTAACTCAAGCCAGAAGAAGTTTTAAGGGATAGAACTCCAAGTCTTTTCTCCACTCCTATACAGGAAAGAACCCAGCAAGCTGCTTCTCCAATCAGCTGCCTGCCGTGCTCACCCTATATGTTAGGTTATTTATTTATTAACCTAAATAATAAATGTCGCCTTGGCCCAGAGTGTGGTTGCTGTCCTGAGGGCTGCGAGAGCTGCAGAGGACAGGCTGAGGAAGGAAAGAAATGGGGTTCCCAGTGGATCTTTTGAGTCATTCCCCACTGACTCGGAATCCTCAGCGCTGGGCATTGTTCTCTTGTCCAGGCTCAGGAGTTAGTCCATGGATTCCAGACTCCTCCTTCTCTGAGGTTTTCTGGAATAAATTTTTAGCAGCTGCCTTTCTCAGCTTTGGCCCTTCCCCAGGTGAGGCCTTTTGGAAGCCACTGAATTAACATGGCCTGGGTTCCCATCCTTGACCATCACTATCACTGCCTTCTTTATAAAATGGAAGGAAGGAAGGAGTGTTGTGGCTTTGGCAAGCTACACAAAGAACTCAGCTGTGCCTCTGTTTCCTGGGAGTCTCCTTCCTTACCCAGGACTCCTTTCTTCTCCTTGAATATTTATGTCCATTTTAACAATTTCAGGTTCCAAGAGGAATGTGCCTCTATTATTTCCTCAACAGCTCTGATGTTTATCAGACATTTGTTTTGCCCTCTTTCTAACCCAACTAACCTCTGCTCAGGAAGTGAGGGCCAGCCCCACTGGGGCCCATAATTTTACTTCCTTGTCATTTAACTGGATAATTTCCCAGGAAGCTCCCTACAGATTGGCACTGTCTCAGAAAAGGAGGCTTGTTGTGAAACACTGCTTCCTGAAACTTCCTCCTATTGCCTAAAACTCCTTCTGAAACTGAGCAGGAAAAGGCTTACTTTCCAAGGGATTTGGGAGAGCAGGGCTTCAGAAATGCGACAGATCTTTCAGACCCACAGCTCAACACCCTAAAGAAGCAGAATATATTTATTTGTCTCCTGGGAAGGGCTTTGCAGCTTAACTGGCTAAGCTATACAGAGATGACACCGTAAACTGAATCTAGATGATCAAAGCTAGTTTGAACGTCGTCAGACATTCATCCCTTTGGCCATTGCCATTGAATATGAAACTGAGATCTAACGTCTCTGCAATTTGGTCTGTGGTCTTTCTTCTCTGCTGGGATATCTTTTTATGTTCTGGCCATCTTGGGATTCTGTATTCCAGAGGTAGTTTCTTGAGTAACTCCAACATTACAAAAAATTTGTAATGTGAGCAGCCTGAAATTTTGTGTCCCACCTAAGAGTTGGATTCCTTTTAGAGACTGACCTGTTGGTCTTAAGGGTTCCATTGGGACCAGATTGGTTCTAAGAGTTAAAGTCTGGAGTGGTCCTAGGAATCTTGAATGAAATGAGTCCTTTTTCCCCCTGCGAACCCTGTTTAACACTCTCAGTTTTGTTTTTCCATTTTTCCCCTATCCTGGTCTGCCTCAAAGTCTCAAGACCAAGGTGACCCAAGGAAACACCAGATCACCCACGATCACCATAACCTTCCCACCCTAATTCTGCTCTCCGATTTCTACCTTCTCCAACTTCTCCTGGTCTTCACATATACCCACAGAGCTAGTCTGGAAGTGACCTTCCCTTTGGAGGTAGGGAGGTGGATCTTAAGTAAATGGTTGTTTGCCTCACTAAATAGTACACAGTCTCAGCCCATAGAATCTAGTTCCTCAGAGGCCGTATGTCTTAGCAAGTACTGGAAAAATGCCACATGCGTGGCTATATTCTTTCATGGAGAAGATCATAAATGCTGAAAATCCCACTAGGCCATTCAATTCTTCCTTTTGCCCACCCTATTCTGGCTTTTGTTTTAATTAATTGGATCCCTTTAACAGAAGATTCAGAAGATGAAATTTGTGTCTCATCTTATATCCAGAGAAGATTCCATTAGGCAGATATCTGGACTCTAGCTCATTATGTTCTTAAGCCAAAGTCATAACCTGCTGTTTCTCAGCAAAGCCTGGCTGCCTGTGGAGATTACTATGTGCTGATCCTGACAGGACATACTCTGCCTTGAAAATGTGAAGAGACCCATTCCAAATGAAAAAGAGCCACACTGGGCTGCTAGGTTAGGTTGCCCATGTTGCTACCCATGGTGAGGTATTTGCCTCTGAGTTTCAGGTGACCACTCTTCATCTCTTTCTGGGGACTCTGTGTCATAACCATTAAGGAAAAGGAGGTCCAGGCCTCCTGAGTATTTGGGTTCTACCTTGGTGTTGGAATTTGGCCGTTATTCTTTCTGCCCGTGTAATCAGAACAAATGCATCTTCTTCCCTCGAGCTCTCACCTCAGATGCATCCTAGGTATCTGGAAGCATGGGAAAGAAGACTAATTAGCTCTTTATATGTGACCCTGGCCTGTGGGGAATCTTACCATTTTCTCTGCAGTGAATTTGTGCTAGTTTTCAAGGTTTTTTGCCTTCTTAATGGAAATACTGTTTTCTTTTTCTCATTAAAAAAAAAAGTATCTGGTCTACCTTTCCTCTGCCCTCCTACCTCCTCATCCTCCCCTCCCATATGAGCACGGCTCCCCATGGCCACATACTCCTGCAAAGCTTTTTTGCTGCTTGGCTTTTCTCTGAACAGATCTGAAATTGCTGCTCCTGTGGTTTTCTCAAAATTAACTTTGTCATGGTTTTAAAAAAGAAATCAAAATGCATTGTTGCATTAAGCTTTTTTAATAAAGGAAAATTACAGGAAAAAATAGGCAACACCAGCAAATTATATGTGGACAAGTTCTAAACTATATATACATACATATATATGTAAAATTATCTAGTTCTCATTGTCATCTTACTGAAAGGAAATAAAACCTCTAAAGATTGCCATATCTGAGAGGCTCTTGGAAATCTTTATGTCTAAGTGATTGTATTAGATCAGCAATAATGAATATGTAATCTCAAAAGATAAATAAAATATTCTTAAAATGGATTCTTGTACTGAGAGTATTCCTTGCTTCAGTGAACTAGGAATTTAGAGATGAGAGAGGCTTCTGGGCAACAGGCTAGAGAGCCTGCTGTAGCGCAAGGATGTGAAAAGCTGAAGCACTTACCAATAGGCATGTTTAAGTGTCCTTAGCCTTGAGTCCCTTGTTCCATGGTGGGTCATTCCACTCATAAATATCACCCTTCCCCCACTGCCCACCCCGTTCTGTGTATAAAGAACCTGCTTTCGTAAAGCGACCGCTCTGGGGGAGTTGAGAAGTATAGGCTTAAGGCAGAGGAACTAAAGCTTGGTTCTTGGTCCCCCAAGCCCTCTGTGTGCTGCCATAAGCTGGAGAGCACAGAAAGCCAGCCTCCTGTGGTTTGGGACCAAAAGACCCTGACTACAGGACCTGACTATGACATCCAACCAAAGAGAAGAAAGAAATGAATCTAGCAGAGAATTGTCTCTAAGTCAGGTTTTGCCTGAGTAAATCATAACCAGAAGATGAGTCCAACTGCCTGTTCTTTCTCAACTACCAGTAGAGTAGCCATTTTTGAGAAATAGCTACTAAAGATATCCACTTTCTTTAGTTGACAACCTAAACAAGTTCTATATCCTGTATGCAAGATGTTTTCTTCCCTATCAGAATCTCATGCCACTTTGACTTCTGTTTGTCTAAACTAAGGGCCACAGGGCTGGAATAGCCTGGGTAATTGGTAATGGTTCAAAGGTGGCCCATTCTCAAAGGAGAATGCAGCAGCTAGCATGGAGCCTGTAAACCAGCTGGCAGGATTTGCTCCACTACAGCAAGGTTGTTTTGTTGGTTTTTTTTGCGGTATGCGGGCCTCTCACTGCTGTGGCCTCTCCCGTTGCAGAGCACAGGCTCCGGACGCACAGGCTCAGCGGCCATGGCTCACGGGCCCAGCCGCTCCGCAGCATGTGGGATCCTCCCAGACCGGGGCACGAACCCGTGTCCCCTGCATCGGCAGGCGGACTCCCAACCACTGAGCCACCAGGGAAGCCCTACAGCAAGGTTTGACTCCTCTTTTGTGAAGGATGGAAACTTGAGTGCCTCGGTCTTAATTTCAGATTCACAGGGTAATCCCAGGCTGCCCACTGCTGTGCAGTTTCTCAATCTCGTGATGTTGTGGAAAGAGCTTGGAGTCAGGCTGACTTGACCAGCTCTACCATTTACAAGTTGTGTGACTCGGCCAAATTATATAAACATTCAGAGCCTCAGTTTTCTTGCCTGTGAAATGGATAATGCTTATCTCCTAGAGTAAAGATTTAATGACCTGATTTAATTTTTAAAATACTGCTTACAGACCCAGCAAACACTAGGTACTACATAAATATCGATTCCTTGTCTCAGCCTAGGGCCCTACAGCCTGAATTGCCTCATTACACCCACATGTGCTCTTTATAGGGCAAAGAGGGTATTCTTATCCTTTTTCTATTGTACTATTTTATCCTGGCTGCCCGATACCCTCAAAAACTAGGTATTTTAAGACTTCCTGCAATCTTATTTTTAAGCTTTTTCAATGCCAGGTGTTATCTATATAATCACATATCCAACCTCTGGATTAAAGTGGAGTGCTTATATGGGGAAAGGGGTATGTTTGGTCCTTGTAACTATACCTATTTATACCTCTAGCCCTCTGCCAGCAGCTTCAGAATACCTGAGTTTGGGGACAAGGGAAAGTGGTAGTGTAGGTTTAAAAATAATTCCACACTGGAGCCATCTCTGCAAGATGTGGACCAGTCCCTAATTAGCTCCAAGGTATATTTATGGGTACCTCTGTAGTCAGTGGTGTTGATGGCTGTCACTTCTTTGTTGACAAATAAGCTAAAAGAAACTGAGTGTGTGCCAATTACATGGCCCAGAGTTTCAAAGTTTTCAGTTAATCTGTGGTTTCTTGTTACTTCTTCCAGTAGCTGTTTCCAGATATCTTCCTCCTTATGATAAGCTCTGAAAGTCTGGGCCTCTAATGATTAGATAGTTGTCTGATCTTTACTGGCTCCCATTCTACTGCAGTGTGGAAAAGATACTGGATTGCGGTCTCTCCCCATGTTGATTCTTTGCAATCTCCATAGCACTGCTTTTTTAAACCCCATCTCCCAAAGTGAAGCCAGATGGAGCTCTAGGCTCAGCAAATGGCTTTACATAAAGGCCAGAGGGGACTTGAGAACTGTTGTCCTCAATTCTACTCCCAACTGAAGATTACTCTGCTCCCTTGGCCCTAGGGATAGGTTGGAAAAAGAACAAAACCTCAAAAGTAGCCACTCCTGTATGTCACCATTGTTGGGGATCCTGATGATTGACTAGGCTCACAAAAGAATATGAAGTTCTGGGCTTGTCAATCCTAGAGCTCTGACTGCTTAGGAGGAGATATACTGGGAAGAGGGAAGGTAGAAAATTATGTTATTAAGAAGCCCCAATGGGCTGTGCTGTGGCAGGTTTACCACACTGAAGCAGTGATGAGCTAGGTGTGGGTTGTGAATTTTAAAGCAGAGTATGAATCTTTAAGAGTTTAACAAAATTATACTCCGAAAAAAATTCCAAAATCAAATAGTTTAGGCCTTGAGCCAGAGACTTTCTTAGAAATTCATATCAATTCAATTCTGTTTAAACCAGTGGGTCTCAACCACAGAAGATTTTGCCCCCCGCAACCCCACCCAGGGTTATTTTGCAATATCTGGAAACATTTTTGGTTGTCACAGTTAGGGGGAGGGTACTGCTGGCATCTCGTGAAGAGAGGCCAGGGATTCTGCTAAACATTCTACAGTGCACAAAACAGCTCCCCACGACAAGACATTTTTCAGTCGATAGTACAGAAGAAACCCTGTGTTAAACACACAGAAATGAGCAATACACAGATGAACAAAAGCTGCTCTCAGAGAGCTTATATCCAGGTTGAGGTGGGTGGGTGGTGGGAATGGGAGAGGAAAGGGAAAATTGTGGGTGGGTACAGTAAGGAGATGTTGGAGACCAGGGAGAGAAAGGAACTCAGAAATCTCCAAGGAGTGCTCACTCTCAACTCTGCCTTGATCTGTCGCCTACTAATTAGCAGAGGAAAGTGTGAGGGAGAGGTATGATACAAGAAGGGGGGATAATTCCTTTGGGCCCCTTACTTTGAGGATATAGTAGAAAATATAAGGATTGTGGATCCAGGCAGACTTGGCTGACACCAGCACAGCCTGAGTAGGTTGATGAGGGTCAAAAGAAAGGCTTTCTGGAGAAGGAGGTGATGACTAAATAGAATTTTTAAGGAAGAATAGAAGTTAGCCAAGAGAAGAGCAGAGTTTCCTCCAGTGAGAGACACTGAAACAAGATATTAGAATATGATACCTTGGGAACTGCAAACAAGGAGTAATTAGTCTCTGAGAGTCCCGGTTTCCTTGTCAGTAATATTGGATTAGTGAAAACAACCTGTAGGAGAGATATATCTGGAAAGAGACTAGTGCAATGCCTGGAACAAAGTGGCAGTTCAACAATCCCCCCCCAACTTGTTTGGGGCTTCTATTACTATCCCAGACTGCACACATATTTACTGTAAGACGCTTTTTACGTAAGTTCCAAAGTGGGCAAACCACACAGCCTCATTTGCCCCAGGTAACACTGAGCCCTTAGGAAGGATCTTAGAATGAAGGAAAGGACTGGGGCACAGGTGGCTCTGGGGATTTGTACTCCAATCAACTTTTACTCCCTAGCTCACACCATGAGGAAGATGCACCCCTTCAGCAGAGAAAGGCAGATGGCCAGCCCGGAAAGGCACCAGCAATTTCAGTGAAGTAAAAACGCCCCGCTCCACCCCTCAACCCCCAGTCTCCCAGTCAAGCCCTCACTCCGAGTGGAATGAGTTCGCCTCTGAAATCTCAGCTTCCAGAGAGGGAGAGTCGCTCGTTTCCTGCGGTGTCCCTGGCGGGTGGCCCCTTCGACTGAAGCAGGATCTGGAAAGTATTCAGGAGCCAGGACTTGGGGGCAGAGTTCTGTGATACTGGGGAAACGAAGACTGCAGTGGAGCAGCAGGCGGAGACTGGAGCTCCCCAAAACGGTCGCTATTTGGGAGGGGGTGAGGGCTGAGGGACACCTAGTGAGCAGCAGAGCTGACCACCTAGAGCTCAAGGCCCAGGACGTGGGAGGTGGAGCTAAGAGCCGACAGCGGAGTGTCAGGCTACCAGCGACGCCGCGGGAATGGGAAAAAAAATCCCTTGAATGAGCCCCCTCCAAGTCCCGCTCAGAGAGGTCGAACAGCCAATCGCGCTGCAGGGTGGGGCTGCGGAGAAAGGTCTCAACCAATAGCTGAGGAGGGGGCGGGGGCCTGGCTCCCGGCGCGCGGCGGCTGTGGGGTAACCCGTGGCAGAGAGCGCAGAGCGGCAGAGGGGAGCTGCTGAGGAGAGCCGCATGGAGGACCCCGCGGCACCCGGGTCCGGGAACCCGCCTGCCAATGGCTATGGCAACGGCAACGGCGGCGGCAAAGGGAAGCCAGCGGCGCCTAAAGGCCGGGAAACGTTCAGAAGCCAGCGGCGGGAGTCGGAGGTGAGGAGCCCGGAGAGCTTTCAGTTGGGGCCGGGAGACGCCCGGGGCAAGAAGCGTTGGCTGAGGTGTTTCGGTCGCGTGCCCCTCCGCCGCCGGGAGACCCCTGCGCGCCCCGTGCCGCAGCCTGAACTCCGGGCTCTGCAGCCCCTGACCCTCTCCGTCCGTCTCCTGCCGCGGGTCTGGGGCTTTCTAGCCCTCTGGCCTCCCTCGGGGGGCGCGAAGATAGAGCCTGATAGCCAGAGTCCCGGATACTTTCACATATTTATCTCGCTTAATCGCTGTAGCCCCCCGGAGTGGTAATTCGTAAGGCCGATTTACGGAGGAGGAACAGGAGCGGAGAGGTGAAGTGAGTGGCCTGAGGGGTGGGAGGCCGGAGCCCGACCGCAGTGAAAAGGGGCCGGCGTGGGGGCAGCCGCCCTCCCACCCCGAGGCGCCCCGAGCCGAGCAGAGCAGCCGCGTGACTTGGGCCCTTCCCCTTCCCCCCGTGTGCTGGCCAGCCCTTGAGGGAGCACTTTCCACGGACATCAGGCCCCCACCCTGTAAGGGTTAATGATACAGGAGTCAGGCGGGGCAGTACCGGAGCGAGTGGATGGACCCCCCCCGCTACGATACAGACCCACAGAGAGGAGTATGAATGTTCCCTCTTCTTAAAAGAAACCCTAACTAGGATGAAAGGAGTGAATTAACATTCACTCCAACCCCCTCATCCAGCCAGCTTCCATCAGCTAGCCAAGAGCAGAACCGGATCTGAGCGGGGAATCAGACCACAAAATGTCAGGTGTGGAAGGGTCTATAGAGGTCACCGGGTTTTAGCCCTTGCTTTGACGGAAGTGGGAGACAAAAGTAGCTTGCCGAAGGTCATTCATCTGGCACAGTGGCCAGGGGTACCAGGCTTTGGGTTCAGTCAGAGCAGGTTTTGAGGTTTTGAATCCCAGCCCTACCATTTACTCTTGGTGTGACTTTTGGCAGATTGCCAGCCTCTGAGCTCCAGTTTCTTCCTCTGTAAAATGAGGTTAATACTACCTGCCTCAGAAGGTTGCGATAAAGTCAAAATGAGATAATTGAATATGAAATGTTTAATTCAGTGCAGGCACGGTGCATGTAGTTGGTTAGCGCACAGTAGCTCTTAGTACTATATTATCATCATCATCAAGGGACAGAACTGGTAGTAGAAGCCAGATCTTAGGCATCCCAGTCCACGGTTTACCATTTGAATTGTATTTCCGTTTCAAAGGGATTTCATGTATGCTTTCCATTTTGATACAGACAAGCGGGAATCCATCCCATTTTATAAAAGAGAGAAGTGGAGGAGGTGAAAAGACTGGCCCCAAATCACACCACCTTTCAGAGGCAGAGCTCAGCCCTCCTGCCATACTGGATCAGGGTTTTATGCACCATATCATCACCCTCCCTGCCTCAGTACGAATCTGGCCTTTTAGGGCACCCTGTTTCTCCTTCCCCCATAGAGACATCGTTCTTGTTCAGATGGTTTTTGGGGGGTGGGGCAGGGGGATGAGTCTTTTATTAATTCAACAGTTGTTGAGTTCTTTCTATATGCCCAGCACTGTTTTAGGTGCTAGGGATACAGCGGTCTCTCCACAGTCGGGGTGCAGAGACAGTGTGGGAGTGAATAAAATAATTTCGGAATGATATGTTCTATGGGTGAATTAAAACTCCTCTTGAACCAGGAGGCCTTTTCCCTACCTATCAAGTCTTCCTTCAGGAAAAGGCTCTGATAGTTTTACTCTTGCCAGTGAGTTCAGTATCCAGAGACTCAGAGCTTTCCACCTGCACCACAGTTTACCCAGTTTACTGCCTGATTGTCTGCAGCTGCACTTTTCATGTGGAAATGAACAACTGCAGTGATCCTCACCATCTGAGCTTATTGCCTGCCCAAAGGTTGGCCGGAAACATTAGCTTTCCTTCACCTTCCACTGCAGCAGGAGAGCTGCTCTTACCTGTCAATACGTCCCCTATCACAACACCCAGGTGCCAGACTCTCTGCTTGACTCTCAGATAGATGACTATCTGCTTTTCCTTCCCTCCCTCCTTTTGCATTCCTGTGGAAAACAGTCCTGGGGAGGATGATTTTCTTTCCTCTCTAGGGCTTCAGGAATTACTGGAAGAGAATTACTGTTGGCACAAGTCAACAGAGCCTCGTACATCACTGTGTTTATAGGGGCACCATTGACCTACCCTCTCCCAATGGCTTAGTGTATGGATATCCTAACCTTAAAAGGAAGCTAGAGAATGATTGTTTGCTTAATAAAAAGATTCTTAACCTAACCAAAAGATTCACCTCAGACCTCTTACAGCCAGATTTCTTGCTTCAGGTCGTTCCCAAAGTCCTTGACAAAGTTTAACTGGTTTGTAGCAAAATGAGGAAAATTCAAGGCATTGAAGTGAGTTTTTCATAAAATGTAGTTCAATACGTTACATTTAAAGGATGTATGTAATTTAAAACAATGTTTTTCAAACTGTAGGGAGTAACCTGTGAGTTGAGACCAACTTTTTTTTAAAGAAATAGACTAATTGGAAGTACTGGTTTATCACATATAGTAGTGGTAAATATTATTTTGTTAAACTTCTGTTCCAGTTTTGTGTGTGTTGGGACATGACGTAAAGTTTACTTATACTTCGACTTACAGTCAAAAAAAGCTTCACTGCTTTTAATGGCTCTTATTCTGATATTTTGTCTTTTGCATTTTGGGGGTATTAAATGATTTTTTAAAATTATATATATATTTAAGAGATTTTTAAAGTTTCTACTTAGAAAATAAAACATCAACAACCTTATGTCATTCTCCACCATCCACCTTTTTTTTTTTCTTACTGGTCCCTGTAATCCAGAAGTTTAGAAATCTTTGCTATAGTGGATTTAAACATGAATCACCTTTTTGGCAGTGTAAATTCATAAAGTGGTTTTGGAAAACAACTTGTCATGTACAAAGAGCCATATAAATTGTCATAAGGTTTGATGCATTCATTCCCGTTATAAAAATCTGTCAGAGAAGATCCTAAATATGAAAAAAATTTATGAGTATTACAGCTTCATGTATATAGTAAAGAAAAATTAAAAACATATGTTCAACAATAGGGAATTGGTTAAGTAAGCCAATAGATATCTGTCCACTTAGCTGTTTATTTATTTATTTATTTTTAATAAATTTTTTTTTTTTTTTTGGTTGTGCTGTGCAGTTTGTAGGATCTCATTTCCCCCACCAGGGACTGAACCCAGGCCGTGGCAGTGAAAGCCCAGAATCCTAACACTAGGCCATCAGAGAACTCTTCTCTTAGCTGTTTAAAGTGACAGTTATAATAATATGAGACAGGGACTTCCCTGGTGGTCCAGTGGCTAAGACTCCATACTCCCAATGCAGGGGTCCCTGGTCAGGGAACTAGATCCCACATGCATGCCACAACTAAAGATTCTGCATGCCGCAACTAATGATCCAGGAAACTGCAACAAAGATCCTGCATGTGGCAACGAAGATCCTGCGTGCCACAGCTAAGACCCAGCGCAGCCTAAATAAATAAATATTCATTTTTTAAAAAGTGAACCTTTATCTTTAAAAAAATTATAGTATGAGAAAAATTCCTTTATAATATAATATTAAAATCATAAGTAGAGTAAGTAAAATTCTTGGAGTAACCGTCCACATAGTGCTACCAGGTGCTGGATTGTGTGCTAAGTGCTTTTCCTCTATTATCTCATTTAGTCCTTACAATGACCCTATGAATTATCCTCATTTTACAGATGAGAAAACTGAGTACGTCATTTTTCAACAATTCCCTGATACCAATTCAGTTCTGACACTACCCGTAGTTAGCACAGACCCCACAAGTTAAGGGCTCAGTCCTACAAGACTGCCCCCACTTCAGATGTCAGCCACAGTGGAATCCCCAGACTACCTGCACTTCTGCCTGGCCAACTGTAGATTCAGGGGTTACCATGACTGTCCCCCTCAGGTTCGATAGATTGCTAGAACAACTCGCAGAGCTAAGAAAAGTGCTATATTTATGACTACAATTTTATTATAAAGAATACAACTCAGGAACAAAATGAAGAGAGGCATAGGACAAGGTATGGAGGTGGAGTGGTGCAGAATTTCCATGCCCTCTCTGCGGCATTACCCTCCTAGCACATTGGTGTGCCCAAATCACATTGTTTCAGAGTTTTTTTGTTTGTGTTTTTTTGCGGTACGCGGGCCTCTCACTGCTGTGGCCTCTCCTGTTGCGGAGCACAGGCTGTGGACATGCAGGCTCAGCGGCCATGGCTCACGGGCCCAGCCGCTCCGCGGCATGTGGGATCTTTCCGGACCAGGGCACGAACCCGTATGCCCTGCATCGGCAGGCAAACTCTCAACCACTGCACCACCAGGGAAGCCCCAGAGTTTTTATATGGAGTTTCGTTACCTAGTCATGGTTGGTCAAACCACTGGCCACTTGATTGAACTCAGTCTTCAGCCTCCTCCCCTCCCTGGAGCTCCTTTTTTGAAATTCTCACTCTAAGTCACCTCATTAGCATAACCTCAAGTATGGTTGACAGGAGCTCCTTATGAATAACAGGCACTCCTACTACTCAGGAAATTCCAAAGGTTTTAAGAGCTCTGTGCCAGGAAGGTGGGTGATGGGGCAAAGACCAAATACATTTTTTATACTACATTGAGGCACAAAGAGGTTAAGTAACTTGTTCAAGATCACATAGTATGTGACAAGACCTGGGATTCAAATTTTTTTAAATTCATATTTATTAATATATTGGTAGGAAAAATCTATCCCAAAATGCTTAAAGAGGTTCGGGTGTAGGATTATATTAAAAATACTTTTAAAAGGGTATTATAAATTTTTACATACAACATCATAGGAAATCTAGCCTTTAGTACAATTTGAAGTAGAAATGCTACCTTATTTGACAGTCCTAAAATTGTGGAATATTGGAACTAAGGACGTCTTTTTATATATGAGGAACTATGATCCACAGAATGAAATCATACAAAATCATACAATGGGTTAATGACAGAGCTGAAGTCAGAATCCAGTTTACTTCTTTTGTTTTCATCCGTCTTGTTTTTCTAGAGATCAGCTAGATGTTCTTCAGGTCTGTGTTTATGTAGATCAGATATGGGCACAGATTGTAGCTTTCATATCTGTTCATGATCCTGGTCCTTTGCCCAGAGTTTCTGATTCTATATAGGAATCTTCAGCCCAGCCCCACACTGAGCCTCTAATTTTGGCTTGGAGGAGGGTACTTCTTGGATGAAAGGCCCAGATGGAACCCTCCTAGTTGCCTTCTTCCTCTAACTTTGGCCTCCAAGAGAGGTGGAAAATGAAATGAGGGTGTGATCTCCTTTTGTCAGCCTTTTTCCCAAGTTACCACGAAGATTTCTCCATTACAGGGCTCTGTGGACTGCCCTACCCTGGAATTTGAGTATGGAGACACAGATGGGCACGCAGCAGAGTTGTCAGGTATGAGATAGATGGGTCTGTAAAGAGTGGAAGGTTGGCCAGGAGGAGAGGGAAGATGCCTGTGCTCTCCCCTGGCAGCTTGTCTGTTCTCAGCAAGTGGCTATAGAGCACAGACTGTTCTCCACA
The DNA here is from genome assembly GCF_949987515.2 of Delphinus delphis. NCBI lineage: Eukaryota > Metazoa > Chordata > Mammalia > Artiodactyla > Delphinidae > Delphinus > Delphinus delphis. The sequence continues at coordinate 84,537,733 of NC_082691.1, forward strand.
TTCCCACTTCTCTACACCTTCCAGTGGTCAGTATCTCTTTGTTTGCTTTCACATTTCTTTCTGTGAATGCTTCCTTGGCTATGTATGGCATTCTCCATTCTTTCATTCTATCCCTGTTTTCTGCTCACCCTTCTTTAATTCTCTTTTGGTGCACTCTCAAATCTGTTTTCTCTCCACCTTCTCCCCATTTCTCCTTTCTTTCTCTTCCCATAGTCACCCATATCTTTTGGGTGCCCCTTTCTGCCACCCACTCCATTGCTTTCCCATTCCATCTCTCTCTCCTTTTCTTTTCTACCTCCATCTCACCCCCTTCCCCTAATACTTGCCCCTTATTAAAGTCTCAGCAATGTCTGAAGAAAAACTGTGTAGACAACTGGCCAGCTGAGCAAAGCTGAACATGTCATCTATATCCATCACCGTGGAGCTCTGCTTGGATGTTTCTGAGCTGGGGTTGAGTGATCCCATTCTTCTTTCAGTGCTGGACTGCTTCTCTCTGGATTTTTAGCTTGGCTAAACGTGATCTCCTTGCATTAAGGGCCTCCATGTTACATGTGCTACAAATGCCAATTATTAATAAATGAGCTTTGGGTGGAAATTATGTGAAAGGTAAATATTCTGTCACATGAAAGTGACACTTTAAGACAGGCTTTTTCAGAGAAAAGAGACAAACGCTTTTAAAGAAGTTCTTGTGAATAAACATAAGGAATAAATTTTGTGATGAGTGACAGAAATAGAGAGCTAAGTTTAATAACTAACCAAGGGTTAGAATCCAAAATATGAATACACACACACATAGAGAGAGAAAGAAATGAACATCCCAATAGAGACTATAGATAAATGGTCAAAGAATATGAATAGGAATTCACAGAACAGAAAACCATGTGGTCAGTAAATATATGAAAAGATATTCAATTATGTTAGGAAATGGGGAAAACCAAATTAAAATGGTGAGATATTATTCAACAATCATCAGATGCAAAATTTAAAAGCCTGGGGTTGGTGAGGGTACAGAGAAATGAGTACTTTTTATACATGGCTTGGCATGAGGGAACAGAGTATAGAATTGGAAAGCAGTTTAGTTATATCTAGCAAAGTCGAATTCACACATATTATGACCCAATGATTCTAGATGTACACTTTAAAGAAATTCTTGGGCCCAAGAAAACACTTACAAAGATGTTTATTGTCGCCACTGTGAAAAATTGAAAACAACTTAGTAGGGGAATGGAGAAACTGCAGTATATCAATATGTTAGGCTACTGTATAGTCATTAAAATAATTGATCTATATCAATATGCTTCAATGTCAATAAATATTAAAAACATATTAAAGGGGAGAAGAAACGGTGACAAAATAATTTTTACAAGCATCAAAAAAACTGCTTAAACACACAAGTCTAAAAGATGTTTCTAGGAAGTCTAGTTGCACACTTGATTGAGAACCGTGTCAGTTAAGTGAATGGATGTGTTCATCACACTGCTTTTCATGTAAGCTATTGAAAGACATAATAAAAAATGCTTCTAAGAAAAAATAATTTATACAATATGATACTGCTTGGATAAAAACTTGAAAAATAGAACAATATCATGTGTTGTTTACGGGCACATAGATATGTACTAAAAGTATAAAAATAGGCATGTGAAGCATACATACCAGTTTCATCATAGTGATTATCTCTAGAGAGGAAAATAAGACTGGGAAGGAAGAAGGGACTTTAGCTGTCTGAAGCAAATATGACAAATGTTAACATTTGTTTAATCTGAGTAGAAGATAAACGCAGTGTCTTTTATGTACTCTGTATTTACCTGTAGTATATGAAAGTTCATGATCTAAACTTTAAAAATAAGACAAAAGCAAAGTTCAGTACCTAAGAGCCTTGCTCCCTGTTTTAACTGGGTTTGTGCCCTACTCTTAAAATATATATATCTACACTACTCACTAATGACTGAAGAATTTAACAAACAGAACTGGGATTTGTTTCTGGTCACTCCAGGATTCTGGAACTCAGGACTCAAAAGCCCTGGCTCCCAGACAAGGTATTTCTTGACCATTAGACAGCTGGCTGGAATATAAGTGAATTTCTCTTGCTTTGTGAATTATCTGTGACCTAGTTAAATTTCCAGCAAGGGTCTTAGTTAGGGAGCAGAGTTTTGAGGAAGCACCTATTGGCTTAATGACGTCACTTCTTCGTTCTCTGTAAGGTGAGCGTACTTGTATAATGTTCTGGGGTGTGTGTGTGTGTGTGTGTGTGTGTGTGTGTGTGTGTGTGTAGGAAAGGGCATTTTTATTTCTCATAAGCTGTCTGCATTTTGTATTGAGAGGCTGCTGTCAGCAAACTTAGATTTTCCTGGGCACAGGCCGCCCTTTGGCAATCAAAGCTGCTTCTATATGGTTTGATTCTGCCTCTGCCCGGGTGGCCATGGGCAGGAACGTAAACTTCTGTACCCTTCGAGGAAACTCAGCAGGGAGAGAATGAACTGGCTCCTTGAATAGCACAAGGATCTTGCCTCTAAACTTCAGGAGTTGTGTTGCCCCCTTTTTCCCTAGAGACAGGATTAGTCCCAGTCTGGGTTGACAAGCAGAAGGGGTTGCAGCCCTAAGAACCAGCAGTGATGACATTCAGCCCTCTCTGTTCCAGCCCTCCTCCTGGCCCTCACCAAATGTTGGAGCCTGCCTTCTCTGCTGTAGCAGCCAGCTGGCAGGAGGAGGACAGGTTTGATGGTTTAATCACCCAGGGACACAAGTGGCTATTTTTAACTGCTCTGAAAAGGAGGAAGCTGACTGTGGATTGAATTGGACACAGGAATGTGTTGGAAGCTTTAGCTCTTTCATACCACCTTCTCCACCCCAGGCCCCTTCTATAAGGATCTGCTGAATGTTTGTGACTCTGTCCTATCTTTCCTGCCACAGAATTGTATAGCTACACTGAACACCCGGAATTCACCACTAACAGGAGGTGCTTTGAAGAAGACTTCAAGACCCAAGGTGATCCCAGATCCTTATTCATAGAGATCTGCTTTTTCTCTCCATGATATTCAAGGCTGATCTAGAAAAAGCCTAAAATAAAGTATGATCCTTCTTCATCCTCTCCATAGCCATATAACTTCTCTATTCCTTTTTGCATATGGGACACAGAGTTTTCTATATCTCAAGTGCAGAGGTCACGGAGTGGAAGCAAGAGAAGCCTGAACTGGGTCCCTTTCCCTGATGTCAAGGGCCCAGAGAACAGAGGAATGGGGAGGTGGGGCTGGACTGGTTCCCTGCTGCCTGGTAACCCTGTGCCCAGCCTAGTCTTCGACCTTAGTTTTCAATCCCTGTCTCCAATTCTGCCTCACTCCTCATAGCATCTGGTAATAATTTCATGTGCCCACCCTGTGATCCACTCAGACCTCCATTTCCTTACTTGGTCAGTGGCAATTCAGTGTTCAACTCAGCAAATGTGTGGTGAGTACCCATTTTGTGCCAGAGATGCAGGAGGCAGGGGTGAAGGTGAATTTACAGTATCTTTAAAGAAATTATAGTCAGATAGCAGAGGGGAGATGTGTACGTCACAAAACTAGCTGAGGCCAAGAGGAAAATGGGAAGTGTCATTAGAGAAGTAAAACGTATCATGGGGGACAGAGCTTCTGGCTGGAGCATTAGTGGGAAAGAGGTGATTTTGTATTGAACCTATAAGGATGAATAGGAATTGGATACATAGGGAGATAGAGGGAACTCCTTGAGGAAAGGCAGAGAGATAGAACTGTATAGGCTGGGGAGGGGGAAGCGGAAATGGAGGGGATGTGGAGGAAGATGAGGCTCTGGAGTGGGCCAGAACATTTGGGTTTTTTACTTTTCCCATCCCTTATTCTTTCTCAGCTAAACAAGGAAAGCTTTCGAAGAGAAGAATTTATTGGGGGGCTGAGATCAGAAGTACATATGCTATCATCAGGAGCCTTTCCAGGAAGGGGAGGCAACAGCTGACACTAGATCTGTATGGCCTTCTGTTCCCAGTGCAGGGTAAGGAGTGGCTGGAGTTGGAGGAAGATGCCCAGAAGGCCTATGTGATGGGACTTCTGGACCGGCTGGAGGTGGTCAGTAGGGAACGGCGACTGAAGGTGGCCCGAGCTGTTCTCTACCTGGCCCAAGGTGAGTGGCCAGCTTTGCCAACTTGAGAGGGGTGGACACTAGAGAGAGAGAGATGGTGTTAGCAGGACTAGGATGAGGCAGGCCACGCTGGGAAGGTTCCTGTCTCTTGAGGACAGATCTTGTCATGTGCTAGAAGTAACCTTGTGCTTATGCGAAAGATGAGGAGATGATGGTAGGTACTGTTCTGGATCCCTTGGAATTGGCCTTTCTCTTTCCAGACATGCCAGGATTTCTTATAGTGTTCTTTTTTTCCTTAGCCTGGGCTGTAATCCTATGTGGAGACTAGCAAGAGGGTCACTGTGGCCAGAGCTGACAGTGTACCACCAGCTGAGCATGGAGGTTTCTTTTACCAGCTGTGGCCTGGTTCTGACACTGAGAGGAGGCAGGGAGGGTGCCACCAATTTACACGTGGACCCGCTGCATTGTTTCTCATTGGCATTTAGAAGGTCCAAGCCAACATAGCAGGAGGAGTGGATGCTGTGAGTAATTTGGAGAATCAGAACTCAATGAGATTAACTGAGGAAAGCTTCCCAGAAGAGACCTATTAGCCAGGTGTTGGAAAGAAAAATGAGCCTAGCTGGAGTAGTAAAAGAAAGCCCTGAGGTCAGAAATAAGAAGACTGTTGGCAGAACCAACTAGATGGGAGCTAAAAAAACTGTAAAAGAAAAATCATAAATGGAGAGGAAAGAGAGTGGACATCTGGTGAAGGGACGACTGCAGTAAACAAGGCAGTGCCCAAGCCTATCTCTTGGGTCTGGCACTCTGGCCAAGTTCCAGCTGCCAGTACCTTCATCTTTTTGCCTGAGGGCTTTCTGTGCAGCCCACATAGGGCAGCCAGGAAGTGCTAGGGAATTAATGTTCTCCCCTAGTCCAGCAGCATTCCTCAGTGACTGCCAGAGGCTAGTGGATGAGCAGCTTGACCACCTCACCCCTCTTGGGTGGGATGATTCTGAGTTGTTTGTTTTATGTTTTCCAGAGCTTCTCCCCACTTGGTATTGAGCTCTTGGCTGCCTTCTCTTCCCTATCTCACTTCTCCACTTCTCTACCGATGGTTCCTGGGGTCAACTCCCAAATAAACTACTTGCACTTGAATCCTTATCTCTGGATCTGCTTCTCAGGGAACTCAAACTTAAGACAAACCAGTGATGAGCACATTGGACCTAACCCTGGAGACTGCTTCTCCTCTCCCCTGCCTCATTCCAGGAAGTTCTGGGGGGCACTTGTCCTTTGTTAACCTACTTGTTGGACAGAGTGTTGGGAGATAGTCTTCAGATCATGGGGCAGGGTGGAAAGAACTGGAATAACCCACTCCTCCTCAACCCCTGCGGCACTGTCTGGTCCTTTAGGCACTTTTGGGGAATGTGATTCAGAAGTCGATGTACTCCACTGGTCCAGGTACAACTGCTTCCTGCTCTATCAGATGGGGACCTTCTCGGCCTTCCTGGAGCTACTCCACATGGAAATCGAGTGAGAAGCCTTAGGGGAGGGCTGGCGACCCCGTTCCTTGAAGGGTGCCTCATCTCCTATGCTGGTTCCCTCACTGTAGAGCCCTCTGTGAAAGCTGGGTCTATTCACACCTCCTCCAAAGCTCACTGACAGTCCCCCTCCATCCAGCCATGGTCTCTGATAGTCTGTCCTGCTCCCTAAGGTTGGGCTCATCAGCAGGCTCTGCCCCACTTACAGCTTCAATCCTGGGCCTCAGGGGCCGATCCTGTATTGCTTTTGTATCCAAATACCTTCTTAGCCTAACTGTGGACTCCATGAAGGAAGCTGTTCTACCTGAGAACATGACCCAAGATGGATGGGACCAATTCCTGTTGCTGTGCCCAGTTCTTTCCCTCATGGTTACAGCTCTAGAGGTGGCCTTATCTGCTGCTACCACTATAGTGACCCCTCATATTGTCTCATGCCTATCACCCAGGAGTTTTAGTGGGACAAATTCTGTTTATTATTCACCAAGTGTTGCTTAGCATCTGTTTTGTGTCCAGCACAGTACTAGAAACAGTGGAGATTTTAAGAGGAGCAAATATCATAGACCCTGCCCTTGCCTGTCTTCACCACAGATAAGGGTTTGTCTAGGTGGCAGGAGAATTCTATGGGCTTCTCTACGTTAGACCAATTTCTTTAGCTACATAGCCAGGGAATGGCAGGTACTCATGTTTGTGCATATGATAAGTGTGTAACACGGAGTAAAGAGGCCTTACGGGTTCCTGTTTCCTCCCTCATCCCTGTGGCAGCAACAGCCAGGCCTGTAGCAGTGCTCTTCGGAAACCAGCCATCTCCATTGCTGATAGCACAGAGCTCCGGTGAGTGGGCCTGCCCATGGGATTGGAGCAGGGGATCGTTAGCAATGGGTTACCTTTGCCCAAATTTCAGACGCACCCAGGACACTAGAAGTTGCTAATTCCACTGGGTTGGGCCACCACAGAGACCATCCCTGAGGTCTCAGACTTTAGGTTGGAAACTGCCTTGGGAACCTCTTGTGACCCTTCTGTAACCTCAGGGTGCTGCTGAGTGTCATGTACCTAATGGTGGAAAATATCCGCCTGGAGCGAGAGACAGACTCCTACGGGTGGAGGACAGCCCGGGAGACCTTCCGCACTGAACTGAGTAAGAAGTGGCACTCGAGGTGCTTGTGGCAGAGGGGAGGCATAGCATCTGCCTAGGAGAGACAGACAGTTCTTCTTCTTCTTCGTCTTCTTTTTTTTTTTTTTTTAGAGCTAACATCCCTTCTTTTAGGACAGAGATACTTTGTGGTGGGCTTGAGGGTCTGGCTTGATTGCCCCTGTGTCTATGAGCTAGGCCCAGTCATATGTCTTCTCTATATCTTGGTTTTGGTTTCCTTGGTTATAAATGGGAATAGTCATCCCTCTCCCATTCGATCACAAATCCCACATGAAAAAAATGAGTTGACTTACCTTGAAAATATGAGTTGGTATTGTCATCAGTCAGGGATAAGATATGAAGGCCTTTGGGATTTTAAAATATATACTATATTTGTTGATGTGGGAAAGTGAGTTGTGATCTACAAAATGCATTGAGTTCCTCAGCCAGGAAGCATCTTTATTACCGTTGATTATCTTTATTACTGTTACTTCTAGTTTGATATCTACCCCCAAGCTTTGGGAACTATGCCATTTTAACTCCATGACCTCCCTTATCCTGCCCTCGGGGGGTTCACTCTGGGAGCTCTCTAAGCCTCCTTCTAAGGACCAAGTACTCAGATTCTTTGCGGGAAGGTGAGTGCCTTCCTCAGCGTCCAGAAACAGGGTTACAGGGACTGGGTCTCAGCTGCTTCATCCTCACTTTCTCACTTGCCTCTCTCCACAACCCCCAGGCTTCTCCATGCATAATGAGGAGCCTTTTGCCCTTCTGCTTTTCTCTATGGTCACCAAGTTCTGCAGCGGCCTGGCTCCCCACTTCCCCATAAAGAAGGTCCTGCTTCTGCTCTGGAAAGTAGTCATGGTGAGTGGCTGATTCACCCCTCTCCCATCTCATCAGATCAGCAGTGCCCTCTGCCACCTCAGTTTCTTCTAGTCTGATTCCAGGGGGCTGGAGCTAGGCAGAAGAATAGGGAAGCTGTTAGCCAGTGGAGGGACAATAAGGCTGTCCTAGAGAAATCAGATGTTCTGTTTCAGAGTAGGTTACCTATTTCTGTTGGACTGATGGGAGATGCCACTTTTTGAGTTGGGGTGTCATTGCACCTTCCCCTGATAGAGCTAACGTTTCATGGAAAGAACCCTGGCTGAGAGTTGGGAGATCTGGCCTCTGCTGATACTGAGAAACCTCAGGCAATTCTCTGTGTCTCAGTTTCTCTAGCTGTAAAATGTGGGGTTTAGTGCCTGCTCTCCATCCAGATAAATAGAGGATTTGCTTTTAAAAAATGAAGTCCTCATAAGTGTATGGTTGCAGTTTTGTTACTAATTATTCAACCCTATCCTTCCCCCGACTGGCTGAACTACATACCCTCCAGGGCAGGCCTTGAGTGATTCTGGGGGGTTATAGTATCTAGATCTGCTCCTTAAAAGGGGGTACATTTTCCTGTTTTTTTCAGTGGAGGCCCCCAGTGGTCCTTTTCCTTATTTCTGGTGATGTTTCCAGCCCTGGGTCGGTAAATAATGCTTTATCCTGACCCCTGAGCTCTGAGGGTTAGTAACCACCTCTGAGACTGGGGATGGTGACCACATTTTTTGCCTCCTCCTGTTTTATTACTTCCTAATTAAGGAGGGGGTCTAAGGGGACTGGAGGTTGTGGCTCTTCCTCTCCATCCATGCTTCCCTGACCTTGCTCCCTCTGACTTCCCTCCCTTCCTCTCTTCTGTGCCCCTTTCCCGTTTAACCCTTAGTTTACCCTCGGTGGATTTGAGCAGCTGCAGGCTCTCAAAGTACAGAAGCGGGAAGAATTGGGCCTGCCTCCACTGGCTGAGGACAGTATCCAGGTGGTGAAGAGCATGCGTGCTGCCTCCCCGCCCTCTTACACTCTCGACCTGGGGGAGTCTCAGCTGGCACCACCACCCTCCAAACTGCGAGGCCGCCGTGGTTCTCGAAGGGTATGGACTAAAGCAGACAGTAGTGTTGTGACACTAGCTGGCCAAAAATCAAGATTCTAAGCAGCTCTGGATATGGTAGGAAAGAGCAGTAAATGACCCAGCTCTCCTGCCCCTGACTGGCCCTGAGACCAACCTGAAATCTTGGTGTCTATACTTCAGCCTCTATTCCTGAGCCCTGACAGGGTCCTGGGCTGTCAAGATGTAACATTGTGATATCACATCATAGACCCATGTCTCGCTAAGGATCATTGGCCTAGACCTCAGTGCCTGGAGTTCCCTAGCACCCTGAACAACAGTTGGGGTATAATCCTGGGCATAGGTACCTGGTTGAGGCACTTTATCATTGTCTTCGCAGTAAGATTTACTCTGAGCCAGCCATGCTCTTATCTGGCCTTGGAACCAGAGACTTACACTTACAAGATGACTGGTTAGGGTTCTATAGTCTGCATCCCTAGAAAGGTCACAATGACAAGTTGCGCTGAGAGCTGACCATGCTCCCATGAACTTACCTGCCTGATCTACTTGAGTTCACCGACTACAGGTGACAGGCTCAGACAGTCACACTCAGTAATCTAGTCTACATTATCTGCAATGTGATTTTTTTTAACCTTTATTTTTTTGTTTTATAAAGTAATGCTTACTCATTATAGAAAATTTAGAACAAATATAAAAATGTGAAGAAGGGAGAAAAAAAAGTCACCCACAATCTTAACAACCAGAGGCAATCACTGTTAACTTTTTGGCCTATTTCTGTCCAATCTTTTTTTCTTTCTGTGACAAGATTTAAAATTCCAGACTTGCTTCCCTCTGCCTAGCAGCAAGCTTCTGTCCTCCTCTTCCTCAGTCAGCCAGCTGGTGTATGCTCACAGAAGGCAAACTAATTGAATGTTCACCTAAGTAGAGCATAATTAGGAAGGAAAGTGCTGGCAAAAAAAAAAAGGCATCAGTACTTTCTGAAAGCTAAGTAACTGTGACTTTGGGATTATCAATGCTCTGTTTCCCAGCCATTGGCATGGTTGTGTGAGAGCTGCTTGTCCTGGAATTGGGCCTGGTGGGCACAGTAGGGTTGAGATGGGAAGGAAAAGGTCTCACTAGAGATGGGTTCTTACTTCCATGTTCCCTGAAGTCTAGCAGCCTGTGGGTTGGGGTGGTCTTAGACAAGGATGCCCAGGGTGAGATCTCTGCACACCTTCCCTCTCTCTTTCCACCTACTCCCCTCCAACCCCCCAGCAACTCCTTACTAAGCAGGACAGCTTGGACATCTACAACGAAAGAGATCTCTTTAAGACTGAGGAACCAGCCACAGAGGAGGAAGAGGAGTCTGCTGGCGATGGAGAGCGTACCTTGGATGGAGAGTTAGACTTGCTAGAGCAGGACCCTCTAGTACCACCTCCACCCTCACAGGCACCCCTCTCTGCTGAGCGGGTGGCCTTTCCCAAGGGCCTACCGTGGACCCCAAAGGTCAGGTAGGTTTGATAACACCAAGCACCCTGAGCTTCGGGGTTTCAGTCACTGGAGGCCCAGGGTGGAGTGGTCTATGTATTCAAGGCTCAATAAGCTGGTCTGGGAGTCGGAACTCCTGGGTTTGAAGTTCCCTGCTGTCTTCCCTTACTGTTCCAGTTCTCCAACTGGAGGAGTAGGAGCCCAGTAAGGGTCCTTCTCTCAAGGTTTGCTTTTCTTCCCTTCTCTGGGATTTGTCTCTCCACCGTCCTCTCAGACAGAAGGACATTGAACACTTCTTGGAGATGAGCAGGAACAAGTTCATCGGATTCACTCTGGGGCAGTAAGTGACTGGATGGTCAGAACTGGCTATAGAGTGGTTTTTAGAGGGCCACGGGAGCGGGTGGCCTAGAGTGAGAGATGTTGCCTGGTCGTGATTATACAACCCAGAGCCATGGGCAGCTCCCAGTGACTGCTTTGGGTTCTTGCCATGGAGTTTTTTCCTTCCAGTTTCCTAGAACTTTTATGTTCTCATCCAGGTGTAGGACCTTGAGCAACAAGTCATTTCCCTCTTGAACATCAATCTCCTTGTCAGTGTTATTAGACGGTCCCTGCAAGCCCTTCTGTAATGGGCCAGAATTCCGTGAAGAAGCGACATGGTTGGAACAGATCTTTCCCCATTCCCCCACCCTCTTGAATCCTCACTCGTCGCTACAAAACCTGAGAAACCATTGTTTCTACCGTTTCACTGTCAAAAGTGTTGGGCAACATGCCCTTTTAAGTAGGAACCTGCTCCCAGACAAAGTGAGTCCCCAAAAGACTATACAGAAATCCTGATTTTCAGGGACATTTCCCTGTACCATTATTCTTTTTGTGTCCTGAAGCAACGATGGGGGACCTGGTAGCTTGCAGAGAAAGATCCAGGGTACCAGATGGTGAAAGTGGCATGGTTCACATGACTCCAGGGGGTATTGGTAATTCTCTCTACTTTTGACCCTTATGATCTGGTGTGTCTTGCATTTCACAGGGACACAGATACCTTGGTTGGATTACCCAGGCCCATCCATGAGAGTGTGAAGACCCTCAAGCAGGTGACCAGGGTGGGCTCTCAGTCTTCAGGGATAGGGAGCCATCAAGGCAAGTTGGATGACTAGGGTCCTGGGTCCTGGGTGGTGCTTTTCCACCAGACACGTTCTGAACCTGTTATTCTGTACTTCCTCCGCAGGCATTTTGGCCAAAGAGGTAAAAAATCAGGTCTCTCCGTACCTACTCAGTGTCCTATGTTTAGATAGATGAACAAGTTCTCCTTTCTTCCTCTCATTCCTTTTCCCTCCTCCAACCCTTCTCTCTCTTCCCACTTATTGCTTCCTTCCCTTTCCTTCTCTCTCCTTAGAGGCTCACTAACTTCCACAGGCCCAGGATTGAGTAGCAGTCTGCTCTGTATCCAAAGTGTGTGTGTGCACGAGTAAGAGTAGTCATTCCTTGCACAGACCTTGATCCCCACCCCACCCCATCATCATCACTCTGTACACACACAGACACACATACAGGCACATGCAGCAAAACTCTCAGGGCAGTGGTCCAGGGGCAAGGGCCTATTCTTGGCTTCCCCTCGCACGATTTTTTGGTTTTTTTTGAAAGGCTGCGCCATGCGACATGCAGGATCTTAGTTCCCCAACCAGGGATCGAACCCGTGCCCCCTGCGTTGGGAGCACGGAGACTTAACCACTGGACCGCCAGGGAAGTCCCTCCCCTTGCACTTTGGTTGAAGGTAAATGCTAAGGTATTTGCTGCCCTTCAAACATGGAAATATGGAATAAACACTGTATTGAAGCACTTTGCTGCTGTTCATGATGCAAAGGTAAATAAGGCTCCTGCCTTCAAAGGGTGCGTAGTGTATTTGGGCTGACAGACCCATAAACAGGACATTTCCTTGTCATTGGGAAAATGATCACTGGTACACATGTGATCGAGGCCCTCAGCCCCTTGTTGATGTCTTATGTTTCCCAGCACAAGTACATCTCCATCGCAGATGTTCAGATCAAGAATGAGGAAGAGCTAGAGAAGTGCCCCATGTCTTTGGTGAGTCAAGGGGAATCCCGCACAGGAGGAAATCTGTCTGCAGTGCTGTCGCATAACTCGCGTGCATGCTGTTACTGTATGCATGACTCTTACTGTATGCTAGGCAAAGCAAGGTCTCTACTTTCACGATACATTAAAGTTGGAGAAAAACGATAAGTAATTAAGGAAACGAGAAGACTTTCAGAGAATGGTAGATATGGTTAAGAAAATTTAAATAGGGTGACATATCATGTAGTAGACTATTTTAGATTGGGCAATCAGGGTATGTAGACCTCTGAGAAGGTGATAATTACCTAAGATCTGAGGTATAAGAAGGAGCTGGCCATAAGAACATCAGGGGAAAGAGCATTCGAAGCAGAGCGAACAGACTTATTAAGAAGGTAAGAGCAAGCTCAGAATGTTAGAGGTAGTGGATGAAGGCTAGTGTGGCTGGAGCACGGTGGGGAGGGGGAAGGTTGTCTGAGATGGGGTCAGAGAGGTGGCCTGGGGCCACTTTACACAGGACATTTAAGCGAAGATAGGGAGCTTGAAGTTGATTCAAGGGACAAAGGGAAGCCTTTGGAGATTTTAAACCGGGGAGTGAAGTGACATGATCTGTCTTTTTATAATAAAAACCATTGGCTACTTTGTAAAGGCTGGATGAGGAAAGAGTGGAAGCAGGGAGGTTGGGAAGCTCTTAAAATAGTCAAGGTGAGAGATGATGGTGTTTTAGATGGTGGTAGGAAGTGTGGAGATAGGGAGAAGTGGATGAATTTGGTTTATATTTTGGAGGTACAGCTGACAGGAGTTGCAGTTCAATTGGCTGTGGATAGAGAGACATAAAGGGCAATCAAGAATAAGTACCATTTGTCAAGATGAGGAGTTCTGTTTTTTTTGTTTTTGTCTTTTTAATTAATTTATTTTTATTTCTGGCTGTGTTGGGTCTTCATTGCTGCGCGCAGGCTTTCTCTAGCTGCGGCAAGCGGGGGGCTACTCTTCATTGCGGTGCGCGGGCTTCTCATTGCGGCAGCTTCTCTTGTTGCAGAGTGCGGGCTCAGTAGTTGTGGCGCATGGGCTTAGCTGCTCTGCGGCATGTGGGATCTTCCCAGACCAGGGCTCGTCAGGCAGATTCTTAACCACTGCACCACTAGGGAAGCCCTGTTTTTTGGGTTTTTTTAATGTGTTTTTTTCCCCCTGTTTTTCTTTTTCTTTCATTTCTTTTCTTTTTTGTGGTTGGGGGCACTGTGCTGTGCGGCTTGCAGTATCTTAGTTCCCCAACCAGGGACTGAACCCCGGTCCCACAGCAGTGATAGCATGGAGTCCTAACCACTGGACTGCCAGGGAACTCCTAGGAGTTCTGTCTTATCAAGGGTTCTATTTTGGTTGTACTAAGATTTAGATGTCCATTAGACACCCATGCAGAGCAGCCAAGCAATTAGGTATATGGGTCTAGAGTTCTAGAGAGAGGACTGACTTAGGGAAATAAATTTGGGAACTGTTGACTCATGGACAGTGTTAAAAGCCATCGAACTGGCTGAGATAACCTGAGGAGGGAGTAAAGATAGAGAGAGAATGGAACCCAGGACAAAGCCCTGGGGCACACCAATATGTCAAGGATGGGATGATTCAGGAAAGGAGCCAAAAAAAAGAAAAACCCTCAATGAGGTGGGAGGAAATCCAGGAGATTGTGATGCCATAAAAGCTAAGCAAAGAAAGTCTTTCAAGGCTTCCCTGGTGGCGCAGTGGTTGAGAATCCGCCTGCCAATGCAGGGATCACGTTAGATCCCTGGTCCAGGAAGATCCCACATGCTGTGGAGCAACTAAGCCCGTGTGCCGCAACTACTGAGCCTGCTCTCTAGAGCCCGTAAGCCACAACTACTGAAGCCCGCGTGCTTAGAGCCCGTGCTCTGCAACAAGAGAAGCCTCCGCAATGAGAAGCCTGTGCACCGCAACGAAGAGTAGCCCCCGTTCACCGCAACTAGAGAAAGCCCGTGTGCAGCAACGAAGACCCAACACAGCCAAAAATAAATAAATAAATAAACAAAATTTATTAAAAAAAAAAAAAAGTCTTTCAAGAAGAAGGGGGTGATCAGCTATGTTAAATGTTGCTAATAAATGGTGCTTGATAAGACCTTAGGTGCCCATTGACTTTGGCAACATAGAGATAACTGGTGACCTTGATAAGAGCAACCTCAAGTGAAGTGGTGGGGCCAGAAGCCTAGTTGGAGTGTATTGAAAAGGGAATGTAAAGAAAGGAGGTAGACTTAGTCAACATAGACAAACCACATAGAAGTTCTGTTGTGAAAAGGAAGGTAGAAATGGGGTGGTAGCGCAAGGAGGATGTGGGTCAAGGGAATGTTATAGCTAGGAGATACTGGAGTGTGGAGTCCTAAAAGGGTTGATCCAGGAGAAAGGAGATAATTATAGAACTGATGCATTCGATAAAGCAAAAGGGTGTGAGCACCAGCGGAGGGTAGCCTTTGGTAGGAGCACGGGTGGTTCATCCTTCATGTCAAGAAGGAAGGTAGAGACTCTGATAGATTTGGTGTTGAGAAAATGAGGCTGTGCCTGTCTGATTGCTTCTGTTTTGTCCGTGAAGTGAGAGTTAGGGTCAGCAACTGTTGAGGGGCTGTGGGATGAGGGGATTGGTTTGAAGAGAGGGGAGAACGTATGAAATAGGCCTTTTAGAGAACAGCAAGGCAAACATGCAGGATTGCCAGGATTATTATCCATTTAAGCAGCAGAATAGAAGGGGCCTGGTTACTCCTCCTTGCTTCAGGGTCTCATGGCAGTGACCCTTGTCCTGTAATAGAGCGACCTGGGTGGGGAGGAAGGACTGCACTGGCCAAAGATGACAGTGGCCTGAATGCCTCTTGATAAAGGGCTACTCTGATAAAGGGCTTAAGTGGGGTCATCACAAGGACAGAGCTGTGCATGAGGAGCCTGGTCAGAAAGGAGGAAGGGATGTTGTAGAGGGTAGTGGAGAAGGGAAGAAAATAGTTTCCACCTAAAATTTTCCCTGCTAATACCCCTTCCTGCCTCTCCAGGCCTTTATTAACCCTCTCTGTTGAGTCACCTACCTCTCCTTTCTGACTTTGGAGCAGCCCAGAGCTCTCAGATGGCCTCAGATTGACACCATAGGAAGTGCCTCTGTGTGGGGTGTCAGTTCCAGTGTCCCAGGCGTACCTGTGGCCTGAGCTAAGCCCAAGTATATCCAGCAAAGCAGTAGTCTGAGCCAACTCTTTGGTGGAGTTCTTTTTTTTAAAAAATAAATTTATTTATTTATTTATTATTGGCTGCACTTTTCATTGCTGCCCGTGGGCTTTCTCTAGTTGCGGTGAGCGGGGGCTACTCTTCGTTGCGGTGCACAGGCTTCTCATTGCGGTGGCTTCTTGTTGCAGAGCACGGGCTCTAGGCGTACAGGCTCAGTAGTTGTGGCACACAGGCTCTAGAGCACAGGCTCAGTAGTTGTGGTGCATGGGCATAGCTGCTCCATGGCATGTGGGATCTTCCCAGTCCAGGGCTCGAACCCGTGTCCCCTGCATTGGCAGGTGGATTCTTAACCACTGCGTTGCTGGGAGTTCTGACTCCTGACCTAGCAAGAGTGACATAGAGAGAATTCTGGATTGATTCCAGATGACAGGACAACCAAAATCATAGATTCTCAGGGCTGGAAGAGCCCTCAGAGGTCATCCAGACCAGCCCACTGATCCTAGGAAGAGGAAATTAGGTCTCAGAGAGGGAAAGTAACTTACCCAAGGTCCTACAATGAATCATTAACACAGCTAGGGTAGGAATCCTGATCTGACTCCCAGATCTTTTCCTCCCACCCTCCACAACCAAGGAAACATAGGTTTTGGTCAACTGGAAAATGGCCTGGGCAAACTGTATGTTTCTTGCCATAGGGGGAAGAGGTAGTACCAGAGACGCCGTGTGAAATCCTCTACCAGGGCATGCTGTATAGCCTCCCCCAGTACATGGTAAGGAGATGGCTGGGCCAGAGTTTCCCTTCTCAGCTGTGAGGAATAGAGAGCTGAGAGCCCTCTTAAGCTGAGCCATCTGTCATTTGAGCTTGCTTCCTGAGCCTTCACCCTTCAGGCAAGGCATTCTCTGAGCTTTCCTCAGGGCTCCTCCCAGAGGAAGAAGGACTTGGCTATATTCCCAAGTACTTCTTTGCGAGGAGTGGAGAATGAGGTGGGTCCCTGCAGGATGCATAGGGGGCCCTCCTCCTAAGTAAGTGCCTTAGTCCCCCTGAGGTCTGCCGTGGCCTCTGGTGTCCTAGTTGGCCTCAGGCTATGATGGTGAGGACGCTGATGGTCTGAGGTAGAGGAAGGAAAACGGTTGGGAAGGGAGATCTTGCTTATACCTCCCACCTAATTTCTAGGCATTGCCCCTCTCACTCTGTTCCTTCAATCCTCTTTGGAAAGAGCAGTCTTGAAGCAGAACAGCCCATAAGCTCCCTTCTGGCTCCTTAGCCTCACAGGCAAGCCTGTCAGGACAGGGCACCTGTTTGCTCTTCTGGAGGCTGGGCAGATTTGGTTATTGAGGGAAGAACTTAGAGAAAGGCTTTAAAACATTTCTCTTAGGGCTGTTGAACTGTGGAAGAATAACCTTGTTGAATGGGGGGGATTTCCTCATTTTCTACTTCCCAGATTGCTCTACTTAAGATTCTACTGGCTGCAGCCCCTACATCCAAGGCTAAGACAGACTCTATCAACATCCTGGCAGATGTCCTGCCTGAGGAGATGCCGTGAGTGCTTCAACTGGGGCAGCTGCTAAATATTAGCTACCTTGTCTGCAGGGTCTCTTTAGTCCCCACCTCACCTTGTTAACACTTACAGGGATTGTCTCCAAAGAGATCTCCTCTCTGCCACCAGTAGCCCCTTTCCACTGTAGTGCTCTCAGCTCTGCTCTTTTCAGCTCAGAATTGAGAGTCTGGAGGGTAACATCAGTGCCAGTTACTGGCTGCACATGTATGGGGGTGGACATTGCCAAGGGATGAGCTTGCCAAAGGAGAGAGAAACAAAGAGATCAGAGGAGCTTTTCTCCTGACTCATAAGTGGGAACTCTGGAGGTTTCCCTAGCACAGTTCAGGTTTCTGAAGTTCTGGCTCTCTTGTGTTTATTGCATCTGACCCAAATACCTGGGTCCTCGTAGGCCTTGCTCTAAGGTCACCCTCTGCACTGACTCTTCCTTTCCCCGTTGTAGCATCACTGTTCTCCAGAGCATGAAGTTGGGCATTGATGTGAACAGGCACAAGGAGATCATCGTAAAGAGTATCTCTGCCCTGCTCCTGCTACTCCTCAAACACTTCAAACTGAATCATATCTACCAGGTGAGCAGCTTAGAGCACTTCTCCACATGTCTCAGGTGTCCTCCAGGTCCTGTCTCCCAAAGGAGGAACGAAAGGGCCTTTGAGGTCCAGCTAAGCATCTTTCAGCCTTTCCTTTGTCTCACGGAATCCAGATACCTGTTGCACAAGCTTGGGGTGGGAAGTGGGGAATTGTCCTAGAAAGTTGCAAATGTCTGTGTCCTTTGAACATTATCCAGCGGTTGTGCATAGGAATCCCTAGCTTCTTGGGAATATGCCCTGCCAGCTTTGAAGCAATGGACCACAGGATTCAAGCATGCCACAAAAAGGGGAAGTGGGGGAGTGCTGAGCATACTTTTCTGTATGTGAAGCACTTTTTTTTTTAAATTTATTTACTTTTTTTATTTTTGGCTGCGTTGGGTATTCGTTGCTGCTCACAGGCTTTCTCTAGTTGTGGTGAGTGGGGGCTACTCTTCGTTGCTGTGCGTGGGCTTCTCCTGTTGCAGAGCATGGGCTCTAGGTGCGCGGGCTTCAGTACTTGTGGCTCGCAGGCTCAATAGTTGTGGCTCATGGGCTTAGTTCCTCTGCGGCATGAGGGATCTTTCCGGACCAGAACTTAAACCCGTGTCCCCTGCAATGGCAGGCAGATTTTTAACCACTGCGCCACCGGGGAAGTCCCATGAAGCACTTCTCTAACATTTGAGATGTAATTCTATATAAGACACACTTCTGGCTGTTAAGGGCTTTGAAGTTTTGTAAAGGATACAGATGTATAAATAGCCAATTATGGCGTGATAAGTGCTGTTATACAGGTAAGCATTGGCTGCTATGGAAACACTAATGCAACCTGAGGTGGAGAAGATGTGACTTCTAACCCGAGTCCTAAAGAAACAGATGTTAGCCAGGATACGGGAGTTGTCAGGGAAAGGTAGCAGGAAGCATTTCAAGCAGAAAAGCTAATTTGTGAAAGTCCAGAAGGGAGAGAGCAGAGTACCTTGGAAACTAATTAAATGTTGCTGGAGTTCTGCCTGGAGTGGAGGGAGTGGGGACGTCTGGTGATACATGAAGCTGGAGGGGATGGCAGGGAGCAGATCATAATACATATGCTAGCACACAGTTTTGAGTACTTACAATGTGGCCAGCACTCTGTTAAGTTCATGTAAGATCTCATTTAATTCTCTCAACCCTACAAGTTGGGTCTTATTTTATTCCACTGAGGCTAAAAAAGGTTAAGAACCTGCTTCCCTATGAAAGCACTGTTTGCCATGCTAAAAAGTTTGGACTTGGTGCTATGGGTGTTGCCAAGATATAGGAGAACATGGGGGCAGTGAATGGATGTTCTCTGTGGTGAGACATGGAGAGGAGAGGGAGCCTTCTCATTCCTGCACAGGGCCTCTGCCTCATTTTCCTCCTAAGGACCAAGCTTGCTGGTAGAAGAGCAGGACCTCAGAGTGCAGGGAAGCCCCTCCAGGGTATGTGTCCATGGCAGGTTTGACTGTACAACCAGGATATTTCTCCACTTTCATACATTCAGAGACATCTTTGGGTGTGTTAGGTGCCCTGAGTACTCACACTTCTTCTGCCAGTGTTTGCTGAGCAGCAGCAGCGCTGGAAGAAGTAGGGATGGATGAGAAATAGTGCTCCTAGTAGAAAGAGAACTGTGTATGTGTGCTTCTGTCTGCTGCTTTTGGTGGGCAATATGTGGATCAACAGCCAGACAGGTGGGTGGCTTGATGGGTCTTGCCCTGGTCAGTGCATCTTGACAAGGCTACAGACATGTCTCAAACTGAAAAATGTTTTCCATCACTTGATAGTAGGTATGCATTGGCTTCTCCATCTGAGGCTTTGGAAAATACCCTGGGTCAGCTGCCAGGGAGAAAGTTTTAAGGCAGAAGAGAGAAATGGGCAACACAACCTGACTCCCCACTGCTAACCACACACCTGAGCAAAGGGCAGCTTAGCTTGCTGCCATGGCTATTTCTCGGTGATCAGGAAGAGCTAAGGGATTTAAAACACTACAATTTTCTGCTTTTTCAACCCAGTTTCTACACTTCCCAGCAGTCTAGGTTCTGGATCTGGAGACAAACTGTGTCTGATGTTCCTCTGTGTATCATGGGCAAAATCCAGGTGACACAACTCCATGACACTGCCCCAATAGGTCTTCCTGGGTGCAAACCCCATCCAGATGCAAGAGAGCAAAATGTAGCCCTATGTTCTGGTGTTCAGCCCATCAAAAAGATCTTGGACTTATTCTCAGTGTAGTATCTGTTGACTGAAGGACTCTTGTTGATTCATTCATTAAAATACTGATATTCTAAGTATGGGGGC
This sequence comes from Delphinus delphis, assembly GCF_949987515.2. Lineage (NCBI taxonomy): Eukaryota > Metazoa > Chordata > Mammalia > Artiodactyla > Delphinidae > Delphinus > Delphinus delphis. The sequence continues at coordinate 84,557,550 of NC_082691.1, forward strand.
TAATATAGTGAACCAGACTCACGCTGGAGCCCACATTCCAGTGGTTCATTTGGTTACTGTGTGCCGTATCCATCCTGACTGAGTGATGCCAGCAGTTGCTGGGCTGCACCTGTTCCTGCTATATCAATCACAGTTGAAACCCTATGAGCCAGGGCTTTGGTATGGAAGACAACTCCCTCAGGGAGCCTTCCTTTCCTGTAGAGCTTAGGAACAAATCTCACAGCAATTCTTTCTATTTATCTGGAGTGGGATTTTCTCTCTGGCTTGTTTATGTTTTGTACTTTTGGTCAGGTGCTTGCAACATACACACACTGCAGATTGTCCCCTTCTCTGTAGGATGGGCTGGCTGAAGATGGTTCTTCCCACTTCCCAGACAGGAAGACTGATAACACAAGTGGACAGTGGATATTCTTAGGAATGGATATTAGAATTGTACTTGCCTCTTTTTTTTTTTTCAAACAGACCTTCTATTCTCCCCCAAATAAGCATCCTTTCTGCTTTGATCTTTTAATTTAGTTTGAATATGTATCACAACATTTGGTATTTGCCAACTGCATTCCATTGATCCTGAAGTTCTTCAATCAAAATATCTTGTCCTACATCACTGCCAAAAACAGGTAAGAACTCGGGACAGGTTTATTTCAAAGGGATATTTGGGATGGTTGAGAAGTTACGTCGTCTCAGAGCCGAGTTTCTGTTCTCCTGGTGTCCCTGGTCCTTTCTATCTTAGAGCTGTCACTGTCAAATTTAATTTCCTTGAAGTGCTACTGGTGGGGTGTATGGTTTGGCCTCTTCACAAAGATATTTGTATTTTAATAGTTTTGAAAACTGAAAATGCCATGACTCAAAGAAATGAAACTGCAACAATGAAATTTCAGCCCTATGGCAGAAGGATCCAGAAAATATTTTTTGTGACGCATCCTACTTGTCTAGTCAGCCCTAATTTTAGTATAAATCATAAGTTGGATCAATCACACTACTTTGTAAAGTGTTATACAGAATTTGTAACTAAAGATAAATAATAGAACCTTACTTAGATCAATTTGTAGTTTAAAAAAATACAGGAGATTCACATCCATTATTTCATTTAATCTCCTCAGTAGTGCTAAGACATATCACAATAAGTTTTATTCCCATTTCACCAATTAGGAAACAAATTCAGAGAGGTTAATTGACTTACTTAAGGATAACATGCTAGTGAGACCCCTTAAGTAAGCAGCAGAGGCGGGGTTAAAGCATAAATTGCTTTCTGATCACAGTTGCTATGGATTGCTCCAGCCAAGTGGGGACTTGGGGGGTTAACAGAGTAGATCCTTGTTCCTCAGTTTGCTACTTACACAAAAACTAGAAGGATGATAATCAGTAGAGTTGACCAGAAGTGCTTTACCAGAGGCAAAGTTCGTAAAGTAGAAGAAGGCTGACCTGACACTTGAGGTGACTGGAGAGGGGCTAGGAGATATTGCCCCACCAGTCTGTCAGCACGGCCAGAAACTCCACCCTGGAGAGGCAGCCTACTTATATGTAGTTTAAAACACACAAACAGAACCTGAAGTCACGGGACCTGGATTCCTGACCTGGATCTGCCACTTGCTAGTTGTGTCATCTCAAGTGTAAGACACTTTGTTTCTCTGAGACACAGTATTTTCATCTTTAAAATGAGAATAATACCTACTCTGACTATATCATAGAGCTTTTATAAGCATTAGTTAAGATAAACATAGATGAGAGTGCTTTACTTTTCCTGTTTGGAGGAAGCCTTGGAGAATGGGTTTTTCCTAACTGCAGAGAGACTTGGGCACCACCCCCCTTAAAAATGGCACTTATGGGAATTCCCTGGCCAGTGGTTAGGACTCCGCACTTTCACTCCGAGGGCCCGGGTTTGATCCCTGGTCAGGGAACTAAGATCCCACAAGCCGCGTGGCACGGCCAGAAAAAAAAGACACTTAAGACATACTAGTTGGGTTACCGGGGAAAATGAAAGTGTAGGTCGGGCTGGGTAAGGGTCACAGCTTCATGAAGGTACCTGTGTGTATCAGTCAACCCTCTTAGTGATAAGGAACCAAAAAGAGCTGGACCTGGCTCACACAGAATGGGAATTTGTTAGGAGAAAATGGGCAGTATATCATCTCGAGGAACCTAGGACAGAGATGCAGCTCTGGACCTCAGGGTTGGTCTGTAGCATAAGGAGCCCAGGAAGCTCTCCACCTCCATCTATGGCCACCAAGCCTCTGTACCTCCACTCCAGTTTTTCCTCTCTCATTGACAAATAGTTTTGTCTGCTTCCTAGGCCACTTAGTGAAATATGCCCACATGAACTAAACATATTCCTGTGCCACTTCAGAGATTGAATTGGCTCTCAATCCCTGTTCCACATTCCCAGGGTTAGAGGCCCACCCTTGGATCAATCAACTGTGACTGGGGAGTGGGGTTCACGAACTAAATGCCCCCTGTACCATGGGCCTAGAAGCAGGGGCAGACAATCCAATAGGTGTCCATCAGGTTCAATTTGGAGTTGGAAGAGTGGTAGTGCCAGACTACACCGTTTGCTAAGCTTGGCCTGGATACAGTGGTCCTCTCATGCGTTACCTGTAAGCTTTACTGTTGCATGATCTTGAGAACTTGAGCACCTACAGCTCATTATTGCAGTTTCCTCATGGCTCTTACAATCTAGATATCCTAGAAACTTGTAACTTTATTTTATGCCCCCTTAGGCTAGAATTCAGTACAATGAGATTGGAACAAATCCATCCTTGATTTCCCACCCTCATTTCCTGGTTGCCAGTACCTACTTTGCCATGGGGCTTTGTCAGTGGGAGGTGGGTAGATAAGTAGATGAGCCAGCCAAGAATGTTTATCCTAATGGAGTAGTGCAGAGCCCTGGGAGAATCCAGTAGGTAGGTCCACTGCCCTCCCCTCTCCTACCTTGTTTCCCTTAGGTTACCTTTGTGGGTTTCTTGAACAAAGGTCAACATTTCTAGTCAAATAAATTGTTGTGTTTTGCTTGGATAGAAGTTTTGACTTTGAAATGTAGAGACAGGTTGAAGGAACCCCATATTCCTCTTTATAGCCTATGCTTTGCCAACATCCTTTACCCATTTCCAACTACTCTAGTTCGGATGGATTGGTGTTTAAAACCTATGGAGTGTTGGAACCAGAAGGAGCATTAGAGATTAGCTAGTCTAAATTCTGCATTGTACCAGTGAAGAAGGGAGAAAAGGAAAGAAAGAGAGCCGTCATTTCGAGTGACCGTGTCCTTGTCATCATGTGGTGCCTTATTTCCCCTGCTGACTCATGCCTGCTTCCCTGGGCTCACCGCAGAGCCTCTAGCTCCCTTGCAGTTCCCCACTGTCTGTTTTGGGGGCAGATGCTATTACCGTTCTTGAGCTACTAGATTGGCCCTGCTGCAGGAAGCTGCCTCTGTCTCAAGCTTCCTCTAGGAGTGGCTTCTGTGATCATTCCCCAGAGCTCCTGAGTTTCAGGAACATCTGGTAAGAGACAGAGGAGAGGTCTTCATTTCATTCTCACTTCCACAGGTTGTTATTATTGGGATGAGTTTGGGCAGCATCTCTGGGAGCACAATTTTATGTACACGCATACACACAAGCATACACTTAAATGCAGAAACACAAATGCACACAAGCTTATGTATTCCTTTAAAGAAGGGAGGAGAAAGGTGGCTATACAGAGGCTCTCCTTCTGCTTTCTCTTGCCTCTGCCAGATAGGGGCCAGCCTGAAAGAATTCTGTTGGTTCCTCTCATGGCTATGAGGAGAGGAGACTGGATCTGGAGTTGCCTGGCACCAGAACCCTCAGTTTCAGCTGAAATCACTAAGCAGTTTTGGAAATAGATGCAGCCTGCTGAAGAGAAATACCTCCTGCCCTTTCAGATATAGCCATTTGCTGCCATTGCCATTTACTTAAAGCCTGTCCTTATCTCTGCATCTTGCAGTATCTCGGTCCTGGATTACCCATGCTGTACCATCCAGGATTTGCCAGAGCTTACTACGGAGAGTCTGGTAAGCAAGTGGGGATTTGATACCCTTTGAAATTACCAGGTGGCACAGGTTGGCATTTGCTCTTCCTTTTCTTCTCTAGCCCCCTAATGCCCTGGTTTGGGAGTCTCAGATCAGTAGAGGCATATTGGCAAGAGCACAGAGGTAGTAGGGGTTTAGAGCTGCTGACCCAGTTGAGAAAGATTTGGAAAAGCTAAGCATAGCATTTTGTAGAGAAAAGGGTCAGTGAAAAACACTGAGGAGAGGAAATTTAGAAAGATAATGGGACTGAAATTGAGTGTGAACATCTGTGATAAATGGCAGGAGAATCTCTTCTGGTCTAGCCTAAATCAATTATCTGTCTTCTTTCTGCTGTGCTACAGAAAATACCCAGGGGTGTGTACTTCAGAAAATACCTTACCTAGGTCTCTCTGAGGCAAAATTCAATATGGCCACAGAAGGATGACCCAGAAAGTTCCTCATGCTGGAAACAGTTCTAGGTAAATCATAGAAGTCCCTCAGTTATTCTGAATCCCATGAAACTGACTGATGAACAGCATGTTGAAATCAAGTGTCTATCTCATCTCTACAGCTCTTTAGATATACCTCAGCCCATACCTTCACCCTGTTGCACTGTAATTGTTTATATGTATCTGTTTCTCCATTTGACTGAAAACTCCCTAAAGGAAGAGGTAGTATCATCTTCATTTTATATCCTCAGAGTCGAGCACCATGTTCAGTACACGGAAGGACCTTAATAAATGATCGGATGATGGCACCTGTGTGTGCCCCAACCCCTTGTCCCCCAACTTTAATACCTGCAGGATGTCACATCAGAGAAGTTTATTGTGCAAAAGTAGAATGGTACCTTCTGTGGCACAAGTTTTACAGAACCATAGGATTCTTGGCTGGAGGGGACCTGAGAGCCGTTTGGCCAAACCCCCTATCTCAAAGATGAGAAACCTGAGGGCCCAGTGGATGAAGTGACTCGTCAGGTCCACTCCTCATGACAGACCCTGAATTAGAGAAGGACCCATGTCCTGAGACACTAAGTCTAGCACCTTTTTAAGCACCGGGGCAGAGATTCCCTCTCTTACTTAGATGTGGTCTCAGCAGCGAAGGAAGCTGGGAGCTTCTTACCTCTGCAGAGAGAGGTAATAAGTTGTCTAACCCTGTTTATGATGTTCCTCAATCTTTAAAACAACTGTATGAGGTTGGTATTAGTGTTTTATAGATGGAGAAGTTAAATAGCTGCCAAAACTTTATAGTTGAAAGTAGCAGAGCCAGGGTGGAGACATGCAGCCCTGTCATTCAGAGTTGGAATGAGGAATGCACTTTCTCACAGAAACAGTGGTACAGGGATAGCATTAAAGCTCTACTGTTAGTAGGGTACTTCAAAACATAAAGTCAGACTTCCCTGGTGGCGCAATGGTTGAGCGTCCGCCTGCCGATGCAGGGGACACGGGTTAGTCCCCTGGTCGGGGAAGATCCCACATGCCGCGGAGAAGCTAGGCCTGTGAGCCATGGCCACTGAGCCTGCACGTCCGGAGCCTGTGCTCCGCAACGGGAGAGGCCACAACAGTGAGAGGCCCGCATACCGCAAAAACAAACAAACATAAAGTCAGCTTTTATGACCTGAATCAATTTCTTGATACAATGTGTTCTCTTTTCTCAATCCCATAAGTAGGAATTGATGGGAACTAAACTTTCTTATCTCTTCTGATTAACTTTTTGGGATATGAACAGAAAATTATTGAAATACTTGTTATGCCTCTGAGAAGACTTTATTGTTATCTAAGAGTAGGTAAAAGCATGTAGCTATTCTTGGGTTTCCCTGGTGGCGCAGTGGTTGAGCGTCTGCCTGCCAATGCAGGGGACAGGGTTCGTGCCCCGGTCCGGGAAGATCCCACATGCTGTGGAGCGGCTGGGCCCGTGAGCCACAACTACTGAGCCTGCGCGTCTGGAGCTTGTGCTCCGCAACAAGAGAGGCCAACAAGAGAGGCCGCGGCAGTGAGAGGCCCGCGCACCGCGATGAAGAGTGGCCCCCGCTCGCCGCAACTAGAGAAAGCCCACGCACAGAAAAGAAGATCCAGCACAGCCAAAAATAAATAAATAAATGAATTTTTTTTTTTTAAAAAAAAGCATGTATCTATTCTTAATGAAAAACAGATTCATGCTAGGGATTCCTGTCTTTTTTGTGAAGCAACAGTGGCGCCTGGTGGTTTCATTTGGTAACCACAGATTTTTTTATTTTTTACTTGAACTTAGAAGTATTTCCCTGAGCTCAGTCATGGACTTAACTAGCAAGTTTACTCCACATAGATCCTCAGTATAGTGGTTTGTTTATCTAAACTGATGGCTTCTGCACTCAGAAAGGAGTAGTGTTTATATGAGTAAGATTTATGTCTTTTTCAGGCTCAGTGAATTAATTGTAAGCACAGAAAATGTACTGGCATTTTAAGTGTATAGGATTTTCTTTAAGTAACATTTCAATTTTTTTTTCTGACTTTAAAATTGATATATACTATTGCAGAAAATTGGGGAAATACAGAAACATACGGGAAAGAAAATAAACCACTGTTAATATTTTGTTACAGTTAACCATATATATTTATATATTCACTCATATATACACACACATATTATTTAATAAAATAAGGACTTTACATATGTTTCAATTCACATAGTAAAATTTAAATGTTCACAATATGATTTTATTAAACATTCTTAGAACATGATTTTTAATAGCTACATATAATATTACACTACTTAATTTTAAAAAAATGATTTTTTTCTACTATTGTTGGGCATTTATTTCAATGTTCTTTGTATAAATCCAAAATGAACATCCTTACTCATGAATCTTTGCCCTCATCTCTGATTATTTCCTTAAGATAGATTCCTAGAAGTGGAATTACTTGGCTAAGGTAGTCTTGATTCATATTTTCTCAGTTTTCTGTATTTGAACTGAGTTCAACTTCATTTGGAATTCCAACTACACATATAATGGACATGAAATAAAGGCAAAGTTAATGGCACATTAATTTCTATGGTCTTCTCATCTTGTCAAAATATCTAGCTCTACAATAGGCCATCTTTACTCATGTACTGAAGAGTTTCCTCACCTACCTGGTGCAGGAAGCCTTACAATTTCTAGATCTCCAAAAGTCTGTATTCAAATTCAATCCACTAAACTAGGAAAAAATTAAATTCCAAACATAAGAGAAGGATGGTGAATGTATGATTGTGTGGAAGTTAGGTATGGTCTTTAGAAGGAGGTTGCTGGAGAAGGCAGTGGGTATGGGCTCAAGTACTGTAGGATGCTCAGCATCTGGATGGTTGTTTAGAGCAATGGTATGAAAAATAGGGTGTGCAACATGATGCTTTAGGGGTGGGATATATTAGACCTTTTGTATGTATTAATATCCTTTTTTACTTTATATGTAATTTATAACATATATCATGTTATTACAACAATGCATTTATAATTTCTAACTAAATACACATTATATTTTGGAGTCATTGAGTATCAGACCTAGAAGTTTCTTAGTATCTTGCCCAGTCTTACCCTCTACTGATATGGAAGCAGGTGGAGTGGTGAAGTGTTGTCCAAAGCAGAGGGTAAGAATTTGCATGGCCTAGCCATTTGCAAAGAAATATTTGTCATTTCCTTTCAGATCTAGGCAAGTGAAATTATTAAGTTAATTCTTAAAAGGTAGTTCATTGCAAAATTCTTCAAATTTGGGTATGATTTATATTCAGAAATACCTATAAAAATATGTTCATATCACTTAAATTTATATACCTGATCCTTTCATCTATCTTTATTAGTTTTTATAACTTCCTAATCCAGATATTTACAGATATTCCAGAAGATTTTTGTTATTGTTTTTATTTTTGTTTTCTTTTTGTTCAGGTATTAAGGTCTCTAGCATTCCTTTTAGGCATTATTTAACCAGTGATTTGTGACCTCCTTAAATAAAAGTCTTTGTTTTGACATTCACCATCACTATTTAAAAGCAATATCACCATTAGCATTATTGTTTCTCTATCCTAGACAAAATGTGAACATATCATAAGGTATACATCCATTTTCCATGAGGTATTTATACAGAGGAAGAACCATGGATAAATGGTTTTTTTGCATTTTATCGATTTTCCTGGTTGTCACCCTTTCTGTAATGGGGTGATTTTTTAAACTCACATGCCCAGGTCCCTCCCAGGGCACAAGTAGTTTGCTAAAGCTCCCCAAATGGCTCTGAAATTTTCTTTTCTCCTTCCTCCATATGTCCTCACATCACTTTTGAGAATCATAACTCTTATGATACCTAGATCTGGGTCCTTAACCTAGCAGTAACTTAATCAGAAGATGAACAGTAAATAAAGACAAAGTGTTAGAATTCAGTAAATACTGGAAATCTATGTTCAAGCCCTGGTTGGGGCACTTACCATGTGACCTTGGCCAGACCACCTTCCTCTTTCTGGGCCTCAGGTTTTGCTTCTATGGATAACAGCATTGGACTAGAACAGCTAAGTCTCTTCCAGTGCTCAGATTCTAACCAATCTGATTTCCTCAGTACAAAAGGAAGAAACACTCTGTTCTTCCTTCCCACAGTCGTCTGAGTTAATTATCCACTTAATTGTCTTAAGCCTGTTTTTTTTAATATATTTTTTTTCTTTTCTTTTTTTCTTTCTTTGGATACTTAGCAGTATCCAAAGCAAGACCTTTACTCACTTTCAACCAGCTAAAATTAAAAAAGAATTGCCCTGGGGCTTCCCTGGTGGCGCAGTGGTTGAGAGTCCGCCTGCCAATGCAGGGGACGCGGGTTCGTGCCCCGGTCCGGGAAGATCCCACATGCCGCGGAGCGACTGGGCCCGTGGGCCTTGGCTGCTGGGCCTGCGCGTCCAGAGCCTGTGCTCTGCAACGGGAGAGGCCGCAGCAGTGAGAGGCCCGCGTACTGCAAAAAAAAAAAAAAAAAGAAAAAACAGCTTTCCTGGGACTAGTTCTAAACACAATATTGAACATTTGCTAGAGGAAGAAGAACATTATTATTTTTGGCCGTGCCACACGGCTTGTGAAATCTTAGTTCCCTGACCAGGGATCGAACTTGGGCCCCTGCAGTGAAAGTGGTGAGTCCTAAGTGCTGGGCCACCAGGGAATTCGCAGGAGAACATTATTTCTAAACAATATTTCTGAAAAGTTTCCCTGCACCTTTTTGATCCTCAGTCTTATTTCTTTCTTAGGAGAGGCTAATATTCTCAAAAGTCTTGGCTGTTCATTCCACAGTTGATGTATGTCTGCCTTGCTTGCTTCAAATTAATTTGGGAGAGGAGGGGGTAATCTTCCACTCACCAGTAAGCAGTTCACTTCTACACATCTCCCACTCCTACATTCTCTCACATTGTAGACGTGAGAAATTTCCAAGATGTTAGTTTGACCACCAAGTGTGTTAATTGATTTATATAGCTTCTGACACCAGTATATAGGTGCAAGCCCCAAAGCCCAGACTCTTATTTTTGTCCCTGAAAGATGTTTCTATGAGTAGTTACCTGTTTCTGATCTGACATCCATCTGTTATCTCTGGTTGGGTGCTCACAAGCTATCAAGAAACATTCAAGAGAAACACCTGGTTCCAATAAGCCATCTGCCGTTTTTCCTTCCATGCTAGAGAATGAAGCAGTTTACTGCAGTATGGTTTGATAAAGGAGGGTGGAGGTTGATTTTTTCAAGAATTAATTGTAATGAATATCAGATCCATACAATATATAGGATTGGCCAAAAAGTTCGTTCGGGTTTTTCTGTAACTTACAAAACCCGGACGAAATTTTTGGCCAACCCAATAGTTTGAAATCTACCAGAATAACTCTTAGCAATTATAAACATAGCTTACTTAAGTGTAGAGTATATGGGGGCAAAATTCTATCATCTCTTTTCTGATGTTAAAGCAGAAAGCTACACAAGAAAGCTTGCTTAAATGAAGTTTCTATGTTCATGTACCATCTTTCTAGCCAGTACTTGCTCTAGGTACAGAGTCTTCCAGGATTGGCAGCTGTGTGTTTTCAGTTGAAGAATATTGCATGCCTGACTGTGTGAAGAGCGGGATGGAAAGGAGGTAGCATTTCATATGGAAGGCCTCACCTAAACTGACCAACAGTGACTTCCATACTTCTGTGGGAAGGAATGCCTTATAGGTGTTGAGATAATGATGAGCATGCCTTATTACAGGAAGCTGGAGACAACAACCAGTTCTGCTGGAGGAACCTCTTTTCCTGCATCAACCTTCTGAGGCTGCTCAATAAACTGACCAAATGGAAGCATTCCAGAACCATGGTGAGTGGAGCTTCAGATCATGGTGTCCACCTAATTGGGTTTTTTTTATCTTTAGTAAATATGGACTTCTCGCTTTGCGAGCTTTATAGATAGACACTGAACGCTCCATAAGACTTAGCACCTCCTAATTCTGGTTACTTATTCTATGATAATTATTTACCGGTCCATTTCTTTTCAGGGAGCTGAATATGGACCCTCCCTCAGGGCAGCTCTGGTAGGGAAGTTAGCATTGTATTTTGGATTATAGTCACGCATCTCAAATGATACAAGTCTAAGATTATTCACTGCAGCAGTTTTTGTAATCATGAAAGATTGGAAAAAACGTAAATGCTCATTAATACCAACTGGTTAAATTATTTATGTACATCCTTATAATAGAATATTAATACAATCATTAAAAAGAATGCGATGGTTCTGTACTGCTGTGGAATAATTTTCAAATATATTGTTAAATAAAAATCAAGGACCTGCTGTATAAAAAATAAAAATAAATAAATAAAATTCAAAAAAAATCAAGGTATGGAACAAGGTGAAAGGGTATGTAGTTGCTATCATTTTTGTTAATAAAAGTAACATACACATACATAGAATTATCTCCAGAGGATACACAGAAAACTGGTAACAGTGGAAAGGGGATGTGTGGCTGACAAAATTTTTTTGCACTTTGAATATTAGAAATTTTGAATTGTGAAATATAAATGGAGTGCTTCCTCTGTTCTTAAAGACTAAGTCTAAGTGGAGCTTGGACCATAGATTTTCCAAAGCTCCCCAGGGTAGTCTGAGGTTAGCCAGGTTTGGCTTAATTTTTCTGTGAGTTGGAAATTCCAAAGAAACTTTAGATCCATATCTTTCTTCATTCTTATCCCTCTTTAAATGGGCAGATGCTGGTAGTGTTTAAATCTGCTCCAATCTTAAAGCGGGCCCTCAAGGTCAAACAGGCCATGCTGCAACTTTATGTGCTGAAGCTGCTAAAAATACAGACCAAGTACCTCGGGCGCCAGTGGAGGAAAAGCAACATGAAAACCATGTCAGCCATTTATCAGAAAGTACGCCACCGCATGAATGATGACTGGGCTTATGGGAATGGTGAGTATTCTCAGAGCTTTTGACCTCTGGGAGTTGCCCAGGATTGAAACAAAACTAAACAGGCGTCTCTACTCTTTTGGTATGAATTGTTACATATTTTAGATGAGAAAATATATGATTATAGTCAGGTGCTATTACAACAAACGTTAAGGCGCTGCCTCAAATTCCAGCACGTACCCTGTCCCATGTAAACTATGAAAATCCATTTTATAGAACAAGTCAATTGAGGGATAATTACCCCTTTTCAAAACATTCCTTTAAGTGACAGGTTTCTCTGAGAGATTTTTTTTTTTAACATCTTTATTGGAGTATAATTGCTTTACAATGGTGTGTTCATTTCTGCTGTATAACAAAGTGAATCAGCTATATGTATACATCCCCATATCCCCTCCCTCTTGCATCTCCCTCCCACCCTCCCTATCCCACCCCTCTAGGTGGACACAAAGCACAGAGCTGATCTCCCTGTGCTATGTGGTTGCTTACCACTAACTATTTTACATTTGGTAGTGTATATATGTCCATGCCACTCTCTCACTTCGTCCCAGCTTACCCTTCCCCCTCCCCATGTCCTCAAGTCCATTCTCTACATCTGCGTATTTATTCCTGTCCTGCCCCTAGGTTCTTCAGAACCATTTATTTTCTTTTTTTAGATTCCATATATATGTGTTAGTATACGGTATTTGTTTTTCTCTTTCTAACTTATTTCACTGTGTATGACAGTCTCTCTGAGAGATTTTTAAAAATAAAATAACCTTTTATTATTACAAAGCAGTTAGAAAATACAAGGAAGCAAACACTTTACAATATTACCATATTTATGCCATATTTGAACCGTCCAAAGATTGCCACCAAAATCTTATTGTATGTTCATACAGATTTTTTCCTCTACATATACACATACATTTTATTTATTTATTTATTTATTATTATTATTATTTTTGGTTGCATTGGGTCTTCATGCTGCGCATGGGCTTCCTCTAGTTGTGGCAAGCGGGGGCTACTCTTCGTTGTGGTGTGTGGGCTTCTCATTGTGGTGGCTTCTCTTGTTGTGGACCACGGGCTATAGGCGCGTGAGCTTCAGTAGTTGTGGCATGTGGGCTCAGTAGTTGTGGTTCACAGGCTCTAGAGCACAGGCTCAGTAGTTGTGGCACACGGGCTTAGTTGCTCTGTGGCATGTTGGATCTTCCCAGACCAGGACTCGAACCTGTGTCCTCTGCATTGGCAGGCAGATTCTTAACCACTACGCCACCAGGGAGCCCTACATTTTATTTAAGTGAAAGCAAATTGTGTATGCTATTTTGTAATCTTCTCTTTTTTTTATTAATTTTAATTGGAGTATAGTTGCTTTACAGTGTTGTGTATAATTTTCTCTTTTTAGTTAACATTATTTCTACCTTTCTATATCAGTACATTTTCATTTTATCTAATAATCAAGTCCATGTTCAGAATTTCCCAGTTGCCCCAAAATATTCTTTAAAGCTATTCTTTTCCAAGTCATAATCCAACCCAGGACCACAAATTTCATCTGATTGTTATATCCTTTTACTTGTTTTGAATCTAGCAGGGTTCTTTTCCCCTGCCCATAACACTGACATAATTGAAGAACTAGGCCAGTTGTTCTGCAGAATATCCACCTTCTGGATTTGTCTGCTTGCTTCTTTTTTTTTTTTTTTTGGCTGCGTTGGGTCTTTGTTGCTGTGCGCGGGCTTGCTCTAGTTGTGGCTAGCGGGGGCTCCTCTTCGTTGCGGTGTGTGGGCTTCTCATTGTGGTGGCTTCTCTTGTTGCAGAGCATGGGCTCTAGGCGCGTGGGCTCAGTAGTTGTGGCACGTGGGCTCAGTAGTTGTGGTGCACGAGCTTAGTTGCTCTGCATGTGGGATCTTCCCGGGCCAGGGCTCGACCCCGTGTCCCCTGCATTGACAGGCGGATTCTTAACCACTGCACCACCAGGGAAGCCCCACCTCATAATCTTAACATAAGCTGCATATAGATTTTTTGTGTGCTGGAGGAGGTTCCATGGAATCAGGAAAGTCTTCAGTAACTGGTTCATTCTGGTTCTCCTTGTTGTGCCCCTTCCTGCCTCTTACCATTCCTTGAAAACTGTGATTTTGTTCAAGTGGGAAACTCCTATTCTTAAGGAAAGTTCAATAAAGGGAACCAAGTTGCTGTTTTGGAAAATATAATACATATAACTAGCAAGAAAGTGAAATAATGGAAAGGAAATACAATAAAAAGAAGTCTACCTCCCTCAGGGCCCTCATTTCCTTCTCAGCGGTAATCACTGTTAACCAGTTTCTAGACTCTTCCAAAGATAGTCTCTGCATATATAAGCATATGTATGTGGGCATGTGTATATTTTTTAAACCTGACTGGCAGCGTGTTATATACTTACTTTGTACATTGCTTTTTACAAAAAAGGAAATTCTGAGCAGTTGCATTGTTGGTATCCCATAGACCATGCTCTGTGCTAAGAGGAACAGTGTCCTGAGGTGTATACATCTTTTTCTTTCTAATCTTCCCAACACAGACATCGATGCCAGGCCGTGGGACTTCCAAGCAGAAGAATGCACCTTGAGGGCCAACATTGAGGCTTTTAACAGCCGCCGGTATGACAGACCCCAGGACTCTGAGTTTTCACCTGTGGATAACTGCCTGCAGAGTGTGCTGGGGCAGAGGTTGGATCTGCCTGAGGATTTCCACTACTCATATGAGCTCTGGCTGGAGAGAGAGGTTTTTTCACAGCCCATCTGTTGGGAGGAGCTGCTCCAGAATCACTGACTGAGCTCTTGTCAACAGGCATCTGATAGATGGGGGTTGGCTCCAATAAATGGTGCTCTGCCTACCCTGCCCACTCAGCCTTTGTTTCCAGCTCTAGGAGTGCTTGTCCAGGGTAGCAGTGACCCAGCCTTAGGGCATCCAGTGTAGTTCAGGACTATTATGGGAGCAGTTAGGCCTGGAGATATAATACAAGGCTGGGAGCCTGAGTGATAAAAAATTATCTAATTGCCCTGGGGTCATTTGTGTGCCCAGTTGCCCTTGAAATCTCCTGCTGGATCAGTCCTGGACAGGCTCTTTTGTGGGACTGCTCCCTGCTTTCGTCTTGCCTAGAACCACGCTAGCCTTTGCTGGCCCCAAAAGTGAGAATAAGTTTACTATGGCATTTGACTCATGGCATTCATCATAGGTAATGGGAAGTGCAGGTCATAAAATAGGGAGAACATTTCCTTCTTGCTCACCCTGGATTACCAGAGGTTTGGCAAACCCAACTTTGAAATTAAGTCTGTATTTTAAATTTAAAATTCTGACGCTCACCTCTTTCTAAAATCATTAGCTCTGAGATGATTTTTAGAGCAACTGCATCTTCTTTGTGAAGGATGATGATTTACTATTACCTAAATACTGCATGTTATAGAAAGGTATATTGTGTAGTGTTTTTCTTTATTAAGAGATCTATGTTCAGTGTGAAAAGTATTTCCTTGTGTACTCTGTATAGGGCATGGAGTGCTCTGCCACAACCAGTACAAAACAGTCAGGCCTCCTCTAAGGATGTTTCATGTTTTTCTGAAACTATTTCAGTCTTAAAATGACTTGAGTACATTGCAGAAAATTATTCTTTTCATCTAATTCATTTTTAAATGACAAGTTATCTACAGAAGGTTTTATTTATTGAGATGGCATGTCCATTTGTGCTTGTGATCGATTTATTTTTTTAATTGAATAGAACAGCGAGAGCATCACAGGTTACCATTTTTCTTTGTCTCCTATGTTGATAAATGATTTTTTTTCCCTTTTTACTGCTAACAGTTTCAAAGTGTCATGTGGGTATTTAGCAATACTGTTTCTACCTAGAAGTATTACACATTTCTTTGAAAATGTAAGGGTTGTTGTACCAACCTCTTTAAACTTCTCCCTTTTACAGCAGAATCACAGTCTTCCCAACCGAAACACGGTTTTTAGAAAAGTTTCTGATTCAATCAGGATCATCTTATTTCTCTTCCGTCCTCAGAATTATGGCATCTATACTTTCAAGCTTTTTTACTTTAAATGCCCCCACCCTGCAACATGGACACTACTGAATGTTTTTTATGATAGCACCAGGCCACTTTAATTGTGCCAGGATGTCTAGTCAAAATCAGCTTATTTACTCCATCCTTTGTCAACCACAGTCTCTTTTGAAGTCAGGATAGATTGCTAATGATTTCCAAAGGAACTATACCAAAATTCTGATTATAGCTTGAATTTCACCCCTTTGTGCTTTACGGGTAGCAGGATTTCTGTTTTTATGGTGAGGTCATGAAGAATGTAAGTATGTAATGGATGAAACTTAAAATAGTCTGTAAATTTTGTCTGAGTAGGACAGCAGTCCTCATTGCAATTAAAGTAATTTACTGAGTATATCATTACTGAACACTATTGAACCCTATTAACCTATGATTTTAATGTGATTTAAGTGAAAAGACAACTTTCAAGAAAAGAACAATTATCAGTCTATTTATTTTGAATAAATAGTATATAGTATTTAATTTAATCAAGAGCAGATAAGTTATCCTCTTAAAAATATGCACGTGGGCTTCCCTGGTGGCGCAGTGGTTGAGAGTCCGCCTGCTGATGCAGGGGACACAGGTTCATGCCCTGGTCCGGGAAGATCCCACATGCCGCAGAGCGGCTGGGCCCGTAAGCCATGGCCGCTGAGCCTGCGCGTCCGGAGCCTGTGCTCTGCAACAGAAGAGGCCACAACAGTGAGAGGCCCGTGTACCACAAAAAAAAAAAAAAAAAAAAAAAAAAGCACGTGAATTCTTTCCAAGGCATAGATGTATGCTAAACTTTAACATTTCATATTTTTTAATAAATCTTCTCTAAGGGAAATTCTCAGTGCAGATGGAAAAACTGAGGCACCAAAGATAAATGATTAGTTTCAAATTACATCATTTTTCTACTGACTTTCTGGGACTAGCATTCAGGTACTGATAGCCAGCCCCATATGTTACAGTAACTGATTTGAATCTCCCAATTTGAGAATACATGTGTGTGGTTAGGAATAAATCAGAGTAACCAACCTCCAATGGTGATTACTGTTACAACACAGAAGAACATTATTTGAGTGATTTATAAAGTAGAAGATTTTTATTTGTGAATATTTCAGTAAAGTTTGTGTTGATTGTTGATAACACTGTTTCTCTACTGAAGTACTTTAATAAAAAGAATTGTACTGGAGTTAGAAATTTGGTCTTTAACTTCTTCAACACAAGAGAATCAAGACATTAGATCTAGAAAGGAAGGGTATAATTAGAGAGATGAATATATAAAATCTTGCATTAGTATTCCCTGGGGCTAGGCTGATATAAACAACTGCAAAATCTCAGTGGCTTATGACAAACCTTTTTCTCTTGTTCTTGGTTCTGGCAAGCAGCTGCAGCTCTACTCAACTCAATTGACTTGCTAGATTAGCTCTGCTCTGTATGTTGTCTCATTCTGGCACTAGGCTGATGGAATAGCCCTTACCTGGGACATACTGTTCTCATAGTGAAGGGCAGGAGCAAAAGAGCAAACCGTACCACGAAAACACATTTAAAGCTCCTGCTTGGGGACTTCCCTGGTGGTCCAGTGGTTAAGAATCCATCTTGTAATGCAGGGGACTTGGGTTCGATCCCTGGTTGGGGAACTAAGATTCCACAATCTGCGGGGCAACTAAGCCGGCGTGCTGCAACTACAGAGCCCACACACTCTGGAGCCCGTGCACCGCAACTAAGACCTGACGCAGCCAATAAATAAATATTTTTTTAAAAAAGAAGAAATTCCAACTGAACAAACACTACTCACAGAATAATAAATAAATAAATAAAGCTCCTGCTTGGATGTGGCACAAGTTAGATTGCTCATAGTCCACTGGCAAAAAGCAGTTCACGTAGGTGAGCCTAACATTGGTCCAGAGAAGCATACTACCTATAGGGAGGCAAGTTGCATATGGGTAGACAGTGAGTCAGAGCAGCTTCCCAGGGAGCTCTTGAGATTGGTGGTGGGACTATCTGAGAGATTCCTTTTTTTTTTTTTTTTTTTGGCCACACTGCACAGCTTGCAGGATCTCAGTTCCCCCATCAGGGACTGAACCAGGCCAGGGCAGTGAAAACCCGGAACCCTAACCATTATGCCGCCAGGGAACTCCCTAGAGATTCTTCTTGAGAATATCAACAGCTTTCCAGTGAATATTTGAAAACACTCATTTCAGTGCTTTATGCTGATACTTGCAGTGTGGCTTTCTTGACCTTTCTTGCCCATAGATCCCCAGCTCTTCCACCTAACAATTATTAATCATTGTTATATAAAGACAAGTGTTTTGATGGTTTCTGTTTTTCCCCCAAGTAGTGGTAAGTTAGAATTCATTCCTCTAGTCCTTCTTGAGATGACCCATATTTACAATAAAACTAGCTGAGATTAAGAATGCACCTGTGGGGAAATTCCCTGGCTATCCAGTGGTTAGGACTCGGTGCTTTCACTGCCAGGGCCTGGGTTCAATCCCTGGTTGGGGAACTAAGACACCACAAGCTGTGCAGCACCGCCCCCCCACCAAAAAAAGTTCACCTGTGCTTTTGGAACAAAAATGACACTTGTTCATACAACAATCAAACTCACGACTTTGATCTCATTGGATGCTATAATTGATGAGCTCTGTAACCACCTAAATATCCTTAACTTTTTTTTCTAATTAATTTATTTTTTTTGGCTGCATAGGGTCTTTGTTGCGCACGGGCTTTCTCTAGTTGCGGTGAGCGGGGGCTACTCTTCATGGCGATGCAAGGGCTTCTCACTGCTGTGGCCTCTCCCGTTGCGGAGCACGGGCTCTAGGACCGTGGGCTTCAGTAGTTGTGGTGCGTGGGCTCAGTAGTTGTGGCTCGTGGACTCAGTAGTTGTGGCTCGTGGGCTCCAGAGTGCAGGCTCAGCGGCTGTGGCATGTGAGCTCAGTTGCTCCACGGCATGTGGGATCTTCCCGGACCAGGGCTCGAACCTGTGTCCCCTGCATTGGCAGGCAGATTCCCAACCACTGCGCCAACAGGGAAGCAATCTAAATATCTTTATCTTTTGCCATATTCACAGGTTTCAGGGATGAGGACATGGACATACCTTTTGGAGGGCCACCATTCAACCCACTAAAACTCATCAGACACTAACAAATAGCAATATTGATTCATTTACTCTTATCAGTATTAGAGGTTTAAGGCAAGACCCAGGGAAGTTATTTTTATCCAGAAAATACTTGCAGCTATTGATGTAGTCAAAGGAGATTCAAGTAAAGAAAGAGTTTTAGGCTTGGGTAGAGGATATGACATGAGGGAACATGTGTAAAACTGAAGAATACATTTATGTATTGGTATTTTTGTTAAGATACATGCAAAAAATTCAAATGATTTTCAAAGTACACAAAGAAAAATGTAATCTCCCAACCCAGATCTCTTGTCTCATTCCCCAGAAGTAATCACTGCCAATATTTTTTTCTATTTTTTATTCTTTCAGAAAATCCCCATGATAATACCCATCTCCTCCTCATTGACATTTTTTTTTTACAATTAGAAGCACAATGTACTGTTCTATTCTTGCTCTTATCATTTATCCTGGAGATCTATTTTTCTATATCAATGTTCTCTTCTATGACTATAAATTTAATATATCAAATAATTAAATCAGATAATTCTTCCCTAACACTGCTTTCAGACATTTTCTAGCTAGGAAGAAATGTTATACAAAAGGGTATAGATGGGAAGAATAGGGTGTGTGTGTGTGCGTCTGCATGTGTGTATGTTGTGGTGGTGGATGAGGTGAAGGGAGATTCACTCAGTTCTCATAGCAATAGGCCAAAGCAATCTGAAATGTAATTTCCTACAAGCAGTTTTTCTGGCCATTCAGACACCCCCAGATCCTGTAAATGGAATGAGATTGGGCCTGAGTGGGCTATGGGGAGATGTTCAGCCTATTTGCTCCTTCAGTAATTAGCCAGATTTAAATTTCAAAAAGGAAGAATTTAAAATTTTTACTTTTATAGAAAAGAAAATAAAGTCTTTCAAAGGAACTGCAAGAGTACAAAAGTCATCCCACCTCTGCTCAAACACCTTTGGTGACTGTGACTTTCTTACTAAATAAGATAGCGCCATCTGTCCCCTTGCCTCCAAATGGAAACACTACTTTGAACATTCTGTAACTTTTTGTTCAAATGCTTAATGGAGCTGTCAGGACAAAGATTCTCCATGTGGATGCCTGTGAAAATATGTCTTTGCTGGAAGATGTGAGATGTTTTACCCAGAAAGGCCGTGCAGCATAAGGGCTCAGATTGACAGTGCTGGACCCAACTTGGTGAGTTATTATACCCAGGCTCTGCCTCCATTAGCTGTGTGATAACTGACTAGTTATTTCATCTCTCTATGTCTCAGATTCCCCATCCATAAATGGGGATAATAACACTACCTACTTTCTAGAGTTGTAAGGATTAAATGTGTCAATATAATAGTGCTTAGAATAATGCTTGTTAAACATGAGTGTTCAAAAATTGCTGGTTATTTCCACCTCATTCCCCTCCCTATTAAAGAATCCCCCAGCAAGAATAATAAATAGCATTTAAATTCTCTAGCTCAGGGATCAGCAAACTATAGCCCATGGGCCAAAACTGGCCCACCAACATTTTTATACAGCCTGTGAGCTAAGAATGGTTTTTTATCACATTCTTAAATGGTTGAGGGGAAAAATCCATAGACAAAAAATACTTTATGACACATGAAAATTCTATGAAATTCAAATTTTAGTTTCCATAATAGTTTTATTGCAATACAGCCACACTCATTTGTTTACATGTTGTCTATAAAATGCTTTCATTCTACATCAGCAGAGTTGAGTAGTTGGAAAAAAGAGGACATGAGAACTGAAAAGCCTAAAATATTTACTGAGTTTGCCAACCCCTGCTCTAGATAGTTTCCTGAGTCTGCCCCGCCTGGTCTTACTGTACCCCAAGGTTCTCACTGCTGGGACCCTAGTAACTGACCAGAGATTATCTACAAAGAACATTTTATTTTTTCTGTAACCTCCTCTTCAAAATGAGGGCTATACTGGGTGAAGTGAACAGTGCTATACTGTTGAACTTAATGAGATAAAAAGAAAAAGAGAAGGAAGGGAAGGAGGAAGGGAGGGAGGAAGAGCGACCACCAGAGTAGAGAGGAATAAATAGGAATTTTTAAATGTAACTTCTAACAAAGATAGTGATAGAATATTCTAAGTTTGAATATTCTAAGAATGTGCACTTTAATTCTGGTAATTTATTTTTAAAGAACAGCACAGTTAATGTTACTATTTATAAAGAAGACATAAGGATGTGTACTCATAAACATAAAATTAACTAGTACTTTTCCAATGTGAGTTTGAATAGTTATCTAAATTTAACATCATCTTCCAATTTATACAGGAAGATTTTTTCGGTTCTTGTAGAATAAACGGATCTTAAGTGCTAAACATAAAGAGATTCTTAAGTGGACTGGTGTTTAAGAAAAATGCTTATGTTGTCAATGACATTTTCCTTTGATTCTAACAGTAACCTGCGTTCTTTGTTATAAGGAAGTCAGCCTTTCAGCCCCACCCCCCAGCAGCCCTCCTCACCTCCCTTCAGGTCAATGCTAGGGCTTTCTCCAGTGCAAAGGCTGAAGACCCATTTGGTCAATGGAAGATGGTGCTGCCATTGAAGTTGTACCAATTGTCACTAGACCGTTCATTTTATGTTTCACCTGTCCACTGACAAATCGTGCTTTCTTGTGCTTTCTGTCTTTTTTTTCAGACCTCCAATCTGGAACTCAGGAAAAGCAGGACTAGAACAGATTTGGGAGTGAGCCCGATAGGGGTTAACCTGAGAGAGTTGTGATGACCCAAAGAAGTGTACACAGGGAGTGTGAGCCACCCCTACCCAGGGAGTAAGGCGCCAGCAGAGGAGAAAGCACAGGCAGAAGGCAGGAGAATTTGCCATATCAAGGGCCTATGTATTCAAAAAAACTACCAGACAAAAGTCATTGGAACTTGGGTTTGCTTTGTTGATGATTAGAGAAAGCAAATGCATGAGAACCTGGTACATAAACACTCCCCTTTGGAAGTGAGGTCATCAATCAAAAGAAGGAAAACAAAAAAACACCTTACCCTTGGTTGCAGAGCCTTTCAGGACCCCATCCCTGCTTCTGGGTCCAGTCTCCTCCTCCTGCCCTGGGCCTGCAATGTCCTGTCCCCTGACCTTGGCATAGCTGACTCCTCCTTATCACCCAAATCTCAGTTAAACCTCAGAGAGACCTTCCCCATTCACCAGTTTAAAAGAGTAGTCAGCTATCATCGTATCAATTTAATACACCCAATGTAATACATCCTGTTGCACCTATCATCTTTAATGTCTGCCACGTCCCCCATTTGACATCCCCACCAAAAAAAAACTTTTCTGTGTTCGGGGCTGAATTCCCAGGGCCCAAAACTGAGTGTCAGGCACATGATAGATGCCTAATAACTTGAATAAAAAGAAATGAGTCATTAAAATGAATGAGGGTCCAGCTCCTAAACTGTATATTCTCCTGCGGGGAGGAGGATGTCAGGATGAACTCAAGGTTGGAAGCATAACTGAATCTACTGTATCCTTGCGTAATCCCACGACGGGTATGAGAACTTTTTTCAGGCGCCTTTAAAAAATATTTTGTAGGGTTTCCCTGGTGGCGCAGTGGTTGAGAGGATATCCCCTGCCGAAGCAGGGGATACGGGTTCGTGCCCTGGGCCGGGAAGATCCCAGTATGCGGCGGAGCGGCTGGGCCCGTGAGCCATGGCCACTGAGCCTGCGCGTTTGGAGCCTGTGTTCCGCAACGGGAGACGCCACAACAGTGAGAGGCCCGCGTACCGCAAAACAAAACAAAACAAAACATTTTGTAATGTTTGTATTATTACAGGCTCTTTTACAAACATTTCCCCATGTTATTTTCATTTCAATCCTCAAAGGCTTTATCTCATTTTCCAAAAACGGTCATGGAGTCTTCGATAACTTCTCCAACGTCAGCCAGTGAGTGACCTAGCTCTCACGCACAGCCGAGTCCGCCCACTCCAAGGTCAGTACGGTACACGCGTAGCATCGCCCGCCCGGCCGGCTTTGGCCGGGAGCTCGCCTGCGCCCTCCTCGGTCGCCCAAAGCCAGCCTCCCCCGCGCGGAGCCCGGGTTCCGGGCGTTCGCAACCTTAGCCGCAGTCGTGCGAGGTGAAATGGCCCAGCCAGGGCGGCGCGGCCAGCAGGGGACGGCGGCCGCTCTCACAAAGGCGATTGCGGGCGGGCTGGGCGGGCCGGGCTCAGTCCAACGGCTGGGCGCCAGGCCCCGGTGTCCTGGCAACAGGTAAACACTGAGCGGCCCCGCCCCCGCGGCGCGCGCCGCGCGGCGTGTTGCTCACCGCCCGCCGGGACCCGCGAGCCCGGCGCCTCAGCCCGCGAGGTGCGCTCGTCAGAGACGCGCAGCCCGCAACTCGTTGCGGTGGGTGTCCCAGCGTGTAGTGGCGGCGGCCGAGTGGCTGACTGCCGCCTCACCCCGCCGGGCTCCCCTGAGCGCCTCGGCCTCCTGGCGCCGCGCCGCGGGAGCGGGCTCCTGAGAAGCGTGGCAAGGTCCCGGGTCTGCGGCCGTTCGGGGGCGAGAGCGGAGGTGGCAGTCCGGTGAGCCGCAGGAATGGGCGCGGGGGCGCCGACCGCAAGCGACGCGGAGAACTGGGGTCTCTTTCAGGATTAGGAATCTATGCCACACTCACCTGCTCAACTGAGAAAGCATTACCATGGTAATACACGTCTTATTTAAGTGTAAGAGGTTCCCAGGCTCTTGTTAAATTAGTTTAATACCGTTTGCCTCGTAGAGGCACGCTTTACTAAGATTTGCCCGCGCCAAAAGATTGGTGCCTTTATCTCCTCGCGTTGGTGGTGGTGTCCAGTCCAGTGATCTGAACGCTTTGGGTCAAGATGAGGTGGGAGAGGGGTTTGCTAGGTGGTCTGCGCCCACCCAAAGGGATGGCAACCGCAGAATCAGGCTGAGCCCTTTGTGTGTGTGTGTGTGTGTGTGTGTGTGAGAGAGAGAGAGAGAGAGCGAGAGAGGGAGAGAGAGAGAGAAAGTTGGTTGGTTGGTTGGTTGCAGTCCCTTGGTTCTGTTGAGCAATTTTCACACCCAGAAAATAAATGCCCAGGGCGCCAGTATGTGCCAACGGCGACTTGCCAGGCATCTAGCTTCTGCTGCCCCCGCTAGGGTCCCAGGTGGGATTCCTCTCGGTGGATTACGGAATTAGAAAATAAGCCTTGGTGGGACTCAGAGTGCCCGCTGTAGAGAGTGATTCTTCCTTCCAACCTCAGTTTGAGGAAAGGCTTTGGAAGGAGACCTTTTGTGCAGGGAGTTCTTGGGTTTCTGCCCAGGAAATCTTGCAACATCCTTACTTCCATCTGAACCCCAAGTTCGTTGGCTGACAGAGCTACATCTTAAACCAAACCCCACTGACGCCAAACCTTCATTTCCAACTTCCTGCTGGATCTCTCCATCAGAGAGCCTTTTCAAACTGTGTTCAAAATCCAGCTCTTTTAACCACTACCATCTCTGCATTTCCCAATGGCACGTTCATCCTCCTGGCCGCAAACTCGAAAGCATTCCTGTTCCCGAGTCCTCACCAGTCTCTTGTGACCTGCCTGCCACTGTTGGTCAGGCCCTCCTTACTACCACCTACCTGGTTCTGGCAGTAGCCCCCTATCACTGTTCAGGGGCTGTCCATCTCCCCTGTTCTTCCCTGCCAGTTTGATCAACCCATGATTGCTGTGACCAGGTCCTCAGGGACTTCCACTGTCTGCTGAACTAGGCACTGCTCTGCTTGAGCTTGGCGCTGGGAGCCCTTGGTAAGGGGGCCTCAACCACTTGAGCTTTATCTACCATATTATCTTCTCTGCTTTAAAAAACAAAAACAAAACCACATCCCACATAGACCTACATTCTTCTGGAAGTCTTCTGCAGCTTCCCCACCTCGAATGATCAATCTACTTAAAGACGGACCCACCTCTGAAGTACCTCCTGCTCCCCTGTTGCTTCCTAAGCATCCGTAGCCTCCTGCACCTCACTTACTGTGCTTTGCCTGTTTCTTGGAAAGTCTTAATCCTCACCCCCATTAGACTGTAGTATAGAAATGTGTTTGGTAAACCTGTGTTTCTTCCCAGTGTGTTGCATGTAAAAGCACTAAATAAATAGCTCTTGATTTAAATTGAGAGCTATTCCCTGGTTACTTCACATGGTTGACACTGCCATTTTCTTTCAGAGGCCAGGAAACTGAAGCAGAATGGTTTAATAAGTAAAGCCATTTAAGCTGATGGCTTCTCACTGCTCCTTGGATAAAGGTCAAACCTTAGCTTGCGAGGCCTACAGGCCACAGCTGTACGCTGCCTACTTTTCCAGCCTCAACTCCTCTCACTGCCCCCATGGTTGTTGCTTACAGGCCAGTCACATTGACCTTTTTTTTTTTTTTGGTCCTTTTGACTTGAAAGGTTGTTTGCTCTGCCTGGGAATTCCCTACTCCTCAGCCCACAGGCCATTCTTCAGGAATCCTTCTTCCTTCATGTCCCAGACGAGGGTCACTCCCTGCCCATCCCATGTCATCATAATGCCATGTACCCTGGGCTTCCTTCACAGCATAGTTGGTGACTAAATGTGTTTGTGATTTTCCCCCTCACTGGACTGTAAGTTTCTTGAGGGCGGGAGCCCAGATCTGCTTTTCTCTCCATCTAACATGAGACCTCATGCACAGGAAGTATTTGTTAAAAATTTGTTAAATGAATGAAGGAGGCATCTTAAAATCCAGAGAAGGAGAAATCTACATTTGCTTTCCCTGAGTTGCATTTTATTCACTCAGCATATTTTATTCATCCCTACAATATGCCAGACATTGTTCTAGGTCCTGAAAGTTCAATGAACTCATAGACAAAACCTCTGGTTAGGGAAACATACAATAAATACACAAACAAAAAAATATTATTAAATAGTGAATGCTTAGGGTAAGGAGATAGAAAGTGACACTGCTGGGAAGGGTTTTTTTGTTTTGTTTTAAATTTATTTTATTTATTTATTTTTGGCTGCGTTGGGTCTTTGTTGCTGCGCGTGGGCTTTCTCTAGTTGCGGTGAGCGGGGGCTACTCTTCGTTGCGGTGCGCGGGCTTCTCATTGCGGTGGCTTCTCTTGTTGTGGAGCACGGGCTCTAGGCGCACAGGCTTCAGTAGTTGTGGCGCACGGGCTTGGTTGCTCTGTGGCATGTGGGATCTTCCCAGACCAGGGCTTGAACCCGTGTCCCTGCATTGGCAGGCAGATTCTTAACCACTGCGCCACCAGGGAAGCCCTGGGAGGGTTTTTAAGAGACCATCTGTACCTCCTCCCCCTTTGCCTGGGACAGTGCCAGTTAATGTTTGTTGAAGTGCCTTGTTTTGGGCAATAAATTCTATGGTCACCCTAATTATAGATAGAATAGAGGCATGATGTCTGGAAGGTTTTTCTGAAGAGGTGGTTTTTGAGCAGAGGCTAGCACAAAGGTAAGAAACAAATTATGCTCTCTGTGAAGATCTGCAGGAAGAGGAGGGATCAGGGAAGAGCTTGGGGAGTTTGGGAACTAGAAAGAAGGAATGGTCTTCATTAAGGAGTTTGGAGAGTTTTAAGTCAGGAGCTCTGTGTTCTGCGCCCAGGAATAGTCAAGAGCTATGGAGTTGTGTTCAACCAACCAACCAGCTCAGAAACTGAAAACTTTCACTCCCTTACAAAAATTTCCTAACAGACTTATTGAGGTATAATTGATGTACAATAGATTGTGCATATTTAAAATGTACAGTTTCAGCTTGGCATAGGCATACACTCATTAAGCCATCACCCACATTCAAGACTTATGATTTGCAGATATTTTCTCCCAATCTGTGGCTTTGTCTACCATTCTTCTAACTATATCTTTTGAAGAGCACAAGTTTTAATTTTGATGTTGAATTCAATTTGTTCTTTCACAGACATCAATTTGGATATCATACCCAGGAAATCTTTGCCTAACCCAAGGTCACAAAGGTTTTTTTCTATATTTTCTTCTATAAGTTTTATCGTTTTGGGTTTTATATTTAGGTCTATGAGCCATTTGAGTTAATTTTTGCATATGGTGCAAATATGGATTGAAGTTCATTTTTTTGCAAATGGTTATTCATTGTTCCAGCACCATTTATTGAAAAGATTATCCTTGTTCTGCTGAATTGCTTTGGCGCTTCTGTTGAAAATCAGTTGAATCAATTGTTTGTGTATGTGTTGATCTATTTCTGGACACTTTATTCTATTAATCTTAATACCAATACCATACTGTCTGCATCCTGAAGCTTTATAATAACTCTAGAAATAAGGTAGTATTAGTCCTTCAAATTTGTTCTTTTTCAGAGTTCTTTGCATTTCCATATGAATTTTAGAATCATCTACAAAAAGAAGAGAACTTTGAATAAAAATGTCAAACTTTGGTGTGGATCTTAGTTCTCAAACCGTTTTAGAGATTAAAACACACACATTATTGGGGGCAGTTATTCCAGGTCAAGCGTGTTTGACATGCAAAAAAGTATAAAATCAGAAAGGAAGCCAAGACTCAAAATCTTTAAGAGCTTATGGCAGTGCACATCCCACACCCCAAGGTGATGCTTTATCAGGAGATGCAGTTATCATATGGGACTCCATATTGTTTCTCTTCATTTGGATTTCCTCACAGAAGCTGGGCCACTGTGTTGCAAGATATATCTCATCTTCATTTCTGGGTTTTGAATCTAGGAGTGTCCTCCATTTCATTTCACAAAATGTATTTTAGTGTTTTTAACACATTGGCTATGTTTCTCTTTGTTTAACTTGGGACATTTTTTAAGTGAGATGCTATGAACAGGACATCTATTTTACACAAACATTTAGCCCTTGCAGGCATTCTTGATAACTTATACACTCCTCCTCTCCCTTGCCTAGAAGAGACACTTTTTCAATAATGCATTCCCATCATTTATTTTCTGTATGGGTGGGTCATAGGACATAGAGAATTCCATTCAGCTTTGTGCAGCTCTAGCAAAACCTTGGAGATAGTTTATTCCCCGGTTAGGATGGTAGCCATTCCTTTGCCGGGAGGGCATTAACCTGGCAGTGTGCTTGTGGCCAGAGCACAACCCCTGAGCCTGGTGGATGCTGGTTTGCACTGGGACCTTGCAGAGCCTCTGCATTTCCATTTTTAAGACGGAAATGATACCTCCCTCCCTTGAAACACAGCTCTGAGGATTAGCAGTGATAAAGGTGATGGCAACATCCTTCACTGAGTGCTTTCTTTGTGTCAGACACGGGGTAAGTGCCTTATGTTCGTGCCTCACTTAATCCTCGTGACTGTTTAATGAGGTAGAGACTATGGCATAACAAATGCCAAAAGATGTATTTGATCCTAATTATCTGTTTTAATTTAATTTTTATTAGGAAAATTTCCAAACATGCACAAAAATAGAATACTAAAATGAATCCCTATATAGCCATATCTCAGATTCAGAAATTATAAGCATTTTGCCACATTTGCTTCACCTATACTTTATTTGGGGGGGGAGGGGGATGAGGAAGGTGCAGTATTTTAAAGCAAATCTCAGGCCTTCTTTCATTTCATGCCTACAGATTTTAGTGTGCATCTCTGAAATGTGGGAACATTTTCTTCCATGACCCAATGCCATTGTCAGACCTAATAGAATTAACAATTACTCGATATTGTCAAATGTCCTCAATTGCCTAAAAAAATGTCTTTTCATTGCTTGTTTGTTCTAATCAAAATGCAGGGTCCACACATTAGTTGCATTAGGTTGGGTCTTTTTTTTTTTAGTGTTCTTGGCGGCAGGGGGTGGTTAGTTTTTGTTTTGTTTTGTTTTTGAAAGAAAGGAAACAGGAGAATGCTGCTTCTCTGCTAAAAGAGTGTCTTCTCTGGGGAGGTGTGTGAGAGTTGGGGAGCTATGATCCATGAGAATTACCCTTGGCACCAGCCTTCCCTTCCCCATACACTCATTCCCCTCGGAGCTCTCTGTCCCTTCGCCTTCTCTCCTCGCCCTGGGTCACCTCGTTATAGTTCACCCTCTCATTGAATGACACAGCCCACAATATCTAGGTGTTGAGTCATACCTCAGTTTCTCCGCCTTGCTCTCCCAGTCTCTGGGCGCTTGAATCAGGTTGGATCTCTTTTAAACTGGGGGTCTTAAAAGGCATTTGTTGAATCAGACTGCATATGACTTCTCTTCCCACTTCAAGTTTTTGTTGTTATCACAGTTTTTTTCCTTTTAGGAATTTTTTTTCTTAAGTTCGGTAGGAAATGTTGAAAATTATATAATGTCAATGTTATAAAAGCTAATTTTCGCCCCGTATATATACCTGTCTTTGAAAGCCAGGTAAAGGGAAAAGAAAAGGCCGAAGCCAGCCCCGTGGGAAAAAGCAGAAGAAACCGGAAGTGGACATCCTCAGCCCCGCCGCGATGCTGAACCTCTACTACATTGCCCACAACGTCGCTGGCTGCCTGCACCTGCGCGGCTTCCGCTGGCCAGGCGCTACCAAGTCAAAGAAGGGGAAAAACAAGACTTAAGCCAGACCGTTTCCCAGCTTCTCTCTACTACAGAGGACAGAACTTGGGGAAGAGAAATCAGGATAATACCACTGTTGCAAGCAAAACAGACTTTACTGAAGACAATTTGAGATGCAAGCTAAGTGTGCTTTTCAGTGGTAGTTAATGCTAAATGCATTTTACTTCCTCAGCTAAACCCGGGTATGGTGAGCCACTTTGGTTTTTTAGAAGAGGGGAAAAAAAAATCCAAGTAATTCCCACACGGTGATGGAATTGATAGGACTTTAAAAAATTATTATAAGTCTGGGTCAGAATTAAACCTCGCTCTCCAAAGGCAGTTCTAGCTTGCATGAGTTGTTTTCTTTTACCAAAGGGGGTCTGTTATTTAGAGAAGACATGGCAAAAAGCACAGAATTTGCTTATGTGTCCCTCTTTTGGGCACAGTTTCCTTTCGTCATCTTTTTCTGGAAAAATAATAAATATTTTGTTTCTATAATTTTCTTCTCAGAGGTCTGACTCTTGTCTGATTCGAATTAGCCACAGACAGTGGTAGAGACCAGGGTTGTCAGTCCTGCTCTGAACCTGCTAGTGTGCAGGAACAGCGGCTCAAATGAGCTGATAGCGTCAGTGGTTGGAGCACAGGGAGAAGGGGACCAGTCAGCACTGGTCCCTCTCTCCTTTCTCTTTCACCCGACTCTTCTTTGTCTTTTTCTACACACTTACATCTTCCCACCTTCTGCAGACTTTCTTTTAAACTTGGCTGACTCTGAGTTTTGGATTTGGTGCTAGAAATGTGCCTTGGGCATTCTTTTTATTTTTTTAATAAATTTATTTATTTTATTTTATTTATTTTTGGCTGCATTGGGTCTTCGTTGCTACGCGCGGGCTTTCTCTAGTTGCGGCGAGCGGGGGCTACTCTTCATTGCTGTGTGCGGGCTTCTCATTGTGGTGGCTTCTCTTGTTGTGGAGCATGGGCTCCAGGCGCACAGGCTTCAGTAGTTGTGGCACGCGGCCTCAGTAGTTGTGGCACACAGGCTTAGTTGCTCCGCGGCCTGTGGGATCCTCCCAGACCAGGGCTTGAACCTGTGTCCCCTGCATTGGCAGGCAGGTTCTTAACCACTGTGCCACCAGGGAAGCCTGCCTTGGGCATTCTGCTGATGATATTCTGGGATCTCCCCAGCCGGTGTGGAGACACTTAAAAGAGAAAACTGCAGTTGGTTCTGCTCAGCCCCAAATGTGAAACTTGGAAGGAAAGGCATTTTTAAGTGTAAGCACCATCTCTAAATCACATAGCCTCCCATCCCTGCCTCCTGCTCTGTCTTCCTGGCACATCTTGCCACCTCCCCTGGCGCTGACACCTGCGCTGTTGTCTCCATTCACAATTCTGAGCTTGAAGCTGATTCCTCTAGGCAGCACCAGTCCAGAGACGATCTAGTTTGTTTGAATTACTTATAACAATGTCACAGGCTGCCTTGTGAGGATCTCAAACGTTCATGAAGCTTGCTAAGGAAGTCTATAACCCAGGACTCAGGATTTTATAAATATCAGAGAAAAAAGGCAATCCCGTGAATCTTTGTGCCAGAGAAGTGAGGTGCTCAGAACCCACATGAGTTTGCTGGGGATGACACTTGTCTAGCTGTACCATCTGTGCGGAGTGAATGTGAGCCCTTGGCTGGTTGCCAGAGGAGCCCTGGCTCAGCTCAGGTGAAACTTGGTCCTCCTCTTAACCTGAAGGGATCTTTTCTGTTCTGTCTACAGACCTGGGAAACAGGGCCACCTTCCCACTCTGCTGAGATTGCTGGGCTGGATCCGAGCAGTTTCTGTTTGTGGACACACCAACTCTAGTCCAGTCCTTCTCAAACCTGGGTGTGCACCGTGGTCACATGAGGACTCCTGAAAGCGCAGATTGCTGGGCCCTACCCAGTAGGAAGAGCAGGGTTCAAGAATTTGTGTTTCCGGTAAACTCCCACGTTGCGCTGCTGCTGGACCAGACCCTTGGAGATACTGCTCTAGTTCATGCTGCCGCACCAGATGCTGAAAGACTTGACACACCAGATGCTGAAAGACTTGATGAATCTCTGAACGTGTAGGATGTCTAAGGCCCTCCTCTGCCTCACCTGGCTGGGTTCAGGAGCTCGTGTCTGAGCAGTTGTGTTTATGGGAACGTTGGGGAAGTGGCATGTGCATTGCTGCCTTCTGATCTTGTCCACAGCAGGATAACATCGCTGAGGGGAGGACAGACATGCCAGTCAGCAGACTTCTACAGGCTTAGGAGATCATCTGGAGGTAGCAATGCCTTCTTCTTTTGAGATGGTTAAATGATGAGCAGAAAGGACTGTAAGCATTGGAATAGAAGAAGTACTGACCTGATTGGATGGGGCGCTGTGCACTCGGGGTCTCCACCCAGGTTTTAGCAGAGTGGCTAAAGGCTATTTAGTATTGTCCTCATTGCAACGCTGGGGTTCTGAGAAGCTGTTAGGAAGTTTGAATTAAATAACTATGGTGGTGGTATAGTGAGTGTATATGACATGAACTGTCACACGCAAGCCATATAAAAGTTGTGGTGGCACATTTTACTTCGAGAGAAATTCAATTTTTTGGTGAAATATTCCATTTAAAACTTTCTTCAACAAAATTATCTCATTTTAACAATTTATTGAGTATCTCCTATGCTTGGCATTAGGAGGATAAGACAGGGTTCCTGCCCTTCAGGTGCTCCCAGCCTGGTGAAGGGGGCTGATGCCCAGGTTCCACTGTGACAGCAGCTACATTTCTATTTCAGCTTCGATAAAGCATCATACAGTTGATGAAGGTGATTAAGAGGAGGGTGGGACTGCCCTTCTAGGACACCTGGAGCGCCTCTGATGATAAAATAGGTCCTTGAACGCTGCTATTTTTATTTCGCCAAACTCAAGTCGGCCAGGATCCTGATCCTTCCTGTGGATGAGGATTCAAAGGGGAGCGTGTGAAAGGAGCTGTGATGGGAAAGCCCACACACAGGCCACACGTGGTCTGTGGCGGAAGCATCCTTGCTGTGAGGAAGGCTCTGCTCAAGTGTGGGGGGAGGAGGCAGCGCCCCATGAACAGTGAATACAGGGACAAGCACAATGTCCCCAGAGCAGAAAGGAGGATTTGGCAATGCCTGTGGAGAGAGGACCAAGAGCCACGCAGCTTGCAGGAATCTTAGCTCCCCAGCCAGGGATTGAACCTGGGCCCTCTGTGCAGTCAAAGCCCAGAATCCTAATCTCTGGCCTGCCAGGGAATTCCCGAGAGAGGGCATTTTTTAGAATGACAGTGCCCCTTGCAAAATTGATGACAATTAAAAAGAAGGACAATAACAAGTGTAGGCGAGGATGTGGAGAAAATGTGACCCTTGTCCGTTTCTGATGGAAATGCAGCTGCTGTAGAAAACAGGCAGTTCCTTAAAATGTTATAAGTAGAGTTACTATAAACCATATACCCAGCAATTCCACTCCTAGGTATATGCCTAAGAGAATTGAAAATGTACATTCACACAAAAACTCGTATATAAACATTCATAGCCCCAAAGTAAAAACAACCCAAATGTCCATTAACAATGGCTAGACAAAATGTGGTCTGTCCATACAGTGGAATGTTACTTGGCCATTAAAAGGAATGACGGACTTCTGTGGTGGCACAGTGGTTAAGACTCCACGCTCCCAATGCAGGGCGCCCGAGTTTGATCCCCAGTCAGGGAACTAGATCCCACACGCATGCCACAGCTAAGAGTTCGCATGGTACAACTAAGGAGCCTGTGTGCTGCGACTAAGGAGCCAGGGAGCCACAACTAAGACCCAGTGCAACCAAATAAATATTTTAAAAAATAAAAGGAATGACATTCTGATACCTGCTTCAACATGGATGAACCTTGAAATCCTTGTGTTAAGTGAGATATGCCAGACACAAAAGGCCACATCTTGTGTAATTCTTTCCATGTGAACTGTCCTAAATAGGCAAATCCATAGTCAGAAAGTAGATAAATGATTGCTAGGGGGACAGGGAAATAGGAAGTGATGCTAATGGGTAGGGGTTCCTCTGTGGGGTGATGAAAGTGTTCTGGAATTGACAGTGGTGACAGTTGCACAACATTGTGAATATACTAAAAACCACTGAATTGTACACTTTAAAATAGTGAATTCTATGGTATGTGAATTATATCTCATTTTAACAAGTTGATGACAGTTAGCTAGCAAAGGTCCAAAAAGCCTGGGAGATAAGGAGGTGAGGGTGGGTACCAGTTGCCAGAACAGGTGCCCAGGACAGTGGCCTTTTCTGCATCCTCTTTTTATTCTTGGTTTCATCCTTCAACAACATATTTTCAGCAGCCCCATCTGGCAGGCACTAGACTCGGGGCTAGAAGGGAGACCACAGCTCTAGTCCCAGCCACTTATCCAGCCTCATCCTTCACCTCCTCTTCCCCTTCATGGAGAATCAGAGGCTCTCAGGGCTGAATAGTTCCCTTCAACCTTCTGTCCACCCTCACATAGTCCTCGGGGAAGACTGCATGTTTGGACTTACTTCCACTAGGCTTCTGAATCCCTTCCCTTCCATTTTTGGGTGTAGAGTTTACTTAATTATCCCTTTAATAACGTACGCAGGGAACACTCTGGAAAAACAAACATCACAAAGAAGGTAATTAGATTCACCCCAATTAACCCACCTGGAGATAAGCTCTACCAACATTTTGGCATATTTGGTATATTCTTGGGCTTTTTCTTACGTGGTGATATGAATATATCTCCATATGTGGGAGAGTGTGTATTTTTTTTTTTTTTTTTTTTGCGGTATGCGGGCCTCTCCCATTGCGGAGCACAGGCTCCGGACGCGCAGGCCCAGCAGCCATGGCTCAGGGGCCCAGCCGCTCCGCGGCATGTGGGATCTTCCCGGACTGGGGCACGAACCCGCGTCCCCTGCATCAACAGGCGGACTCTCAACCACTGCGCCACCAGGGAAGCCCGAGAGTGTGTATTTTTGTTTTAGGACAGGTCTTTCTCCTGTACTTTCATGCTCTCCCTCTCTGCCAGTTCCTTTCCCTCAGCCTAGAAAAGGAAGGGCTCCCCCACCTTATAAAGCAGAGATGGGGGCTCACCATAGTCTGGAAACAGGGTTTGAAAGGAGATGCCTGTAACAGTAAGAATGGCACAGTCATCAAATCATTTAATGAATGTTTATGGAGGACCTGCTATGTGCCAGGCCCTGGAGTGACAGCAGTCAGGCCAACAGACGTGTGATGGGGCTCAGCCTTGCGGTGGACGGGGGTGAATGGTCACTGGTTAGTGCTATGACAACGTGGACCAGCACTGTTTGACAGAATTCTCTGCAACGATGGGAATGTTCTATATTCGTTCTGTCCAACACTATGGCCACCCACACCTGTGGCTCTTGAGCATGGGAAATATGGCCAGTGCAGACTGAAGAGCTGGATATTTTATTTGATTTACTTGTAATTCATTTAAATTTAAATAGCCTCATGTAATCAGTGGCCATTGGGTTGGACAGCACAGAATTACATATGGAGGGATTTGACCTAGTGGAGGAGGGAGAGAGAGCAAGTAGATGTAACCAAGGAAGTGATGCTAGAGTTGAGACTGGAAGAGGTGGTGTCAGGGAGAGCTGGTGAAGCCCTATTGATCTTTTTTCTGGCTGTTGTTTTTTCTTAAAGAGGGTGCCACAAAACCTGGATCTGTCCTAGGAAGGCGTTAACTAGGACTAAATTAGACAGGAGGCAGAGCCTCTGCAAAGGCAGGGGAGGAGCATGACAGGTCACAGGAACTGAACAAGAGCACAGAGACCAGGGAGACGGGAGATGAGAACCTGCGGGTCCAGTGGGACCCTCGGGGGCCAGGATTCAGGTCAGAGTCAGGGAGCTCAGCAGCTGGCGGTGATCCTCACTCCTGTGCCGCTGTAGTGATTCTACCAGCTGCTGACCTCTGTCCCCACGCCCCCCACCCCGTGCTGCACACGTCTTTTCTCAACTTCTTAAGTTCTGCTTACCCTAGGTTTCTGTTTTTCTACAACCTCAGCTTGTCGTGAGCCCTGTGACTCCAGCTCTACCCCGTGGTCTCTTTCTGTGCTTCCTCCAAGCGTTAGCTTCCTAAGGGCCTCATTTTCGGGGTCTTTACAGGTGAGAGAATCAGAGACCCACCTCGTCTTACCATAGACCAGGCTCTGTGGTAGTAGCCAGTGGATGAGCTGTCAGGGGTTGGAGTCTCCCACTGGTCTGACCTCTGTGCCTGAGGATGGTGCAGGTCTGCTGGTCAGGTGCTATAAGCAGGACATGTAGGGTGACTCTTCATGGCGGGACTGGCAGTGTGGTGGACAGGAGTGCCTTCTTTCTTTCCCTCCAGCTGTAATCCATCCCTTTATAGACAAGATCCTGGAAAGAATCTGCTTACACTTTTTTCTTCACTTCCTTACCTTTCTGTCACATATTCTTCCTCTCTCGCTTTTTTTTTTTTAAATCAACTTTGTATTTTTTTAAATTGCAAGCTTACCAAAAGGTTGAAAGAAAGTGCAATGACACCCAGGCCCTTTACCTAGACCAGGGTTCTCAACCATGGCACTATTCACATTTTGGGCTGCTGGATAATTCGTTGTTGTGGGAGCCTGTCCTGTGCATTGTGGGATGTTTAGCAGCATCCCTGGTCTCCACCTACCAGATGCTGGTAGCACCCCTGCAACTGAGACAGACACAAACGTCTCCAGACATCGTCAAATCTGGGAGGCAAAGTCATCCCCAGTTGAGAACGAATGACCTAGATTTAGGAACTAACATTT
The DNA here is from genome assembly GCF_949987515.2 of Delphinus delphis. NCBI lineage: Eukaryota > Metazoa > Chordata > Mammalia > Artiodactyla > Delphinidae > Delphinus > Delphinus delphis. The sequence continues at coordinate 84,593,376 of NC_082691.1, forward strand.
TGTCGTGTGTGTGTGTATACACATATAATAAGTGTATATATTATATATATAATACAAATATATACATACATGTAAACATATGTATATCTACATATATATTTCTTATATACAGATAATCAGAGTAAGTAAATGTGGCAAACTGTTAAGTTGTGGATCTCTACATAAAGCTGCATATACATATAATGTATATGTAGTATATATGCATCTATGTGTATTTTACATGCCTAGCATATGTGGCAAAATGTTAAAATATGTAAAAGTGTATATATACATACATATATACATACACTTTTCTTTCCTGAACTATTTTAAAGTAAGTTGCATACATCATTATCCTTCATTACTAAATAGTTTAGCTCCTGAGAACAAGGACATTCTCATTTATAACAACAATAAGATTTTCATGGTCAAGAAATTGACATCAATACAGTGCATCTTCGTTTTTTCCTAATTATCCCAGTTAGCTGGATGAGTTTTTGATCGGTGATCTAATCAAGGATCACATATTGTGTTTAGCTATCCTGTCTCTGTAGTCTCTGTTAATCTAAAACAGTTTCCTCCCTTTCGCGGGGGTGGGGGTGGGGTCTTTTATGACGTTGACTTTTTTTTTTTTTTTTTGGCCGCTCCGCTCCGCTTGCAGAATCTCAGTTCAACCAGGGACTGAACCCAGGCCATGACAGTGAAAGCCCGGAATCCTAACCACTAGGCCACGGAACTTCTCTATATCCCCCTTTTTTTTTTTGGCTGCGTTGGGTCTTCGTTGCTGGCGTGGGCTTTCTCTAGTTGCGGTGAGCAGGGGCTACTCATGGTTGCGGTGTGCGGGCTTCTCATTGTGGTGGCTTCTCTTGATGTGGAGCACGGGCTCTAGGCACGTGGGCTTCAGTAGTTGTGGCTTGTGGGCTCTAGAGCGTAGGCTCAGTAGTTGTGGCACACGGGCTTAGTAGTTGTGGCGCACGGGCTTAGTTGCTCTGCGGCATGTGGGATCTTCCTGGACCAGGGCTCGAACTGGTGTCCCCTGCCTTGGCAGGTGGACTCTCAACCACTGCACCACCAGGGAATTCCCTAGACCCAGCTGTTTTGTGGAATGTCCTCTTTTCAACCCATTACATTCAGACTTCTGCCTCCACTGCTCCAGCTAAATTGCTTGACAAATGTCATTGTTCCATTAATTCTAAAATTCCAAGGATTGCAAACCATACTATCATTTTCTGTACAACTAAGAACGAGGCGGGGGCGGGGTGGGGTGAGGTGGGAGACTCACCACCAATTAACAATGAAATGCCGCCAGTTGTATGACACATTGTGTTCAAATGTGGGGGTGGGGGTGGGGAAGTGCCTTTGAGTGGATGGAATTTGGTAATTGCCAAAGCCTGTTTGCGTCCATTCCCTTCTTCTCAAGACTCTTGTGTCTGGGCTTCTTTGACACTGTCGCTCCTGCCTCTCCTCCTAGCTCTGCCTGTACTTCTATATCTGTTTTACTTCTCTTCCTGTGGTCTCTGTTTGTATGTTGGTTCTCCCCTTGCCTCCCCACGTTGGCTGTACTCTCTACCTCTTTCGCCCCCTTCCCACCCACTACCTCTCACCCTCCGTGATTGCACCAGGGTTGGTCACCTGGCTGTAAAGCATGAGCTAGGTGAATCAGACCTTCTCCCTGGGGACGTGAGGTGGCGTGGAAAACTCAGGGAGATGCCCTGCAGGCACTCGGGATTTGGGGACCAGGGCTCAGAAGAGAGCGGCTGGCCAGAGGTGTAGCTTTAGACGTTTGCAATTTCAGTGCAAGCACGTGGTTGGGACCGAGGGCTTGTCAGGATAGTGCGGAGGTAAGAAAGGAGCAGCGAGTTGGGAACCTTGCGGACCGCCTCCTTTGATTTAGCAGCAGAAGGAAGAAAAGGAACTGTTACAGATGGAGTCGGAGAACGAGAAGGGAGAGGAAACCTGGAAGAAAGGGAGTCTGTGGGGCTGCACGCTGCAGAGATGTCAGAGAGGATGGGGAATGGGAACACGGACCATGATCTGTTGGACAAGGGGTCCTCTTGGTCTCAGGAGGTATACCAAATAGGAGATGAGAGTAAATGTAGAAGGGAGGGACGGGGGCTTCCGTGGCGCACAAACCAAAGTCTGCTGGTATCAGAATCCCGGTCTGCGCCCCGCCCGACAGGCTGTAGCCCTCGTCTCCTCATCGCCCCCTGGTGGTGGGAGGATGCAGCGTGTGTCCCTGAGCCGCGACAGCCCGAGACGCCGCCTGCTTGCAGCAGGGTCACTGCAGTGGCCCGAGGCTCCTGGCGGCTGGGTCCACTTGCAGGTAGAGCCACCGCTGCTGGGTTTGGGGGCTGCGTCCGTGTTTTGTCTTGCGGGTCAGGGCCAACTAGGGATTGATTTTCTTCCCATCTGACATTTCTTACCACACACAAATCCCGTGTTAGTCACTGCTCTTTAAAAAGACAGTTAAGGGCTTCCCTGGTGGCGCAGTGGTTGAGAGTCAGCCTGCCGATGCAGGGAACACGGGTTCGCGCCCCGGCCTGCGAAGATCTCACATGCCGCGGAGCGGCTGGTCCCGTGAGCCATGGCTGCTGAGCCTGCGCGTCCAGAGCCTGTGCTCCGCAACGCGAGAGGCCACAACAGTGAGAGACCCGCGTACCGCAAAAAAAAAAAAAAAAAAAGAAAAAGAAAAGAAAAGAAATGCATCCTCAAGATGCTGCATCTGTGTGTTCAGGTTTTATTTATTGAGCCACCCGTAGAGGTGTCCAAAGCCATAAGGATACCCGAGTAAGCAGCTTTCAGTCTCAAAACTCTTATCTCTGATACCATTTTCTTCTGCACTTCCAGCTCCTAGAGAAACCATTCAAATAAGATGACTCTTCTTCAGTAGTTTATTTATTTTTTTAAGATATATATATATATTTTTTTAATGAATTTATTTATTTTTGGCTGTGTTGGGTCTTCGTTTCTGTACGAGGGCTTTCTCTAGTTGCAGTGAGCGGGGGCCACTCTTCATCGCGGTGCGCGGGCCTCTCACTGTCGCGGTCTTCTCTTGTTGCGGAGCACAGGCTCCAGACGCACAGGCTCAGTAGCTGTGGTGCGCGGGCTCAGTAGCTGTGGTGCGCGGGCTTAGTTGCTCCGCGGCATGTGGGATTTTCCCAGATCAGGGCTCGAACCCGTGTCCCCTGCATTGGCAGGCAGACTCTCAACCACTGCGCCACCAGGGAAGCCCCAGTAGTTCATTTTGATTGTTTAAATTTATCAAAGCAAAGTCCATAATCCAGCAATTACATTTGTTTCGAGACTGTGTGCTTCCTGATTTCCTGTGTAAAAAGGAAAGTGTGAGATTTTTTCAACTGCAAAAAATCCTCCCAGCTCAACCTTCCCATTTGTTCAAAGGCAGAACAACCACAATGAAAGAAGCCCAGGAAGTGTGAGCTACTGCTCTGTGCTGTCTTCTTCTCTGGCCTCCCAAGTTCATGGAGGCTTAGTGATGACCCATCCCAGGAATCCCCTCTCCCACCTGCCACCACTGCCCAGGGTGCGGGCACTGCTGCCACGGTGAGCTCCGGCCCTCAGAGCAGTGTTCAGCCAAAGTTGGTCTCCTGGTGGGTTTCTCCCAGCCCACTTCTCCCTCCATGGCTACAGAAAGGCCTGTCCACTCTGCCATGTCACAGCCTTTCACACGCCTGGAGACAGCTCCTTGTGGAGAGGAGCACCTGTTCTTCTCCAGACCAAACACCCAGTCCCTTCAATCACTTTTACTTTTTTTTTTTTTTTTGGCCGAGCTGTGCGGCTTGGGGGATCTTAGTTCCCCGACCAGGGACTGAACCCGAGCCCTCAGCAGTGAAAGTGAGGAGTCCTAACCACCGGACCGCCAGGGAATTCCCATCAACCACTTTTACTTGACATGACCCCTCTTGGTCACCCTCTCCTGGATGCCACCAGTTCTCCATTGACCCTGTCGTTAAGATGGGGCACCCACATTTCACATCCCAGTGAGGCTGTGGCCTTCCGGAACCTGGACGTTAGACCATGCTTCCAGGCAAAGTGGACATGAGGCTTTTGGAATAGATTCATTTTTCATTTAAATAGCTCAAGGCATGGTGTAGTCACTGTGGAAAAATTTGGCAGTTCCTCAAAAAGTTAAACATAGAATAACCATATGATCCAGCAATTCCATTTCTAGGTATACACCCTAAAGAATTGAAAGCAGGGAGCCAGACAGATACTTGTACACCCGTGTTCAGAGCAACATTATTCACAATAGCCAGAAGATGGAAACAACCCAAACGTCCATCAACAGAGGAATGGCTCAACAAAATGTGGTCTATACATACAATGGATTATTAGCCTGGAAAAGGAATGAGATTCTGACATGCTGCGATGTGGATGGATGTTGAAGACATTCTGCTAAGTGAAAGAAACCAGGCACAAAAGGACAAATATTGTATAATTCACTTACATGAGTTATCTAGAATGGGTAAATTTATAGAGATAGAATGTAGAATAGGGGTTACCAGGGGCTGAGGGGAGGGCAGAATGGGAAGCTGTTGTTTAAGGGGTGTGGAGTTTCTGTTTGAGTTGATGAAGAAGTTCTAATGGATAGTGGTGGTGGTTGTTCAACATTGTGAATTAATTAATTAATTAATTAATCAATCTATTTATCTGCGCCGGCTTGTGGGATCTTATTTCCCTGACCAGGGATCGAACCGGTGTCCCGTGAAGTGGAAGCTTGGAGTCCTAACCACTGGACCACCAGGGAAGTTCCGTGAATGTACTTAATGCCACTAAAATGTAGACTTGGAAATGGTTAAAATGATAACTGTTACATATTTTTACCACAATAAAACCCACAAAAATCAAGGATTTTCCCTTTTTGTTGTAGATCTGTGGTAGAGGTGTGAGGGGAGGGCGTATGCAGGGCAGACAAAAAAGACTTTCTCTTTCCAGCTGGGCATGGTGGGAGCAGGTATGACCCCCCCCTCCAGGACCACCCCTCACCCAGCTCACTCACTCTACGAGCAGCCTTACTTCTCATCTTTTCCTTGTGATATGGAGAGAACGGTGCTCTCTGCGTCCTCCTGCACAGCTCGCTCTCCAGGCCCTGAACCACATTACCTGCCACGGGACCACCCTCCCCTTTACCCTGCATCTACCTCCACCACCTCCCTCAGAAAACTCTCCCCTCTTGCCTTCCCTGGTTTGGAGTCTGCACTTCCTGCCTGCTCATCTGCACCTGCATCTGTTGCTCCGTGAACAGCCTTCCCCAGATATTTCAACCTTGTGTTTTCTCTCCCTGCTTAGGATGTAAAGTGCATTAATGATAAATGAGGCAGAGAGGCTGTGAATGAGAGGTCAGGCTCGAGGCAGTCTCAGCACAAGGAGAGTGCAGACTGAGGGCTGCTGCCCCCATGGGGGTCCCTCAGACCTCGTCTTCTTGGGCCTCCTGGTCCCTGGCTTCTGGGGCAACAGTCACCATTGTACTTGCCACAGATAGGTCAGCAGGAGAGCTATAAACAGCACCGTCTATCCATCTGGGTCCACCCTTTGGCTGTGGGAGTTGAGCTGCCCAGAGCCATTTGGTATCTTCTCAGTCTCCCTGTGCCCTTCACGTTGAACTCTCCAGCAGTCTGTAGGCTTCTGTTCTTCTGAGCTCCATCCACACCGCTGAAGTCAACCTCCAAGAACCCACCAAGGCGACCACAGCAGCCTGTTGCTATGTTGCTACAGTACAGCCAGGCCATGTGTGTGTGTGTGTGTGTGTGTGTGTGTGTGTGTGTGTGTGTGTATACACGACCACCACATGGGCACAGATGGAAACCACTGTCCAATCATGGAAGGAAGATATGGAAGGTGAAGGTGTAGCTACTTGTTGACCTTGAGAGACAATGAAAAGAGGGGAAGGGGTTACTATGGAAGCAGTGGTGGGAAGAAGAAAGTCTTTGCCCAGCTTTGCTTTGTTTGGTGGATCAGCTTAATTTCTCCTTCTGGTTTCAGCTTCTGGTCAAAATGAATGGCTTATTTTTCTTCTTCTTCTTCTTCTTTTTTTTTCTTTTTGGATGTACCGTACAGCATGCAGGATCTTAGTTCCCCAACCATGGATCGAACCCATGTCCCCTGCATTGGGAGCGTGGAGTATTAATCACTGGACCACCGGGGAAGTCCCTATAGATTTGTTTTGAATAATTTTCTTAGAATAAATTCCCATGGGTGGGAGTATTGGGTCAAAAATTGAAACCCTTTTATGGAGACTTGGTTTTTTAGGGGCCACCTTGTTTCCCAGAAGACCAGGAATTGATTCACGGGGCAATGATTCTCACACTTGTAGTGGAGCCTGGTTTGCTTCTGCCCAGGCAGGAGTGGCAAAGTGGTAACACAGAAAGACGGAACGCAGGGAATGATCAGTTACAATAGGGTCTCTGTGCTGCTGAGTTTGCACAGATGTACAGCTGGCCTTGGATTGAGGATGTCTTTGTAGAACGTAGATTTACTTGGCTTGGTGATCGAGTGCATGGGTTGTGGAGCAAGATGCTTGTAATCAAATCCCAGCTCCACTGGGTAGTTAGTGTGTGACTTGGGTCAAGCTGTCTAATATCTGTGGCTCTGTTTTCTCATTCGTTAAATGAAAGATTAAAAACAGAATTTACATCATAGGGTATTATGAGGATTAAATGAGATAATACGTGTCACGTGTTTTACCATGTGCCTAGTGTGTGGTAAGCACAGGATACAAGTTAGTTATATCGATAGGACTAATTAAAGAATGTGTCATTGACACAGCCTGCTATTCAGACTGTGGGGTTGGTTTCTTCCTCCCTTCAAGTTTGTACCCACACACAAATCCTCTGAAATGACTTAAAATTCTCAGCTGAAAATTAATTCTGTACATCAGAATAGAAAGGTTAAAGTCAAATCAATTAACAGATAGGACTGTGCAGAGAGTTCTGAAGAGTCATGTGTTATGTCCTTGAACTCAAAGGGCTTACATTTTCCAAACATTCAGCTATGAAAGAAAAGATGAATGCACAGACCTTGGGTCTGAAATAGCAGGGAACACTTGACCAGTTGGCACTGACTGGTCACCAGTGGGTTGCCGGGTTGGGCTTGGGGGAGTAGAGCGAAGCATGGCTCAGGGAATGATTACAATTGTGGGGTGGGAGTGATAAATTTGTCTTCAAGGCTGAGGGGAGGAATATACATTTAAAACCAATCTACTCACTTAAGAATGATAATTAATAGAGCAGCTGAATCTTTAAAAAAAAACCCATACACACCTTTTCTTCAAAATACAATTCAGAGAACAAATAAAGTGAACCTCTAGTGGTTTCTAGGATCCACTGACTGAGGATGGCGTCCTTCCATCGGTAAACTACCTGAGCTCTGCTGAGGCTGTCCCTGTGGATGAGGGTTTTGTTTTTTATAAGACACAAAGATAAGCACCACAAGATTTGCTGTGTTGGAAACCACTCCTGTTCTCATGGTAACTGATGGTCCATCGGTGCTGAAATATATAAAAGACACTAGGGCAGTGTGAAGATGTTACTACGACAACTGGAATTTAGAGTATACATTTTTAAAGGAGTGTGGGAGGGTATAATTTCACTTCACTTTCTTCAAGTGAAGTGGGGTAGGATGAGTCAGGCATTTCAGAAAGCAGGGGTGCCCTGGGGCCCCAAGTCTGAGCTTGCTCCATCACAGCTGGGAGACGGGGGCCGAGAGCACGTCGGCTCCAGAATTCTGTGAAATCACCTCAGTGAAACTCTCTCTCATCAGAAATTATACAAAGATACCTTTGTGTTGGGAGTAGGCAGGATTAAGGAGTATTAGAGGAGATGAACTCTAAATTTTCAGCCTTCATGGAATTTGTTGAGAAAAGATGACCAGGAAAAATCAGCTTACTTTTAAAAATGTCCATTCTTGGGCTTCCCTGGTGGCACAGTGGTTGAGAGTCTGCCTGCCGATGCAGGGGACGCGGGTTCGTGCCCCAGTCTGGGAGGATCCCACATGCCGCGGAGCGGCTGGGCCCGTGAGCCGTGGCCGCTGAGCCTGCGTGTCCGGAGCCTGTGCTCCACAACGAGAGAGGCCACAACAGTGAGAGGCCCGCGTACCGCAAATAAATAAATAAATAAATAAATAAAAATGTCCATTCTTAAAGAAATAAATAAGTAAATGGTCCATTCTCCACAGTTTATACAGGTGCTACCAGGAACTTGAAAAGGATGTGATATTTCCATTTTCCTCTGAGGATGTGGATTTATTTCTCATCCTGGGCCTAACAGAGCTGCAAATGGGTCTTTGTCCTGTGTTCACTGAACACCTGACTTCAGTACTGAGGCTCCAGTGAGTCTGTGGACCCAGCCGAGGGGTGCTGGCACCCTGTGAGTGGCACCAGGGAGAGCTTCTCATGCTCTGTGTCCCGGGACCTCGGAGCCCACTTCCGGCCTAAGCAATGAGGCTCACCCAGCCTGGCCGGGCCCCTGCCCGCCTGGAGTGAGCCGGCATTGCCCGGGCGTCTCCCCCCGCCTCCCTGGAACCTCTCCCTGACACAGTCACTTCTGGTCTGGCTATCTCTTTACCATGTACTGAGTGTCGCCCAGGCACTGGCCGCAAGAAGGTCTGGGAGGAGCCAGGATATCTGCGTTTTGTTGCCAGAGGGCTCTCTGAGGCAGGAGTGGTGGAACACACAGAGCCAGAAGCCCAAGTAGAGAAGCTTCTGTAAGACGATTCTCTCGGGCAGAGAGGGGTGAAGTAATTTCCCCACAGTCACACAGCAGTACCTGAGGACCAGGTGAAATTCAGGTCAGGTCTGTCTGATGCCAGAGCTCTAGTCCACCCCCTACTGTATCCGGTAGAAAAGGGGAAAAGCACAAGTTTCCCCCACTGCAGGCTGAATGGGGTGGTTGATGGAACCTGGACACATCCGACTTTCACGTCCCCACTTTGGCTCTCGTGCCCTACCCCACTGGGCGGGGGACTCGGAGAGGTTACAGCCCCCGCAAAGACTCACAGATGCTCTGGCATGTTCTTTCATTCTGCTTTTTATGTTCTGTATTTTATGATGTTTTGACACCTTGGGGGTGGGAACTGCCCCTCCCAAGGTTAGCTATTTTCTAGAAATAGCGAACAGCGTGCCTGTGAGCACATCTTTGATATCCCCGCCATGCTTCTTCCTTTATCATACCCCTATAGCCAGAGCCCACCCAAATTATCCCAGCCATCCCATCCTAAGCCTGCCCAGCTCACCTGCCCTGCCTCACCCACAGAAACCACCGTGAAGGCTCTGGCCCAGGCTTTCCCCTCACTCCTGACAGCCCTGGGCCCCGCTGTGAGCCCCTGCATGTCGTGGTAACCCCTCCTCTTGGGAACTGTGGGTAACAAACTTTTGTCAGTGGCAGTCGTCTCCTGGTCTGTTGGCTTCACCATACCTGAATAAAAACAAGATCCTGCGCTCATTTTAAAACACAGCAAAGAGGGAAGAGAAAAGGCCGGGAGGGCAGCCTGCTCTCTTCCACTCACAAGAATTCATCCTCCTGCACTCGGCCTCTCAGCCTCTGCTCTCCCACCTCCCTCTGGTTCCTGCCTCCCCCCACCCTTCCCCTAAGGTCCAAAGGCCAGGTCTGGGTTCAGGGAGAGGCCAGGCCCAGGCCTTGATCGGGACATGACCTTGACCTCACTTCCTCTATTTTCCTTTTCTCTCCTCAGCTCCTGCTCGACTCCACTGAGGCTCTGGGAAGAACACATTTGCCTCCAGCATGTCTGGGCGTGAAAACTGCTTCGTGTGCAGTTGACTGTCCTGACACTGTGCATGTGGCAGTCTCGCTGGGGCTGGGGTAGGGGGTGGGTGCTGCCTGGGCTGGGAAGAGGCCAGAAATGGGGGGGGGGGCTCTCCTGCCCCATGACCCACCACCTTATCCAGGCCCTGGTGGAATGAGCAGGCAGCTTTCCACCCAGGGACACTCAGGCACCAGCAGGTCCCCCTCTTTGTCTCCCCTGTATAATTAATTTATGCAACTTGAATTGTCAGCTCAGTTTTCAGCATTTTTTGGTCTTATTTTCCTTATTTATAGTTTGGAATGTTAGTAAGAGTAACAACATCGTGACGTAGGATGATGGCAACGCCGAGCAGGTTGATCGAGTGTGGGACATGGGCTGTTTTTTCAGTCGTGGAGTCACCACACAGATGATTTAGCTGGAGCCGGAGAGGCCGTGGTGGGGAGGGAAAGGTTTCAGTGAAGGAGTCGGTTGCTAGCAGCTACCTGAACACCTGCCACCAGGTAGCTGGCTTCCACCTTCTGTCCCCTACTCAATAAATAGGTCAGAACAGCACATTCGTATGTGGAATTGTGCTGCCTCTTAGAGACACAGAGGTTCAGTAAGTGTTAGGCCTCTTGGTGGTAGTGCCACAGAGGATGCCAGACACTGAGCTACGAAAGGACACTGGTGTTTCCCTCCCTAATATAGTTCTCGATGCCTCTGTGCCTTGCTACTCAGGCAGGTCTGCACCAGCAGTGTTGGCATCACTTGGGAGCCTGTTAGAAATACAGATTCTCGGGTCCTACCTCACACCTACTGAATTCAAATCTACATTTGAATAAGATCCCCAGGTTATAGGTATGTAAAGTAAAAGCTAAGAAGCACTGGGCACTCCCCAGGGGACACGGTAAGAGGGAGGGTAAGCCGTTGGCACATAATACGTCTTGTTCAATATTCCCGTCTTGGGATTCTCTTTATGGGGACAAACCTAGACCAAGAAGGTATTAGTTCAGGATCTAAGCAGGACCACAGAAACCACTTTAAAGTACTTTCAGGAGGGAGAAGTTAATGGCAGGGAATAGACTACATGTGTGATAGAAGCATTGCGAAGCCAAACAAGGGGTGTGAATTCAAACAAGCCAGAGGTAACAACAGAAGTCGCCTCTGCCCCTACGCTGAGGGGGAACAGAGAGGAAGTGGGGTAACTGGAGCCCAAGATTACCCAGCTGGTGTCATGGAAGAAACTCATCTGCTGCCGAGACATCACCTGAGGCAGAGGGAGGAGGAGAAATACGTTGACTCCTCCTTACTTCCTGTCTTCCCATCTCCCGATAGCAACAGCGTCTCCCATCCGCTAAAAGCCAGAATTCAGCTGACACAGGAGTCCTGGAAACACAGCCTTCAGGGAGCAGCCCTTCTGATTTATGGAGCAGAGCAGAAGAGCAAGAAAGACATCCAATGATAAACAGCCCTAGAATGGGCACATAAGCCATGAGCTCTTTACCAAAATGAGAATGATTACTTATAGAAAGAGATGTACTCTTGGGACTTCCCTGGTGGCCCAGGGGTTAAGAATCCGCCTGCCAATGCAGGGGACACGGGTTTGAGCCCTAGTCCAGGAAGATCCCACATGCCACGGAGCAACTAAGCCCATGTGCCACAACTACTGAGCCTGTGCTCTAGAGCCCACGAGCCACAACTACTGAGCCTGCATGCCACAACTACTGAAGCCCACGCACCTAGAGCCTGTGCTCTGTAACAAGAGAAGCCACTGCAATGAGAAGCCTGTGCACCACAATGAAGACCCAACACGGCCAAAAATAAATAAATAAAATAATTTTTTTTTTAAAAAAAAAGAGAGATGTACTCTTCCCCGGAATGTTAGAGCTTGCCGTGATGACTGCTGGGCTGCAGGAGGTATCCCAGTCTCAGAGCTGTACTTCAGAAATGTTGGACCCACTGGGTCTCATGGGTCAAATAACGGAGCTGCTTTTCCCCTGCAGCCATCACCCCCACCTCTGCACAGTGTCACAGCAGCATCCCAGGCAGTCTCTGGGAACAGCACAAGCCCGTTCAGCTGGTGTGGTGCCTGCCTTCCCACCACTCAGCTGTTGAATGCAGAAACTATTAAAGGCACAGTGATCCCCCCCATTCCCGGCAAAAGCCATCACTGACCTCCGGGATCGGAAACCTTCCCTTGGGGACCCAGTGCTCTCATCTTCACAACCTCATTCTGGCCCCATTTCCAAGTCTCACTCTTTTTGCTGGGACACTCTACCTTCTTTTAGTATCTCCCCCTCCTTTCCCCTCTTGCAATTTAATCAGAAAAGCAAGATGGAGAAAAACCATCTTTTCTCCTCATCTGTCCCCTTGCAGTTAGGAAGTTTTCCTTAGGTGGCTGGGAATCTTAGGTCGTCATGCCACCCAGCATGGGTAGCAGCTGTTTGTGTTTTACAACCTGCCGTACACCTTTGGCAGATCTGCTTAATTTTTTTTCTACAAAAATAATAAGGCACATTTAGAAAGTATAGAAAAGTAAAGCAAAAAAAAAAAAAAAAGAAGAAGAAGAAGAAGAAAAAAACCCCACCTCTAATCCTGCCACCCAGATGCAGTCCCTATTAACATTTTGATATATTTCCTTCCTGGATTTTAAATGCATTTTTCTGTAGCTGAGCTCATACAGTATAAATAATTTCATGCTCTAATTTTTTTTACTTGTTAACAATATTTTCCCATATCATTAAAAATTGGTTGAGAACATTAAAAATTTTCTGTATTATTTTTTAATTACAAAAGTAATATACACTCACTGTAAATAATTTAAAAATTTAGAAATATATAAAGGAAAAAGTAAGATGTTCCCTCCACTCCTACTTCTCCTGTCATGCCTCAGAGGTAAACCACTTTTAACAGTTTAGTTTTTATCCTTGCAGACCTTTCTTTATACTCATACAAAACAGCTCTTTAAAAATGGTCCTACAACTAGCTTTTTTATGTCTTGAAGACATATTCCTTATTCCATAGGAATCCACTTCATTTTAAGAAAGATGCCACATAGTTCATCTATAGATGTGCCAAAACTTATTTTGCCATTCTCCTGTTAATGGACATTTACAATGTTTCCAACCACTTGTGTCTTTATGTATGTGCATTTTCTCTTGGATGGAAGTGGAACTGTATGACAAATGGTATGTGCACCTTAACATTGGGATAGATGCTTCAAAATTGCCATCTTTTTAGAAGGTTCTAACCATTATAGTCCCACCTGTAATGTGCATGGCTATGAAAACTTACCATGGTTGTGTGACAGTGGGTTGTCTGGTAACCTAGTGGTCGACAGTTGGTGGTAGGACCTAACAGTCTTGGGTTCAGATCCCACCCCTGCTACTGACTAGCTGTGTGGTCTTTGGTGAGTGGCTTAATGTCTCTATGCCCCAGTTTTCTCATCTAGAAAATGAAAATAGTGATGACTATAGTCCTCTTCTGTTGGGTTATTTTGAGCACTTAAACAAAATGAAATTATGCATATAAAACACTTAGGTTAGTACCTAATACAGAGTAAAGTGTACAGTAAGTGGTTACTCATTATTACTGTGATTTACTTAATCACTCCCCTATTGTTGGACATTTAAATGGTCGAAATGCTTTTAACAGGCTTTCTTCAAAGGACTTTATTAGTTTTCCCCTTTAAATTGGACAGTTTTTTAAAATTTAAATGTTTATTTAATATTTAAATAACTTAATAAATAACACCCTTGACCCCTGTCATCTCAGTACAACATTTCTTATAGCTAAGTACTTCCCCTCCACACATATGCATAGTTTTTATGGTAATATGTACCACCTACGCTTGTATATCAATTGCTTTAGGCACAAGTACATAGGTGTTTGGGGGCAAAGATGGAGAAGTTATGACAGTTATATCACAGAACAGCCCCAAAGCCACACAGAATTTGAGAAAGAAATATTCATCTGAACAGATGCCATATTGCTTCTCTGCATTTACGGGAAGTGACCCTAACGTCTGGGATCTAACACTGATTTCCAGCACCTTCAGAGCTCCCTGATGATTTTTTCTCTTTTAAAATAATTAATTAATTAATTAATTTTTGGCTGTGTTTGGGTCTTTGTTGCCGCGTGCGGGCTTCTCATTGCAGTGGCTTCTCTTGTTACAGAGCACGGGCTCTAGGCACACGGGCTTCACTAGTTGCAGCATGCGGGCTCACTAGTTGTGGCACATGGGCTTAGTTGCTCCACGGCGTGTGGGATCTTCCCAGACCAGAGCTTGAACTCGTGTCCCCTGCATTGGCAGGCGGATTCTTAACCACTGCGCCACCAGGGAGGTCCTCCTGATGATTTTCTAAATGGACTGTCCTGGACTTCACCTCAGAGGAGCTGAGAAAATGCCATCATCTCCACTTAACACAAGTGGGGGCACACGGGATGTCCTGCACTGCGGAGGCCCTCTATGGAGAGGGCAGGATTCCACCCAAGGGGGCGAGGTTGGACACAGAAAGTCAGCCCTGGCATTCAGCTGGCCCGTAATGAGGACTAAACAGTTTGCCAAAGCCACACATGCAAAAATTAAACAAGTTTACAATCACCCAGGTAGCCTGGCCTCTGACTTCTGGACACGCCTGGCCTCAAGCATGTGGATTATAGGAAACCCGCCCACAGATGCTCGGCAGCTGAGCCAGGGCTTCTGGAGTTTACAGAAGGAAAGAGAGGAAGCCTCGTGTCCTGGAAACATGCAATATGGAACCAGTCCAGAGGCTCTACTTAAACATAAAGCTCAAAAAAGCAAAGGGCCTCACCTCTCCTTGGCACTGTGTTCAGACTGAGGCCTTCTGGCCTGCTGCTCTGTGGCTGGTCCAGGCCTCGATAAGATGCCCATGAATTCTGCGGCCAACAGAGCAAGTTGCTGGGGGCTTCTTGCCAGGTGTTCTTTCCTTAGTGGAACAACAAAGACTTCCTGTGAATAATTGTCCCTGTGTATATTATACAACATACCATATGTACAGCTCTGTGTAAGAATCCAGCATGGCTCCGGGTATGGTGAGATGCTCAAAAATGCCTTTTCCAAACCTGAAAGATGCTCAAAAATACCTTCTCTTAAATTATTTCATGTCATCACACTCACAAGAAGCATTCACATTTTTATGGCATGCTCAAGTAAACTGGAAGGGATTTGAGGACATCTGTACGGGGCTTGATAGAAAAAGTAATTATGTTTTCTTTATATTAAAGAATTATAAAAATAAAATATAAAGTAATTAGAGAACATATTAAATACTGCATTTGTATAAGATTTTCCAAATAAAATATTTTCAAATTTTAATGAGAAATTTGAGCTTGTTCCATGAACATAACTTTTAAAACTTTTATATAACATAGTTTAACTTAATATAGCCACAATATTATGATTTCAACATGTCATCAATATAAAAATTATTAATGAGACCTTTTACATTCTTGTTTTCTTACTAGGTCTTCGAAATCTGTTGTGTATTTTCACTTACAGCACATCTCCGTTTGAACCAGCCACAGTTCAAGTGCTCGCTGGCCCCATGTGGCTGTCTGATTGGGTGGCACTGCTCTGCAGTGAGGATGGTAAATATAGCACAAACATAACTCTTTCAAACGTTTTTTATATGCTCGCAATGGCGATAAATAATTGCTAATGAAGATTTTTGAATAATGATTTATTCGAGTTCTTAGTAATCACCATCAGTGAGAAATTTTGCCCAACCAGCAGATAAAAAATTGAAAAGTGTTTTTACCACCCTTCAAAGTTTTACAGCAGTTAAAATTATCTTTAAAGACTTTAACAGCTCTTATGGAAATTTCTTGTGATAAGGCAAAGGATTTCAAACCCATCAAACTTTTCCATACTAACTATTTCAAGATAATGCTGCCGGTCTAGTTAACAGCACATTCACGTGTCCTTAGCGCAAGCCTCACGCAGCTGTCTCAGATACACAGCTGGAAGGGCACATCGGTGCAGAAGGACAGATTCCAGCATGGGTGAAGACAGATTTGCGACCCAGCCTGGGGCTGCCCCTTCAGCCCGGCCGCCTCCCTGCACCCGCGCTCTCTATCGCCTTAGTTGGATGCCAGGGTCCCAGGGCACCTGCAACATAAACCCCCCTGCAGCTCCTCCGGCCCCTTCTCCACCTTGTGCCTGGCTGATTTGCAGCAGCTACTGATGTAGCCAGCCAACCGGTGGAGCATTTTAGGCAGGGGACTTCCTGTGATAGATGGCACTCATTTTTCTCATTCCCATTCCTACCACTGCCTCCCCACACCCACGCTGCTAGGGCCACTCTCCGAGGAGCTCAGAGGCTACTGCTCACAGCTAGAAGGACTGCCCAGAGGTCTTGCCCACCCCAGAGCCCCCGGGGTCCCCACAGACTCAGGCTGTCAGGGACACTGAGCATGCTGGCAGGGGGTTCTGGTGTAGCAGATACTGCAAGCATCCACCACCTGCCTCTTTCTTGCTGACAACAACCTGCCTCTGTGATCGTGGACTTTAGTTCTCTCTGGTTTTTTTTTTTTTTTTTTTTGCGGTACGCGGGCGTCTCACCGCCGCGGCCTCTCCCGTCGCGGAGCACAGGCTCCGGACGCGCAGGCTCCGCGGCCATGGCTCACGGGGCCCAGCCTATCCGCGGCATGTGGGATCTTCCCGGACCGGGGCATGAACCTGTGTCCCCTGCAACGGCAGGCGGACTCCCAACGACTGCGCCACCAGGGAAGCCCCAGTTCTCTCTGTTTTAAAAAAGCTTTGATAACCTTCTACACAGCTGGTCATCACTGTATCTTATATATCTAGACTGGGCAAGGTACGTAATAAAAGCTCTGTATTTTTTATTTAAATAAATAAATAAGAAAAAATCTTTGAGAAAGTAATCACATGCCATAAAAGTACAGTTCTATGGCTTTTAGTATATTCACAAAGTTGTGCAGACCTCTGTTTTTTGTCTGTAAAACAGGATAATTGTATGTAACTTCATAAGATTGCTGTGAGAAAGAAATGAGACGGTGAATATAAAGCGCTTAGTACATTGCCTGGCACACGGTAAACTCTCCCTAAGTGGTCATTGTTCTTTGGACGATGATGATGACTAGGATGACGGATGAAGAGAGAGCGGCTGGAGTTCCTCCACTGAGGGACGCTGAGCGATGGCCACAGCCTGGGAGTTTGTTGCATGGCAACAAATCTGTGGAATTTGGGCAACCCCAGCTCTTCCTGTTCCTCCCACACTGGACGCCAAGCCAACAGCCTTCCTAATAGGTGCTCACAGCCACCTCTGTGTTGGAACAGGATGTGACAGCTGCTCAACAGCTGCTCAGGCTGCAGCACAATTTAAGGCAGGAAGTGGAGAGAAATGCCATTTCTTAGAGAAAACTGATGGAGAGAGAAATTCAAGTCAGCAGCAAGAAAAGTCACTTCCTTGGCTTAAATTTGATCAACAGCTACCTGGTTTCATTTGTCTAGGACTTGTTTTTTTTTTTCCAGAAGAGTTTTATGCTCAAGATTATTATAATAAAAATGTTTACTGTTAATTTTTTAGCATAATTGCCTCTCCAGAGGCAGTCTGTATTAAAAGTTTGGACTAGATATTTTTAGACTACATATATATTTTTTAATATATGTTTATTAAATACAAAAATGGAATAATAAGATAATACAATTTTGCAGCTTGTTTTTTCACCTAAGAATATATCTTGAATATCACTCCACATCAGTAAATAGACTGAGTTTTTAACAACTTCATAGTGTTCTTTGGTGTGAATGTACCATTATTGATTTATAAAATCCCCAATAGATAGGCATTTAGATTGTTTCATACTTTCTAAAAATTATTATTACCGCAATGTCTGCCATCCACGTGGCCCCTTTAGGAGTCAGGCGCTCCTTCCCTCGGCTGCTGGGAGTTTGCCTGCTCTGTCCCCATCTGGACCAGTCTTCCGAGGGCCCTTTCCGGCACTGACCGCCAGTATGCATGAGGAGACAGGAGCACAAAGGCCTGGCCCCCTTGCCTCAATGGCCTAACTCCAAAGGGCCATCTAGTTCCGGAACTTTCTGCAGGATTGGGTGAAGACTCTTACTGCAATGGCATTGGAGCTTAACTTCCCCCTCTGTTCAGTCCTGCTTCCCCCACTCCTTATAGGAGCACGTCCCAATCAACTTGTTGCACACAAATCTCTGTCTTACCCAGTCTGTTTTCTGATGATCTCAAGTGTAACAAGGGTTTTTTTGTTTTTTGCTTTTAACAAATTTTCTTTCTGAACAGTTGTTATTAGAACTCTTCGGAAAGGAGGTGTCTTTTGAGGAAAAGAACCTTGCTGAATCTCCTGGGGATTTGGTGTGACCTGTGGGAACGGAGTTAGCAGGGAGAAGAGGGGAAGAGATTTGCAAGAGGCCAGAGGGTAATTACTGGCTTTGCTCCTGAACAGGCAGCAGGCTAGTGAAAGGAGAGATGAGTGAGAGGGGCAAGCAGAAGACACGCAGAGGAGCCAGAGAGGTGGCCAGAAGCCAGCACAGGTGAGAAAGGCAAAGGACTTTGGAGAAAGGGATGACAGCTGTGTGGTTCCGACGTGAACCTCTCTGGTCTGCCCTCTGAAATCATCAGGAAACTCTGCTCCACCAACAGAAGCTCTGGGAAAGTGGTCTGTTTTGTGAAAGTCAAGGAAGGAGCCAAGTTTCAGCCCTGAGACACCCTGGGCCATTGATCATAATAGGAGGACACAGGTGCCCATGGCAAAGAGGAGGCGTGTGAGTGGGGAGTCCTGGGTTCCCAGAAGGCTTGGGACTCAACTGAAATGCGGGGCCCAGAGACACCTGGGCCACAGTCTTCTGCTCCAAGCAGGTGTGACTTCAGTGAAGAGCTGTCAGTACAGGTCCGCAGGCCTCAGGGAAACCGGGAAAGGAAAAGTATTGGGCTGGCCAAAAAATTGGTTCGGGTTTTTCCGTAAGCTGTTTTTGGCCAACTCGATACTGTTTTCTGCCACTTCTCTTCCTTTGGAACCCAGAACACGAAGGCCCAGATGCTCAAAGTGGCACAGAGTATGATGACAGCTAATGGGGGACTGTTACCTACGAAAGCAGAGAAGAAAATACCCTGTTCTGGGATTCCCTTAACAATTGTGTTTAGAGAGAACAGTTTCCACTCATTTCACTCGTGACCCCCTTACTGAATTCACATACTGTAGTCACAACTGGCATTTCCCCACGGCCTCAGGTTTTATGTGATTGTAATCCTGGTGAGTAGCAGTTTTGTGCA
Organism: Delphinus delphis; assembly: GCF_949987515.2. Lineage (NCBI taxonomy): Eukaryota > Metazoa > Chordata > Mammalia > Artiodactyla > Delphinidae > Delphinus > Delphinus delphis. Next base: position 84,612,395 of record NC_082691.1, read on the forward strand.
ATCTTTTTTACCTTCCAGTCTTCAGAGGCAGGATAATGTCATAAGTAAGAGCTTGGGTCCTGAAGTTAGATGGGGTTGGGTTTCAAATCTACTCCAGCTAACCTTCTAAGGCTTCTGAGCCTCAGTTTCCATACCTGTAAAATGGGCTCCTATAAGGTCCTCCCTTAAAGGGTTGTTTAAAGATTAAAAGAGGTAATATATGTAAAGCACGTGTGGAGATGGCAAGCACTTAGTAAATAATGGTTATTATTATCCTTTTTGTCTGCATAAATTCCATGATTTTAATATTCCCTATTATCGGACATTTAGGCGGTTTCTAGTTTTTGTCTATTATAAATTGTACTGTCCCACTTTCTCAGGTGGAAATTGGCATACGGGATAATTCAATGCTTTATAAACTGTGTACTCTTTAGCTAACTGCTAATAACCCCGTAGTGTGGTTATGAGAATTAAACGAATTCATACAGGTAAAGTGCTTAGAACAGTGCCTGCCACATGGCATGCTTTATAAAAGTGTTTGATGGTATTATTATAGTAAGTATTCTTCACACCTTCACCTGTCCTCTTAAGCCTTCCCTCCTCCAACCCCCACTCTCCCACCTGGATTTTAATGATATGCTGATGCTCTCTTTGCCCTCTGTCAAGTACTTGTCATTTCCTCCAACTCCTGCAGGGAAAGAATTGGATTTGCATCATCTAAAAATTCAGCTAATTCGGAACCTGAAATCAAGCGAAAGGAGCCTCCCGCAGAGTAGCTGAGAAGTCTCAGACCTGCATTATCCCCTGCTGCAGACAGTGAGGGCCCTCGTGGACTTGGCCTTCGTGGGTGAGAAACAGACTGATGGACCCCCCTCCCAGAGCTGCTGAGCGTGGGGGAATGTTAATTAATGAGCCTCACGTCGGCACTTGCTCACTTCTCCAGAGAGGAGTGCCAAGCTGGCAGCCGGCAAAGTTGTGAGACTCTAGAGAAAGACCACGATCCCCTCCTGGAGCTGATTCCTTCCATTTCATTTGGCATTTACCTTATCGCCCGAGACCTCCCAGAGGGCAAAAAGCCACTGACTTTGAAGCCAGACACACCTAGCTCAGACAGCTACCGCTTGGGTTGTTTGAACAAGTTGTTTAATTTCTTTCTTTTTTTTTAAAATAATTTTTATTGAAGTATAGTTGCTTTACAAGTGCTTAATTTCTTGAGTCCCTGTTTCCTCGTCTGAAAACTGGGGACAATACTTTCCACACAAGGTTTTATTTCAAATTGTGGTAAAACACACATAACAAAATTTACCATCTTAACCATTGTTTTTAGTTCTTATTTTTATTAAAAAATGTTTTAAAAATTTTTATACAATTTTGAAAGGTTACTTTCCATTTACAGTTATTACAAAATATTGGCTATATCCCCCATGTTGTACAACACATCCATCTTAACCATTTTTAAGTGTGGCGTTCAGTGGTATTAAACACACCAGGTTGTTTTTGAGGATTAAATGAAATAACGTATGTAAAGCCTCTGGCACTTAAAACTAGCGCATAGTGAATACTCAGCGAGTGTAGGTTCTCCTCCCTCCTAACTTCTCCCACTAAATGTGGCCCGCAGCATGGCGAAGCTGTGTAGGAATGCCTTGGTCGATTGGGTTTTAAGTTCAAACCCTGTCCCATGCCTTATCTTAGCGCCCAGCCTGCCCATCTGTGCTGCTGCTTATTGCCTAGTTGAGTTGGCTCTGTGAGGAAACCATGTCTAGGGAGGAAGAGTGGAAGTAGCTGGGCCGTCCCAGCGTGTCTCCTGACAGATCTGCTTCACATACCTGAGGCCCTTCATGGGGAAGAGGGAGGGGCCTTCTCTGGGTCTTTCCAAACAGCTGAACTAGGCCACTGGGTGATAATTACAGGGATCCAGCTTTCAGCTTAATAGAAGGAGATTACCCTTGTCATTGCCTGTGACACTAGGACGTGAGAGGTCACTCATTGGTTTTTCGGTGGTTTTGGTTTCCTGTTTTGCTTTTTGGTTTTGTCAGAGCAATGTGGCATATCGTTTTAAAAATTACATTATACTAAAAGCCTTAAAATAATAAACAATGGTCTCCTTCCCCACTCCCTTGCCATCCAGCCTGGCTTCTCTCTGGAGGCAGCCACTGTCAACTCTTTTAGCTGTTTCTTCTGGTATTTATCTCTATATTTCCAAATAATATGCTAATTCTTATATTGCTTGATTTACCAATTTTAGATGTTATCTATTGACTTTCCGTTATGGTAGATGAGGATTTGACATTTTTTCACAACCTCCATCCTCTTATCATGAGTTTTAGTTACATCAATATTCAGTGCATATGGTATCACGCTAATGAATCATTCAAGTCTTTGCCACATCCTGCAAAGCACTATAGGATCTGGCCCCTGGCTTCCTCTTCTTCCTGCTGTTTCCCTCTCCATCACTTCTCCCCAGCACGAGTGGCCTCCCTGGTTTCTCAAACCTGTGACCACGCTGAGTGCATTCCTATCTCAGGGCCTTTGCACTTGCTCTTCCCTCTATCAAAATACACTCCTCCCTGATGTTTGTCTGACCTGCTTCTTTATTTCAGTCATGAATCTGCTCAAATATCACCTGACTAGAGAAGTCTTTCCAGCCTGTCTTAGCTAAAATAACACCCTCCCTCTCCATCTGTTTTCCCAGCTTTACTTTTCTTCACAAACTTATCACACATACACCTTGATATTATTTTATGTACTTATTGACTTAAATACTGATTATATATTTGTTGAGGGAAGGGACGCTGTTTACCACTGTGTCCCCCCGGGCTAGGAGCATGTCTGGCATATAGAGCGCTATCATCAGTAAGCACCTGGAGTGAGTGAGTGCTGAGCCTACTGATTTACTGTGCTTTAATTTCATTGTTTGTACAATCTCCCCTCTCCACACACACCTTCTAAGTTAATATTTACCTTGGTTTTTCATTTAATTTGTTTTCTGTGAAGCGCACCCTCCAACAGACTTTCAATTGAATTTTTCATACAAACATATTAGATAATCTGCTGTGTTTAGAATTTCCCTCTGTCTTAGTCCATTCAGGCGGCTATAAAAGAATACCATAGACTGAGTGGTTTATAGGCAGCAGAAATTTATTTGTTACAGTTCTGGAGGTGGAGGAGTTTGAGATCAGGGTGCCAGCAGATTTGGTGTCTTGTGAGAGCTTACTTCCTCATTCATAGACAGCCATCATTTTGTGGTGTCCTCACATGGCGGAGGGGTAAGGGGGCTCTCTGGAGTCTCTTTGATAAGGGCACTGATCCTATTCATGAGGGCCCCATCTATTATTATTATTATTATGGCCTTATCACCTCCCAAAGGCCCTGCTTCTTCTTTTTTTTTTTTTTTTTTGCGCTGTACGCGGGCCTCTCACTGTTGTGGCCTCTCCCATTGCGGAGCACAGGCTCCGGATGCGTAGACCCAGCGGCCATGGTTCACGGGCCCAGCCGCTTCGCGGCATGTGGGATCTTCCCGGACCGGGGCACTAACCCGTGTCCCCTGCATCGGCAGGCGGACTCTCAACCACTGCACCACCAGGGAAGCCCGGCCCTTCTTCTTAATACCATCACTTTGGGGGTTAGTTTTCGACATATGAATTTGAGGAGGACTCACATTCATTCAGTCTATAGCACCCTCTGAGTGTAGAAGCAGTGCAGAAATAGAGGCAAAATATCAACATTATTAGATAAAGGAGTTTGGAGAACGGGACTTAGATCTGTAGTCACACACTTCTTGCTGGGTCCCTCCCGCATATTAGAGTCACCACATAGAACTGCCCTCTGCAGGGACAGATCATTTTCTGGAGCTGAACACATGGAGGCCAGGGTCGTCTCACCCAGAAGATAACCTCTCTAAAAGGTCCTTCTCCAGCACTGACAATCAATGAGTGTCACCTCCTTCCCTGGGGAAGAGGGAGGGAGTAGTTCATGGGTGGAGATTTCTTAGGGAGTTTGGAATGCTAGAACACCATAGACTGGGTGTGGCTTAAACAACAATTTATTTCTCACGTTCTGGAGGGTGGAAATCTGAGATCAGGTGTCAAGCAAAAATTGCAAGAAAAAATAAAATGGAAGAACTTATAGATTAAAAGAAATTAAAGATTTAAAAAGAAATGCAACCCATCATAATATATATTCTTTGTTCAAATCAAGATTTAAATAAAAATGAGAAAAAATTTTTTTTTGATTTATTTATTTTATTTTTGGCTACGTTGGGTCTTCATTGCTGTGCACGGGCTTTCTCTGGTTGTGGCAAGAAGGGGCTACTCTTCCTTGCAGTGCACGGGCTTCTCGTGGCTGGCTTCTCTTGCTGCAGAGCACAGGCTCATGGAGCACATGCTGTAGGTGCATGGGGTTCAGTAGTTGTGGCGCATGGGCTTAGTTGCTCTGCGGCATGTGGGATCTTCCCGGACCAGGGCTCGAACCTGTGTTGCCTGCATTGGCAGGTGGATTCTTAACCACTGTGCCACCAGGGAAGCCCGAGAAAAAATTTTAAAGAGACATCAGGGGAAAATGAACACTGATGGGTTATTTAATGATATTAAGAAATTATTGTTACTTTTTTTAGGGTAGGGTAATGCTAGTGTGGTTCTGTTCCTATATTTTATAGATGCATCTGGAAATATTTATAGAGAAATGATATGAAGTGTGGGATTTGCTGTGAAATAGTCCTGAGTAAAGAAGATGTGGATGAAATAAGATCCGCTATGAATTGAGTTGAAGCTGGGTAATGGGAGGATCATTTTTATGTAATAAAAACAATTTTAAGGCTTATGATGCTATTAAAGTGATCAATTTTTTTTAATTGATAAAATAGTTGTCAAAATTATTTTGGGGCTACAGGGAACTAAAGAATCATCAATATGAAAAGAAAGGAAAAATGGAGCACAAAAAGAGCTTAAGATTTGGGGTAGGTAGCGTATTCCACTTATGGATAAAGTTTTTATTTTTTTGCAGTAAGTGGCCATAAAAAATCTTTTTTAAAAATGATAACATGTAATGTGATTACATATATTTGATTGTTCTACTACTCTGCATTATTCCAGATAAACAAGTAACCATGATATGTTAGCAAAGTTCTTCAGAAAGAGGCACCTTCATCCGTGGCTGGGAGAGTATAAGCTGGAACAATCTCTAAGAGAATTTGTCAGCATCTGGTCAAGGAAACTCTTTGACTTAACAATTCCACTTCTAGGAACGTATCCTGCAATTTTACTCCCTCCCAGGTAAAATGCCATTCAGACAAGATTATTCGTTGTAGCATTATTTGTAACAGCAAAAGACTAACACAAACTAAAATGTCCATCACCAGGGTAATTAAATTATGACGCATGTATATAATAGAACACTATGCAGCTATATAGAAGAATGAAGACTCTTTTTGTATTATTATGGAAAAATCTTTATGATATGTTGTTAAGTTTTTTAAAAAAGCAAGGTGCAGAAGAGTGTATAGAGCACACTATCATTGTAAAAAAAGTGAAAAATATATTTTCATGGTAGTTTATATATGCATTAAAAATATCTGGAAGAAAAATAAGAAACTACTAGCAGTAGTTACTTCTTGGGGTGGATGGAAACTAGATAGAAACTTGATCAAGGTGGAAAGAGACTTTTCATTGTATGCCTTTATATACATTTTAATGTTTGAACCACAAGTAATATATCCAAAAACTTAAATCAAATTTAGAAATTAAGTGCCTGATACTTCCCTGCAAAGATACAAACCAAAGTTGAATTCCACGTTTCATATACAAGTACATTTAAACTATGAAACGTATGCTCCTGCTGTTGTTGGAGTCTAAAAATTATTTGTATATCAAATGGTTTTTAGGTAAACAAGTCTCTAATAAAGCATGTAATCTTTGTTGAAATAATTTTGAAAGATCATACTCAAAGCTCAGTGCCTTAAACAGTTGGTACAAAGTGCTCCAGTGGGGAACCATTTTGAACTTTGCTCTGTTTGACCTCTGCTCTGTTTGACCTCATCACCCCTTCATCTATAATGGTCTATAGAAGTGAAAAAAAAAATTAAGTGGTTGACAGTTTATGTTGCAGTTTTGAATGTTTGTTTTTAAAAAATAGATAACTTTGAAATTAAAACAAATAAAATAATAGTAATGATTTTACTGTTTACTTTTTTTTTTTTTTTTTTGAGGTACACGGGCCTCTCACTGTTGTGGCCTCTCCCGTTGCGGAGCACAGGCTCCGGACGCACAGGCTCAGCAGCCATGGCTCACGGGCCCAGCCGCTCCGCGGCATGTGGGATCTTCCCGGACAGGGGCACGAACCCGTGTCCCCTGCATCGGCAGGTGGACTCTCAACCATTGCGCCACCAGGGAAGCCCTATTTACATATGTTTATAATGAATGCCCCAACCTGTCCCTTTTTCCCGCCTAAAGTTTTTTTTTTATGAATTAAAAACAATCTGTGAAGTCTAAAGGCACAGAATAGAGAACCCAAATCTGGAAACAGACTCACACATAAACAATCACTGTGTGATGAGGCGGCAATGCAGAACACAGCAGAAAAGGGCAGTCAATAAACAATGCTGGGTCCAGTGGAAATCCTTATGTTTAAAAAAAAGCAGCAGCTTGACCTTTACTTCATACTATTACACAGACATATATTCCATGTAGGTGGTGAGCTAAATGTGAAAATTAAAATAATATAGTTTCGAGAAGATAATATAGGAAACTCTCTTCATTACCTTAGGGTAGGCAAAGATCTTTTAAACAGGAGACACAAAGCACTAACCATTAAGAAAAAGATTGATTTTGCTTACCAAAATTCACCATGAAGGAGTGAAATGATAATCACAGAGAAGGAGAAGATATTTGCACTCCATATAACCCACAAAAACTCACATGGCCTCAGAGGTGTTCTCAAATGAACTTCTCTTCCTGCCTCCTTTATTTTTGTTAATGGAGCTACTGTCACCAACCCCATACTTCAGCATCATCTTTGGGCTTTAGGGTTGTTTCTGTTTAGCAATGTTAAGCAATTGTTTTCATTAGGTAATACAACCAAATGGTTCAAGATTCAAAAGGTTTGATGGTGAACTGAAAAGATGCTCTCCCACTGACCCCAGCCACCCATTTCCCCTCTCAGTGGCCACTAATGCCGTAAGTTTTGTGTGTATTCCTTTAGAGATATATACATATATTTTGCATATGTAAGCAAATATGTTTATTTAGATATTTTTCTGCTTTAAAAGTAAAACTGTAGGGGCTTCCCTGGTGGCGCAGTGATTGAGAGTCCACCTGCCGATGCAGGGGACACGGGTTCGTGCCCCAGTCCGGGAGGATCCCACATAACGTGGAGCAGCTGGGCCCGTGAGCCATGGCTGCTGACCCTGCGCGTCCGGAGCCTGTGCTCTGCAACAGGAGAGGCCACAACAGTGAGAGGCCCGCGTACCGCAAAAAAAACCAAAACAAACAAACAAACAAACAAAACTGGTAGAATATCACATATATAGTTCTACTCCTTTCATTTTTCATATACATGTCTTGGACACTGTTTCATCAAATGCTTTTTCATCCTTTGTTAGCTGCATAGAGTTCAACAGCATTTCTGATTTCTCTCTTCCCCTGTCTCCAACATCCAATCAACTGCCAAGTTATATTAATTGTATATTATTTTTCCTACAGTCTGTGCATTCTCAGTGTCAATTCATTTAGACTTTCACCTTTCTGCCTGGATTAACACAATAGCCTCCACTGTTTGCCCCAACCTTAGCCCTTCGTTCAGTTCATGCTATTCTGTTCACTTAGTATTCTTAAGCACCACTCTATGTCTATGTCATTTCCCAGCTTCACAGTCATCACTATTTTCTCAGTGCCTGCAGAATCTGACTCTATGATGCTTCCGTTTTTCTTACTATCCCCTCTTCCTTCATGCTCTAAACACTTAAGTCATACTTAAGAGTCTGATTATCCTAGAGCAGACTTTGTGAGTTCTCATGAGAGTATCTTCTATTATGTTACTTTATCTTGAGGTACATGACCTTGACACTAAGTCCAAATCCTCCCTGCTTCTAGGTTTAGCTAACTAACTTTTCTATGAAGTTCTCCTGACCCTCGCTATAAGCCAGGGCCAGGAGTGGGGTGAGCCTAGCAAGGCAGCTAAGGTGCAGAATTTAAGGAGGGGCTCACTCTTGAGGTTCTACAAGTGCCACACCCCTCTAAACCCCCAAAGAGCTTGCTTCGTACATCTCTCGTGGGCTTTCTCTTCCTACCTGTATCATAGTTATTGATAACAGAGTTTATCTTCTCCCCAGTGCTCAAATTTCCTTGAGTAGAGAACCAAGCCTTGATCCACGTTGGATCCCTGGTGCCTTGCCCAGAGTCTCATAAACAGCAGATGTGTATTCATTAGAACTCTAGGTTGGGAGTGTCTGCCAATTAGAAACTCTACTCAAAGTGCTTTAAGCAATAAAAGGCAATTTGTTAGAATACTCAGGAACCTATGGAACCCCAGGACGGGGATCCGGTGGGTCCCAGGAAGAGAACCAGAGACCAGAGCACTGTGGGGACCCTGAGAAATTCTATGTAATGTTGGCATCTCTGTGTGTGTCTGCCTCACTCTTCTCTCACTACTGTCTGTTTCCCAGTTCATTTGGTGGAAAATGGCTTCTGTCTCCAGCTCCCAAAGTTAAGTAAGTTGTTGGTCAAGGAGAGAGAGAAAGAGAGAAAGAGAGAGAGAGAGAGAGAGAGAGAGAGATTACAATTTCAATTTCAATATCTCCATGAAAGGATCTGATTAGTCCAGCTTTAGTCAGGTACCTGCTTCTGGACTAATCATCTGTGGCCAGAAGACACAATAGGAATACTGCAGCCTTGAGGACCTCAGTGGTGTTCATGGACTTTTTAGCTGTAACTCCATCGTTAATGTGACCCAGCTCTAGCACGCTTCCAGTCTCCGTCTCTTAGCCAAACATTCTAAATTTCTAAACTTGGCGCAGCGTGGGTCAGATGATTTTATGTCTGCATCCCTCACCAGTAGGGATGGGGCAGATGTCTCTGAAGTACAGGTGTGACTTCTGGGGGCCATTCTGTAAATGGGGGCAGTTTCCAGAGAAGGTGGAGTCTGTTGAGCTAGTCCCTCCCAAAGTCACACTCAAAGTTGACCGTTACAGGATATTTGTTGAATAAATAAATGAAATGAGTGAATAATCCCGTTAAAAAGAGCAACTGTCCAAAGCTACTAGGTAAGTCTTAGAGAGTGATTGGATAACTCACTCACTCGTCACTCTCAAAATCTAATCAGTCTCCAAGCCCTGATTAAGCGTTCTTCCCAGGGTCTCTCAAATCCTTCCCTCCCCTCTGTTCCACGACACCTCCAGCATGACACCTCCACGCACGGGCGTTTGCACTCAACGCCTGATTGCTCTGCCTCAGCCTCCCCGCCTCCATTCCATGCTGCTGACGGAGAGTGATCTTCTCACGACACACAGCTTCTCTGTTGCCACCCATCACTCATTCTGTCTGAAACCAAACACACCCTCTTTCCATCGAAATAGGTTGTCCCTTTAGATGACTGTCAATGACATCACCCTCTTTTCATCATTTAATTCTTCAAACCTTGGAATTACCTCTGACCTTTGCCCTCCTAGTCCTTCAGTATCTCATCAGTTATCAAGCAGTGTCGAATTTTCCTTGATTTCCCTCATTGGTCTTTTCTTTCCATTTATTTTAGCCATCTCCAGCTTAATTCTGGCCTGTTCAGCTTATCTTTCAGGGACTGATATTAGGATAGTAAGGAGAAGATATCTGGTTGGGGATCTGGGGATGCCTAAATCCTGCCTTTGCCAGCCATCTTCCCTTCCTGTGAGGTCCCGGGGGGACTTACATGTACAGGGAACAATGACACAACCAGGCAAAAGAGAACTTTATTATTAGCTGGGTATTTGGCCTCAAACCACAATGCAGAAGTCAGGAAAGATAGGCTGGACTCTGGTCATGTCTGTCTGCCTATTCTCCCCCATCAATACCCAGATATGAGTCTTAGACCCTTACTGCCTAGTGGGACAGAAAACCACTCTCAACAGAGAAAATGAAGCGAAAGACAAATCCGCAGTCTCTTTGCCCAAAGGCTAGGTCTGTCCCAAGCCTTCAGAGGTGGGCAGTAGCCCCAGAGCCTGGTAAGCTCATGGAAGAGGAAAAGAGACGATGCTGGCTGGGGTGCCTCCAGCAGGGCAAGGGCAGCCCTTGTTACCACTCAGGATATGTTGAAGACGGGAGACAGACTGTAGCCACTCGTGCTGAACCTTTTACCCTTTAAAGGCTCTATCCCTAGAAAATGTAACTTGTCCATATTCTCCAATTTTAGCAAGCTTTTCTTCCTTCATGGGGGTGGGGTGGAGTGGGGTGAAATTTCTTGCTTCTCACCCTGACTTCACGCTAAAGAGGGTGAAGAAGGGGAGAGTCTTGAGTGCCCTCTAGGGACCAGTGGCTCAACTCATATTTGGATTCTAGCGAATCTACACTATTCTGATCTTGTCAGTGCCTTGCTCAAAATTGTCATAAGCTATCTGTTGCCTACTGAGTTAAGAACCAGTTCCTAAGGAGGCCATTAGGACCCTCTACAGTCTCAACTGACCTTTTTTTTTTTTTTGTCATTAGAATGATTTTAGGATTATGGCATGCAGAGCAAAAATAGGAAAAGAATGCAAATATAATCATCCAATAAAGAGGTCAGTTGGATCTAATCAAGAAGGGAGGGAACCTGTGTGGTTACCAGATTTTTTCCAGACCTCATAACCTAATCAATAGGTCCAGAAAGAACTAGGTAAAGCATCATGGGAATCTAATCTGTACAGGAGGGTCTGGAGAACCCTGTTGACATAGCATCACACAGAAGGGACTTGGCGTGTTCACAGTGGTGGCAGAAGAATCTGACACATCTTGGCCAAAAAGCAACCTCAGGCTGCTGAGACAGGACTCCCCATTCTCCTGCAAAGATAAGCCCAGGAGGCTTGATGCAGTACCCTCAATGTGCTCGGGATGGTAAATGTCATTTAATCCTAAGACAGTTTAGAATTAAATACGAGAAAGATGAAATACACCAAATCCATAGTATTCATTTTTGTGTTAACTTTAGTAGTATTCTGTGTAATTTGGCATTTTCAATGTTTGTAAGATTTAGATAATGTATCAATTAGAGAATCTGACAAATTAGCCTGTGATTCCAACGTAAGATATGTAACTGAATAATTGATTTTGGACTCGTGTTAGAGATTTTTACTAGTGTGCAAATAATATTGAAAGAGAATCTGACGTCCTTTATAAGTTTAATATATTAGATTTATAAGAGTATTCGATTAATAGCTATTTGCTAGATATCTGACTAAGAGCAAGTAACTTGAACTTTTTGCCTTGGTATTCTCACCTGTAAAATAAGTATGATAACAGTACCTGTTTCATAAGGTTGTTGCGCGGGAATGAATGAATTCATACGAGAGCTTGCAATACTGTTTGACTTTTAATGAATGCTCAATAAATAAGTTATTGTTACTAAGTATATGAGGACGTTTTGTTTGTTAGATCAGGCATTTAATTACCATATTTAAAAGGCAAAGTGAATATACTATGTATATAAATGCTGATTAAAATGTTTAGGGAAATTTATTGACAATGTTGTAAGTGAAGTAGTTATTTAAGGGACCTTAGTGTATTCCAATTGAGTTGAAGGAGCATTAATCAGCCTCTTCGCAAGAAAGACAAGGTCCATGTTTCCCACTGTAACCCCAGCACCAAGGCATTTGGTACCTAATAGGTGCTCAATACATATGTGTTGAATTGAACTGACAAGTCATGTAAAAAAAAGATTCTAAGATGGTATAACCCATAGACACTGTGAATTGAGACAGGGACCACAGGAGGAGGAGCTTTGAGGGAAGATACAGGGGACAGGCTTTAACCTACTGAAATTATGGCTGCTGTATGACATGAGCTCCTGGTCACAGTCTGAAGTCTCATGTGTAGGGCAGACCCACGGGAAACAGTTTGGAACAGGAGATATATATTATGGGGGATCATCAGCAGAGCTTGGGTTCAGTGAGAGGAGGGCCCTTTGAAAATGATTGTTAAAACTCCCTAGATATATAAATAGATGAGATTAATGAATTAACCTTAAAGGTGTAAGGAAAGATGGGTTTTTTAAGTTGTTACCTTAATATAGCAAATATTAATTAAAAAAAAACAAGTAACAATAAATAGTCTTTTCTGTCCCCTCTCCCACAAATCACCCTTAGGTATAAAAGAACTCATCTTGACATTTCTAACCTTGTTACACACTGCTCCCTTACACAAATCCCTTGTCTTGGCATCCCTTGAAAGCTCTTCCCAACTTTTTTGGGGAGTCTCCAGGGATAGAAACATGTGTTCAGGAACACTTATTCATCATCATCATCGTCACCATCACAGCAGCCACCACCTATCATACCTGTATTTTGTACCAAGCAATTTACATGATTAATGGTAATGGGAAGAGCTAGTCATACCCAGCACTTACTATGTGCTTCCCGGGTGCCAGGTACTGTCGTTAAGCCCTTTGTGAATATTATCTCCTTATTTCCATGTCATGGGTGAAGAAAAGGAAGCTTAAAATGTTAAACCACTTGCCAAAGTCTCACAGGTAGGAAGTGGTACGGCCGGGCTTTAAACCAAGAATTTGACCGCAGCACCCATGTTATGAAGCAACATGCCTCCCCAGTATTGGCCTGTGGCCTCTGAAAGCATGTGCTCTGGCCACTTGGGCTAGCACTCTGTGGAAATGCAGACCCTGCTTGGGCCAGTCCTTGACGTTCCCAAAGAGGTAAAACTCCCTTGAAGTTGCTCCCAGTGTCAGGTTCCCATCCATCCTTATTGGGTTGGGGCTGTGCACATTCCTAAGCAGAGGTGGGGAAGCTGCTGCTGCTCTTGGAACTCCACGCAGTTTATCAGTGGGTCCTGAAGAGTCCCCAGTTGCCCCAACTCTTCTCTCTTTGTTTCTATCTCCCCCTAGGAGTTCTCACATGACTTCAATTCTGATTACCTGAGTGCTTACTATTTGTATCACCACTCACTTGGTATTTAGCACACAGTATAATTTTTTATAGGTAACCAGTCAATCAAATGACCATTCCAACTTTGTTGGAATCTAGCTCTTCTTTAATCTCTTACGGTAGATTTGTCTGCATTTTTTCTGAGACTGATTCTAGAATCTCAGGTCATTTTGAGTCTTTTGAATAGAGCAACTGGGGTTCCCAGGCTCACTTGTCTAGGGAAGTACAGTGGTCCTCTGTATCCACAGGTCCCTCATCTTCGGACTCAACCAACGGTAGATCGAAAATATGTGGAGAAAAAATACAAAAAATTCCAAAAAGCAAAACTCAAATTTGCCATGCACTGGCAACTACTTACATTGTATTTACAACTATTTACATAGCATTTATATTGTATTAGGTATTATAAGTAATCTAGAGATGATTTAAAGTATACAGGAGAATGGGAAGATGTGGGTGGGTTCCATACAAATACTACGTGGACCATCTTATATAAGGGACTTGAGTATCTTGGGATTTTGGTATCTGTGGAGGTCCTAGAATTATACCCCCTCATATGGTGAGGGCCATAAGCCAATGTCGTTTGTATTTCTTTTTCTTTATTTATTTTTGTAATTTGTATTTCTGAGGAGGGTAGACACAGAGGTCTTCTATCATATGAGTATTGAAGATCTACTGGGACCTCCCTGGCAGTCCAGTGGTTAGGACTCCATGTTCCCAATGCAGGGGGCACGGGTTCGATCCCTGGTTGGGGAACTAAGATCCTGCATGCTGCACGGCATGGCCTAAAAAAATTTAAAAATGATAATAATAATAATTAAAAAATGATAATAAAAATTTTTTTTAAAGATCTACTATGAGACTGGCATTGCACAAGATGCTGGTATATGGTCATGAACAAAACAAAATCCCTGCCCTCCTGCAGCTTCTGGATTGTGGAGGATACATGGCTGGAGAAGTACTGTGTAGAAAGAATAACGCAGTGCTTTCAAACTTTTTTGCAACTGAAATCCAAGAAGAAGTGCATTTTATAGCATGATCCAGCACAAACACACACACCTATGCACATACATTTATATATCTGAAATGAGTTTCATAGAACAAGAGTCTTACTAAGTTTGACGTTCTCTGATATTTTCTATTTCTTTCATGAAATGTTGGTCATGGCTCACTAAGTTAATTTTGTGCTTCATCAGTGGGTATCAACCTGCAGTCTGAAAAAATATGGTAATGGTTAAGAGCACAACTCTGAGGCCAGGCTGATGGCTTTCAGACCTGGCTCCACCTTTTACTGTCTGGGTTTGAGCAAGCAATCTCTACATACCGTTGTTTCTCCATCAGCAAAATGAGATAATAATAATAGTAGTACCTACCTCATGGACTCCACTTGAGAATTAAATAAGAAAGGAGATAATGTGTGTAAAGGACTTAAAATAGGGCCTGACACAAGGTGAGAGCTCAATAAACATAGGTGGTAAATACTGGGTGTGATGATGGAAGGGAGAAATGAGGGAACATTTCCTAGAGGAGACCTTAAGGAGTAGTAGGAATTATTCAGGGGCAGGTTTAAGCAGATGAATAGAAGGAGAAGACAGAGAAGTTTTGTGCAGAGAGAGCAGCCCTTGCAAAAGTTGCGAGGTGCTAGAACTTCCTGTCTTGTATGACCTGAGAGCTTCCCAGTTTGTTTGCAGCCTGAGGGAGAAGTCTGTGACAGATGAGGTTAGAGATGCAGCAGGGGCTGAGATCACGAAGGGCCCTGCAGGCACCTCAAAGAATTGTAGACTTTAACCTATGTGTAATGGGACCTTATTAAGCCTGTTAAGCAGAAAAGTGACATGATTTACTTTTTTGAAAGACCATTCAAGCTGGAGGGTGGAGAATGGATTGGGGAAGGCAATTCCTGTGGCAGGGAGACCATGAAGGGTCTATTGCAGTATCTTGATGAGAGATGAGAGTCACCTGGACCAAGGTAAAAATGACAGGGAACAACTGCTTTAAAGGATCTAACTGATAATGGCACTTCAGGGAGAAAGGAGTCATGGATCACTCCTAGGTTTCTGGCTTGAACACCTGGGTGGTAGGCGGTGACAATCTCTTAGACACGCTGGACAAAAGAGACATTCCGTGTTTAATTATGTTGAATTCTGAGGTAAATGGAATCTTCTTGAAAATTAAAGTATCCTGGTTTTGTCAAATTGTTTTTTGACACTCTTTGGGATGTTTAGTAATTCCCTAAAGCAACGGTTCTTAAACTAGGGTATGTATGACAATCCCCAGGAGAATGTGTGTATTTGGGGGTGGGGTGGGACGGGGGGGGGGTGTTAGAAATGCGCGTTCCTGGGCTAAGAAGCCAAGATCCTGGAGAGACCATTTGGACTCCAGGATTTAAATAATCAGTCTGAATGACTCTGATGCAGGTACTCTCCAGATCACAATTTAAAAAACAAAGAACAACAAAAACTACCTCTCCTGTGTCTCTAACAGTAGTTTTTCTAGTCTCCACCCCTCCCTACTTCTCAGGCACTTGCTTGGGGGGGTCCCTATTGCTTCTGACTCCCTCCACTCATCGCTCATGAGAGTAAGGACTTCCTTTTCCTAACAGGTACATCTCCAGCGCGCCCAGAAGAATACTTGGCACCGAATGGGCCCTCTGGAAATGTCTGCCAAACGAATGAATGAGCGAAAACATTTATATATTGCTTTGTACAAAAACTTTAGCTTTTAAATACTTGGGCAGGGTTTGAAATAGGGAAGCAAAGGTGATTTCAAAGAAAGGGTGAGGGAGCGACTGGCAAGTCAGCGCGGAGGAAGAGGAGGGGAAGCCCCTCTCCGATTATCGAAGCACGCTCAGGAGGTCCTATTTCCCGGGGCTGGGGGGCGAGAAATGTGACTATTTACAGATTAGCAACCATCTTGGGTCGCCTGCGTTACTTCCCCGGGGCGTGCACATTTCCCTAATACAGTTGCTTTCGTGATTCCGGCTCCATCCAAACCTCTACAGGGAAATGTGAACGCGGTGAGACCTCGGGGGACGGCCGGGGTCCGAGCCCAAACACCCTCCGAGATGCCCCGCCGAGACAGTGCCGACCTCCCCATCATGGCGGCGGCCGGGCGGGGAAGCCGAGCCCGTGCGTAGCGTGCGTGCCTCCTCTCCCTCCCCTCCCCCTCCTCGGCGGCGGCGGCGGCGGCGGCGGCGGCTTAGGCGGCAGCGCTCGCCATTGCCGCTGGTGGCAGGAGGCTGCGAGGAGCCGGCGCGGTCGCAGTCTCCACGGCGCAGGCCCACGGTAGCGCAGCCGCTCTGAGGTGAGTGCCCTACCGCGCAATCTCCAGCTATTTCAGCCCCGGCGCAGCCGCAACACGCCGCCCGCCTGCCGGCCGGCCGGCCCGCCCCGCAGCCGGCACCCTGCCGCCCCCGGCTCCAGGCCTGGGCCCCTGCCGGATTCGGCCCGCCTCGGGCGGGGGGCCCCGGCCCGGCCCAGTCAAACCGCCACCCCGAGGATGCACAGGCCTCACTAGGCCCCAGGCGTCCTGGCGGGCTCGGGAGGGAGGCTCTGCCCTCCCGAGAGCCCCAGGGTTCCGGCCTCCCCCGCCGCCTGAGGCTCTCGGGGCCGCGGCCTCCTCGCCGCCGTGGAACCCGGGGCCCGGGCCCGGCCTTCCCGCGGCTTCGGGAGCAGGAGGCCCGGGAGAGCGCGCCGGCCTGGGAGCGGGAGGTGGGCGGGCTGCGCGGGACGGGGGCCGCGGCTCCCAGCTCGCCTCCTTGGCCCTTCCCGGGTCTGGTCCGCGGGCGGCGCGGCGCGGCGGGCTGGGCCGGGGCGCGGGAGCTGCTGTCTCCTGCGGGAGAGGAGGCTGGCTCTTCGGGCAACCTCCGAAGCTTCCCTCCCGCCGGGGTGGCGTGGGCTTGTTACCCAGGTAGACTGAGGGACGCTGGAATATGGCGCGTTGCCCACCTTCTTGCAAGTTAGGAGGCGGCAGCGGCGGCAGTTCGAGGAGGAGGGCGCAAAGTCCTTTTGTACGCAGAAATAAGGAGCGACATTGTGTTTTCTTCCCTAGCAGAGATGCTGCCCGTGGAGGGGGCTCGGTTCTTCCTGTGCTTGGGGTGGTGGTCCCCTGTGTGAGGGACAGGGGGAGTGGCACGACCTCGGGAAGGAACTGAACCTTTGCCACTGGAACGACAGGGGCTCTGGATGGCCTTGTGCATGGGTATTAGCCCACATCCCCAGCCTTTCGGGGAACTCAAGGGTTTGCCCTTTGCATGTGATCCACTTAACTGGGCGATGATGTCCACCACCTCTCTCACCTGTTGTGTCGTTGCTGTACGTCCTGAAGTTTCGATAGTCTATTTGACTGTGCCCATCAGAACTTGAAGTTGTTTAAAAATCTTAATATTTTTAGGGCTTCAAATGATATCCAGCCAGTTGGAGGAGCTGTTGCCTGGTATCCATCCCTTCTTAAACATTAGATTAGCATATATTAATTGCTTACTTTACAGCTGATGTCACTTGTGCTTAATTCTTTCTGTGGTCAGAGCAAAATTCACATTTTCTTAAGTGTGTAGAGACAATGTATTGGAAACTCTTAAGGTGAAAGGTAGTGTGAGTGAGACTGTCAGCTCTGCGGGAGAATGGGTATGCACATCTTACACCTTTTGTCGAGGGCATCATCTGCTGTCACAGCTCACAGTGATCCTTTCCCCATTTCACCTTCGCCCAGCCTTTAAAAAATTTCCTTTTCCTTTGGTCTTGAACAGTAAGTTATTGAGTTGTTCCTCACTCAGGGGAGGGGCGACTTTGGAGATGCTGGGGTTTTTTCCTTCCCTTAATTCAGTAGTGGCCTGACTCCCTAGAATTGTGTTTGAAGGTTCTTGATGTGTTATTCCATAGGTAGTGAAAATATGACTAGCTCCACCTGTGCATCCGAGTGTAATTTCCTTATTTTATGAGTGCAAAGGCAAACATACAATTATCAAATGTAAATGTAATGTAGTATAACTATTCTTAACTTGGGTCCAGAATTGTGTGCAGACTTTTTTGTGGGGCTTTTTTTTTTGACAGGAGTTAGATGTGGCTTTCAACAAGGTCCATCAGAATAAGAATTACTGTTTACTATCTTTTGGTTCATCTTTATTTGAGGTCCTTTGATTTCATCTGCCTGCCTTCCTCCTCCCCCCACCCCATCTCAAACTCAGTATACATGAGGAAAATTACTTTTTGCTTGGGAGTCTTGGTATATTCTCATTTAGGGGGGAAAAAAAAAGGTTTCTTATCCCCAAGACAGGAGTTTTCTTACCAGGTTTTAAGGAAATTCAGCAGATTTAGGGAAGTAATTATAGGAGTAGGAGATAACGAGGGCCCTTGTCCAGATATAGAGGGAATTAAAGAAAGGATTTCAGGTTTCCCTCCCAATTCATGTATACTCCAATGGAACCCAAAACTGTACGGTTTTTTGGTTTTATTAAGTCACAATTATGTATCCATCTCTAATTTTTTAGGGCGCTAAAGACCGACTTCCCATGATTTAAATATCTGAGTTTGCATTGCCTATACATCATAGGTTCAAGCAGACTTACTTGAAGAAGTATTTTATGTGAAATGATAGAAAATGGTGACTTTTAAGGGAAATTTAAGCTCCTTGTAGTCTGGGGTTAATTTTTTTTTTTTTCCCGGTACGTGGGCCTCTCACTGTTGTGGCCTCTCCCGTTGTGGAGCACGGGCTCCGGACGCGCAGGCTCAGCGGCCATGGCTTACGGGCCCAGCCGCTCCGCGGCTTGTGGGATCTTCCCAGCCCGGGGCACGAACCCGTGTCCCCTGCATCGGCAGGCGAACTCTCAACCACTGCGCCACCAGGGAAGCCCCTGGGGTTAAATTTTTTATACCTCTTTCTGTATATGTAATAAGGCATTCAGTAAATGTTTGTTGGGGAATAATAATAATGAACAGTATTATTGAAATTAAAATTTTTTCACAAATATTTGAAGAGGTATGCTGATTTTTTGGTTTCTGGAAGTTCTGTAAACTGTCAGCCTTTAGAAGCACACCCTCCAGTCTCTGGAGAACAGGAAGTTATTGCATAGGTTCAGCTTCTGTCAGATATCTTTAGGCAAGCCCAGTCCTTCACGCTGCAGTGGGCTTGTTCATCTACTCAGTGCCACTCTGAAAAGTTGGAGGGTAAAGGGGAGCTCTGTGGGTTGTTGAGTCTCAGAAGTGTCTGCTCTAACCTCAAAAGTTTTGGCATTACTCTCTCTGGGGCTGTAATTAATCCAGGAAATTCGATATTTGAATTTAGACGTTTATGTATATCTATGTGTGATGCTTAATAATACATATATAAATAGTATTTGGAAAATCAGTCTTACAGGTAAATATCAATCTTTGGTTTTGTAAAAAACATTTAAGAAAATGTTTTATACTGAAGGAAATTCTCTCTGTTCTTTCATGTTTTCCTTGAGAGCTAAAGCTAGTGTTTTCAGCCTGAGCTTACCCAAATATAATTTTCCATGAATGCTTAGTAAAACAGCAATGACAAAGAAACCCACTTGTTAAGTTTATTTTAGAAACATTTTATTTAGACCAAGTCCAATCAGTATTTTTTTAGGCTCTGGATACATGTTAAATTTTGAGCATCATGTATCATATAGTTCCTTCCTTATTAACTAGGGAGTGGATTATCCACTTTCTTGGCTTTTCAGCTAGTGCTTTTATCCATCAATATTTTACTAAGGAGAACAGGCTGGAAGAGAAAAAGTAAAGGAGGTGAAACAAATCAATTTCAGGTGTTTCCAGAAGATTATAACCACATTGAGCTATTGGAAACTTTTAATCCTGGAGCAACAAGAATGCTTTGTCTGAAGTTATTTTGATGTAATGAGGACAAAACTTAGAAAATAAACAGAATTTTTGATTGCTCAAGGAAAATAAGTGGATTATATATACCTTGGAATATATATATTTTTTCTGCAGTGCATTTCATAATTAGGCTAAAATGATTTCAACCCCACTCAGTGCAGTTTAGTAACTGAAGCTTCAAAAAGATTTCATCATGTGGTCTTTAGTCCTAAAATGTGAACATTTATATGAACTGAAGAAAAATCAGAAATACAACTTCATAGAGATATTCTAGTGTATTTTTAAAAGGATCCCCTCCCCCAAAACAAAAACAACCAAAGCAAAACTAGGGGGTGGTTAAGGCAGGCCTACCACATGTGTGATCCTTGAGGTCAATCTGTATTGTATCATCAGCAGCAGTCACTTAGATAATAAACCGACCATAGGAATCTTCTCCAGAATTCCAGACTTGGTAGCCTTCGTTATCAAACTGCTCCCGAGCCATCAGATAATTTCTGAGGAAGCCATGTCTAGTAAGGGAGGGGTGTGTGTGTGTGTGTGTTGGGGGAGAGTTGGTGAGGAGGAGAGGGGGAAAGGGTAGATGATACTGGTAAAAGAATCTAGTTTTACAGATTGGGATGATCGCTGGAATTTTGGAGATGTAGTATTTTTAAAAGAAGCTAAAAGAGCTACTTTCGTTTGGGTCATCAGTTTGGTGATATACAGTGTCTGCCATTTGTAGTGTATTGTTTAGTATATAAGCACAGTATTTAGATTAGTTCATGTATGCTGATTTCTGTGGTTACGAATGTGAAAAGTTTGGCTGACAGTTTAGGTGGACGTTTTCTTCAGAACTCTTAAATGGTGCCTGTTGGATAAACTATGACAAGCCTTTCTCAGAATCATGAAGAATGAACTATGTATGCGTAAATATTTAGACCATTTTAAAAAAAGAGCTTATATTTTACTGTTGGTAGTTGTAAAGTCTACTTTTTAGAACTTGGAGAGTCTGTTTTGTTGCTGCCACTGAATGCTAATATGGTTAGGCTGGCAGCTAAACCTACAAAGAACAAGAGGAAGTGAGGAAATGTTCCCATGAAACATTGCTTAAAACTAAGCAGTGGACTAGAAATGGGGAGCTAGAGACTAGGGGACTTAATTAGTTTTATGTTCAAAAGAGGATGAGGCGTACCCTCCACTGAGAAGTAACCTTAAGTGTGTCCTCACTCTGGAGTTTTGCCATTTATTCACCAGACACTGATTAAAGACATACTATATTCCAGTCATGTTCTAGGTGCAAGAGTAACAAATAAACCGTGGGCTTTGTCTATAGCGGAGAAAGATAAGGGTGCAACTAACTATAATACAGTTTGTTGAGAACTAAAATAAAGAAAGAGTGGTGTGGGATTATAGAAGGAGGGAGGGAATTCTGGGGGAAGGGGTGAGTGATACAGGGAGAGTAAGTGAGGTTAAGGAAGACTTTTCATGTAGTGGTTGCTTAAGTAGGACTTTGAAGGATGAGTAGCTGTTTTACTGATGAAAAAGAAGAGGCTAGATGAAGGGAATGATAGTCTGATTTTAGAAAGCAAGCAGATTTTGCTGTACTTGGGGAGTAGAGGAAAATGAAGCTGATGAGGTTGTGGCCTGATTGGGAAGAGCATGGGGGAGTTAAAGATTATAGTTGGTTAATGGATGAGGATGATGATGCCTTTAATAAGGTAGGGAATGTATAGGGAGAACAGAATTTGAGGAGGAAGGTAATAGGGTATGATGCTAGGTGTGGGAATCAAGATATGTCAAAATAGGTTAGGTACCTGAAGACTTGGACTGGAGTTCAAGGGGAAGAGGGGATCTATTAGGAGGTTTGTATTCATTGGCATAATGTCATATAGAAACTGCAAAATAGTATAATATCAAGAGTGAGGAAACAACTAAGGCAACCTTGGGTAGCATCTATATCTGAAGGTCAAGTGGAAGAAGAGAGGCCTGTGAAGGAAGTTGAAAAACAATGGCTGAAGAGATAAGATAAATGGTATAGAGTTGAAGAAGCTGAGGATAGGGATTAATGGAATTTTAACAGGATTTAGCAATGTGAAATACTACGGAGCTCACTGGGATAAAAACTGGATTTGGCAATTAAGAAATAAAGTAAATTTTCTGAATGTGTTTATGTGTGTATATGTATGTATTGTTTTGCCATGAATCATGATAAACACAATAGATTTCTGGAGTCTTATTGAATATAGGGGTAGGGCCTTAAAACACAATTTAATAGATGACCCGTGCTTAGAAATAGGTCCTGTTACTCTCCTTCTCTCATGGGAATTACAACATTAAAAACTTTGGGAGATGACTTAAATTTTAACAATTAGAGTTCATGTATTTGAGTATATATAGTATCGTATATTTGAGTTTATAATCTTTAAAGTTTATAATCTCTTTTGAAGGATTTTGAAGTTTTATGATATTTATAGGTTAAGTGCAGGGTTTTTTAACCTGGGTTTTATAGTTCTGGGGTTCATGGATATATTTTGGCTGTGTGATCCTGAATCTTGAAATAGTTTGAAAAATACTGTGTGGGCCTATATGATTTTTCTGGGGAGAGGGTCCTTAACTTTTATGGACCCTCTCAAGGGGTTGTTGACATACAGAAAAGTCAAGGGCCTTTTTGGTAATGTTAATGATTAAGTCAAATGTTGGTTGTGTCAGTTGGCTGAAATCAGTTATCCTGACTGGGCTAGATCAAGCAAGGGAAAGAAACTTTGAGTAGGTGTCTGGGGTGAGGAACTTTGGGAAGATGTAAGGTACCTTTCGGAGATAGGAGTAGGAGCACCAGAAGGAAGGTGGGAGGGATGCCAAACCACAGCTTAACCAGCTTCAGGATTTTGTCAAGTCATCTGAATTCCTTGCTTTTTTATATTCCAGAATTCACACTGTATATGACTATTCATGCACTCTATACAATAGGCTTTGTGCGGGGATCAAATTACTATTGTTTTAAAGAGAAAGTGAGTTTTGAAAGAAAGCTAAATGGTTCATTAGACTGCACTCAAATTCATTTTTTAAAAATTTAATTTTTATTTTATATTGGAGTATAGTTGAATCATGCTGTGTTAGTTTCAGGTGTACAGCAAAGTCAAATTCATTTTTAAGGTGGTAGTTGTTTATATGCACTTCGGAAAACTTCTAAAAGGTACATGTACCAATCCAGTGATCTGGGACAACACATTTATTCTCTCTTTGCTTAATTTTTCTGACCATGAAATGAAAATACCATTGGCCTGTCTTATAGGGTTTATGTGAAATATGACAATTATGAAATGTTTTGAGGTCTAAAATTATATAATGGTAACAGATTGCTAGTGTTCACATTTCTTAAGCCATTGATAAAACCTGGATTTTTAAAATTATTTATTTATTTATTTATTTTTGGCTGTGTTGTGTCTTCGTTGCTTCACATGGGCTTGCTCTAGTTGTGGCGAGCGGGGGCTGCTCTTCGTTGTGGTGTGTGGGCTTCTCATTGCCGTGGCTTCTCTTGTTGTGGAGCATGGGCTCTAGGAGTGCGGGCTTCAGTAGTTGCGGCTCGCGGGCTCTAGAGTGCAGGCTCAGTAGTTGTGGCGCACGGGCTTAGTTGCTCCAAGGCATGTGGGATCTTCCCGGACCGGGGATTGAATCCCGTGTCCCCTGCATTAGCAGGCAGATTCTTAACCACTGCACCACCAGGGAAGTCCCACAATCTGGAAATTTAAGCAGATTATTTAATAATGTTTCATACTAGAACTTACTTGATTCCTAAAATATTTCATATGAAGTTTTAGATAATTGGTCATTTTTACTTTCTTCTTCTAATCTTCGGATCTTTGAAATTGCATTAGGAGACAGTTTTGTCAGCTAGGCCCTGGATTCTGGGCAGTGATCTCCAAATTTTATTGTCACCCTTACAAGTAAATTTTGAGCACACATTCTGAATCACATTTATTTATAAATGGTATTCCTGTTATTGTACTAATACATTTATGTACATTATAAAATATGTAGAAGGTAGAAATTTTAAAAGGGTCAGATAAAAATGAATATTTTCAAATGTCTTGCTGATTGAGTTAATGATGGTTCAGTAATTTATGAGTTTGATTTGCTTGTTTTTATAAATATATTTGCTCATAATTCATTTTTTTTCTGTAATTAATGCCAGTTGGCAACTGTATAGGTTACCCTGTAAAAGTATTGGTAAATACAAGAATTACATGAATAAACATATTGGGTAATCTTAAGAAAATTTGTGTTATGCAGCTTGCAATTGGGCTTGTGTTTGTGGATTATGTTTACATTCACTAAATCTGTCCCTAAATAGAACTGGAGTATTTTCTTTGTTCACCTTTTTTTAGTCCTTTGTCTTTCATTAAACAATTGTAAAATAAAATTTTCAGTAATAGATCTTTTATATAAAAATAATCACAAGTTAAAGAATCAACCAGGGTTTACTACATAAAAACACCATCATAGAACTAGTCTGTTGACCCCAAACTGGCTTTAGGAACTAAGTCTAAAGAAACAATTCCAGTATCACCAATTATGTGATTGAGTGTTAAAATTTTTGTCTTTCTTCCTTAATTTTTATCTTTATATTTTTAAAGTTTTTCTACATTGAAAATGTATTATTTTTGTAGTGAAAATTTTTAGAAAGGAAACAAAAAATCCCCCAAATCAATGGTTATTTTTGGTTTATAAGCATATATGTGATTTTCATTTTCTTTCCTATAGCTTTCATTATTTTTCAGATTATTTTTAATGAAAATGCATTAACTTTCATAATTAGAAAAAATAAACATAAGTATGAATAATATAATTATGGCCATAGGGAGTCAACTATCAGATTTTGGGCAGGCAAGTCACTTATCCTCACTGGGCCTTTTTCCCCATTTGAAAAATGAAGAGGACAGAATGGTAAAGTTTCTTCTAAATAAAAATTCCTTCTAAAATTAGTTCTGAGTCTCGTGTTACGACATGGTAAACAACAAATATATTTTCTTAATGTAAAAAGGTACGTATATGTGTTTATTATAGAAAAGCGAAGAGAAGAAAATTTAAAATAATTGTATATCAGTCATACATATTTAACAATATTTTAATTATATGGTTTTAGATATTTTCCTAAGTGTACATGTATGTACTTGCATGCACACACACACACTGTGCATGGATATACTGTATATGATAATATAAAATAATACTCTGTATATTATCTTGAACCAAAAATGTCTAAGGGTGTTTGATTTGTCTATTTTTGCCCTGAAACATTCTTAATGGGGCAGTTATAAATCCATTTTAATGAAATATAAAAGATATTAAAGTTTCTATCCAAATACAAATTAGTCCAGGAAATGCTTACTCTCTGTTTCATGCTCTGTGTGGTTTTGCTGAGGTAAGGGTAACTTGGAGTAAGGGCGGAAGGGCTTGCCTATGAAAGCTTACTTAGTGAAGAATGAGAGCTAAATCCTGGGTTAACCTCAGTTTCATTCACATATTAACTTGCTTTTTCTCCACTCTGCCCTCACACTTCATGAGCCAAGATGCCTATTTGTAGGATAGTTTCTAAAGCAAACAAGTTTGTCTCAGTATTATTAGTCTTTTATCTTACCCTGGGACCTTCTGAGTTGTTATATTCCCACTGAGAGCAAATTGATATTAGTAACAGCTGTCATATAATACAGGAGTGTTAAAAAAGCTTGTTTGTTTGTTTTTTTAAAGCATTATTTGTGGGGAGTTCAAAAGATTTTATGTACGTAAAATATAAATATATAAATATAAAATGCTATGTAGTCTAGTTCATCCTCTGCCTCAGTGAAGTATGTGATATATATAATTTTAGTTTTATGTAAAGAATATTGGCTCTTGGGCTTCCCCGGTGGCGCAGTGGTTGAGAGTCCGCCTGCCGATGCAGGGGACACGGGTTCGTGCCTCGGTCCGGGAAGATCCCACATGCCGCGGAGCGGCTGGGCCTGTGAGCCATGGCCGCTGAGCCTGTGCGTCCGGAGCCTGTGCTCCGCAATGGGAGAGGCCAGCAAAAAAAAAAAAAAAAAAGAAGACTGGCTCTTTCTCAAAGATTTTGTGCAGTAGATTTTCTTTAGAAAAGTTAGTAATATAATCCAATTTTCTTGCCTACTCATTTAGTTCTGTCTTTAATCTTTCTGGTAGCTAGTTTGTTTGTTTATACAACATGGAAACAAATCTAGGGTAAATATTTCCTTAGTTATCACAATATCTAAAGTAGTCTAGTCATTTTCCATCTAAGTATAATACAAAGCCTGCGGAGGTATGTATTGGAAGAAAAAAAGTCTGATTTGTTTATTCTCTTCCCTTCTACTTTGAAAATTAGAATCTTTTCCAGGAGAAAAACTTTATCATTTATACTTGACAATTAAGATGCTTAAGTCAGTGTCTTTCAGACATAGGGAGAGGTGGACAATCTGGGAATAAAAAGTACAAACTTTTTGCCTCAAACTTTTTTTTCAGTTTTTGTGTTTGAAAGATGTGAGAGCAGTCACTAATCCTAACTTGAGAATCCACCAAGATGGATTGTGTTCATTCTGAAGAAATCCATTTTGTAGCTAAATGAGTGGTATATATCTAATGTCCTTTAAATAGGTAATCTTTGGTTAGTATTAATTTAGGGTCTTTGGTAAGGTAGTGATTCTTGTGTTTTAGGCTAGCACAGTTTTGAAATTATCTTTTTTTTAAAGAATAATGATTATTTTATAACAATAATTGTTTTCCCTTAAAGGTAAAAGAATATGCAGCTGTTCCATGTAAATATGTATACTCAGATTTGGCCTGCCAGCAGAGTTTAAGAACTTTATATCCAATGGCCTAATTGACACCTCTCAGATGCCTCAGATGCACTTCATCCCAAAATGAGATTCCCTTTTCAAACTTGGCCCTGTTCCATTCTTTCTTACCTCAGTGAAGGGTATCACCGTTTCATCTATTTTCTCAGAACAGAAACTTGGTCTTTCCATATTGTCAAATCCTGTTTAACTTTCTAAATAAGCTCAAATTATCCTCTTCATTTCCACCATTATCACTTTTGTCTGGATTGCTATTGTTTCTTTTCTGGACTGTTGAAATAACCTATCACTGGTCCACCTGCATCCACTCTGGCTGAGCACTAATCCATTCTCCTCATTGCAGGCAGAATTAATTGATCTTTTCTAAATACACAAGTTTGATCATGTCCCACATTTAGGATGAAGACAAAGCTCTTTAATGTGGCTGTACTTACCTTTTGGACTCATTTTCTATCAAACATGCTGCCCTAACCATTAGACCTTTCCTATTGTTCCTTCTGCCTGGAAAGCTTTTTCCTCTCTTTTATCTGGTAAAATCTTGTAAATTTTATTCAAGTCTCAAGCATCATTTCCTCAGGGAAGTTTTACCACATTTCCCTTATTTTTATACTTTTTCTTCACCATTTATGTCTATACGTGTCATTTTACATTTGTTGATATATTACTTGATATATGTCTGTCCCTCCCACCAGATTGTAAGCTTTATGAAAGTAGACATCATGTTTGTGTCCATCACCATGCACAGTGCCTGACACATAACTAACTAATAGTATTTATTTGAATACATGATAGTAGAAACCTTGCAAAATTCACTTGTAATATTTTATCTTATTATTAGATTTTTGTGGTAGCATCTAATATTTTATAATTTTTAGGAACTTGGGAATGGGAAGAGATTCTAAGTCATCTAAGCCAGCTCAGCTCCCCAAAGTTACATGGTCATCAGTCTTCTTGAACACATCCAGTGATAGGAAATCATTTTGGTGGGTACTAACTACTGAAACTCGGTTTGGTCTTTAATACTTTTTTAGATGGTTAGAAAGTTTAATTTCAACTGAAGTTTCTCCCTGTAATTTTTACCTACTGGTCTCACTTTTGCTCTTTAGGACTTCCAAAAATAAGTATAGTTTTTTTTGTTTTGTTTTTTTTTAAATAAAGTCCTTTCAGTCATCTCTCTTTTAGTTTAAATATCCCGAGATCCTTAAACCTTCTTGGAAAGGTAATGAGATATGCCGGAAGGATAGAGTTTGGGGGCTATGTTAGTTTCCTAGGGCTACTACAACAAGTTACCGTAAACTTGGTACCTTAAAACAACAGAAATTTATTCTCTCATAATTCAGAAGGCCAAACGTCAGGAATCAGGTGTTTGTAGGACCACAATCACTCTGGAGGCACTAAGAAAGAATCTGTTGTTTGCCTCTTACAGCTTTTGGTGGCTGCTGGCATTCCTTGACTTGTAGCTACATCACTGCAGTCTCTGCCTTCATGGGCACACTGTCTCCTACTCTTCTGTAATCTCTGTTGGCCTCACTCTCATAAGAACACTTGTCATTGGATTTAGTACCAACCTGGATAATCCCAGATGATCTCCTCATCTCAAAATCCTTAATTTAGTTACATCTGAAGGAACCTTTTTCCGAATAAGATAACATTCATAGTTTCCAGGAGTTAGGATGTGGACATATCTTTTTGGGAGCCGCCATTCAACCCACTAAAGGGGCTCCTGGGTTTAAATCTTGATAATGCTACCTCCTAGCATTTTGCAACCTTGAGCATGTTGCTTAATCTCTCTGAGCCTGAATCTCTTTAATTTTAAGACAAGGATAATAATACTTGTATCATTGATATGAGGAGATTTAAGGAAAATTCAGGTGAAGTACTTGACACATGGTAACTAACTCTACATGTTGCCTTCCATATTATCAAACTACCCTCACCCTACTGCACTTTCTCAGGGCCCCTAGATATCAAGCGTGGCCTAGAACCCAGCACAAGTGCAACTGGTCTGATAAGTACAAACTACAGTGGGTCCATTTTTTTCTGTTTTTTGGGGCAGTGTATAGCCACTATGATTAATGTAGTCCAAGTTTGAATTATGTTTATTTGTAGCCACATCATAAGATTACCTCATTAAATTTAGAATTGATTAAAACCCATTTCTTTTTCATTGGTGTAATTATTAAACTTCTATTGTGTAGTTAGGTGTTTAGAACCAAGTGTACATTTTCACATTACATTGTATGTTATAAGCGTTACATTATCAAATCATAGTGCCTAGTGCATAATGGGAGCAAAATTTATGCTGAATTTAATGTTGCTGCATGGTTTAAAGGAATCTTTTTTTTTTTTTTTGGCTGTGCTGCATGGCTTATGGGATCTTAGTTCCCTGACCGGGGATCGAACCCAGGCCCCTAGCAGTGGAAGCGCAGAGTCCTAACCACTGGACCGCTAGGGAATTCCCTAAAGGAATCTTTAAACTATCTACTTTGGTGTTGTTCAGAGAACATTTCTTAAAACAAACGCTGGGGTGAATATAAAAAGGAAGAGAGTTACCATTGAAGTAGCAACTATATCAATTATATTGGGCAGATGGATGGCATCACTAGATACCCTTTCAGGTAATCAATGGCTGATCACTTCCAGGTTGATGGATGGGTTGCTTTTGATACTTCCATCAGGTATATGAGATATGTGTCCATTGCTTATTTAACAAATATGCATTTAATTATTTCCATATCTGCTAGTATTTGGAATTTGCATTTGAGATAAAACACTGGAGAAATGGATGATGTAGAAATGGTGTTTTTAAAATAGTTATTTTAGAGTATTACATGCACATTGTTAAATGATCAAA
This sequence comes from Delphinus delphis, assembly GCF_949987515.2. NCBI lineage: Eukaryota > Metazoa > Chordata > Mammalia > Artiodactyla > Delphinidae > Delphinus > Delphinus delphis. Next base: position 84,641,984 of record NC_082691.1, read on the forward strand.
CAATATAAAAGGAATTCAATGAAAAATGAGTTTCCCACAGTTTCCCACCCCCAAAACAACTACCACTATCAGTTTTCTTGTGTAATCTTCAAGGTAGGGTAAGCAAAAGTGTGTGTGTGTGTGTGTGTGTCCTTTTTAAAAAACGCAAATGATTGCTTATGTGCATATGGTCCTCTAGAAAGTGTTTTTTTTGTTTGTTTTTGAATGTCATGTTTTGTATCCTGACCCTCAGCACCAGTGTAGGATTTCTAGTTTTTTTACCCTATTGTTGAGAGACAGGGAACCAAATTTCATAGCTTTCTATTACTGATTTGATTGTGTGGGATGCCTTTCGAAGAGAGTTGTATATTATATAGTTCTTTGTGAAAGAATTCTCTTTATAGGCTGTTTATACCAGGGAAATAAAACCAGTTTTAATTCAGACCACTTATTTAGAAAATGACTGAAGAAAAACTCATGAAATTGGTTTAAAACATCATCCTGGTGTTGCCTGAGGCCTTTTCATGCTTGCTAAGTGAATTACTCATTTTGATTATATTGACAGCAAGGCGAAATAAATTATTTCAAGAGCCAGGTAGGTAATATAGGTGTAGTTTAAAAAGAGCTAGAAAATTCAAGAATAGAGGACTATGGTAGCCATAACATTCTACCTTGGGTTATTATCTGTGGGGTTTTTTTTTCCCCCTCTTTTGTTAAAGTATAAGCCAATGTTTCTCTTTTTTTAATTATTATTTTATATTGGAGTATAGGGCGTGATTAACAATGCTATGCTAGTTTCAGGTGTATAGCAAAGTGATTTAGTTATACATATATCTATTCTTTTTCACATTCTTTTCCCATATAGGTTATTACAGAGTATTGAGTAGAGTTCCCTGTGCTATATGGTAGGTCCTTGTCGATTATCTATTTTATATACAGTGTGTACATGTTAATCCCCACCTCCTAATTTATCCCTCCCCCCACCTTTCCCCTTTGGTAACCATAAGTTTGTTTTCTAAGTCTGTGAGTCTGTTTATCTTTTGTAAATAAGTTCATTTGTATCATTTTTTAGATTCCACATATAAGTGATATCATATGATATTTGTCTTTCTCTAACTTACTTCACTTAGTATGATAATCTCTGGGTCCATCCATGTTACTGCAAATGGCATTATTTCATTCTTTTTTATAGCTGAGTAATGTTCCTGTATGTATATACCACATCTTCTTTATCCATTCATCTGTTGATGGACAGTCTACCTTGGGTTATTATATGTGGGGGTTTTTTTTTCCTCCTTTTTGTTACAGTGTAAGCCAGTACTTTTTTTAAAAAAAAAAAAATTTTATTTATTTATTTAGGCTCTGCCGGGTCTTAGTTGTGGCACATGGACTTCTTAGTTGCAGCATGCATGCGGGATCTAGTTCCATGACCAGGGATCAAACCCAGGCCCCCTGCATTGGGAGTGCAGAGTCTTACCTACTGACCACCAGGGAAGTCCCAGGCCAGTGGTTCTTAATCTTTGGTTTCAGGACCCTTCTTAATAGTCATTGAGGACTCAAGAGCTTTTGTTAATATGGGTTATAACTTTTGATACTTACTGTATTAGGAATTAAAACTGAGAAATTTTAAAAATGTTTATTAATTTTAAAATAATATACCCACTACATGTTAAAGTTAATGAAACATTTTAATTAAAAATAACTATATTTTCCGGGCTTCCCTGGTGGCGCGGTGGTTGAGAGTCCGCCTGCCGATGCAGGGGACACGGGTTCGTGCCCCAGTCCGGGAAGATCCCACATGCCACGGAGCGGCTAGGCCCGTGAGCCATGGCCGCTGGGCCTGCGCGTCCGGAGCCTGTGCTCCGCAATGGGAGGGGCCCCAACAGTGAGAGGCCCGCGTACCGCAACAAAACAAAACAAAACAAAAAACTATATTTTCTGAAACAAAAACAATTTAGTGAGAAGAGTGATATTGTTTTACAGTTTTTGCAAATCTCTTTAGTGTCTGGCTTGTTAGAAGACAGCTGGATACTCCTATCTGCTTTTGCACTCAGTCTGCTGCAGTATGTTACAGCTTTGGTTAAAGTATAAGAAGATCTGTTTGGAAAAGGGAAGAGTATTTTAAGAACCTTTTTAGATTACTGTGGATGATATTCTTTGATATTACATGAAAACTCAGCAGTGTTAATTTCTTAAAGGTGAATTGCAATGTGGAATCTGAAACCATATCTGTGCTTTGTTATGTTAAAATCTATTGGTTTATCATGCACTTTGAATGGATCTTTTAATCCATGCATAATTTTGTAACATCATACATTGATCATTTGGAAAATATTAGTTTACTGAGTTATGCAGATCTTCTAAATGTTGACACAAAAATCACATTCATTAACACTACCACTGATCTCATCAGAAAAGACTTTTTTTTTTTAGAAAAGACTTTTAAGAATGGAAGGCTATCAAGCTCACTGTGGCAGATACAAGTTTTCCAAAATTCTAATTATCACTTGAAGTACCCAGTTTTATCATTGACAACAAATGCTCTCAGTTGTTTTCCTTGAAGTGATAGGCTCACTTTGTTAATTTTTGAGAAAATAACTATCAGTTACCCAGGTCTGAATAGCCATACAGTTTGTCAGCTACTCTTTCAAGTAAAAATGGTATTCCTTGGGGGAAAATGTGGGTAATTCAGTTTGCGACTCAAAGCATGGTTTATGTGCTTTTTGAAATAGCCATCACACTTCCGAATGCAGAAGTGCTGTATGTATACTTTCCATTTGATTACACAGAATAGTAAAAAGACATGAATTCAAGGGTGAAGATTTAATAAAATTAATAATTTTTACTCTTTCATCAGCACATTCTTAAATTATGAAATTGACTCTTTCCTTTTACTGTGAATACATGAAGGTGAAGAATATAATGATGACTAGTACAGTTTGGTGCCATTGCCTTTAATTAATTGTGCTAAGATGCCAGTAGTTTTACCCTACCATTGCTTTTGCATTCTAAGTGCAAATATAAGTACAGTGAAAAAAGGCAAAGAATGTCTTAGTTATTATGAAAATAGTTTTGACCTCACTGATCCCTTGAAGAAATCACAGGGATTCCCAGGGTTATAAGGTTCACTTTGAGAACTGCTGCTGTAAGCTATTTGTGGGTTAGACTAATCACCCCACATATCCCCCTTCAGTTTCTGATCCAGGATTTTTCACAGAAAAGGTGCTCAATATATATTTGTTTTATGAATGTGATTTGATGACATTTAAACAGGACAAAACTTGGTGAGTAAAATTATGTAGCAGCCTACATCCATCCAAGCAATCTTGATGAGGCAGCTTTCCCACAGACATTGGTGAGAATAAGTTGAGCTAATGGAATGTGGATGATAATATACTTGGTAAATGCAAATGATGAAATAACTACAAATAAGGTGATGTTGAAATTAGAACTAACTGATTTCAGGAATGCACAGGAAAAGGATACACATGTACAAGTTCCTACACAGCCAGCGATTTCAGCCTTGTTAGGTTTCTGTTAATGAGTCCTCTACTTTTTGGGTCCTTTAATTTGTAGCGGTCTAAGAGAGGATCCTCAAGTAAGATGGATCTTATCTGAAAAGCAAACATCTCATTTAAATTTCAGTAGGTCGTGGGTTGTGCTTAATCTAGTAAAGTCTTTTCAAAAAGAGTTACTGACAGTGAATGTTAAAAACAAATCACTTTTTTTGAAGAATAGTGACTAAAAGTCCTGGGTCTATATAAACTGCAGACCCAGGTAGTCATTTTCCTCTTTAAGGAAACCTGTCCTGTTAATACCCTACTATGTATTTTTGGGGCAAGAAATTGGGTGATAAGATGGTGTGATATACCCTCTTTTAGTGTGTAAGCCTCAGTTCATCTAGCTACATTTTGATAATCTCAAATTTTGTTAAATAATACTCCTCCTCTTGTTTTCAAGTGATTTGTTTGTTACAGTCTATTTCTAGTTTAGGGCTAGGATGTAGGAATGGGTAGTAAATTGGGGGTGGAAATGGGAAGGAACAGTATTAGTTCTAAACCATCCCAGGCCTTCCACTACTCCCACCCCCAATCCCAACTTTTAAAAAACTTTTTACTCCTATTTCAAGTAAAGATTGTAACAGATAAGTTAAGGCATTTCTAACAATCAAAACCACACAGTTTTTTTGTTTCATGTTAAAAGTTACTGAGTCTACTTTAAGAAGTTCCTTCAAACATCTTGTGAATTTACCTTTTGTCCCTGAAGGTCATTACTTCAATTTACAATGGATACTCCCAAAAAGTTGGGTAGGGTAGGCATTACCTAAACTTTGGTCATCATCATACCTATGTAACAGCATGAGAGGATTCAGCTAGTACAGGGGTGTGTTACTATGTGAGAGCCACTTGTGCTTCTTGTCATAGGTGCCATGTCCTGGTTAGAAACCATTTAAAATCAAACTGGAAAATACCAGTCACCTTTTAAGGATGTCATAAAAATAAGGTTATTTTTATGACATCCTTAAAAGACTAAATACTGTTTTAAAACTGACCAAAGTAAAATGTCTGCTTTCAAACAGAGTTGTAAGTGGAAATGTAAAATAAGGTCAAATTAAAAATAATTTATCTATTACATTTCCTGAGCAGATTTAATTTTGAACTCTGTGTGCAAGGCACAGATTGGAATGGTTGCTGCAGATATTTTATGGAATATAGATTTCAGATTGTTATTTGCTTGTAAATATACACATGAAAACCCACTTTCAGGACTCCTACTTTAAATTTTTCAAAGAATTTTATCCTTTATGGAAGATATATTTGTATCTATTATTCCTCTAGTACCATATCCTAGTTAAGTAGTTTGAGGAGATTAGGGTTAAGTACTACTACTTTGGTATGACTTCTATAGCTGCTACCTTTAAAAGTTTGTTAAATACTTCAGGCATAAATAAGGATATAGAACAATATAATGAATACCCTGTATCTTCTACCCAACTTAAAAAAAATCACAGATAATAATGCCTCCTGGGCATTCCTTCCTCATCCTTTCCCTTCCCAGCTGTAACCATTATTCTGAATTTGATGTTTACCTTTCCCCTGTATCAAAAAACAAAAACAGAAAAACTATACCTTTATGTGTTGTATCCATAGGAAAGATATCATATTGTTTCGTATGTTTTTAAAGTTATATGAGATTAATCTTTATTTTTTTTGTTGTTTTGTTTTTTTGTTTTTTGCGGTACGCGGGCCTCTCACTGTTGTGGCCTCTCCCACTGTGGAGCACAGGCTCGGGACGCGCAGGCCCAGCGGCCATGGCTCACGGGCCCAGCCGCTCCGCAGCATGTGGGATCCTCCCGGACCGGGGCACAAACCCGTGTCCCCTGCATCGACAGGCGGACTCTCAACCACTGCGCCACCAAGGAAGCCTGAGATTAATCTTTATTGAGGCATGTAGTTATAGTTTACTCATTTTACATGCTATATAATATTTGATTTAATGGAGTGTGAAAGTAATATATGATCTTTGTAGAGAAGTTTGAAAATAAAAGAAAATATGAAGATGAAAAAATTTGTAGCTCTGCCATCCAGAGATACCACAGTTAATTTTTTTTCCTTTGATTCCCCCCCCTCCCACTTAAGTTTATGTATTTTCTGGGTACCTTTTAATATGAATGGGACACAGTTTTATGGATTACATAAAATTGCAAAACAGCCACATAAGGGCTGTAATCGTATTTTAGTTGAAAAAGAAAAGAAAATGAGCTTTCCATATTAGGTATTCCACGTATACCAGGTATTCCACATATACCTAGTAAATTTACTATCTATATCGAATACTGATGGCATATTTCTTAGTATGGAAACACTGTGTAAGTGATATCTGGGAAGAGTTAGGTAGTATTGTTTAACATGTTTTTAAACTTATCTGAGAGATTTTTCTAGTAAACAAAATTATCAGATTTTGATGCTTATCTCTTTAAACATTAAGTACTTTTTTGGTTTTAACTTTTTGATTAAAAATGAAAAAGATGAAATATTTAGGTATGCATTTAATATATGTACAAGATCTATATGAGGAAAACTACAAAGCTCAGATGAAAGAAATCAAAGAAGAACTAAAATAGATATCCCATATTCATGGATCGGAAGACTCAATTGTATTAAGATGTCAGTTCTTCCCAACTTAATCTGAAGATTCAGTGCAGTCCCAATTAAGATCCCAGCAAGTTATTTTATGGTTATCAACAAACTGATTCTAAAGTTTATATGGAGAGGCAAAAGACCCAGAATGGCTAATACAGTATTAAAGAAAAACAAAGTTGGAGGACTGACACTCCTTGACTTCAAGACTCACTATAAAGCTACAGTAATCAAGGCAGTGTGGTATTGGTAAAAGAATAGACAAACAGATCAATGAAACAGAATAGAGAGCCCAGAAATAGATCCCCATAAATATAGTCAGCTGATCTTTGACAAAGGAGCAAAGGCAATACAATGGAGCAAAGATAGTGTCTTCAACAAATGGTGCTGGAACCAACTGGATATCTACCGGCCAAAAAATCAATGTAGACACAGACTTCATACCCTTTATAAAAATTAACTCAAAATAGATCACAGACCTAAGTGTAAGACATAAAACTATAAAACTCTTAGAAGATAACATAGGAGAAAACTTAGATGACCTTGAGTATGGTGATGACTTTTTAGATACAATACCAAAGCCATGATCCATGAAAGAAAGAATTCATAACTGGTACCTCCATACAATGGGGTATTATTTAGCACTAAAAAGAAGTTAGCTATCAAGCCATGAAAAGACGTGGAGGAATCTTAAATGCATATTACTAAATGAAAGAAGCCAACCATAAAAGGCTACATAGTGTATGATTCCAGCTTTATGAAGTTCTGGGAAACGCAAAACTGTGGAGATAGTGGAAGGATCAGTGGTTGCCAGGGTTTGGGAGAAGGGAGAGAGGGAGCACGGGGTTTTGGGGGCAGTAAAACCATTCTGTATGATACTCAAATGGAGGGTACGTCATAATACACCTGTCAAAACCCATAGACTGTATAACATAAAGAGTGGACTCTAATGTAAACTATGGCCTTTAGTTAATATTGGTTCATCAACTGCAACAAATTTACCACTCTAAAAGCAGGATGTTAATAGGAGAGGGAGAAGTGGTGAAGGGGTTATATGGGAACTCACTGTACTTTCTGCTTCAGCTTTCTATAAACCTAAAACTGCTCTAAAAATAAAATATATTAATGGGAAAAATACATATGTCAAACACCAATGTTCCATGGTAGAGGTGGGGTACAGGGATTTTCAGGTGTAGTCAGGAACTCCTCCAAACTAAATCATCATAACCTGTAGTTAGATAATGCTGAATAGCTTTATAGTTATATAATGTTATGGTATATATATTTTACAATTTACATATAAATGTAAATATATAATTTATATATAATATACATAATGTATAGTTAATAATAGTTATATACTGTTGAATACATTTGAATGTATAGGATGCATGGTGGTGGGGAAAGACTGAAGAAATCGGGGGTGGGTCAACTTCATCTAATGAAGAGACTGTTGCTGGTGGAGCTTTCCTAACACTGTCCCTGGTGAGAGAAATGCCTATGACTTTTCCTTCTTCACTTTAAATAATAATTTGATGGAGCTAATGTTTGCCAGCAGTAGCCTGTGATGGCATTTGTCTCAAATTTTGTGTCATGCTGTTCCTGTTCCCTTCCTCCCAGTGGAATGGTATGCTAATAAAGGTCTAACTAAAAGTGCACAGGAGTTCAGAGGCACTTAGGTCAAAAGAAATTCAGAACTGTTCAGTAATCAGTGCTTTCCACCATGACATTTATTTGCCAAGAAAAGATAAAATTATAATCAGTACCTAGTATTTTGGTGTAAACGGCACACAAATAGTCATTGTAGGCTTCTTTTTCATTTTTTTAAGACTTCATTTTCCAAGAGCAGTTTTAGATTTACAACAAATTGAGAGTGAGGTACAGAGATTTCCTATATACAAAGGATAAACCTACATTAACGCATCATAATCACCCAAAGCCTGTAGTTTATTTTAGGGTTTACTCTTGGTGTTGTATATTTCTGTTGATTTGGACAAATGTATTAATATAATGACATATCCATCATTATATCATGAAGAGTATTGGCACTGCCCTAAAAGTCCTCTGTGCTCTGCCTATTCATTTCCCCCATCTCCACCCCCAGTCCTGGCAATCACTGCTTTTTCTTGTCTCCATAGTTTTGCCCTTTCCAGAATTTCATATAGTTGGAATCAGAATATGTAGCCTTTTCATTTTCATATTGGCTTCTTTCACTTAGTAATATGCATTTAAGGTTCCTCCCTGTCTTTTCATGGCTTGATAGCTCATTTCCTTTTAGTGCTGAATAATATTCCATTGTATGGATATACCACATTTTGTTTATCCATTCACCTATTGAAGGACATCTTGATTGCTTCCAAGTTTTGGCAGTTATGAATAAAGCTGGTATAAACATTCGTGTGCAGGTTTTTGCATGTACATAAGTTTTCAGCTTATTTGGCTAAATACCAATGAGTGTGTTGGATCATATAGTAAAAGTATGTTTGGTTTTGTAAGAAACTGCCAAACTGTCTTCCAAAGTGACTGACATATGTATTTTTACATTGCTTATGCTTTTTCAAAAGCACATTTGTCAGGTATGTAAAGGAATGAATGCCTGTCCTATGATAGGATGATGCCCTTACAAGCAATTGAGGTCTTAGGACTGGTTGTCCCTTCATAAATAATACCAGCTGTTTGCACTTTGTTCTTGTCTGCTTTTTCTTTTATTTATTTGTTTTATTTGTTCTCCCTTATTGTTCTTACTCTTTATTCTTCCTTACTGCTTCTCCTTGCTTTGGCCTGGGGAATGAGAGAGCTATGCTTGTTAGAATAGTGTAGTGATTTATTTTTATTTATTTATTTATTTTAACATCTTTATTGGAGTATAATTGTTTTACATTGTTGTGTTAGTTGCTGCTGTATAACAAAGTGAATCAGCTATATGTATAGATATATCCCCATATCCCCTCCCTCTTGCGCCTCCCTCCCTCCCTATCCCACTCCTCTAGGTGGTCACAAAGCACAGAGCTGATCTCCCTGTGCGGCTGCTTCCCACTAGCTATCTATTTTACATTTGGTAGTTAGTGTACTGATATAAAAGGCAAATAAGACAAAACTAAAACCCTTTCCCATAACCATGTTATGGATGGTTACGATTGCAGCATTTAGTAAAGTTGTTGCATGATTAGCTTCACTGTACAGATCTTCCAAGATGGGATTAGAGGAGCAGTACATTAATAAAACCTTCTTTGCTTTATAATTTAAAAATAAGGAAACTGATTTAAAATGGTTTAAGTCTATGCTAGCAGAAGAGTTTTGTTTTTTTCCCTACATTTCTCTAGGAAGACCTTTCAGTTTCTGCTGTTACAGTTCTCAAAGAGGACAAAACCTTTAGTTAAAGCTTGTTTTATAGTATCTGTGTAATTCTGTTTGTGTGTACATTTGTACATTCCCCAAACTGCAGCAAAATTATGTGTCAATAGATTATACTCTCTCAGTAGATGAAAGTCAAGAACTGTATCAAATCTTCTTTGGGGTATGTATCCAGTTCACCTGACAGTCTTCCTGATACACATTTGTGGACCCCGTTGTTCAAAATCTCCTGGTGCAGAATCTTAGAGTTGTATTGTTTTGTTTTGTTTTTTGCTCCCTTACTTTCTGCATGCTGGCTTGTTAGTATATGTGTAAAGCCCACCTCTCCCATGCCCCCAGGTGGTTGTCTTTGCTTTGCATGAAGATACCTATTGATGGGAGAGCTCACTGCTTCCTGGCAACCTGCTGTTTTCACACCCCTGTTAGAAGAATGATCTATATTGGCCACAATTCTGCCCTGTCTACCCTAACTTCTTGGCTATTTGTTCTTATTGGGGCCACATGATATTTATAATTCCTCATAATAATTCTTTAATATTTAATAAGAGGTCATTTTCCTAAAGCCCTTTCTTTTCTAGGTTTAGACATATATATTTTTCTAACTATTCTTTATAATACTGGCTTTTTCACAGTCCCAGTGAAATATAATCTATGGCTTTAAAAAGTACAATGACAACAGGAAATGTCTAGTTCTTAAGTTGGGTCTTGAGGTAATATAAATGCTCCCAAAATGACAATTTAAAAACATAATCCCAAAAAGAATATAATTCCTGACCTAGAGACAGTGGTGAATATTGAGTAGTAAGGGAAGGGAGGGTAAAGTGCAGGTAGAGTATCCTTTCACACCCATATTAAAATTACTATTCATTTTCTTCTAATCAACAGATAAGAATAAAAAACATTTTACTCAAAAAAAAAAGTGTAGTGCCAAGCAGTAAATACAAGTGTGATCAGGTTGATGCTTTCATTATCCATATTTTACGTATGATGCTTGGCATGGTGCTTATTTCCATACTATTTCCATATTATTTCCAGCACCCCTTGAGTTTTTGTTTGTTTTGTTTTTTCTTGTGATGACACAGTCTTCACCATCCTATGTTCTTCTGCAATGGGTTTTTTTAAGCCAAAGTTTAGAATATTATGTTTATGTTTATTAAAATTTATCCTGTGATATTTTGCTCATTATTTTAGCTGCTTGAGTTTTTTGGAATTTGATTTTACCCTCCGAGGACAGACTTCATTATCCCTTGAATCTCTAGTTATCCACCTATTTGATTAACATATCTTTTCTGTCTCTTTGCAGTTTCCAAAACAATGTCTCTCCATTATTGCTTTTTTTCCCACTTCTTTTTCTCAGTGGCAGATGCCAGCTTGTGTTACTTTGATGGATATGTATAGCTAAACAGGAACCTCAGATAATAGAAAAACATGTACAGTTGCAGAGCCACTAGGGAGCTGTAGTGTGCTTTCATGTTGAACATATAAAGAAGCTTTATATCTATTTTTCTTCTTTTTCTTTTTTTGGACATTTATTAATTTTGATTATTCATTCTTTTGGTATTTTGGAGCCAGTTCTTGTGTGTTTTCAGCTTTCTCTAAACTTTTCTGTATGTATTTGAAAAGTTTGCAGGCCCCAAGGACTGTGTCTATAATGCCTAGTATATAAAATAACCCTGGAGCCTGTCTGTTAGGCAGATATCTTAATAGGAGGCTAATTCTTGTGTCTCAGTTTCCCAACTGCATGATGGAAGACTTGCATTAATTAGGGAGTTTCCACTTGTGCTCTGTGGAGTCCTGAGTCTCAGAGGGTATTGCAGGAGGTGAGGGGGATGAACGCCTATAGCTGTCAGCATTCCCCAGCTCCTTCAATAAGAAGTGTTCCACTTTTATCTTATATTTTGAGGTTCTACGTAGGATTCTTTTTAAAGAAAGAGTACCCAGAGGACATTGGGCAGCTTTGATGGTCTTTATATGAGTCTCTCTGATTCCATGAGCTTAGAGGTCACCCTCAGATTTTTCATTTGGTGAAGGGGTAGAGGGGCTTATTATACTATTTGTCTTTTCTTTCCCAGATCTGGGATTAACCACCCCTCCAGTCCCCTCATTATAAAAGTAACTACATGCTTATTGTTTTAAAGGGAGAAAAAAAATCTGTAAAACAAGAAGTCTTCATAATTCCATTATGCACAGAAGAAAAGCATTCTTAACAGTTTCAGTATACCTTTCTAGATTCTTTTGTTTTTCCATAGCCATATCTGTAATTTATTTGTTTGTTTGTTTGTTTATTTTAATGAGACCACACTTATTCTAGCATATTTTATAACCTGGGGTGTTTTGTTTTGTTGGGTTTCTCCCCAGTTTACAGCTGTATATTGTGGACATTTTCTGTGTCAGTACACATCAGTCTACTTCATCCTTTAATACTTATGTAATATTTCTCTGACTAATGATTTGTAACTATACTCAGTCAGTGTGAATATTCCTTGTTGCACAATACATGGAATCTATTCTAAAGTATGAACCTACTTTTATTTACATATTACTACTGGCATATGCATTTTTTTCGATAGTTTACTCTTTATTCACTCTTTTTGGGGGTAATGATATTTGTTGATTTTTCCAGTGACTTCTCTTTCCTCTGGTTTGATTACACATCAAGACCTCAGAAGTATTATCCCAGTCAAGCTACAGATGCAGATAACCCTTTTCAATAGCTCTAATTTAATGTCCCCTTTTAATAGTTACAAGACTATTCTTAAGAACAGAATCTTGGCAGACAGAATTATACTTTTATTCCAGTATATTACTACTGATGAGAAAGGTAGTTGACTTGTTTTGACCCAAGTGAGCTTAGTTCTAAGCGCCAGGAAGGTGGATGACAAGCAGCTTTTGGTGGTTTGACAGCCAGCTAGCTGCAGGACGTCTGTTGTGGTCAGGACTAAGTGGCTGCTGATAAATATTTGTGGTAAATTACATTTGATGGTCCCTTTTCCCCTTCTGATTTTTAGAATTTTATCAACAATCACACTGAGAAATTGGTAGTGAGGAAAATGTTTTTTATTCTTATAGGATGATTATTATTTTTTCTTTATGTAGTGCTCTGTAATTTTTCAAATAACTTATTCTAAATGGATGCAACATTTCCATAGTCATGGAAAAATTTTGGTGATTTTTTTTTTTTTTTGAACAGGAAATATAGTGTAAATGTTATTTAAGCAGCTTATATTTCATTAGAAACTTAGGATAGCATTTCTTCCTCCCCCTTTTAAGTTTAGGGAAATCTTGTACAGGTTAAACAAATTCAAAAATGGAAATGTTATTCCCAGTTTTAAGGAATTTTAATTTTATATTCAACCACTTTGTAAATTTTATTCTTGAAACACATGTGCTTTTTTACTTTTCTCTAACTTCCTTTCCTTGTCAGGATTCTAAGATAATTTTTCCTTCTTACTACTATGCCTGAAACTTTGATTATTTGCTATTCTAATTTTAATTTTGGAAGTAATTCAAGATATACTTTGTTTTAATTTACTCACAAAGTAAATATAGGGATTTTAATTTTTGAATAGGTACTATTCAAATTTAGATGTCTGACACTTTCTGAAGTGTTTATGGTAGGGACCATTATTATACTATTTAGAAAGGTTTATTTATTGTTGTTGTTTACGTTACAAAATCTCTGAGTACTCTTTGTCTTAAAATGTATTTCATATGTTATTGTCCAGCTTAGAAAGTTCTAATTTCTCACTCATTCAATAAACAAATTTGAGTGATTATTGTGAGCCTTGAACAGTTCTAGGTGGTGGGATAAAGCATTGAATAAAACAGAAAAATCTTTGCCCCCATGAGCTTACTTACTATCTAAAAAGGTAAATAAATATTACATCGGGGGGTAATGAGTGCCATGGGGAAGGTGATGTCTGCTTGAGATTGTCTCCATATCTTTCAGAAGATTAATCCTCAAAAACACCAAGGCTGCAAATGGAAACCTGGGCTGGATATATAACGGACTTCACATTGACTATCCATCATTGAGTGGTGTGTAATTTGAACAGATTCCTGTATTTACTGTCTGTTCCCTTTCATACTACTTTCATTTTCACAATTGTGTTAATTCTTAGTGTGGTTCTATTTATTGTTGCTTAAAAATGATACCTTCCATTGTGCTTTACAGTTAAAAAACATTTTCATGTTTCATTTTTTTAAGTGGCTATAGCATAATAGTTTTGGTTGAACCATGTGAAATTGATGATATTTGACTGTTTTGGACCTGTTTCACATTGATCATTCTAATACTGTGCTGTACCTACCTTTAAAAACAAAATATGGGGCTTCCCTGGTGGCGCAGTGGTTGAGAGTCTGCCTGCCAATGCAGGGGACACGGGTTCGAGCCCTGGTCTGGGAAGATCCCACATGCCGCGGAGCAACTAAGCCCGTGAGCCACAACTACTGAGCCTGCGCGTCTGGAGCCTGTGCTCCGCAACGGGAGAGGCCGCGACAGTGAGAGGCCCACGCATCGCGATGAAGAGTGGCCCCCGCTCTCCGCCACTGGAGAAAGCCCTTGCACAGAAACGAAGACCCAACACAGCCAAAAATAAATATAAATAAATAAATTAATTAAAAAAAACACAAAAAAACAAAATATGAACATGTTTTATAAACTGTAAATCACTATTATGCACACTGACAAGACTTAAATTTTGTTTCTGTCACTCATTTCCTGTTTGCTTTAGAGCAATTACTTAACCTCATTGTGCCTCACTTCATCATGACAGTGAAGATAATAATACCTCTTAGAGTTGTGAGGATTACATTATACATTATAATGTGATTATATATGTAAAGGTACTTAGAAAAGCACCTAGCACATAGTAAAGGCTCAATAAGTGTTAGCTATTATTACTATTACTAACCCATGGGGCAGGCATCATCCTTGTCAGTTTTGCAGATGATCAATCAGAAGCTCATAGAGATTTTATGATTTTCCAAGATTATGCAACTAGAAATCAAAACCACGCATTTCTCACTCCAAGTTCTGGCCTCTTTCTCCTTGCACTACAGCTATCAGGGAAAGAAAGAAAAGGAAAATGAAGAAAGAAAGAGTATTCATATAGTAATTTATAGAGCACATCCTTGAATCTCTCCAACATAGTTACTTTAACTTAGTTATCTTGTTTTCATAGACTGTTTTGACATCCGTAAAGAAAAATGTTTGACAGAAATCTGAGATATGATAGATAATTGTGACCTAGTGTTACATTGTTACCTTAGAAAGGGTAATAGTGGCACTTCTATAGCTGATTTGTCCAGAAGTGAATGAACCTAAATAATAAATGTTTACCTCAATATTTCTAAGAATATAAGTGCAATTCTTAATTATATTCTTCCAAAAAGGAGCAAAAACAAATGTTAAAAAGCATTTAAAAGCATCTAAAAGCAGTTTTAAAAATAGAAAACTTAAGCCTCCAATTCACAATATCCTACTCACATTTCCACGTGGAGATATACATATATATATATATATATATATATATATAAAATAGGCATCTCAGTTGTTCCTCTGACATTCATTCCCATCCCAGTAAATGCCTATTAAGTTCTTCCAGTTGCTCAAACCAAAAACCTTGGAGTCATTTTTAAGACTTCTCTCTTTCACTCTACCATGCATCCCAATTGTCAGGAAATCCTGGCAGCTGTACCTTTAAAACATGCAGAATCTAACTATTTCTTATCACCTCTGATGCTGCTACCCTGGTCCAAGCCATGTTCATCTTTTTTTTAATTTACTTTTGGCTGCATTGGATCTTCGTTGCTGCACACAGTCTTTCTCTAGTTGCGGCGAGCAGGGGCTGCTCTTCGTTGCGGTGCGTGGGCTTCTCATTGCGATGGCTTCTCTTGTTGTGGAGCGCGGGCTCTAGGAGTGCGGGCTTCAGTAGTTGTGGCTCACGGGCTGAGTTGCTCCGTGGCATGTGTGATCTTCCTGGACCAGGGATCGAACCCGTGTCCCCTGCATTGGCATGTGGATTCTTAACCACTGCGCCACCAGGGAAGTCCCGAAGCCATGTTCATCTTAAAGTAGCCTTATAATTGGTCTTCCCGTTCCCACCCTTTCCTCCCTTCAGTCTACTCTCATATAGCAGCCCAGGTGACCCTTTAAAAATGTATATAAGAAAATCAGTTTACATCTTAACCCCTGCTCAAAACCTTCCAAGGGTTTCCCATCTCATTCAGAATAAAATCCAAAGGTCTTAAGTAGCCCTCAAGGTCCCACAGGCCTGATCCTGGCTAAACTGTCTGACCTCATCTGCTTCTTCTCCCCTAGCTTAGGGTGCTTCAGGCACACGGGCCATTTTGCTGTTCCTTGATCACACCGAGCATGCTCCTGTCTCAGCATCTTTGCATTTGCTGTTCTTGCTGCCTTGGATACTCTTCCGCCCAAGTATTTCATGCTGTCTCCCTCACTCCTACAGATGTGAACTGAGAGATCTTGTCAGAAAGGCATTTCTTGGCCAGCACCCTCTCTTGTCCGCACCTCTCCTCTCCCTAAAATATTATGTATATATTTGATTAGTTTATCTCCCTCTGGTAGGATGTAAAATCCAAGAAGGGGAGGACTTTTTTTTTATTCATTGCTGTCTCCTGTGTCTACATCAATGCTTGACACACAGTAGGTGATTTTTATGTATGTATTGAATGAATGAATGAATTGAATTTCTTGGCAAGTCGTTATCTCAATTCTTCTTCCACCAGATTTGATATTGTTGACTTCTCTCTTCATTTGCCTACCATGACACTTACTATCTCCTGATTCTCATTTCTCCTTCCAACTTCTCATTTGTGTTCACACGTTGTTTTTTTTCCCTTCCTCTATATGCTCCTTTGAATATCCCTAAGTTTCCTTGCTTCTTTTATCGTCCCATTTTACATATTATTCCTGGTCAATTTTATTCATGCTCTGTGCTTTCATTACCATCTCCTTGTTGATGAGTCCCAAACTTACACCTGCATCACAGGCTCCTGCATCACAGCTCCAGATCTGGGTATCTCATTGGACAGTTCATGTAAATATTGTTACGCACTGTCGTCCTCTGCAAATCTGCTCTTTTACTATTCCTTGTCTTGTTTAATGAGCCACTCTTGAACCCAGGCCAGAACATTGGCATCATCCTGGACTTACCTTTCCTTCACTGTTCACATCCAGTTGTTCACTAAATCCTTTCCATTTTCACCCCCTAAATATTTCACCCCACTGTCTTAGTTCAGGCCCCCATTAGTGCTCCCTCATGGACCACTGAATAAGTTACCTGACTGGTTTCGTAACTAGTCAGTCTAGGCTCAGTCCTTCCCAAGCGATTCTTCACAGAGCTGGGAGGAATGTTTGCTCCTTATCGCCTTTAGCAGTGCTTCATCCTATAACCTAGAACCCTAAGGGTGGCCAGGAGTTATAGCAGTGGGCTTTTGTGACCTGTGGTTATTTGTAGACTGAGTAGATAATACTGTCTCTCAAAAGTATTGCCTACATTTGAGTTTTCAAATAAATTAAGTAATTTATAGTGTACTCTTTTCATTATCTGGTTTTCTGAATAAATACAATTATCATGTAGTAGAGGTTCCCCTCCCTCCCCGCCTTCCTTCCCTCCCTCCTCCCTTCCTTTCCTTCCTTCCTTCCTTCCTTCCGTTGTTATAAACAGATCTTCATAATATTAAGTACCACTGAGCTATAAGATGAAGTACAGATTACTTTGCACAGCACATAGGCCCCCACCATCTGGTTTCCCCCTAGCTGAACCTCTGGTGTACTCCATGTTTGGTCATGTTCCATATGCCACACTGTTTCCTCTGCTCCGAATACTTCCACCCCACCCTCCTTCCCAGCGGCACCTCTCAAATAGCTACTCCCGTAAAATTTTTCCTGATCAGAATAAAATCCAAACTCCTTTCCAAGGCCTACAAAGGCTTTATGTGATTTTTTCCAATCTTGTCTCCCTCCACCGTTTCCCTTTTTACCAGGCTCTTCCTGTGACTGCCTTCTTCTCACCCATTCAGGTCGCAAATCAGATGTGCCTCATCAGAGACCACCCCTCTCCCCAGGCATTTTCTTATCATATTGCCTTATTCTATCCTCTGCATAGCACGTCAGTTCCAGAAATTCTTGTTTATTCCTTTATGTCTTTATTGTCATGGCTCCCTCCTCCAGAATGTAAGTTCTTTGAGGTGGGACTCTGCCTTCTTGCTTACCACTGTGTCTCTTGTCTAGAACCTGGTCCTCAGTAATTTAAAAAAAAAATGTTTTTTGGAATATAGTTGATTTGCAATGTTGTGTTAGTTTCAGGTGTCCAGCAAAGTGAAGCAGTTATACATATACGTGTATCCCCTTTTTTTTAGATTCTTTTCCCATATAGGCCATTACAGAGTTTTTTTTTGTTTTTGTTTTGTTTTCTTTTGTTTTGTTTTTTTGCGGTACGCTGGCCTCTCACTGTTGTGGCCTCTCCCGTTGCAGAGCACAGGCTCCGGACGCGCAGGCTCAGCGGCCATGGCTCATGGGCCCAGCCGCTGCGCGGCATGTGGGATCTTCCCAGCCCGGGGCACGAACCCGTGTCCGCTGCATCGGCAGGCAGACTCTCAACCACTGTGCCACCAGGGAAGCCCCCATTACAGAGTATTGAGTAGAGTTCCCTGTGCTATACAGTTAGGTCCTTATTAGTTATCTATTTTATATATAGTAGTGTGTATATGTCGATCCCAATCTCCCAATTTATCCCTCCCCGACCCTTACCCCCTGGTAACCATAAGTTTGTTTTCTACATCTGTAACTCTATTTCTTTTTTGTAGGTAAGTTCATCTGTACCCTTTTTAAAAATTCCACATATAAGTAATATCATATGATATTTGTCTTTGTCTGACTTACTTCACTCAGTATGACAATCTCTAGGTCCATCCATGTTGCTGCAAATGGCATTATTTCGTTCTTTTTTTTTATGGCTAATATTCCATTGTATATGTGTACCACATCTTCTTTATCCATTCCTCTGTTGATGAACATTTAGGTTGCTTCCATGTGTATTGTAAATAGTGCTGCAGTGAATATCGGGGTGCATGTATCTTTTCGAATTATGGTTTCCTCCTGATATATGCCCAGGAGTGGGATTGCTGGATTATATGGTAGCTCTCTTTTTAGTTTTTTAAGGAACCTCCATACTGTTCTCCAATTTACATTCCCACCAACCACTGTAGGAGGGTTTCCTTTTCTCCACACCCTCTCCAGCATTTATCGTTTGTAGGGTTTTTTTTATGGCCATTATGATCGGTGTAAGGTAATACCTTACTGTAATTTTGATTTGCATTTCTCTAACAGTTAGTGATATTGAGCATCTTTCCCTGTGCTTTTTAGCCATCTGTATGCCTTCTTAAATATTTGTTGATTGATTGGATTATCATCCCTCTCCTTTGAGCCCCATTCTCCCTGTAATTTTCTTCCTTAGCATTTATACATTGCATTGTAGAGTCTTTGTTGCTATTATCTTGTTGATAAGAGCATGTTCTTCTCCCTCTAGCCAGTCAGTTGTTGCCAATCTGAAATGATAATAACAATTAGCATTTATTGGGGGTGGCGGGGCACTCTGCTGAGTCCTTTACTTAATTACTTCATTTTATTTAATCCTCACATTAACACTTTGAGGAAGGTATTAATACATTATCACCAGTTTATAAATAGGGTGACTGAGGCACATAGAGAGGTTGAGTATCACCGTACTAACAAATGACAGAACTGACTCTCCAGCCCAAGCTTTTAACACAGTACTGCTTACTGGTGTCCCCAGATCTTCCTGATTTTTCAAGAGAAGTCAGAAGTCTGGAACTTCTATTCTTATTTCCCTATTTTAAAATGTTGGCAATTCATTCACATTGAAAAACCGAACAAAAAAACACTGCAGACCAGTCAAAACGGGTATGAAGGGCTGCTTTGGTTTATATGGTTTTTCTCTGACTAGACCTGGAGCTGCTTATGGTCCAACCCTTAAGATCCTGGTACTCAAATGCTGGATGGATGCAGCAATCATTTCCTCTTCTGCATCACTTTCTTGCTCCACAATAAAATACAGTAAAATAATGCCTTATGTTTCTTTAGCATGTTGCAGTTACAAGGTGCTTTCATATACATTGTTTGACTTTTTTAAAAGCCTCAATTGATGTTGCCACCATCAAACTGTATGTATGTGTCCCTTAGCCCTCAGTTTCACAGTGGATCAGAAGTAAAATGCAGGAAGTAAACCAGGAAGTGATAAGTGTTAGGCTCACTGCTCAGCCTGCTTTTCAATATTAATCTGTACTGCTGTTGCCCCGCTGATCCCATTATGCACAGCTCCATGTGTGTGAAAGCATGCTTTTAAACATTCAGTGTTATTTATTTTAAATTAGTGAGACATACGCTGTCCATAAATTGTGCACAATTTATGGAAAAAACAGTCAATACTGGGGTTTGGGTTTTTATTTATTTATTTTTAAAATAAATTTATTTATTTATTTTTGGCTGTGTTGGGTCTTTGTTGCTGTGCACGAGCTTTCTCTAGTTGTGGCGAGCGGGGACTAGTCTTTGTTGCAGTGAGTGGGCTTCTCATTGCAGTGGCTTCTCTTGTTGCGGAGCACGGGGTCTAGGTGCCTGGGCTTCAGTAGTTGTGGCACGTGGACTTCAGTAGTTGTGGCTCTCGGGCTCTAGAGTGCAGACTCAGTAGTTGTGGCGCACGGGCTTAGTTGCTCCACAGCATGTGGGATCTTCCCGGACCAGGGCCCAAACCCGTGTCCCCTGCATCGGCAGGCGGCTTCTCAACCGATACGCCACCAGGGAAGCCGGGGTTTTGGCTTTTAGATCTTGACTCTTCTGCATATACTTATTTTTTATTGTTTCTAAATTTATGTAAATAATAATCTATACAAATAATAATTTATATAAATGGACTTTCATACCATTTAAAATTCATTTTAAAATAATTTTTATAAAATGGTATAATGATTACATTATAAAATGTATAAAATGTGAGCGAAGTTCTCCATTTTTTTAAAAAAAAAGTCAGTCCCTTGTCCTCCTTTTTTTAAAAAAAAAAAGTTTTGTTCCCTTTCCATCTATTGGAAGTGGGAGTGTCTAATTAGCTAGATAAACACATGTAATATGGGTGAAGAAAAACATGAAATAATTTGACTGCCCTGGTGCTCACAGAAGATAGTAGCTTCAAAAGACATTGTTTTTTGGCAACTTCACGAGTTGCATTTATTCCTGTGGCTGGGAAGCATGTTGTCAGGCCTCTCAGTCTGTAGGAACCATTCCTCAAAGCAGCTGTATCCTCTAAGGCAGTGATGGTGAGGGTTGAAGAGTGAAGGGAACGGAAGGCATGTTAGAGGGACTGGGATGGGTTACTGCAGGTGCAGTTTGAAAAATCACTGCAGTTCAGTATGCATGTTATTTTATAATACAAATTCACTGGCCCCTCAGTTAAACCCTTGGGTTGAAGATATACACATGATAGTGTGGGATAGAAGTTAACGTGCCCAAGCCAGAAGTTAACGTGCCCAAGCCAGTAATGGCTAGAGACCCACAAAGGGTGGGTCTCTGATGGAGCTGTTGGAGCACTTGATTAGAAGGCAGGGAATGTGGGTTCGAGTTTTGGTTTTGCCGCCAACTAGAGCTGTGACTTTGGGTAACTCACTTAGTCTTTCTGGGTCTCAAATTAATCTGTAAAATGAGAAAATCAGACTAGGTAGTCTCCAAGGTCTTAGGCATTTTAAGTTTGCCTCTGGTTAAAGGAAAACTCTGTGAGCAGCTGCGTCTGACTGGTTATCAAGGTAAGAAGATATATATATAGTTAGGGGATCCAAAGTGAACAATTACAGGTTTTCCAGCCAATTTTATCAGGGTATTCTTTGTACTTCCTAACAAATTAAATAGCAGAGGAGAGTTGATGATGAAAAAAACAATGTTTCCTGCCTTTTCTCTTTCCTTTCCATCCCTAGCCCTACAGTCCAGAGACCACCTTTAAAAACCATTTCACTGGGCTTCCCTGGTGGCGCAGTGGTTGAGAGTCCACCTGCCAATGGACGGGTTTGTGCCCCGGTCTGGGAGGATCCCACATGCTGTGGAGCAACTAGGCCCATGAGCCATGGCCACTGAGCCTGCGCGTCCGGAGCCTGTGCTCCGCAAAGGGAGAGGCCACAACAGTGAGAGGCCCGCGTACTGCAAAAAAAAAAAAAAAAGAAAAAAGCCATTTCACTATTTCTGTTTTTAGCTTCTCTTGGAATTACTTCCATAAGGCTTAATAGTATGTGTAAACTTCTGTTTCTTGATTGATCAACTTTACACAATATCTGTGGTCTTTTTTGATATGAAAAATAAGAATTTAAGTCACTTTTTCTACTCCCTCCTTTCTCCATCTCCCATTATTTGATATTTATATTCTTTTTGAAAGTTTTAAAATAATTATCTTTATAATTATAAATGATAAACTTTTATTTTTTGATCCATCAACTTTAAACTTTCTCAACTTGCCATTTTGTAGAATGGCATTATAAGTGCTCCTGCACTACCCTCTTTCTATATTCCAGCTTCTGGGAGCCATACTCTACTTTTACATCATTAAGGTTAATATTTTTATCTTGTCTTGCATCTCCCAAGTATTATGTGCTCACCTTTATGTTTAGATTACTGTTTTTATCACATTACCTTTCTGTGCCTGCTATAATAGCATGTCCAGAATCATAACTATACGATTACTCAAAGTTTGTTTTTTTTTTTAAATTTATTTCATTAACTTATTTATTTTTGGCTGCGTTGGGTCTTCGTTACTGCGCAGGGCTTTCTCTAGTTGCGAGCGGGGGCTACTCTTTGTTGTGGTACACGGGCTTCTCATTGCGGTGGCTTCTCTTGTTGTGGAGCACGGGCTCTAGGCGCACGGGCTCCAGAGCGCAGTCTCAGTAGTTGTGGCGCATGGGCTTAGTGGCTCCTTGGCATGTGGGATCTTCCCGCATCAGGGCTCAAACCCATGTCCCCTGCAGTGGCAGGCGGATTCTTAACCACTGTGCCACCAGGGAAGACCTACTGAAAGTTTTATGTCTCTTAAAAGCTAAGGAAATAATTGGGTATGTACTTAAAGACTTAACTTAGTAAACCATTCATTTACTCATTTATTCAACAGATATTTATTGAATATCAAACTTGTCATCACAGTGGTATATATAATAGTGAAATATTGGAAACAACCTAAATGATTTAACTTTAGGGAATTAGTAAAATACCTACTGTACATTTTTATAGGGAATGCTCTGTAAACATTAAAAAATGATGTAAAATGTTAATAACATGAAAATTTCTGTTCTATATTAAATTTTAAAATATTTCTACAACAGTATATACACAACAGCCTCACTTTTGTTTTAAAAAAAAGCATCTAAGAAACTCAGGGGGAAAATGCTAGAAGCATGTATACCAAATTGTTAATTTGGTAATGTAGCTATCTCAGGTGGTGGTGATTTCTGTTTCTTTTTTGGTTTTTTCTGACTTGTATTTTCTCATTTACCCAAAAAGAACATGTGTCACTTTTATGATAATACATTTTTTAAACTAAAGATAAAAAATTAGAATTGCCAATCATAGTTTTTCTTGGAATACTGATGTTAAACTAATCTAGGAGTACCTGATAAGAATTCAGTAAATATTTGTGGAATGAATGAGAGAATGATTGAATTGCAGAAATTCCTAGATCCATAGTATTGACACTTATACATTCATAATATTATCCAGAAGTATTATCCTAGTTCAGTTATCTCAAAAGAAAAATCATGTATTGAAGAATCTAAGAAACAGCTTTAACTGAATGTTGGTTGTATAAAGGCAAATCCAGCAGGATGGAGGCCCACCACAGAAGCAGCCAGGCAACAATGCTACATTTCACAGTAAGCAGGATCTGAATAAAAGTGTCCTTTGTGCTCATGAGATTGAGGGGTGAGTCTTGGGGCAATTTATGTTATTTCTCCTTAATGGAAATTGAGGGAGCCTCTAATCCTGCTATCACATGACAGCTCCTTATTTTTTGGTAATTTGGGGAGCAGCTGTGGAGAAATGATTTTTCTGCAAAGAGAGCCAGCTGCATTCTTACCCATTTGCAAATGCCTAGGCATTACTAAACTTCCTATCCACCATGTTTCTGATCCAGGGATAGCTTCTGCAACTCACCTGCTTTTTGTTTATATTTGTAGCTGTTAATAAGCATCTGAATATTTGAGAATGCATTTTCTAATCATTTTTATCATTGTCATCAACATTCATTAGGTACCTTCTCACTCAGGGCACTGTGACAGACACAGGGTTGTAAGCTGTAATGTGGAGACCACTTTTCTCTTTGGCAGGTGGGTCAGCATCAGTGTTCTTAGAATCACTTTATTTTTAGAAGGTTAAATTACAGTGTAAAGAAAGATTCTGGTGTAAAGGCAGCTGAGAGCTGTTCCTTTGGTCCCCAGACTCCTCCTGAGTCTGGGTGTTCATTCATGTCCTCTTGCTGTGCCATGTGCTTTCACAAGCTGTTGCCTCAGCCTGCAGTCTCCTTTCATTGTGGCACCTGACGAACTCCTGGCTAAAGACTCTGTCCTCCTTTTCTTTCTTTTTTTTTTTTTCAATTTATTTATTTTTGGCTGCATTGGGTCTTCATTGCTGCGTGCGGGCTTTCTCTAGTTGCGGTGAGCGGGGGCTACTCTTCGTTTTTTGTGCGCGGGCTTCTCATTGAGGTGGCTTCTCTTGTTGCAGAGCACGGGCTCTAGGCACGCGGGCTTCAGTAGTTGTGGCTCGCGGGGTCTAGAGCGCAGGCTCAGTAGTTGTGGTGCACAGGTTTAGTTGCTCCGCGGCATGTGGGATCTTCCCGGACCAGGGCTCGAACCCATGTCCCCTGCGCCGGCAGGCAAGTTCGCAACTACTGTGCCACCAGGGAAGCCCCTGTCCTCCTTTTCATGGTACCTACTCGATGTCCTTGTAGTCCTCTCTTCCCAGTGCTCCTTTAGCCCTTGGTGATATTATCACTCGAATATGATTTTTTTATTTTTTAAGGAAAAGGCTTTTTTATTTTATTTTTTAAAATTTATTGGCCATGCCGCATGGCATGTGGGATCTTAGTTCCCCGACCAGGGATTGAACTCTCGCCCCCAGCATTGGAAGCGCAGAGTCTTAACCACTGGACTGCCAGGGAAGTCCTGGAAAAGGCTTTTTTAAAGGCAAAAGCCTTCTAAGTTAACTTTATCAATTTGTACTTATTTTTTTTTTAAGCTCTTTTAACCCAGGATCTTTAAGAAATACAGTCAGGGAATTGGGTAGGCAGGGTTTCTATAATGAGTAAAAGAAAGCTTTACTTTTGATTGTGAACACCTGCAGGGTGAGGGAGAGACACGGACAGTCTTTTCTCCTATCTTTGCAGTGTTGAATTTTCACCAAGGGATGGATTTGCTTGAAATATTGTATGAACCTACTGTATTAGAAATTTCTTTAACAACAATTAGAAACAAGTAATTTCAAAACTTACAACTAGAATGTAGAAGAACTGCACTGTTCATTGTGATAGTCACAGCCACATGTGGCTATTTATATTAAAATTATTTAAACCTAAGTAAAATTTTAAAATGTAGTTCCTTAGTCGCAGTTGTCACATTTCATGTCAGTAGCCACATTGGTTGGTGGCTGCTGTTTGGCACAGTGCAAATTTAGAACATTTCCATCATCACAGAAATTTCTATTGAACAGTGCTGATCTAGAGCCTATAGGAGAGTTGATGTATTTTGAAGTATTTGGTGAAGTAGATTCACCTAACTATTTTCTGTGGAAGGATGTTTATTCCAGTTGAAGAATTTTAAGCAGCTTGAAATTCCCTGTGCTTTCTTTACATTTTTCTTTGGTTGTGGCACCCTCTAGTGTTTCAGCTTTGGTATAGCTATATCATCATGAAATAACCTATTTGTGATTTGAGTCCAAGAACGTTGAAATATTTTGGAAAATTTTGTGTGTATATGCATTTTTCTAGGGAGGAGTTCTGTAGCTTTCACACATCCTCAAAAGGGTCTGTACTTCAGAAAGTAA
This sequence comes from Delphinus delphis, assembly GCF_949987515.2. Lineage (NCBI taxonomy): Eukaryota > Metazoa > Chordata > Mammalia > Artiodactyla > Delphinidae > Delphinus > Delphinus delphis. The sequence goes on from NC_082691.1 coordinate 84,667,562, forward strand.
CTATGTTCTGATACAGGTCCTTGTATGGTCAAAACTCCTAGTTTGTGATTTATAAGCATTTTTTCTCCCAATGTATAAATTTTTTTCTCCCAATTTATAAGCATTTTTTTCTCTCATGTAACTTTCCCTTTGACATTTCTATGCTTTATCTGTCTTTATGTGGAATAGTACTACTACTAGTAATAGGTTACACTTATCTAGCACTTATTATATACATGTCCTGTTTTAATCCCTTTTATGTGGTGAAACGAAAGCATAGGAGTCAATTGGGACTTGTCTAAGGTGGTAGTGAGTGGCAGAGCAAGGATTCGAATCCAGTACTATGGCTCCAGAGTTTGCACTCTTAACCACCCTGCTATGGAAGTGAGGATAAGCCTTTAAGCAGGAATGAGGTGGGTTGGAGAGGACACTTTGCATACTCTTGGCATGCTCTTGTACTAGATTCTTTGGGCCTAGTTGTATAATAAGAAAACAAAACTCTAAATCTCTGCAAGCCACACTGGAAATTATAGTTAGTACCTACTATTGATTTTCAGCAGATTATGCATAGATCTCTCCATATAGTCTGCCAAGAACTTAGAGTGGTAGATGAAGGTCAAAGCTGCCATTGCTACCACAATTTTCTTTGGTTTGTCCAAATATCAGACCCCGTATATTCATTGAATAATATGAAAAATCTTTTTGTGATTGTTTGTCACTATTATTTCCATAAAAAAGCACTTATTTTATTACTGTGATGTTGATTTTGTGGTTTGCTGGAATGTTAGACTTATTAAGTATCTTATTTAAAGAGCAGGTAAGACAGACTCATAAACAGATCAAAGTTTGTGTTTGTATATCTCCTACTTCTTTTTCTGTCTGTACCCCCTTCTCACTTCTGTGTCCCATTTCTCTCTTCCTGAGGCATTTTATACTCTCTAACTTAGCCTCTTTTTAATGATTAATCAAACTCAAGATTTTGTATTCAACTTCCATTGGCATATGGAAACAAACCCTAGTGGTAGCCTTATAAAAATGTCCTTAGAATCACTTTACTGATATTATAAAAATGTCAATACATTTTATTGTATTGACTTATATAAATCAATGTAAAGTTTTGCTGCTTACCAGCACTCTATGAGTAATTTCAAGAAAGGTACATATTTTCTTCCCTTTGTTATCAGTCAGTAAACCATGTGAGGTACTTCAGAGAATGTAATTGGTTACACAGGTGTTGGAAGACTAAAAGAGCAAAAGTAATCCAGATTTTAATAACCACCCCTTGGGCTGGGGGAATGGAATAGAAGAACCCAGGAGTTCGGAGGGGCCCCCACACAGCAGGTAATCTCACCTCCACGTGGATGCCAGGCAGCTGGTACTCAACCAGCAGGGGAGAAGAGACACAGCTGGAGTCGGCACATGAGGCTGTCCTCTCTTGTTGGAGCAACTTTAATAAGAATGAAAACATCAAGAAAATCTCTTCTCCCCGCCTCTTCCCATCTTAACCTGTTGCCTCCCCCTGGTAAAACCTAACGTGAAGCTGGCAGACAAGTCTGGTAAATAAGGTTGGCTGACCCAACCCAGAGATGGCTATAGAGCAGTTCAGAACAAGTATAGAATAGAGGGCTTGGAAGCTGAGAGATGAGATGAATGGCCAGCACAACCTTATGGGAGAATTGTGGAAACTGTAATTGCCTGGGTCTAGCTTTACTAAGTATAATGTGCAGCCAGTTACCCGCAAGCATTTATTAAGGAACAAATTATGATGGCTGCTGTTCATAGAGACTTTATGTACCCAGGCCCTGCCTTCAGTGAACTTAGAATATTGTTTTCACAAAACCATTCACTCACACTCAAGTCATTATGAAGTTGTGTGGTAAAGCTTGTTTTTCTCACATATTGTATAAAAGCATTATTATTAACTGGGTTTCTTGGGTTGTTATTAATATTAATGAACATTTATAAATTTTATCAACATTGGAATGAAAAATATTATGTGATTGCAGTCATAAATTAGTTTTAGATGCTCCAAATTAGGAAGTTAGCCTCACTCAAGGCAAGACTATTTCTAAACCTTCTTGTGCAGTTTTTGTTTGTTTTTTATTTTTGGCTGCATTGGGTCTTCATTGCTGCGCGCGGGCTTTCTGTAGTTGCGGCGAGCAGGGACTACTCTTAGTTGCGGTGTGCGGGCTTCTCATTGCAGTGGCTTCTCTTGTTGCGGAGCACGGGCTCTAGGCACCCAGGCTTCAGTAGTTGTGGCTCGTGGGCTCCAGAGCGCAGGTTCAGCAGTTGTGGCTCACGGGCTCAGTTGCTCCACGGCATGTGGGATCTTCCCAGACCAGGGCTCGAACCTGTGTCCCCTGCATTGGCAGGCGGATTCCTAACCACTGCGCCACAGGGAAGCCCCTGTGCAGTTGTTTTAAAGTTTTTCCTGCTCTGGTGAAATTTTGACCTATTACCCGTTGTCTGCCCGAGAATCAAATATTTCTTTGGCTTTGGGCTTTTTTGGGAAAGGCTGTTGTGTTGAGTAAAATTTCTATCCTAGTTATGAAATTTAGATTCTGGACCTGTCTAGGAATTAAGTTGAGCCTCTTGGTTTTCCTGTCCCTCGTTTTGGCTGTAGACACTGTCTTGCTCTGAGACTTTCCCCTAGGCGGTTCTTGCAGCTTTTCTTTTGATATGGTAATGCTATTGATGAGACTAAGGCTTTCTCTTACTTTTAGTTATACCTTGATTGAGTATCCTGAACTGCTCTTCCAACTTTGATTTTTAAAATACTCTACACTTAATCTCATTATGTGTGGATTAGACTAAATTTAGCGCCCTTAGATATTTTATCCAAATTCCAGTAGCTCCTTAGGTATTGTTGACTATAGCTACCAGCGTGCTCCTGACCAGAAAATCTGTTTTTCTGAGTTCTCTTCCATTAATTATCTTTAGTCCCACGCCTGCTGGTCGATAATGGCAAAAGTAGGAACTCCTCTGTACAAAACTGCCCCTCCTCCGATCCCTTATAGATCATATATTAAAGAAGAACCTTTAGATGAAGTATTTGTTGCATCCCAGGTGATGATCCAGGCTAAGAAACAGGTTTTAGTAAAATTGCTACCATGTTGTTATTGTTTGGGGGAATGATTTTTTTTAAATGGAGTGTTGACTAATCTGCTGAACATCACTGGTTCCAGATAATAGACAGATATGCCTTTTTATTTGGATGTGATGTTTAGAATCACAGTTCATTACATGTTGCCCGGGCATTCATCTTGCTTTTCATATCTGTTCAGAGGAATCATTGTCGGGTCCATTCTCCATTTTGTGCACTCTCATAAAATTATGTTAGGGGCATTGGTTCCCTATAATTTCCTTATTTTAATGTTTTAGAGAGTGGTATTTGAGCCGTTGGAATTAATAGAATAAAGAAAGGTTTTTTAGATGCCTGACTCAAAATCTTTTGCACACAATTAAGAAAACCATATCCTCAGAGATGGATGTCTAATTTAAAGATGAGGAAATTGAGGCTCAGTCCTTCAAAAGTGGCCGTACCATTTTGCATTCCCACCAGCAATGAATGAGAATTCTGTTCCTCCACATCCTCATCAGCATTTGCTGGTGTTGGTGTTTTGGATTTTAGTTATTCTTGATGGGTGCAAAGTGTTATCTCATTGTTTTAATTTGCGATTATCTAATGACATATGATGCTGAACATCTTTTCACATACTTTTCATAGGTGTGTCTTCTTTGGTGAGCTGTCTTATTCAGGTCTTTTGCCATTTTTTAATTGGGTTGTTTGTTTTCAATATTGTTCGGTTTTAAGAGTTGTATTTTGGAACATAGTCTTTTATCAGATGTGTCTTTTACAAATATTTTCTCCCAGCCTGTGACTTGTCTTCTCATTATTTTTATAGTGTCTTTTGTAGAGCAGAAGAAGTTTTTAATTTTAATGAAGTCTAGCTTTTCAGTTCGTTCTTTCATGGATCGTGCCTTTGGTGTCATATCTAAAATGTCATCACCATACCCAAGTCATCTAGGTTTTATCCTGTGTCATCTTCTTGGAGTTTTATAGTTTTGCGTTTCACACTTAGGTCTATGATCCATTTTGAGTTACTTTTTGTGAAAGGTGTTAAGTCTGTGTTTAGATTCATTTTTTTGGCAGGTGGATGTCCAGTATTCCAGCACCATTTGTTGAAGACACTATCTTTGCTCCATTGTATTGCCTTTGCTCCTTTGTCAAAGATCAGTTGACTGTATTTATGGGGATCTATTTCTGGGCTCTCTATTCTGTTTCATTGATCTGTTTGTCTATTCTTTTACCAGTACCACACTGCCTTGATTACTGTAGCTTTATAGTGAGTCTTGAAGTCAAGGAGTGTCAGTCTCCCAGCTTTATTCCTCTCCTTCAATATTTTATTAGGGACTTCCCTGGTGGCACAGTGCTTGGGAATCCGCCTGCCAATGCAGGGGACACAGGTTCGATCCCTGGTCCGGGAAGATCCCACATGCTGCCTGTGCCACAACTCCTGAGTCTGTGCTCTGGAGCCCGTGAGCCCCAACTACTGAAGGCCATGTACTTAGAGCCCGTGCTTTGCAACGAGAAGCCACTGCAATGAGAAGCCCACACACGGCAAGGAAGAGTAGCCCCCGCTCACTGCAACTAGAGAAAGCCCACGTGCAGCAACAAAGACCCAACGCAGCCAAAAATAAATAAATAAATAAATAAAATATTGTATTAGCTATTCGGGGTCTTTTGCTTCTCCATATAAACTTTAGAACTAATTTGTCAATATCCATAAAATAACTTTCTGGGATTTTGATTGGGATTGCATTGAATCCATAGATCGTTAGGAAGAACTGACATCTTGACATTATTGAGTCTTCCTATCCATGAACTGGAATATCTGTCTATTTTAGTTCTTTATTTCTTTCATCAACGTTTTATAGTTTTCCTCATGATTTTGTACGTTATGTGAGATTTATACCTACGTGTTTCATATTTTTGGTTGATAATGTAAATGGTAAATTCTATTGTTCATTGCTGGTATATAGGAAAGCAGTTGGCTTTTGTATATAAACTTTGTATCCTACAACATTGCTATAATTACTTACTCGTTCCAGGTTTTTTTTTTAATTGTTATTGATTCTTTTGGATTTCCTGCATAAACAATCATGTCATCTGTGAACAAAGACAGTTTTATTTCTTTTTCTTGTCTTACTACATTGGCTAGGAATCCCAGTACAGTGTCAAAAAGGAGTGATGAGAGGGGACATCCTTATCTTGTTTCTCATCTTAGCAGGAAAGTTTCTAGTTTCTCACCATTAAGTATGATGCTAGCTGTAGATTTTTTGTAGATTTTTTTCTTATCAATTTGAGGAAGAGCCCCTCTCTTCCTAGTTTCCATTTCTTCCTTTTTAAGGCTGAGTAACATTCCATTGTATGTATGTCCACGTTTTGCTTACTAATTCATCTGTTAGTGAATAGCTGGATTGCTTCCACCTTTTAGCTATTGTGAAAATGCTGCTATGAACATTGGTGTACAAATAGCCCTTTGAGACCCTACTTTCAGTTCTCCCAGCATAGCATCCAGAAGTGGAATTGCTGAATCATATGGTAATTCTTCTTAAACTTTTTTGAGGACCAGTATGCATAGTTTGATATAAAAGGATGTTCACTTCACTGCTGTTCACAATACCAAAAATTTGAAAGCTGCCTTCCTATATATCAGTAGGTGATTGGTTGCATAATTATTGCACATCGATACAGTGAAGTGGTCTTTGGCTATTTAGAAAGATCTGGTAGATTTGTATGTTTTGACATGTCAAAATGTCCAGATAGGGCTTCCCTGGTGGTGCAGTGGTTGAGAGTCCGCTTGCTGATGCACGGGACACGGGTTCGTGCCCCGGTCTGGGAAGATCCCACATGCCGCGGAGCGGCTAGGCCTGTGAGCCACGGCCGCTGAGCCTGCGCGTCTGGAGCCTGTGCTCAGCAGCAATGGGAGAGGCCACAACAGTGAGAGGCCCGCGTACCGCAAAAAAAAAAAAAAAGTCCAGATATATTGTCAAAGAATAATATATGTATTGCGAACCTCTTTTTATTTTAAATCATATGTATGTACGTATGCTTCAAAAAAATTTTTAAGGTTAATATACTTCTCTGTAGGTTAGGGAGGAAGAAGAGGGGACAGATCATAAGTACACTAGGAGAGCAAACCTTTATCTTACTACTGCATCATTTCAGGGTTTATAAGAAACACAGTTTTATAAGCAGAAAAACCAATTTGAATAATCACATTTTGGGGACAAAATGTTTAACTCCCATTTGTGTTTGAAATATAAAGAAAATGTTAAGTATTTTACTTACTGTTTTTTGGGGGGTTTTTTTGGGTTTTTTTTTTGCGGTACGCGGGCCTCTCACTGTTGTAGCCTCTCCCGTTGCGGAGCACAGGCTCTGGACGCGCAGGCTCAGCGGCCATGGCTCACGGGCCCAGCCGCTCCGCGGCATGTGGGATCTTCCCGGACCGGGGCACAAACCCATGTCCCCTGCATCGGCAGGCAGACTCCTAACCACTGCGCCACCAGGGAAGCCCTTACTTACTGTTTTTATGTCCACAATGTCATATGCTAGTCACCAGGATCTTTTAAATATCTTTTTTATCATTATATATAATATCAAGGATATTTATTGTTTTGTGACTTGAGGTATAAAATTAGCACAATGAATTTCCATCTGGTTGAGACAGACTGTCACTTGATTTAAGCAAATACACAAAAACCCACATTTCCGAAATAATGCCGTTCCTGAGTAAGAAGGGGAACTTGCATTTGATTCCCAGTCCAACTGCATAGTAGAATAAATCCTGCACCAGCAGCAACACTTGTAAATTTGTGAAAATGAATTTTATCTTTCCTTAAAAAAATAAAATTTTTAATCCATCACACTTTCTTCCCTCACCCTTTAGTTTTTTGTTTTGTTTTGTTTTGTTTTTGCGGTACGCGGGCCTCTCACTGTTGTGGCCTCTCCCGTTGCGGAGCACAGGCTCCGGACACGCAGGCTCAGCAGCCATGGCTCACGGGCCCAGCCTCTCCGCGGCATGTGGGATCTTTCCGGCCCGGGGCACGAAGCCGTGTCCCCTGCATCGGCAGGTGGACTCTCAACCACTGCGCCACCAGGGAAGCCCAGCCTTTAGTTTTTGATAAATGATAAAAATGAGCCAGTTATCAGAGAAGAAATAGTTCTTACTTCAAAAGATAAACCAACACAAAAAATAAGTTGCTGGTTCCTAATAGGAAAAATACATTTTAATAATTGTGCGACGAGAAGCTGCTTACGTACACATTGCAGATCAAATATTTGGAGTTAAGATGTCAGTCACATAGGTGGGTGATTGTAACTTTATTGCCATTAAAAGATTTCAAATTGCATTCGTGCTTCTGTGTACACATAATGAAAAATGGGCAAAATAATGAAGATTGATAATTCCCTGCGTCTGCTGTCTAATTCTGCTGTCTACTCTTCTACGATGCCGCGTCTCTAATTGTACACAGTTAGTGATAGCTAGGAGTATAAAGTTGTCGCCCATCAATAAAAATCACACAGTTGGTTAAAAAAAAACTATCAAAATAGTTTCACACAAGGAAAATATTCTATTTTTATGTCATTGGAATGATGCTCCCCATTTCCTACGACTTGGTGTGGTGAGGTATGTAGTAAAATCAAAGGCTTGTCAGAGTTCCTCTGCTCTTGAGGAAAATATCTCTTATTTTAAGCACTGGAATATATTACACACTGAATCCTGTTCTTTGCCTTTTTTCTGACAGTAGATCTTCATGGAGGAACACGGAGTGACCCAAACTGAACACATGGCTACCATAGAAGCCCATGCAGTGGCCCAGCAAGTTCAGCAGGTCCATGTGGCTACCTACACTGAACACAGTATGTTGAGTGCTGATGAAGACTCACCTTCTTCTCCTGAAGACACCTCGTATGATGATTCAGACATACTCAACTCCACAGCGGCTGATGAGGTAACAGCCCATCTGGCTGCTGCAGGTAATGTTTGTATTGGAAGCTCTTCATTTTTGGCTTAACTCTGATACTGTGCTTATCTGAAAGAACCTAGGATACAGGCACTCACATTTATTGTCATCATATCTTCATGATTTCTTTTTAAGCCTTAAATTTATAACTTGTACGTGTATTACACTGAGACTTAAGTTGCAGACTCACGTACTATTAGTGATAAAAACTTTGGTTTTGTTTTTTCCTCCATTCCAGCACTCTTTACTTTTTTAAAAAAATTCATTCATTTATTAATTAATTTTTTTTTATGGCTGCATTGGGTCTTCATTGCTGCACGCGAGCTTTCTCTGGTTGCCACGAGCGGGGCTATTCTTCGTTGTGGTGCATGGGTTTCTTATTGCAGTGGCTTCTCTTTGTTGCAGAGCACAGGCTCTAGGTGCGTGGGCTTCAGTAGTTGTGGCATGCGGGTTCAGTAGTTGTGGCTCACAGGCTAGAGCGCAGGCTCAGTAGTTGTGGCGCATGGGCTTAGTGGCTCTGCAGCATGTGGGATCTTCCCAGACCAGGCCTCGAACCTGTGTCCCCTGCATTGGCAGGCAGGTTCTTAACCACTGTGCCACCAGGGAAGTCCCCACTCTTCACTTTTAACTCAAGCATTTAGTCCATTTACATTAAATGTAATCACTGATATATTTGGGTTTAAATTTATCATGTTTACTATATGCTTTCCCTTTGTCTCACTTGTTCTGTTTACTTTTCCTTCAATTTTCTTTTGGAGTGATTGAAAAGTTTTTGTTTCATTTTTTTCTTGTTAGTTTGGAAGTTATGCATACTTTTGCTATTAGTGGTACACCTAGAAATATACACCCTTCACTTATTTCAGAGTCTTATGTAAATGGTACTTTTGTTCTTTTTAGGGATAATGCAAGTTTCTTAGAACACTTGAATTTCATTCCCCTGCTTCTGACCTATATGCTGTTGTTGTTCTGTGTGTTAATTCTTTGTATATTTTAAGCCCTATACGACATTATTTTTGTTTTATACATAGTCGATGTTAATTTTCCCCCTTATATCCCACTTGCCTTCTGAGAATTTTTCTTCTGCCTAAAGATACCATTTTATTTCCTTCAGCGTGGTTCTGCTAGTAGTAAAGTCTCTTAGTTTTTGCTTACCTGAGAATGTCTTTATTTAACCTTCAGTCTTGAAGGATGGTCTCCCTAGGTGTGGAATTCTAGGTTGGCAGTTATTTTCTCTCCTCATATTGAAGATGCTATTCCACTGTCTCTGGTTTCCATTCTTGCTTTTGAGCATTCAGCTTTTTCATTCTAACAGCTGTTCCTTGGAAGGTTATCTCCCACACAGACCCCTCCTCCACTGCTTTTAAGATTTTCTCTGTCTTTAGTTTTTGTGATATAGCTGGCTCTGGATTTCTTCTCATTTATTCTGTTTACAGTTCCTTTAAACATCTTGAATCTTTGGATTGATGTCTTTCATCAATCCTGGAAAATCTTAGCCATACATTTTGCTTCAGTTTTGCGTCCCCTCCATTCCGTCTCTTTTCCTTCTTTGACTCCAATTAAATATATTAGTCTTCATATTGAAGCCTTTATGTCTCTTTCCTTCTGTTCTGTATTACTACCCTTTTGTCTCTTCATGCTTCATTCTATGTAGTTTCTGCAGACGGTCTTCCAGTTTATTAATTTTTTTCTTCAGCTGTGTCTAAGGTGATTTTAAGTCTGTCCATTGAGTTATTAGTTTTGGTAATGGTTTTGTTTTCTAGTTTTAGAATTTCTAGTGTTTTTTTTTCTCCCTCCCAAATTTGCAGTATTACAGTTTTCAGTTATTATAGAAAAAATATTTTTTGTTGTTAATATCTATGAGAAAAGTAAGAGTTATGATTTTACAGGCCATTTAGTCATTTTACTTTCTGAAGTGCCTATGGGTCTGTTCCTGTGATATATTACTAGTGCTGTTTCTTGTTCATGTTGGTTTTTCTCTTCACATATTGGTTATATTTGGATGAATGCTGGATGTGTGTGTGTTTGGAAAACCATTTTCAGAAATAATTTGGGAACTAGAATAATATTATCCGCCTCTAGAGAGGATTTTTGTTTGCTTCTACCAAATGCCTGAGGGCACTAGCAATCCTGGATCATCTTAATCCAATTTAAGGTTTTGAGGTTTTCTTTTTCTTTTTTTTTTTTTTTTTTTTGTGGTACGCAGGCCTCTCACTGTTGTGGCCTCTCCTGTTGCGGAGCACAGGCTCTGGACGTGCAGGCTCAGCGGCCATGGCTCACGGGCCCAGCCGCTCTGCGGCACGTGGGATCTTCCCAGCCAGGGGCACGAACCTGTGTCCCCAGCATCGGCAGGCAGACTCTCAACCACTGTGCCACCAGGGAAGCCCAGGTTTTGAGGTTTTCTTCTGGGCCTCTAAATGACTTAAAGCTGAGTGATACTTTGTGTCATTCTCTTTGCTATTTACATTGTATATTTAGCACTGTGTGGAAGACTACATGTAGACCATGCTTGGATGGGTCTAATATTGTATAAGGAACACTGATGTTAGAAGATATTTAGGAAAAGCTGGACAGGAAATCAATGATCAGAAATGGCCAAAATACTACATTTTTTTTTAGTTTATGCTGTATTTAAGGTGAAGAAGACAGCTGCAATGAAAATAAACTTATTCCTATCAGGTGTTATCTACTGTGTATTTCTGGAATGGTGAATTTAAAAATAAGGCTTAGTGACAAAACACACATAAACTGTTTGTGAAATATTTGTTTTGAAATTTTTATACTTCCCAGAAGAGGGCATCCTAACACAATAAATCCAGTTCAACTTCTTTCCTAGGATGGAAGACGCTTTTGAGGCACAGTTTTGCGACATTACTGTACTGCACTGTCATAGTTTTTTTTTTTTTTTTTTTTTTTTTTTGCGGTATGCGGGCCTCTCACTGTTGTGGCCTCTCCCGCTGCAGAGCACAGGCTCCGGACACGCAGGCTCAGCGGCCATGGCTCACGGGCCCAGCCGCTCCGCAGCATGTGGGATCTTCCCGGACCGGGACACGAACCCGTGTCCCCTGCATCGGCAGGCAGACTCTCAACCACTGCACCACCAGGGAAGCCCCTGTCATAGTTTTAAGATTAGCAAAGAACTTTAACCCTTTCATGTGGCAGATGTGGAAACTGAGGCCCAACTGGTAGAAATGATTTACCACTGAATCATTCAACAGTTATTGAGGAATTATCAATATTATATGCCTTATATTATTATATATAGTACTGTGAACAAAGACTGGCAAGAGCTTGCTCCTAAAGGAGCTTACAGACCAGTGGTGGAGAGAAGGGTACAAATAATAAAGTAAAATAATTTCATAAAGCACTGATGGCTCTGAAGAATATAATGAAGTGTAAGGTAAACGGAGCAGGAGGGGTAGCTGGTTACTGCTTTTTCTAATCCTATTTCCTTCTCTCTCTCTACCGAAGTAACCACTATTCTGAATTTGGTCTTTATCATTCTCTTACATGTCTTTCATATTTTTTTGTATGTGTTTTATCAGTAAACAATATTTAACATTGTTTTTGCATGTGTTAAATTCTATATAAATGGTATCACTCTGATATTTTTTGTCTAACAGTGTGTACTTCATTCAGTATTATTTTTCTGAGATTCATTTATGTTGATAATGTGGCTAGATGTTTTCATTTTGACTGTTATTTAGTATTCCATTCATTATCTAAGTATGTTGTATATTGGGAGAACACTTAGGTTGTTTATAATTTTTTGGTATTTACAATTGCTGCAAATGAAAATTATTTTATATGTTTTCTTGTACACATTGAGAGATCTCTTGGCTTTGGTTTTCAAAGTTCTTTTGACAGTGTCCCACAGTAATACATTGTGATCTAGAATAAACAGATGCACATATAACTAAAATAATAATTTCTCATGAAGCAATACTTAACTCCTCCTGCAAGTGACACACTCTCATGTGTTCTAATCTCTTTACTTTATTCCATTTTATTAAAAAAACAGAAACAAAAACTACTCATGAGCCACCAACAGGTGGAAATCCGCAGTTTGAAAAGCACTGCTTAAAAAAACAAAACAAAACAAAAACACTGCTTGAGGGTATAACCAGGAGGGGAATTGGAGGGCAAAGATAGGCACATTTTCAACTTTACTAGATATCTCAAGTGTCTTTCCAAATAGTTTAATTCATTTGCATTCCCACAAGCAGTGTACTAGAGTGCCTGTTGCTTCTCATCCTCACCACATTTGATATTGTCAATTGTTTTTCATTTTTGCCAGTCCGATGGGTATGAAACAGTGTCTCAGTGTTGGTTTAATTTGCTTGTCTGAGCAAGAGGTTCCAGCCAGTGAGGGAAGACAAGATAGAGCATCATGTCAGAACTTTATTGACTATTAACTTTTCTTATTTTGCATATTTCCTTTGTCCATTTTCCAAATGTATTGTCTTTTTTTTTAAAGAGTTATTGATATTTTTTAATACTAGTGTTTTCTTGGTAATATGTATTGCAATTATCTCCTAGTTTGTTGCCCACTCCCTCCCCAATTTTTTGTTACTTCTTTTTGTCCATAAAGGTTTTGATTTTATATTATTGTGAAATTATTAGTGTTTTACCTTACAGTTTATGCTTTTGGAGTCTTGTTTAAGCAGTTCTTCTTAACCCTGAGTTTATAAATACTTTCCAGTAGTTTATTGTAGAAGTTATAAAGTTTATTTTTGTTGTTTTATTGATGTTTTTGTTTTACATTTAGCCCTTTAATCCACCTGGAATTTATTTTCATGTATAGTATGATGTATGAATCTACTTTCATTATTTTTCCATGCAGACAGTCAGTTACTCCGGCACCATACTTTTAATTATCCATCCTTTTCCCACCTCTGTCTTCTGACACAGAAGGGTGTTTGTGAACTCTCGAGTCAGTTGTGTTGGTTTATTTGTCTATCTTTCAGTCAGTTCCACTCTGTCTTAAAGACTGTAGCCTTACAGTAACTACTGATACTTGGTAGGATGAGTGCCTCTGCCTCCTTTTTAAAATCTTCAGAAATTGTTTTGGCTATTCTTAGGCCTTTGCACTTCCATTTAAAATTTAGAATAACTTTATCAAGTTCCACACAAAAAAATGAGGATTTTTATTTAAACTGCATTAATTAATTAATTTAGTTAAGCAGCTTTATTCATAATACCTAAAACTAGAAATAGCCAAAGTGACCATCAGTAGAATAATGGATAAACTGTGGTTTATTCATACTCTGGAGTATTACTCAGCAATAAAAAGGAACAATCTACTGATACATATAACAACATGGACAAATCTTAAAAAAATTATTCTAATTGAAAGAAATCTTACACAAAAGGGTAGATACTGTATGATTCCATTAATTTGAAGCTCTAGAATAGGCAAAACTAACGTAGGGTGAAAAAACAGTAATTGTGTTCTTATGGTGGGAGGTACCATGGGAACTGATTGGGAAGGGACATGAGAGAAATTTTGTAGTGATGATACTATTATATATCTTAGTAAGGGATTGGGTTTCATAGTTGTATGCATTTTTGAAAATTTATTGAATGATTTGTACATTTTGTAATATGTAAATTTTACCTCAAAAGAAAAAAATTGTGAATAAATATTAAACTCTAGCTAATGATATTCCTACTGAAGTATTTAGGGGGAATCATACTGCAGTTTACTTTGAAATGCATTAAAAAAAACCCAATATGGGTTGATGAACGTGTAGAAAGATGGATAGTTACATATACTAAAATGTTAATGGTAGAATCTAGGTGGTAGATACATGAATGTTCACTGTAAAGGTCTTTCAACTTTGCTATATATGTTAAAGTTTTTTTAATATATTTTAAAGTTTTAATAATAAAGTGTTGGGCTCCCACAACTCAATAGCATAACAAATAACCTGATTTTAAAATGGACAGAGGACTTGAATAGACATCTCCCTAAAGACATACAAATGGCCAAAAAGTAAGTATATGAAAAGATGCTCAACATCACTAATCATCAGGGACATATAAATTAAAACCACAGTTGAGAGACCACCTCACCCCTGTTAGGATGGCTATTATCAGAAAACCAAAAAATAAGTATTGGCGAGGATGTGGAGAAATTGGAACCCTTGTATGCTGTTGGTGAGAATGTAAAATGGTTCAGCCCCTGTGGAAAACAGTATGAAAGTTCCTTAAAAAATTAAAAATAACAGCTACCATATGATGCAGCAATTCTACCTATGGATGTTTATTCAAAAGAATTGAAGTCAGGATCTCGTAGAGATATTTGCATTCCTGTATTCATTGCAGCATTATTCACAGTAGTCAAGATGTGGAAACAACCTAAATGTCCATTGACAGATGAATGGATAAAGGAAGTGTGGTATGTATATATGGAATATTATTCAGCCTTAAATAAAGAGGAAATCCTACCGTATATGACAACATGGATGAACCTTGAGGGCATTATGCTAAGTAAGATACACCAGGTCAGAAGGACAGCTACTGCATGGTTCCACTTATATGAGGTATCATATTCAAACTCTTAGAAGCAGAGAGTAGAACGGTGGCTGCCAGGGGCTGGGGTGTGGAAATGGGGAGTTGCTGTTAACAGCATAAAGTTTCAGTGCTGCCAGATGAATACGTTTCTAGAGATCTACTGTACAACATTGTGCCTATAGTTAACAGTACTGTACTGTACACTTAAAATTTTGTTAAGGCAGTCGATCTCATGTTAAGTGTTATTACCTCAATTTTTAAAAAATTAAATGTTGGGAAAATGCATCAATAAGATTTTTTTCCTCTTCCAGCTGTTTATGATGGAAAGGAAGGTAAAAGGCATTAATTTATTTTTTAATTACTTTGGGGCTCTTTAGAGGAGTTTATTTAAGTCAGACTGAGTATACTACTAAACAACATGTAGAGAGGCTCATCTAGATTAAAATAGGGAGGCCTATTTTAATTGAGCCACTTATAGAACATATATGCTAGGATAACGTGAGCACTTAAACCTAATTTTCATTTAAGCCTTTTACAGGTTCACAAATAGGGATGAAGGTGGATTGTGGGGTTTTTTGTTTTGTTTAAAAAAAGGAATGCCCTTGATATGTTGAGATTGCATGAATCGGAGGCTGTAATAATTCCTTGAGGCCTACCCTTTCTTTCAGTTATTAGTTTCAGGGCAAACCAGACCAAATTTTATTAACATTTTTTCCTTAGAGTGGGACAGTTTTCATCTCTTTCCTGCCAGGATGCTTTCATCAACATGACCTTGTGGTCAACAGCTCCATTTAGGGCATAATTCTCAGATATAGAAAAAAAAAATTTCCGATTAAGATGGTATCCTTCTAGATATTTCTCTTATATGTGGTGTGGTGGTATTGGAGTTCCAGGTATGAGTGATTTTCTCTGACTTCCTTAACTTGGCAGTTTCTTGGAGTAATGGATAGAGGGACACGGGGATGGAAACGAAATATGAAATCTGCGACTTTTTTGTTTTGGCAAACTGTTCCTCTCAATGCTGCAATTTCATCTAGCACCTTGGAGAATATTGCCTTAACAGTATGGGTATGCTGACAAAACAAAACAAAAAAACACATTATATAAAATTCAAGCTGGTGTGTGGCGGGGAAGTATAAGTCATTTACTTTTTAAAAAGATTTGTTGTAAGTTTTAATGGTAAACTAAAAAATGATCCATGTTGAACAGTGGTGAAGTATATTGATATCAGGAGTATCTATATTTATTGATAACATATGAGGAAATAAGTGCTACTTTTTTGTACCTCTAATTGTTTTCTGCCTTGTATAGCTAACAGACTCTGCCTAATCTCAGCGCATCCCTTCTTATTTCAGGTCCTGTGGGAATGGCTGCTGCTGCTGCTGTGGCAACAGGAAAGAAACGGAAACGGCCTCATGTGTTTGAGTCTAATCCGTCTATCCGGAAGAGACAGCAAACACGTTTGCTTAGGTGAGGGCTTCCTTTCTCATATTGTTGCTGTTCCTCAAATACTTTATGGAGTGGATGACAGAGTTAGACTATACCTTATTAGGTTCATCAAGGGACATCAAGTTAAATTCTTTGATGACAGAATTAGACTTTAAAGTACTCTTGCAAGATAAATAAATGAAACTAGAAGTATGATTAACAGATGAGTAGTATCACATTAATTCATTCAGAGAAAACTTATATGCCTGCTATGTGCCAGGCATTGTTCTAGGCCTTGGGAATACAACAGTTAACAAAATAAATTCCCTTAACGAGCTTATATTCTAGTGGAGGGAAAAAGAAAATAAACAAGTATGTAATACGTCAGATGATGAAAGTGCCATGGGAAACAACAAAGCAGAGTAAGGAAAATAGAAAGGTTTAGGGGATTAGGGGGGGATATAGTAGTTTCTCTTTTTCTATAGGAATGGTCTTCTTTCATAAGCCAGCCTTTGAACAGAGACCTGAAGTAAGTATAAGGGCAACCATGTTGATGTCTAGGGGAAGAACTTTTTGGGCAGAGGAAATAGTAAGAGCAAAGGTTCTGAAGTGGGAAGGAATGTGTTAGACATGTTTGAGGAACAACTAGGGAAAGAATGAGAGGAGGTGTGGTCAGAGTAGTAGTGGAGAGCCACACCATGGCATCTTCTGGTCCAATATAAGGGCTTTGACTCTTACTCGGAGTGACATAGGAAGTCAATGAAGACTTTTGGTCAAAGCAATGATATGATCTGGCTTGTGTTTTAAAAGTATCACTCAGGCTACTGTGTTGAGAATAGTCTCTGGGGGTACAAGAATGGAAGCAGGGAGACCAATTAGGAGGTTATTGTAGTAATCCAGGCCAGAAATGACAGTGTCTTAAAACCAATGTGGCAGTAGCAAAGCCAGCAAGAGGTGGTCAGGTTCTGGATGTATTTCAAAAGTAACCCCAATATGATTCCTTGATGGATTGGATGTGCTGTGTGAGAGAAAAAAAGGAGTGAAGGGTGACCTCAGGGTTTCTGGTCTGATTCCTGGAAGGATTGAGATGACACTTACTGGAAGAGGATCAAGTATGAGAGTGAGGGTAGGGCAGAATCGGGAATTTGGTTTGGACACATTAAGTCTGTGATACCTCTTAACCATTAAGTGGAGATACAGAATAAGCAGTTGGGTATATGAGTCTATAATTCAAAGGAGAGACCTTAGCTGAAGATACAAGCACATTGGTAGTATTTGAAACTATGAGTCTGGAAGAGATCACCTAGGGAATGAGTGTGGACCGAAGCACTTTACCCTTAGGGGTTAGAGAAATGAGAGGAATTATCAAAGGAGTCTAAGAAACAACCAGTGAGTCAGGAGGAAAACCAAGAGAGTGGTATTCTGGAAACCAAGTGCAAAAAGTGTTTCAAGAAGGGGGGCATGTGATCAGCACTGTCAAATGCTGCTGACAGGTTGAGTAAGATGCAAATTGACCATTAGATTTAGCAACATGGAGGTCATGATTGAACTTGACAAGAGTGTTTTCAAAGGAGCAGTAAGGATGAAAGGACTGGAGTGTCTTCAAGACAGAATGGGAAGAGAGGAATTGGAGACAGTGAATATATTTTCGATCTTCATTCCTTCAAGGAATGCCACCAAATTTCTTGTTTGGTATGTGGTCCTTTGCTCGGTTTTATTTCTTCTGAAGAGTTTGTAGGTTGCAAAGAAAGATTATTACACAGATGTGGTGCATGGAGGACTTAATATTTTGACAGGTTGCATAACATGTATTCATATATGATAAGAAATTTAGTCTATAAAATGTTCCAGAAGTTTCTTCTTGAAGTGTTTTAAATACTATATCCAAATACTTAAGATGTTTACTGGAATGTTGAATTCAGAGTGCCAGTCCATGTAAATGATATGTGACAAAAGCTGGAAAATATAGTCTGTATTAAGAACATAAGTAAGAAACTGAAAGGAAAATCCAGAAAGTACTTAACAGTAGCTTTCAGCAAAGAAGTTATATACCACTAGATGGGCCAAAAAATTTCCTTTCCTTTAATGATAAATTCCATTTCCTTTAATGATAGTACAGGCAGGAGGAATTAGAATGTATTATTTATAGAAATATTTTTTCTATAATGGTCATAGACACAATAGTACATGCTTTTGGAGAAAGATGGAAAACTTTCTTGTGATATGTTGGCTTTGCTTCATTTGAATTGGCATGACTCACCAGTCCCTTGAAAGGGTAGACCAAGTTCCCAGAAGAATTATAGGATGTAGAACTTTAATCTCCCATGATTTCAGAGGGAAAGGACAGTGTTTCTCTTTCATCCAATGTTGATATATTTGAAAAAGCTCTTTTACTCCATCCTCATTTGTAAAATACTTCGGGACTAAGAATTATTGTTTATATCACAATGAAAATCTGCAAATGGCAACATTTTTGAAGTAGTATTTTTGGATAAAATTATGTCAGTAAGACATAAACAATGATTATATCGGTCAAAGAAATTAGAAGCAGGTGATTTAAGGCCCCTTCATTAAACATGGAGTTGATATAATAAAGTCTATAAGAGGATATCTCAGCATTAATCTTTGCAGCAGTAAGAGAAAACCCCTTTGGTATTGATGAGATCAGGAAGTATGATACTCGCTGTGTTCAGCATTGTGTCATGGCTGTGTCCTGAGGTAAACCTGAGGTAGACCCTTATATCTATCAGTGAGCTAATCGTGGGTCTTCAGGACAAAGGTATGTACATATTTCTACTGAACAGGATATTAAACCTCACACGCTTCCTTTTCACAATTCAGGTAAAAGAAACATATCTAATCAGAATAAATTGTCCCAAGTCAAAGTAAATCTTGTGTCTGTATCGCTGTAATTTCTATCTTCTTTAACTGTTTTTGTTTCTTTTCATTCTCTGATTCAGGAAACTTCGAGCCACATTAGATGAATACACTACTCGAGTAGGACAGCAAGCTATTGTCCTTTGTATCTCACCCTCCAAACCCAACCCTGTCTTTAAAGTGTTCGGTGCAGCTCCTTTGGAGAATGTGGTAAGAAAATTTGAGTTGTGTTCTCAGATACCGTTTGTTTTCTGTGGGTTGTTGTTCATATTTTTTTGATCCTTAGTCTAGCACAATAGTTATTCTATCTTCCCTTCATCCAGAGGTTGGAGTTGGGCCTGGTTTTCAAACTCCTTTATGCAGATCGAAATAAAAAGATCATTTCTGTTTCTACTTTCCATAACAAGGTATTTTACCTCATCAGATGCAATGGAAAAAATGACGTTGTGTTCTTTAAGAAACCAATGCAAGATTTTGTAAGAATATTACTGATTATGTCAGAAACAAATGGTGTTTACTCAAGATGTGAACTTCATGAGGCAAACCTGGGAGCATTTTATTGATCACTGATTTCTGATTTGCATATTTTATTTTATTTTTTTAACTTAAAAAATAATTAATTTTTTGGCTGCGTTGGGTCTTCGTTGCTGCACTCAAGCTTTCTCTAGTTGCAGCGGGCGGGAGCTACTCTTCGTTGTGGTGCGCGGGCTTCTCATTGCGGTGGCTTCTCTTGTTGCGGAGCACGGGCTCTAGGTGCGTGGGCTTCAGGAGTTGTGGTACGCGGGCTCAGTAGTTGTGGCTTGCAGGCTCTAGAGCACAGGCTCAGTAGTTGTGGTGCACGGGCTTAGTTGCTCCACAGCATGTGGGATCTCCCCAGACCAGGGATTGAACCCATGTCCCCTGCATTGGCAGGCGGATTCTTTTTTTTTTTTTTTTTTTTTTTTTTGCGGTACGCGGGCCTCTCACTGTTGTGGCCTCTCCCGTTGAGGAGCACAGGCTCCGGATGCGCAGGCTCAGCGGCCATGGCTCACGGGTCCAGCTGCTCCGCGGCATGTGGGATCTTCCTGGGATCTTCCTTGCCTGGGGCACGAACCCGTTTCCCCTGCATCCACAGGTGGACTCTCAACCACTGCGCCACCAGGGAAGCCCTGACAGGCGGATTCTTAACCACTGCAACACCAGGGAAGTCTGAGTTGCATATTTTAAATCTCTTGTATTTCTTCAAAGAATTGATTTAACACTGCTTCAATTTTGAAATATAGTTGAATATTTTGATTATATATTTATCCATAGCTAACTTTATAAAAATAGTATTTTACCCTTGCATACTTATACTATGTGAACTACTCATTGCTGGCTGAAATAACTTTGAATCATTTGTAGAATGATGATCTGTCTAGATTTAAATTGCATTTTATTTTTACTGGGATAAGATTTATTAGCTTACAATAACATTTATTAGATCTCCCACATTGAACAGACATTTCAAGAGTTCAGAATTAGTAATCAGTTGAGATTTTAGTGTATTTTTTTTCACACACACAGATGTTGTGGTTCTTTCTTAACATTTTTGAGTTTTGTTTTGAGTTTTCCTTTAAATTCCCGAGGCCCCAGAATAGGATGCATATTAGGACCTTTTCTTACAGGAATGTGGTAGATGGCTTCTAGTGCAAAATGGTACCTAACAGGCAGCCCTCATGTAGTTGACAAACATGAAATCTGGGCATGTCTTCTTCAGTATTAAAATTTTTAGATATTATTACTATTACTAATAATAATGTGATCTATGAAAAAGCCTCATCTGGAAGACTCAGAAAAATACCTCTGAAAATTACTCACTGAAAAATTCAAAAGAAAGTGTTAGAAAACTGTTGGAGTCCTCCATAGAATACAAAAAGTTACAGACTCTATGAAACGGGAAAAAAATGGTCATATGATAGCCTAAACTGAGAAAAAGCAGGAGATATTTTTCTGTTGACTGACACTTGATAAATATAGGCTAAAGAATAAATGCCAGTAGAATTAGAGACAAAATATGTCTTCCAGACCACTAAAGAGGAAAGAAAGTCTATACACAAAAGATAGAAAATAAGGGGAGGAATTAAAAAAAAAAACAAAACACAAAGTATAGAACAAAGGAATATAAGTGAGACCAATTAATTCTGTTATAAACCATAAATATAAATACTATATTTATATTGTTGTTAAAAATAAAGATTTGCTTTTAGATTGGAACAACAACCACCCAAATCAGAACCCAATTCTATTTAATTTATGTGACATACTTACAGTGACTCACAAATATTCAAAGTAGATGCAAACTATACCATCAAGAAAGTGAAAATACAATCCACAGAATGGGAGGAAATATTTGCAAATTATGTATCTGATACAGAATTTGTATCCAGAATATATAAAGAACTCTTATAACTCAGCAATGAAAAGACAATTAACCTGGAATTCCCTGGTGATTCAGTGGTTAGGACTCCGTGCTTCCACTGCAGGGCGCATGGGTTCGATTCCTGGTCATGGAACTAAGATCCCACAAGCCGCGCAGTGCGGCCAAAACAAAAACAAAAAACAATTAACCCAATTTAAAATGGCAAAGAATCTGAATAGATATTTCTCCAAAGAAAATATAGAAATGGCCAGGAAGCACATGAGCACTTTATAAATAATCATTAGGGAAATGAAAGTCAAAACTACGATGAAATACTTCACACCTACTAGGATGACTGTAATAAAAAAGATGGACAATAATAAGTGTTGGAAAAATTATGGACAATAATAAGTGTTGGGATGTCGAGAAATTGGAAGCCCCATACATTGCTGTTGGGAATGTAAAATGATGCAGCTGCTTTGGAAAACTTCAGCAATTTCTCAAAATGTTAAAAGCAAAGTTACATATGACCCAGCGATTCTACTCCTACGTTTACCCAAGAGAACTGAAAACAAAACTTATACACACAGTGTTCATTGCAGCAAAACTTACATACAGAAATATATAACAGTGTTCATAGCAGCATTATTCATAATAGCCACAAAGTGGAAATAACCCAAATGTCCATCAGCTGATGAATGGATTAAAAAAAGTTGTATTATCTATACAGTGTAATATTACTCAGCAATAAAAAGGAATGAAGTACTGATAAATATTACGGCATGGATGATCCTTGAAAACATTGTGCTAAGTGAAATAATCCATTCACAAAAGGCCACATGTTGTATGATTTCATTTATGTGCAGTGTCCAGAATAGTCAAAGCTATAGAGACAGAAAGTAGGTTAGTGGTTGCCAGGTTGGAGAAAGGGGATGAAGGAATGGAGAGTGACAGCTAGTAGGTATGGAGTTTCTTTTAGGGGGAATAGATTATGATAATGCTTATTACATGACCCTACAGATATTTAAAAGAGTGAATTGTACACTTTAAACAGGTGAATTGTATGGTGTGTGTGGTAGGCTGATTAATGAACGGCCACCAAAGATATACAGATCCAAATCCCTGGAACCTTTGAGTGTTACTGTATGGCAAAAAGGACTTTGCAGGTGTGGTTAAGTTAAAGATTTTTGAGATGGGGACATTATCCTGGATTGTTCAGGTAGGCCCTAAATCTAATCAGAGTGTCTTTATATAAGAGGGAGACAAAGGGAGATTGATGTAGAAGTAGGAGATGTGTTGGCAGAAGCAAGAGGGTGGGTGCAGGGAAGGGGTCAAGAGTGAAGGAATATGTGCTAGACGGCAGCTAGGCAAGATGAGAAAATGGATTCTCCCCTAGAGCCTCCAGAACAACCAGCCCTGCCAACAGCTTGAGCCTGTGAAACTAAGAGAACGAATTTCTGTTGTTTTAAGCCACCAAGTTTGTGATACTTTGTGGCAACCATAGGAAACTAATATGTATGGTATATGAATTATATTTCAGTAAAGGTGTTAAAATTTTAAAAGCAAAATAACAGGCAAAGGTATGTCAGACAAATCCCTACAAAAATAAATCATGGATCACAGCATTAATATCAGACAAAGCCAGATTCTCAAGACAGATGAGTATTAACTGAGAACCATAGGTCTTCTAGTGTTGATAAGCAGTTTATGTCTCAAGTAACATTAAAGCAAAGAATGTAGATCAAAAAGTTAGAAATGGGAGAAAAAAATAAAAAGAAACTACAGTGGTAGTAGGAGGCTTTGCTATCTTTGTCAGATCAAGGAAGAAAAATATAAATAAGAACATAGAGATCTGAATATTAGAATTAATAAGGTTAATATAAAGGATAGATATATTAACATTGATATCTTACAAATATATTTTTAATATACCATATTTGAAAAATTACATGAATGGGTTATAAGAATTGACCATATGTTAGGCCCCAAAGAAAATCTTAATAAATTGTAAAATGCAGAAAATTACACAGGCCATGTTTTTGACCAAAGTATAGAAAATTTAGAACTTAATATAAAAAAGAGTGACAGGAATTTTCAGCCACATGGAAATTTGAAAAAACAACTTAATTTGCAGACTACTTAAAAACAATTTTTAAAAAACTTTAAAAATTATGATCTACACTGATGCTCAAAGGAATGTTTATTGCCTTGATTTTTTTTTTTTTATACACAAGAAGGAAAAGAAACTACATCTAAAGCCAGAAGCTGGAAAGGGAACAAGAAAATAAGTCTAAGAAATAGAGTAAGTAAACATGAGGAAGAAATTAATGATTTTGTAAACAGAAGAAGAATTGTTACATTCAAGAAATGGTACTATGAAAAATCCAATGAAATAGAAAAACTTCTAGCATGCTAATTGAGAAAAAGGATGAAGAAAAATATACAGTCTTAGAAGTGAGATAAGAGTTATAATTGCAGATAAGAATAGATTGAACATTGTAAGGAAATGATATGCATTAATTTTGTTCTTTTAAATTAAAAATCCTAACTAAGTGGATAATTCAGTAAGAAAATAAAATAACGAAAATATATCTAAACCTCAGTAGGATAATAAACATGTACAAAACTAAAAAAGTAATTAAACCATATCCTTCAAAGGGACACTACGCTTCTGATTATTTGGGGTGACTTCTGGTAAACCTTCAAAGTACAGAATATTCTTTAATCTTATATATATACCAGTACACAGTGTGGTATTAAAGAATCAGAGCTCATGTTTACCATAATCAATTATGCAGTGTATTCCACATAATCTCATATTAACAACAGTAAAAGAAATGATTTGGATTTTGTAATAATGTCTAACATTTATTGAATGCTGTGTTCTAGGTTATGTTATAAGCACTTTGCATGTATTATCTCATTAAACATTATTAAAATTTTGGTATTTGCATTTGTCCTCCTACCTCAAGCCATCATTAATATTCCTTCTTGCTCCTCTTTCTGGAGGCTGCTGGGAACTCTGGAAAATTAAAATTCAGTAGGGCCATTCATCTTTGGAATATGGATTTCAGATTCAAGATTGTCAGTTATTTTACAAATTTGTCAAAGGGGGATTGAAAACTTTACTGGGCCATTTTTTTTTTTTTAACTTTTGTCTATTTATTTATTTGGCTGCATTGTGTCTTCGTTGCTGTGCGCAGGCTTTCTCTAGTTGCGGTGAGCGGGGGCTACTCTTCGCTGTGGTGCGCAGGCTTCTCATTGCAGTGGCTCCTCTTGTTGCAGAGCACGGGCTCTAGGGTGTGCGGGCTTCAGTAGTTGTGGCATCCAGGCTTAGTTGCTCCGCGGCATGTGGGATCTTCCCGGACCAGGGATTGAACCTGTGTCCCCTGCATTGGCAGGCGGATTCTTAACCACTGTGCCACCCGGGAAGTCCCTACTGGGTCTTTTAATAGGTGGTGTTGAGGTTTCTCTTATATTTTCTAGGGTTTCATTTATTTCTCCATACTGTGTTCTACCCATATTACCTCCTTGCCCACAGTTGGGATGTATGGCAAGCCACTGTAAACAAAAACAAAAACAACAAACTGGAAAAAAAATTTTTCAAAATAACAACTACAATTTACTGAGTGTTTACAATGTGCCTGTTTCTGCTAAGCACATTACGATTTTTACTTAATCATTACAGCAACCCTATGATGTATATATATATCTGTTATTATCTGTGCTTTACAGATGTAGAAATTGAAGGTTTAAGAGCTTAAGTATTTTGTCCAGGGTCACACAGTAAGGAGTGAACTAATGATTAACATTCTTAGTATAAAAAGAGCTCTCAAAAATCAATAAAAATAGGAACAGATTAATGAATAAAAAAGATCCAAAGATATGTTTGAATATGGGTCAGATATTAGAAGATGATATTAAGGAAGTACGTTATTTTTGCAGGTTGTGATAATTGTATTGTAGTTGTATATGAGAATGCCCTTATTTTTCCAAGATGCATGTTGAAATATTAAGAAGTATTGGGACTTCCCTGATGGTCCAGTGGTTAAAGAACTCCGAGCTCCCAATGCATGGGGCCCGGGGTTCAATCCCTGGTCAGGGAACTAGATCCCGCATGCCTCAACTAAGATCTGGCGCAAATACATAGATAGATAGATAGATAGATAGATAGATAGATAGATAGATAGATAGATAGATATGTTTTTAAAAAGTGTTGCAAAGTCTATACTTTAAGTGGTTAGCCCAAAAAATGTGTGTGTGTATAGATGGCAGATAAAGTAATTATGCCAAAATGTACAACTATTGAATCTAAGTGGTGGATGTACAGACATTTATTTTACTGTTCTTTCCACCTTTCTGTATATTTAAATTTTTTCATTTAAAAATTATATTTTTTAAAATACCCAAAGACAAAAGAACATAAATAAAAGGAGAAACTACAAATGTTTAACAACCACAGAAATTTTCAAAGAAATGGGAATTAAAACAAAAAGTCATTTTACATGGCTCATGTTGGCAAACAGGAAAAAGATATATAACTTGCAGTGTTGGCATATCAGACAGGCAATGTAAATTGGTGTAATTTTCTGGAGGGCATTTTGGCAACTGGGATAAAAAGTGCCCCCAGTGTACACTTTTTAATCCAGCTTCCTTTTGAAATTTTCTCCTAAGAAAATAATTGATTAAATGAGCAAAGATACCAGTCACTGTACTATTTATAGTATTTTTTTAAAAATTGAGAATAACCTAAAAGTTCAAAGATAAGGGGTTGGTCAGATAAATCGATGGCTCATCCATAGATAGGACTGCTACACTCCATTAAGCATGATGACATAGATCTTTCTAATATTTTCAGATGCTGATGATGAATTATTAAGTGAAGAAAACAGGTTAATAGAACCATACAGAATTTGATCCTACTTTAAAAGTAAATCTGCATTTTCTACATGTTTATGAAATTGCTGAGTGCAGAGGATTGTTGTAACTAACATTTGTATAGTATAGCAGATTTATATTCTCAGTAGTCCTGACAGGAACCCTGAGATGTAGGTATTTATTTTGCGGATGAGAATACTAGCTCAGAGAGGTTAAGTGATTTGCCCAAGATTCCCCAATTTCTGAATAGTAGAGCCAGGGCCCAACATCTCCCATAGGTTTGTCTAGGATATTGAATATAGAGTTTCAAATTTAATCTCATTTTCTTAGTCTTTCCCCCACTCCTCTAAAGGGGGACAAATATACCTTCCAGTTCTTCCCAGTTCTGTGAAAGGTCAGTATGGTTGCTATAAGCAAGCTACCCACTATAGCTACTGCTAGCTTCTTTCTGGGGAGGGAAAGAGGCAGTATAACGGTCATTATTCTGGTGCCACTGAACAGCAAAGGTCGCTTTCCCTTTCGCTTCTCCTGGTCAGACCTGCAGAACCAAGAGAAGAGGCCAGAGAACCTTGGGGGTGAGTAAGTGATGAGGTGAAAGAGAGTAGGAAGTAAGAGAGAGAAACTTCATCTATATGTGCATATGTTTGTATGTAGTTTTTAAGG
Organism: Delphinus delphis; assembly: GCF_949987515.2. Classification (NCBI taxonomy): domain Eukaryota; kingdom Metazoa; phylum Chordata; class Mammalia; order Artiodactyla; family Delphinidae; genus Delphinus; species Delphinus delphis. Next base: position 84,694,311 of record NC_082691.1, read on the forward strand.
GAGAAAGTCATTTCCATGTATATTGAAGATGCAAATAACACAAAACAGACATTATCAAAAATACTTTCAAATGATTGACTAAAAGAGAATAGGAAAGAGAAAAATCTCCTCCTGGATATTTTAATAGCGTCTCAAGTTCAGCAAAACTAAAGTCTTCTCCTCCCCAACCAAAGAAATTAATGTCTGTTTCCAATATCTGTCCTCCTCATCCAGTTACTCAAGGCAGAAACCTAGAGCCATTTTGGCACCTCCCTCTCCTCTTCTCCACCCCACACCCCATCTATTACTTTGTTCTCCATTCATTTCCTAAATATCTCTGAAATTGGCCCACTTTCTCTGTTTCCATTGCCACGACCCTAGCTACCAATCTTGGTGTCCATCCAGTTCCCTTTTCGGTGGCAGGAGCCCTCTGCTTGACTCCCACCTGTCTCTAGCCTCATCTTGCCCCATTCCCCAGCTTCTCTCTCTACTCCAACCACAGTCTTTGTTCACTCCCTTGCTTCATCCCTCCACAAAGCTGTTGTGTATGCTCTTCCCTCTGATTTGCCCTCTCTTACCTCCTTCTTCACCTTATTAAACTTTGACTCATATTTAAGAACTCATCTCAGTTGACACTTCCTCTGTGAAGTCTTTCTGACCTCCCTGTGCAGATTAAAGCCCCTTGTTCTATCCAAGACTCTCACAGCGCCTCTGAGCACTTATTATAGATGCTTTATTATTTACCGATTTGTGTGATTATTTGATTAATGTCTGTCCCCAGCTAGATTGTGAGCTCTTAAGGTGGCAGGGACTGGATCTACGTTATTCTCCATTGTGCTCCCAGTGCAAGTACTGTGCCTGCCATGAACAGTTGCTCAATGGTATTTGTTGAATGAATGAAGCATCCTAAATGTTTGGCAGCACTCAGAAATTCAGAATGCAGATTTGGTTTCTAAATTCTGATCCTGCATTGGATCAAAATTGAGATCTTGAGAAGTAAAGATCTATTAAGTTAGATTGTGTCATCTTTTATAGTACTTGTCCCAGTTTGTAATTACACATTTATTTTTGTGATTATTTTTGTGTTTGTCTTCTCCACTAGATTGGAATATATACAACAGTGGGGCACTGTGACTGATAACTTTGCTTACCATTTTGTCCCCAGCCCTTTCCTTAGCACAGTGCCTAGCATACAAATGAATAATAAATATTTTTGGGATGGAGAAGCTACTGGTTCAGAGATTACGTATGCCATGTCTATATATGTAACATGGGGGTAGTGAAATAACTTAAAATTAGGCAAACTCTCAGGGGCCTCTGACTATGATGGAGAATGAGAGTTCCTTAACCTAGAAACTTAAGATTTCTCTAAGCTGCTTGGGATCTACTACCTTCAGATCTAATGTCCTCTGCAGTTTAAAACTTTTGTCTTTTTAAGCCTCTGCTCTTTAAAACAAAGCAAGTTAAAAGACCTCCAGAATAATTCCATTGAACGTATTGGTCTTTTTGAGTATCATTCTTAGTGAATGAAGGTGTGGCTCCCATAGTAACACACAGAGTTATCAACATTTAGACAGGCTAGTTCAGTCCTGCCCATGGGTTGATGTTAACTAGAATGGGCATATGTAGCTAAAAACTTCCCTTTTGTGAAAACTCTGTTTAGGCTTTGATTTCTTGAGTGGTTTCCCACATTGATTTTTCCTATATGTGGCTCAGTGTCCTCATGTGTGAAATAAGGATAATACCAACTTCACTGGGGAGCAGTAGAAATTAATTAAAGTTTATTATCATTCCCCTATATGTAATGTTTACAGAGAACTGGCATGAAAGGCATTGGCAAATGGTAGATTTTAAAGTTGCTGTGCCCTAAGGACATTGTCTTGGTGGCTTACTGCCTTATCACATACTTTTATGAGCTTTGTAGAATAGGCCTAGAAAAATTTTATTGAGGGACAGAGAGAATTTCCATCTTTTTTCAGAAGAACCATGGGAGTTTCTGAAGGTGGAGCTCTTTCCTCAGAGTCAATAATCCATAGCATTTAGATGGGGTTACTCTGGGTATGACTAACCAGTTCTAAGGTACAGATATTAGTCACAGTCACAGAAGCAAGAGGTAGCTCTGGGGTTATCACCAGCTTCTTTGAAGTCATCCTTCTGCCTTTGTTTAATTCCACCTTTCCAATACTCTCATGATTTCTTCTTTTAAGTCATTCACTTATTTAGATAGGTTTTTAAAAAATGGCTTCAAGTTACATGAAATGTGGAAGCATATTTAAAAAGTAGTAAAGGAAAAGCCATATTGTTTGTTTATTAACTTATTCAACAAATAACTAACACTGTTAGATACAAAGTACGAGATAAGGATTCCATCCATCTAAGTCCTTTGAGGTTTCAAGGTTCAAAAGTAGGGATCCAGGGGGCAAGGGGAAAACTTGAGATCTGGACTGAGGCAGGAGAGGGAAGAGGCTGACATTGGGACTGAAGAGAGAACAGAATGAAGCCAACAGATTTCTTGGGCCACAGCTTGTGGCCTGGCTCTGTGCCAGGCATGCTTCAGGATCACAGGTCTGAAGGCAGCTTTGCACTTGAGCATCTCTTTGTTATATACCTCAGATGACAATGTATTTTTAATCTCAGAGGGGCTCATAGGTAAAAAATATTAAAAATCTATTTTGAGACCTTCCTGAAGATTCCTCTTTTATCCAGAAAAGCTTTGAGTATGCAAAATAATTATATCTTGTCTGGGACTGTTTTTGCAACCTCACTAAAGGCCCATTGACCTTACGGTTGTAGCAGCCAATTCCTAAATCCTCAACAAGCGCGTTCTGTGCCCAGAACTCTAATGGCTCCTGTAAACACCCCAAACGCTCTCATCTCTGTTAATTATGAGGATGTTTGTTAATGTATTATCTGTACATGTCTGAATATGTGAAATGTTTCATAATATATATTTTAAAAATAAACAAAAGGCCTGGTTCCTGTGCTCAGTGATTTCATAACACTAGTTGTGTACAGTGTAGCCTGGAAATAACATGTAAGTGACACATGATTATTTGAATCTGTAGACGTTTAAAGGAGTAAGATAATTATGGCAAGAACACTTGGGAAGTTTTCTCAGAGAAAGTGGAAGTTGAGTTGGGCCTTGAAAGGTGGATAATATTTGGATAAGAAGCAGAATTAGTTGAGTTGGGCCTTGAAAGATGGATAATATTTGGATAAGAAGCAGAATTAAATACCCAGAGACAAAAGAACTTGCTAGATGCAGAAGTTAGTGAGGAGGATGGCCAGCTAAAGAGGGAGGATGGTGAGCAAAGCTGCCCAGTAGGACTCTGGGTTATGCGCTGGGAACTCAGGAGGGTGCTATTCACATAGTTCTCAGAGCTGGGCATGCACAGCTGTACGTGGTGGCCCTGGTGGAGAGTATTGGGAAAGTAGGGAATGATCAGAACAGTTGAAATGCAAGACTGAGAAGTTTGGACTTCATCCTATAAGAAGTGGGGAACTGTAGGAGTATTTTTGAGAAAAAAGATAAATGATAGTGAAGTGGCTGAACATATAGGCTTTGAAGCTACGTAAAAATTAGTTTGATTTTCTGCTATATTCCTATATACTAGCTATATAATTTGGGGAAGTTACTTAAGCCTGAATTTTCTTATCTGCAAAATGGATATAATGGTAGTTTCTTTATAGAATTATGTGAGAATTAATTGAATAATGTATGCAGTGCATGACACATAGCAAGTGTTCAGTAAATGGTATTTGATTATAATTTATCAGTGTTTCAGAAATTTTAAATGGCAGCAGTATAGAGGATGAATTGGGGGAGGAGAGATTGGTAGGCAGACCGCTGATTTTGTTTTTAAGTGGATTTTAACTTTAATTGTGAAACAAGTTAGTTGACAGCGACATTGGTGTGAAGTGACAAAGGCTTTAGCTATGGTTTTTGGAATAGAAGGTGGAAGTTGGAAAACAAACAAACCTGTATTTCATCATATCTCTGATACCATCAATTATAACATGCACCATTATTTATGTAGCACCAAAAAAAGAAAAAATGACAAACTCTGACACAATGCTTATTATCACTTAGAATTTTTATTTTATACTTATTGAAAGAGTTCTTTCAGGCTTACTTAGATACAGATTTTAATCATACTGCTTTTGTAAATACATAAAAAGGAAAATGTAAGTGAAATAAATTTCCTATTTCTAAATTTTTTTTTAGCTATTCCTGAAACTTTTTCACACTCACAGTCCAATTCTTCTGGATTACTTCTTGTTTCAGAGTCATCATTGTATGTGTGGTTTCATGTAATATTGTCCTCTGTGCCATCAAGAGCATGGGTGGTGCTTCATTTCTTTAAAAAGAGCTCTACTGTTGTCTCTGAGACTTTTTCCACGCTGCGACAAGTTTGATGCTGGTGCTTTTTGGTCTTACCAGAAGGATCACTGGGGAAGTTATCAGACAACAGCCAAGACTCACATTCCTTTCTGAAATGGTGCTAAACGGTTTGTTGATTTTAAAGGCCAGGGGTTACAGTCATGCCTCCAGGGATAACAGCCATGTTCACATATGTGCAGTCAGTGACTGCTATGCCCCATAACACCTGGTCTACAGCAATTTTAACATGTATTCCAATTTCAGAGGAATGATAAATGTGGTGGTGGTGGGGTTCATCTCAGGATTGATAGATCAGGTAGAATTGAAGCCCTAGCTTTTTAATTCTGGGAAAGTTAGTTAACTTTACTAAGCAGACTTAGGAATATTGTGTTCACGCCTGAATTTGTAAATTACTCTGAGGGATGCTTTACCAGCTTCTTTTTTTTTTTTTTTTTTAATCAAGATTTTTTTAAGGAATTATATAGCACGGGTAAGTTTAGCAAAATGCCTGGATCTGAATTCCTAGAATTCTGCTGACCCATACAAATGGCTGAAATTGTTTCAAACTAGCTAATAATGTAATAATAGTAATAATCTAATGATTTTTTGTTTTTGAATGCCAGGTGTTTCTGCACAATGAAATTTACCCTTATATCATTTTCATTCACTCCTACTATGGGAATACATACTAATATAATGATTTAACCTGATACAGTAAAGTTCAAAGACCATAAACTAGGCTTACTCAGTTTTTCTGTGAGTTGGTAGTGTAAAAACTCTACTTAGGATATAGAAACCTAGAAATCAGAAAATATGTATCCTTAAAGATGCCATGACAACACAGCTGTTTAGTTACAATAAATATATCAGCAGTAATTTTTGAAACTTTCTCTTTTATTGGAAACCAGGATAAAACTGAATCTCTAGAGATAATAATGATTCTACATGTTTGCACTATTTTTCTTTCATCACTTTTATTGTTGATCTATTAGGAAAACTCTGTAAAAGTTGTACATCATAGCCAACAATAATTTTTACTTTTCCATATGCTTGAGGTTGAGTATGGGAATCTTTCTCTTTTAATCTTCATAGTGAGATATTTAGAAGGAAGTGTGTGGTGATTGGAGTTCAGTCCACTTAGCAGAAAACCCAGGACTCAGACATTGTCATAACTTCTGGGTAAACCTCATTTTCTCTTACCCTTTTTTTTTCTAAGATAATGGCCTGAGCCCTGAAAGCAAGTTAATTTTCTATCCCATCTTGTCACATTTCTATAATTCCATGGCTTCTTTGTTATCCCCAAAGGTATCCTCATCCCCCTTGTGTATTCTTGTAAGTGAATGAACCCATTATTGGTGGTGGTAGGATCCAGTGTCTGTCTGCCATTTCTGCTCATGATAGAAGAATGTGTACATGTACAATGTGCTGCTGTTAAGTTCTGTTTTTTGAGAGACCTTTCACTGGCAGTGGAAGGAATGGAGTCAGTAACAGTATCTGCTTCAGACCTGGGCTTGTCAGAGTTACAGACGCCTCATGGGTTTGAAGTTCACCTCTGTCACCAGGGAGTACCAGAAAGGAGGAGGACTTGACCTGTGGTGCTCTCTCTGGCCCTGGGCCTTACTGATAGTGACACCTATGACACCCAGCTAGTTTTTTTTCTCTGATGCCTTTCAGTGCAGCCTCTTGTACACTTGAATCTCCTATTTGTTTGGTAGTCTAGCTTTGTAGGAAAGTAACGGCATAGGAAAGTTTCAAATAAGTTTCTTAGAGTTTCAGAGACATAAGTCCTCAGTGATCTTGAAAATGATTTTGGTAATTAACTGCCACAGCTAGGTTTTATCAAATGGCCTGGGAAATGCAGAATAATGAATGCCATTCCTGTTAGATCTGGAACAGGTATTGGGGCCAGCATTTACGGAGAAAAGGTGATTTTAACTGAGGAGCGGTATTTCTGTAAAAGATTTTTCCTCTGGCGTCTTTCTACAATTGTTACCTGTAATTTCATCATCTTTTCATTTAATTCTGTACAATGTGATGTCTTTGGGGCCAGCGGGTATTTTTATCTGCTAGCTGTGGACGTGTTTGTTCTTAGGGCTCTGCAATGGCTGAGGGAGGCCCACCCCACCCACTCTCTGGTTGCTTGGCACCAGCCCTCCCTGGTTGTTGGGCATCTTGTTTACTTCTGCCCTTAATTCCCTGCAGGTCCGTAAGTACAAGAGCATGATCCTGGAAGACCTGGAGTCTGCCCTGGCAGAGCACGCCCCTGCGCCACAGGAGGTTAACTCAGAGCTGCCGCCTCTCACCATCGATGGAATTCCAGTCTCTGTGGACAAAATGACTCAGGTAAGGGGCAGGGAGTGAGGTGGCACAGGTGTGGGCGGGCCTCAGATCACTTTTTTTAGTTTTGTCCTCAGTGATATACCACCAGAGTGAGACACAGGCTGGAGTCTGATAGTGAAACAGTAGCAGCCTTGGAAAAGAAAATGTAATGCCAGGAGAATGCTCCAGCCGAGGGCGTGGATATGGTCTTCTACTTCTGTTGGCAGTTTTTTCCTTTCACTTGGGCCCTTGGGTTAGATAAAGAAACTTTTAGCTGGAGTTGGTTTGGACAGGAGACTGTCAGGACTTTGATGAATCACAATCAGGGGGACAAGTAAACTTTCAGTCTCTTTTGGGCTGAGCTGCTCCTCTTTCCATGTAACTTCTGAATACCACCACACTATTGCCAAGGAAGGCTTGCAGCTCCAGGGAATAAGAATGGAAAACTCAGAAGGACACCCTCCTGAGTCATTGCTTTCCTCCTCTCCCTTTGAGAGGGGAAGTCAAAATGTACTCAGCCTGATAAATCAACATACCTCAGGGATTTTGCTGAGACTGTCCCTTATAAGTTTTTTAACTTTAAAAGTGATAGCTTGATCGAGATCAAATGCCTTTTTTATGACATCTTTCTACCTTATTTCTTTATTACTACTTCTAGCTTTAAATTCAGTTTTGAGTTTTCTTTCCTTATCTTGTTCAGACTTCCAGCAGCATTTAACATAGTTGATTACTCCTTCCTTCTAAAAATACTTTCTTCTCTTGGTTTCTGTACCCCACCCTCTCCTGAATACCCTCCTGCCTCACCGGGCGCTCCCTCTCAGCTCTGTGCTGGCTCCTCTTCCTCTTCTCACCTGACCAATATTGGCAAGTCCCAGGGCTCTATCTGTTTTTCTCCAAGTAATCTCATCCTGTCCTGTGAGCTTTATATCCCATCTATATGCTATCTGTACCCCGGCTTATACCACTGTTAGATCTCCAGTACCTAACATGCCTGAAACAGAACCTTTGACTGCCCCCACTCTCCACTCCAAATGTGTTCCTCCCCTGGTATTCCTCATATCAGCTGATGGCACTACGGTCCATCGGGTTGCTCAAGTCCCAGCATAGGAGTCATCCTTGGTTTTGCCCTCACTCCCCCACAAACCTCATCTAATTCATTAGCAAGTCATGTCATTTCATGTCTGAAATGTATTCTGAATCTGACCATTCTTCTCAGTTCCCATCACCACCCTTGCCCAAGCCTTTAGCATCTCATGCATGGACTGTTTCCAGTGATCAGTTCTATTGATCTCCTTTCTACTGCAGTCCACGCTCTACAGAGCCACCAGAGATTTTTTAAAAAACTTAAATCAGGTAATATCACCCTCTTGTTTAAGCCCTTTAATGGCTTTCCACTATTCCTAGAATCAAATTAGACTCTGCCATGGCCTCTGAGACCTTATATTAACCTGGCCTCTTCCAACCTCATTTCTCATTCTCCCCCTCAGTCACTGTGCTCTGGCCACACTCACCCTCTTTCTTCCTGTCAAATACTCCAAGCTCTTTCTTTTACTTTTTCTATTTCCTCTGCCTGAAACATTGTTTTCCCAACTCATTGCATGATTGACCTTATCTTATTCAAAGTCTAACTCAGATATCACCTCCTGAGACAAGCCTTTCTTGATTATCCCATCTAATGAAGCTTTCTCCTCACCACCAAGTTACAGCCTAATACATCCCCTATTTTGTTGTCTTTGTAACACTTACCACTACTTGAAATTATCTTATTTGTTAACATTTATACTTCTGTGTGTTCTGTCTCTTCAGCTAGAATTGAGAGCAAGGGCTTAGTTCTGTTCTTCACTGCTGTCCAGTACAGCTGCCTGGCACCAGATAATATCTGTATTCTAAATGCAGTTGGCCCTCCCTCCATATCCGTGGGTTCTGCATCTGTGGATTCAACTAGCCTCGGATTAAAAATATTGGGGGGAAAATATTGCAGAAAGTTCCAAAAAGCAAAACTTGAATTTGCAGTGCTGCACCTATTTACATAGCTTGTACATTGTATTAGGTATCTTGGTAATATAGAGATGCTGTAAAGTGTATGGGAGGATGTGTGTAGGCTGTGTGCAAATACCGTGCCATTTTATATAAGGGACTTGAGCATCCTCGGATTTTGCTGTCTGTGGTGGGGTCCTGGAACCAATCCCTCGCAGATACCTAGGGGTGACTGTAGTACTCAGTCAATATCTGTTCAGTAAATGACCTAAGAGGCAGAGCAGAAATGAATCCAGGGCGTGGGTAACTGGGTCACAAGTCTCCTGAGTGGGTGTTCACTCACTGCAGACATTGATGCTGCAGCTCAGGAGATGGTGCTTTATTTTTACCTAAGTCTGAACTAGCAACTTGGTTTGAAGTAATGCAGTATTTTAGAAATATAATGCTGAATTGTAATCTTTTGATTGTTGGATTCACAGATCTTTCTGTGGACACTTGAAGTATCTGGATAATGGTTCCGAAGGAAAGCGTTATCCAAACTTTTTTCCTGTCATTTCATACCTGCTGTTATTCTATCCCTAGGACCATTCTGACTGGTTAAAGAAAACATAAAGTGAATCTTATCTGATTAATGTACAGAATCTACTCCGTATCTCAGGTAGAAAGTACATCTAAAGCTAACTAAGCTTCTCATTAAGAAGCTTACTTAATCAGAAGTAAGGAGTCATCATTAAGGAGGAGTACACTATGTTTAGGTAAACTCCTCTCCTGCGATGGGCATGTTTTGCTTCTTTGTCAACATTTGGTGTGTTAGGTTGAAATAATCTGAGGTTTTTATTATATTAAATCATGGCTACTGATAATTAGGAAAATTTGGGGATGGTCACAGAAGTCAGAGCAAACAGTTTAATTTCACATTGGAGGTAAAACATTTAAAACTGTTGTTTTCCATTTTTATGAAATATGCACTCAGTAGAGCTTGGTGCAGTGGTACATCCAAGGGAAGCTGATACTGAGTAATGAGTCGGTCTCAGAGGTACTTTGTTGGATGCATCTTGTTGGATGCATCTTCTTTATTGTTGTACATTCCCTCCTTACCCGTCTCACCACAGATGACGAGTAAAAAATAACGCATAACAAATAAAACAAACATGGTGAGGAGGAGTGAGCAGGGTGATGAAGAACCCAGCTTCCAGCTGAACAGGAATTTCTGAGGAGTCGGATCCTGCGGTTCCTCCCCCCACAACCCTTTTTTTTTTTTTTAATTGTGTTTTATTTTGTTTTCCTTAAATATTTGCTTTCTTCTTAATGTTAGCAAAACACCTTTTTTTTTTTTTAACTTATTGATCCTAAAGCCTTTCACTATTAATGGTAGTAAAAGCAGGGTTCTATTTCAAACCAAACCTAGATAGGCAAGGTTATGGGAATATAACGCATCATCAATAGAATATACATTGGTACAATTTTTCCAGAGGGCAGGTTGGCAAAATTTTAAATGTGCATGTCATGCCCTCCAAGTAAGCAAAGATGTATGCTCATGGCATTGTTTACAGTAGGAAAGTCTGAGAACAGTGTGATTGAATAAATTATAATAGTGGTGTTTAGAATTTACATGGAAAGAAGAGCAGTTTAGCCCAAAAAAGAGACTATTAGTGACTGTGCAGTGAAATATTAGACACTAAAAATGATGATTTGCTCTCTGTTGCAGTAGAATAATACTGTGGTATATTAAATTAAAAACTAGTTATAAAATAGCATTTCTTATGTACTCTAATTTGAGGGGTTTAGGGTTTTATTTTTGTTTGTTTTCTTCTACTTGGGGCGGGGACGGCTAGATTCCCACCCCCCCCCAGGGAATACAAGATTGAGTTAATTGATCTCATTTGTTTAAAACATGCACACGAAACTTGCCTGTATGTGTGTGAGTGTGTGTGAAACTTTAGATGGATATACACCAATATATTAACAGTGATTATATATGTGTGGTGGCATTATGGGTGATTTTCAGTGTTTTGTCTAATAAGCATGAATTTCTTTTATAACCATAGAAACCCCAAATTGAATTTTTTAAAGTGTAAGTTTGTTGATGTTTCTGCTTTGTTTTGTCCAATGATTTTTTAATGTTCCAGTGAAGATGTCAACTCTTTTCTCTCTCTCTCTCTCTCTCTCTCTCTTATTTTTCTCTTCTGTAGCTACTGTGTATTGGAAGGCACAACACTAAGTTCTTTACGGGAGTATCTCATTTAAACCTTGCTCTCCAGTGTGAGAGAGAGAGAGAGAGAGAGAGAGAGAGAGAGAGAGAGAGTGTGTGTGTGTGTGTGTGTGTGTGTGTGTGTGTAATTTCTATTATAGTCAAGGAAGAAGAGCTCAGATATGGTCTGTAGCCATAAAGGACAACGTAAGTTTAAGTGGACACCAGTTCTAGAGTTGAAACCATATGGATAATTCATGACTTCCTTGAAGTGATAAAATTCCAGAATTATAAAAGTGCACTGGAATAGAGATGGACTTTGGGTTAACCAGACAGCTCTATTAATCATCTTATCTGCACTGAATGCTATGGAGATAACTAATGTTTATATTGATGACCCTAATTTACAAGTATAATTCCATATACAATCCTAAGATGAGTTGTGAATCATCCAAAGAGAGTAAATTATATTCAATATTGTTCTAAAGTTATGTGTCCCATTATTTTAATTCTTTACAAATTAGGAAGTTAGCTGGAAGATCTAGTCTTTAAATCCCCGTTCTACTACATAGTAGCCTTGGTTCTCAGTTTCATCTTATGAAAGTGAGAATAATACCTGCCCTCCTACCTTATGGAGTTGGAGGAAGAAAAAATGAGATGTTATATTGGAAAGTACTTTGAAAACTAAGGAATTACACAAAGGTATTATTACTAATTATTAATACTAGTTATATACGTTACCTATATTAACTTTTGAATAATCTGAACATACCATTTCTCACCCATTTTTCACTTAGAGCAAGTTAATGAACCTAGAATTTTTTTTTTTTTTTTTGCTCAGCAGTGAAGTGGCCAATACAGGTCATAATGTATTAAAAAACTGAGGCATAAAGAGAGGAAGCAGCCTATGAAGCAAGCTAGTGACAAACAAATAGAACTTAGGGTGGAGTCCATATTGGCAGTGCTTTCTTCTGCCTCTCTCTCTCCTCCTGCCCCCATTACTGTCTCTCCCTCTTTTTTTCAATGAAACTATACTGCCATCATCGCTCAGACTGAGTATCTCTGGTAATCTACACTGGACAGTTAACTGTTGTAAAAGAATTTCTTGACTTGCTCCTATGCAACTATACTTGCTCCTTGCAACTATCAAAATTGTCTTCTGCAACAGGTTGAAGTTACATATAACATAGTATCTTAAATTCTGTGTGAGCTGAATGTCCTGATTCTTTCAGGAAGCGGCTCTGTAGTTGTGGTTTTTGTTGTGTTTTGCTTGTTGGTTTTGATAAAAGTGTAATTCTATACGAGTAAATAAAATGTTTACCTGAAAAGCTTCTGTTTTTACTATTATAAATATATCTTGATTCTGAGAAAGCCTTTTTTGGTGTATGTGGTAAAAAACACATAGCTCTGCAATATTTTTAGTGAAAAAATGAAAACTTGAATTTCTAGGCACCTTTAAGAATAGTGGCTAGGGGCTAGAGCTTATCCCATTTCTGTCTGCCTCTTTTGTGTAAGAATTGAAGGAGGTTGAGAAAAGGCTTAGGAGAAGAAATCATTAATATGGTATAGATTCTGCAATCGCATTTACAATGAAATAATGAAGTCATCTTTTTCAGAGATTTTGAAAGCCAGGTCAGCAAAATTTTCTTGGATACTTCAGACCAGAGACCAGAGGATGGGCTAAATTGTGCTTCTCAAACTTCAGTATGCATAGGAATCACCTGAGAGTCTTGTTTGTTTAAATGCAGATTGTGAATCAGTAGGACTGGAGTGGGACCTGAGATTCTGCCTTCTAACTTCTAGGTGATGCCAATGCTGCTGACTCACAGACTACACTTTTTTGTTTTTTTTTTCACCTCTCTATTGGAGTATAATTGGTTTACAGTGGTGTGTTAGTTTCTGCTTTATAACACAGTGAATCAGCTGTGCATATACGTATATCCCCATATCTCCTCCCTCTTGCGTCTCCCTCCCACCCTCCCTATCCCACCCCTCTAGGTGGTTACAGAGCACCGAGCTGATCTCCCTGTGCTATGCGGCTGCTTCCCACTAGCTATCTATTTTACATTTGGTAGTGTATATAAGTCCATGCCACTCTCTCACTTCGTCCCAGTTTACCCTTCCCCCTCCCCGTGTCCTCAAGTCCATTCTCTACGACAGACTACATTTTGAGTTAAAGGACTTGTATTGTTTCTTATAGAGTCTTTAAGCAATAATTATGATTTTGCTAGTGGAAAATCAGTTATGTTCTTTACCACATTTGAGTCCTATGGGAGTCTCTTGTTCTTGGGAGGTTGTTAATCTTTTTGGACTTTGTATTAGAAGAGATCCAGGCAAAGAATATAATTATAGAAAAAATATGTCTGGAAAGACCAGTCCAGTATTACTGGTTAAAATCCACTCCTTTTCCCCCTCTCCCTTTCCTCTCCTACCTTGAACTTATTGCCCTCCTGTTACTCTCACTGGGGCAATCTTCGTTGCTTTAATATTCCCTTGGAGTGATGATGCAACAGGATAGAAATTCTTTACAAGTTTTCAGGGGAAACCTTCAGAAGCACTCAACACAGCGACTGTTTCTTTGAAAGAAATTATTCACAGGGATTGACATGTTTTACTTAGAAAACATTCATCAGTTATCAGTTTAGGTTTTTTGAGTATTGTTTTGTTTTGAAAAAGCATAGATCTGGCCTCTTCTACCTAAAGAGTAGAAAATTATGCTAAGTGAAATATACCAAACACAAGGGACAAATATTTTGTGATTCCACTTACATGAGGTATCTAGAATGAGCAAATTCATAAAGACAAAGTAGAATAGATGTTACCAGCGGTTGGGGGAAGTAGAAATGGGGAATTATTGTTTAATAGGTACAGAGTTTTTGTTTGATGATGAATTCGTTCTGGAAATAGTGGTGTTGGTTGTACAACATTGTGAGTGTACTTAGTGCCACTGAATTGTACATTGTAGAATGGTAAATTTCATGGTATGTATATTTTACTACAATTAAAAAAATTTTTTTTAAAGAAGAAGGGCTGGATAAAAAGTATTTAAATTAGTTCAGTGGTCCTTAAACTGGCTGCGCAGTAGAACCACCTGGGGAACTTAAAATCCTAGTGTCCAGGCCACACTCCAGACCAATTAAGTCAGAATCTTTGGGGATGAGATGTAGGCTTCTGCAGTGTTTAAACTCCCCGGGCAATTCCAGTGTGCAGCCAACTTTGAGAACCACTGTTGTAGATCACAGTTCCCAGCTGTTTCTCCTACTGTTGTGTCAGAATCTATGTGCAGAGTAGGCTTTTCTTACTGTCTGAAATGATCAAAAAAGGTGGATGTATATGATGCCACTCCACATTTTGTAAATTTTAGGTAAGCAGGATGAGATTAAGGGAATATAATAGAACGCAGCATATTTTGAGAGTAAAATAATTGAGGGGTATATTCAGGAATACCAAGAGCAGGGAGCACGCATATAAATTCCATATTCAGGACAGAACTAGATTAGGGAAAAGTAGTTGCATATTACATGACAGAATAGCTAGAACAGATTAATATTTCTTTCAAATTAATAAGAAAATTAGAAAAATAAGCAAAGCATTACGAACAGTTGTAAAAAGGAAAAATAGTCAGTAAACGTAAAAAGAGTCTCAGCCTCACTAGTAATGAAAATTAAATCATTTCCCTAACATCCGATGAGCCAAAATAAGAAAGCAGGGTAATTAAAAAATGTGAAGGCGACCCCTGGGGCTGCACGTGAACCCCCAGGCGCCCTGTGGCCTCGAGGCAGCTGGCAGGCAGGGGTCAGGACCTGCCCCAGCCTAGAGGCTGTGGACAATATACAGGTGACAGAGCTAGGCTCTCATTTCCTTTTGGAAGCAAAATGAAGGAAAAACATGAAAACAAATTAAAGATTTAAAGCTTTTTTTTTTTTTTTTAACGTGTGAAGGGAGGTTTTGAAATAATGGGTATTGTTCTGTACCATTGGTGGGAATAGGATTGACAAAGTCTTTTAGGAGGACAGTTAGGCGGTATCTATTAAAATGCATATACACTTTAACCAGCAATTCCACTTTTCTGCTACAGAAATACTCACAGGTGTGTTCAAAGAAGCATGTACAAGCACTGTAAACAACCTAAAAGTTTATCAATAGGAGAATGGTTAAATGAAATGGAAAAATCTATACTGTGGATACTAAGCAACTGTTTCTTTAAAAATGAGATTATTCTAGTTGTACTACTGTGAGAAGATCTCTATGGCAAAATGTTGAGTAGAAAAAGTGAGTTATACTAAAATATGTGAACACGTGTGTTTTCTTTCATCACATAAAACTGCCTTTCCAGCACGTATTTATGTAAATGCATAGAATTTGGCCTGTACGAAAGGATGTTCATCAAATTGATGCCTCTGGACAGGTGACTAGATTGGGGAAGGGTAGATCAAAAACAGAGCTTTGACTTTATCTGTGTTATTTAAATTTTTATACAAAAAAGTACAACTAGGATAAGGTAGCAGAAACTGACTAATCTGAGACTCCTTCAAAGAGAAGGTGGAATTTTAAGAGCATTTTGATTAATGGGAGGGAGACAGTGTAATGGGTAGATGGGGTATGGAGATAGAGAAGCAGAAGTGTTGGCTTGAGAGAGGAGTGTCTTCATTGGCTGTCCCTTGAATTCTCTAATTTTATCTTTCCTTCCAAACTTGTTCTTCCCATGTTTCTATGGGAATGTGTTTTATGGGAAAATGCGATTAAGAGAAACCAGTGTTTCTGCTAGCACTACTACCAAACATGGGGATATAGGATTGGTGTTTCTAGTAAGGAAAGCCACTTTCATTATCTCTATGAACAGAGGTCAGTGGTACAAATAATTACCAAAAGTGAGCAAAAAAATCATTTTGCTTTTATTTTCTAATGCCCTTTAAATATCCATTTGCGTATGATTGGGACTGTCAACCTGGAAGTTCATAATTTTAAATTACAGTTATGAAGCCACAGTCCGAAAATTCTTCACTTTTCCTTCCCTGCTACATTGCTGTTTTCCTGTAGGGTATAGAAAACATCACCTTTCAATGTGGTTTGATTTTAGCTACCTTCTCTTTAAATCTGTTACATATTCTCTGATCTCTTCAGTAGATATGGAGTTGGCAAACATTTTGCTTTGAAAGGCCGTTTCTTGGTTACTGAACCTAAATGGACATCTGGAGCCTCAAAATTCCTCATCTCGGGTACATGCAGAGCAAAGAGAGAGGAAATGGGAGGAGAAGGGTACTTGGGAATATATAAGGATAATGCATTGTTGGACAGCAAAGTAACGAAATTTACAAGTGGAAAATTTCTAGCATAATAAGAAATATTGTTTCATTTTGGCCAGATTAAAACTTTCAGTTTTAGAAAATCTTTTTTTTAAACCATCTGTGATTTCCACATAATCTTTACTATTGATTGCCACTGGCATGAATTTAATATCTTTTTTCTTTGCTGAGTGTGCCCTGGAAGGAGTGGTATTTTCTACTCTCTGCTGGTTTGAGGTGGGCTTACTGACCACGCCGGGCACTTGAAGCCCATCTAGAGCCCTAAATTAGAATGAGAGGCCGGGAAAGCTTGTTGCAGCCCAATTAAAGGATAGCCGGAGAGGATAGGCTTTACCTTTGCTGATCCTGTTGATTGTCTCCCCTGCGGATTAAAGACAAACCTTCCTTAACAAGCGCATTGAGTAGCTTGGGTTTCCAAAACTCTCCAGGACCAGTAATTAATCCAACTGGTAATGAGAGCACAGTGCTGAATTCTGGAAAGGAATCATTTAACTCTTTCTATACTGGACAGCTCATTTACCCTTATTAATATCCCTTTATTAGCACTAGTTATTTGGGACAGTATGAAAATAGTCTGGTGGAAAATTGCTTCTTTCAGTGAAGTCACATTATCTTTGCACTTAAAAGCAAAGATTGTCCTTCATCTCTAAACTGTGCAGTCTTGAAAAGTTAACTTTTGTAGTAGAAAGAGCTTTTTGCCTCTTGTTTGATGTAGGGGCAAATTTTGTACAGTTGATAGTTAGTACTTTAAAAAGCTAAGATCTGACTCTGAATTAGAACTTATTAATTTCACTCTGGGCCCATTTTTTTAACTTAATGAGGTTTTTGCCTGTGGAAGTAACCTTTCCTTTGTGCTGCTTCCGTTTCTCCTGCCTCTCATATTAGCCTCTACTGTCTTCTTCCTGGGGCTTTGAAACATTTCCCATCCAGAAATTCTAGCACATAAAACATCTTTTAAAAACTTTCATTTTTTGTTAATTTAGAGATATTTGGCCTTCTTATTTCATTATCTCCTCACTCTGCTGGGCGTGGATATAAAGAACTCTCCTTTTGGAGACTGGTAATGGGATTAAAAGAGAGAGGAAGACTTATAAAAGTCTGTGGTATGAGTTTATTTTGTTTATGCATCTGAGAAAGCTATTATTTCTTTATATGAAGAAATATAAATATTGTGTGTGAGGACTAAGCCTTTTCCTTCTCTATATAACTGAGGCTAGAAAAAGACACTCCCAGGAAGCCAGGATAAAGGGAAAAATGACTTTGAGATGCACTTTCTTAAAATAACTGAAGAAGTGACCTCATGAGCCAGCTGATAGCCTGGGTTCGCAAATGGATACATTTCTATTAGCCTGCTGCTTGATGCCACAGAGCCAAATATATAACGGAGTATATAATACCCTATCCTGCAGGCAGGAGACTGTCTGGGAGATGGGGGGTACTTAGATGGAGGTGAAATGGCAGGCTTGGGGCAAGAATTAACGATGTAAGTACAGTCAGCAAGAACTATCTTTATTAGGTAAACATTACTGATTTGGTTTCATGCTTCCCTGTTATGTACTAATTTCTGTCATCTTCTGGTAAAATAGTATTTAAATGAGAACACTTGATATTTAAATAGGCTCTTTAATACAAGTTTTGCTGTACTCATTATCTCATTAATACTTAAGTAGTCCCATTTCTATTTTTTTTCTTTCTCTATTCTACGGCTACAAGCCCGTGTCCTTGCGTGTGACTCATGCTAAAATTGTCCTCTCCTTTTGGTCTTAAGAGGCACTATGAGTGTGTTCTTAGATGAAGGATGCTGCTTATCTCTGGTATGCTATAGACCACCAGGTTCAAAGGAAAGCAGTAGGTCTGAGGAGGAAGATTATAACTTGATAAACTGCTTCTCTTGCCAAAAATCATTGTCAGCAATTGAGAATATTCACAAAGTAGGCTCCCCTTCTCCCCCAGTATACACGCACAGCGTGGTTACCATGCCAGGCGATAAAGAAAGGTAGTTGTTTCTGTGGTTTAACATCTGTCTGGTCTGGATTTGATTTGTAAAATAAATTTGAATGAAATTCATTAAGATCAACACATGCTTCATTATGTATATCTATATGTCAGACTCATAGACATTGGACTATCTTACTAGAAACTTTTTAGAAGAGTTTTAGGGTTATTTTCCCTTTTTATTAAGTAAAGCCCATTTATTTTCATATATTTTGTGACCAATCATGTTACCAAACTCTCATTGTTTATAGTAGTTTTTTCATTTTATTCTCTGGGGATTTCCAGATACACAGTCATACCATTTACAAATAGTGGTGATTTTATCTGTTCGTCACCTCTTATTTCTCTCATCTAATTGTTCTGATTACTACCTCCAGAACAACATGTTGAAGACACGTTGACCTTGACACCATAAATGCATGGACGTTCTAGGAGGGAAATAAGCTATAGCATCAATAGTACCTTAGGGGGCGGAAATCAAACATGGGGACAGATATTCTTGATCTTATAGGAGCAAGTGTATGAAATACAGCTTAAGATGTACTTTACCAACATATGTATAATTCTCCATCACCCATGGAGCTATAGTGACCTATGAGAAACAGACGGTTCTCACAGTCACATTTTGGGGCTCTCCATAACGCTCCAGGAAGGCTGTCTTTTATAATCTTAGAATTTGTTGGGAGGCACAAACACATCCCAGACGTCTTTCATGACTACTGATGACCACACTCTTGTTTTCCAGGCCCAGCTTCGGGCGTTTATTCCAGAGATGCTGAAGTACTCCACAGGTCGGGGAAAACCAGGCTGGGGTAAAGAAAGCTGCAAGCCCATCTGGTGGCCTGAAGATATCCCATGGGCAAACGTTCGGAGCGATGTCCGCACAGAAGAGCAAAAGCAGAGGGTGAGGGTTCCTCTGGCCTGAGTTTCCTATTGCTTTTCCATTCTGAATCAACCACCTCATTTTTATTATTCTACTTCTTATGCTATAAAGTCTAAAAACATTTGTGTAATAGTCAAACCTATCCCCCAAAAGAGGTTTGATATTCTCTGATTTATAGCCTTTCCCATTCATCACTCCATCACTGTAAAGACTTGGGATGGCTCTGTGAATTTACACTTCTCTCTACATAGTTGCCTTTTGGAGCAGTTTTAATTTTATAAGGTGCTTGGAAAAACTAACGAAACTTGAAGTAAAAGGTATTAATCACTTTGAAGACTTGAAATGTCCTTATTTCTGATTAGCAAGCATCACTGTTGAAAATATAAATATAGAGAGATGTGAAGTTAGTGAAGTCTGCTGATAATGAAACTTATTTTAAAAAAGAAGAAAGACTAAACCAGGTGTCCTCCCTTACTTGTTCTGCATATTCATTTTTTTCAGTTAGCTTTAAAAATCTACTGAGGATCTCAAATAAAGGGACTTCCCTGGTGGTCCAGTGGTTAAGACTCCACACTCCCAATGCAGGGGGCCCGGGTTCGATCCCTGGTCAGGGAACTAGGTCCCTCATGCTGCAACTAAGAGCCCACATGCCACAACTGAAGATCCCACATGCTGCAACGAAGATCCCGTGTGCCACAACAGCAGACCTGGCACAACCAAATAAATAAATATTTTTTAAAATCTTAAATAAAATTCTTGACGAAAGAGTAACCTTCTTCTGTGAGAAGTTTAACAGTTGGCCTCAGGAAAACCCAAAAGTTAAACCCGACTTTGATCAGGAAGGAAACCAGTGTGAAATTGTTGGTACTTGGTGCTGAATTTCTTTATGTCCAAATCGGTCTGTGGGAAATAATCCTGAGAGAGTTACTCCATGCAAGTTTGGTTTGGTTTGATAAATAAGCAGCTGCTTATTCCACAGTAGAACTGAATAACCAACATTCTTTGTGACTTAATGTGCTTTTCTGGTCTTTTGATGACAGGTTTCATGGACCCAGGCACTACGGACCATAGTTAAAAACTGTTATAAACAGCATGGGCGGGAGGACCTTTTGTATGCTTTTGAAGATCAGCAAACACAAACACAGGCCACAACCACACACAGTATAGCCCATCTTGTACCATCACAGACTGTAGTCCAGACCTTTAGTAACCCTGATGGCACTGTCTCGCTTATCCAGGTGAGTAAACCTTCTGGTTACCAGATTGTGATTTCTGAGGCAGATCAGTGGGCACCTCACCTCAGACTGGAGAAAGTTGTCTTTTTTTTAAAAATTTATTTAATTTATTTATTTTTGGCTGCGTTGGGTCTTCATTGCTGTGTGCTGGCTTTCTGTAGTTGCAGCGAGTGGGGGCTACTCTTTGTTGTGCGTGGGCTTCTCATTGTGGTGGCTTCTCTTGTTGCGGAGCATGGGCTCTAGGCGCATGGGCTTCAGTAGTTGTGGCACGTGGGCTCAGTAGTTGTGGCTCGCATGCTCTAGAGTGCAGGCTCAGTAGTTGTGGCACGTGGGCTCAGTAGTTGTGGCTCGCATGCTCTAGAGCTCAGGCTCAGTAGTTGTGGCACACGGACTTAGTTGCTCTGTGGCATATGGGATCTTCCCAGACCAGGTCTCAAACCCATGTCCCCTGCATTGGCAGGCGGATTCTTAACCACTGCGCCACCAGGGAAGCCCAAGAAAGTTGTCTTTATATAAATTCTTGTATTAATTTTATACAGCTCCCCAAGATCTTCCTACCTGAACTCTATTTTTTGAATAATATTTTAAATTGTTTGCATTTTGCTAAATACAAAGCTATAGATAGCATTTCTAGACATTTCCAAATCAAAGCACTGTAAAAATGGCTTCTTTTTTTTTTTTACCATTTCACTCTCTCAGTGGCCAGGAAATATTCCTTCTGAATTACCACTTCTGAGGTGAAACGCAATTTGTTGGTAGATAGAGGGAGCGTCTAAAATTCAGATTGGGGAGAGAGTAGAAAGTTGGTTGACTGACACTGGGCACCAATGATGAAACATGATGGCTTCTCATAGTGACTTATATGGTTGAAGTAAAACTCTGAAACTCATGTTAGTGTCTGAGATGTGATTTTAGTAATTCGTTTCATATTACAAGGCATATTAATCATTACCTCTGCTGAATTTGGGATTATCTGAATCTTAACTTCTGAGTAAAGGAGAGGTTGGAGGATCCATCCACTGACACATCACTTTCCATGTTTTTTCTTTAGGTTGGTACAGGGGCAACAGTAGCCACATTGGCTGATGCTTCAGAATTGCCAACCACAGTCACTGTTGCCCAAGTGAATTATTCTGCTGTGGCTGATGGAGAGGTAAGAAAGGATTCTGTCTGTTTCCACTTAAATACTCAAATGTATAGGTGAGGGAGAGGGAGGGTCCAGAAGATGAAGAGACTGTAAGTAGCCCACACGTCTGTAGCATTGTTTTATTTAAACCGTTTAAGACATCACACCATGTCAGTTTTGTGAAGCAGCTTACTCTGTGTATGTTAATTATAACAATCGAAATTTATGGATCCTTATGATTCAGGCATAACTGTCAGGAACTTACAATTGTATATTTGTAACATAGGATTTAGTACTTTTATGCTGTGAATCCCAAAGAATTTAATCTTTGGACTTTATGAAAAAAATTAGATCATTAAAACTAAAGCTGACTAAAACATTCTTTGAAGGGATATATATATTTGTAAATCAGTAGACATGATTTATTGCATTTTAAATGAGCCTTTGAAAAGACTTCACAAGAAAAATCCTTTCCTGGGAATTCCCTGGAGGCCCAGTGGTTAGGACTCGGTCATAGCGCTTTCTTTCACTGCTGTGGCCTGAGTTCAATCCCTGGTCAGGGAACTAAGATCCCACAAGCTGCGTGGCACGGCCAGAAGAAAAAAAAAAAAAGGGACAGGAAAATCCTTCCCTATCAAAACTGAGATAATTATGGGATGTTAACTTAAAGGAAGGTAGCTAACCTTTATTGACACTCGGTAAACTAAGCACTCCTCAACCCTAGGAAGTACAGGTTCTGTTACCATCTTTGCTTTATACATGATGAAACTGAAAGGTTAGGTGACTTGCCCAAAGGCACAGTGTAAGTGCTGAAGCTGGGTAACGCAATTAGAAAAATGTTGTCTAAGCTCTGAGCCATTAGTGAAGTTCAGGAAAGGGTTTGTTAAGTCACTGTGGACTTTTCACCTAAAGGTTATACTTCCGAAATTTGAAAAATAGTCAACAAATGTCAAAGCAATATCAGAAATAAAGCTAAAAATATTATCTCACCCTTGTTCAAAACCATGGAATATTTCCACTCAGAACACCACAAAATCACTATCATTTGTGCATCTCAGGAAAGGGAGAGAACTGATACAGGGTCATGGCTAGCAAGGTGAAGAGAGATACAGCAGGCTCCTGTCAGCCAGCATGTGTTGAGCCCCCCGCTGTGCTGCAGTTGAGGTGTTAGATACGTAGTGTTGATTTACACAGGAACCCAGCTCTCAGGGAGAGAGAAGCATCTGCATAAATGAACTGTGGTTCCTGCTGTCAGAGAGGCTGCAAAGTGGTCTGTAGCTTCAAGAGAGAGTGTTTCCAGTGAGGGAGCCTGGGAAGGTTTGGGGCAGGAGCTACCCTTTGCTGTTCCAGTATAGAAAGGTAGAAGTCAACAGATCTACTTTTAAAGGTATATAAACATCATGAAAGAGAATGGATTAGCTGAGGGGAAAATTCGTCAGTCCCCACACACTAAAACTAGAGGACAGACACTCCTTGAAGTGTGAAAGAGGTAGCAAAGACAGTGGTGGGTACATTTATGGGATTTGTTACTTTTTACTTTTTGACTCAGTCAAAGTTATTTAGGCATCTCCCTACTGAGTGTTTCCTGGGTACTCTCTTAAAGAAAGTAACTTTGAGTTGCTTAAACACTTCTCTAGAGAGTAATTCTTTGAAACCCATTTTACAGAATAACTTCACACAACCAATGTATCCAAAAGTTCATGGAAAATATGAAGGATACAAAAACCTCAGTCACATATCTATGGCTTTTCCAGCACACTGATGTCGTTTGAAAGTCATCGTGTGGAAGTGTGTGAATGATATATACAAATAACCTGTTGGTTAATACCCAGATTCAGTCAGATTAAAAAAATTCTAACCCCACACTTACAATGAAACAAAAATATGAAGAAAAGAAGCATAGGTTATCTCAGAAAGTGGCAAAATGTTTTAGAGTCTATAGTTTGCTTCTATGTGCCTTCTGATTAGATGTTGACATGGTTGTCAGCATCTTAGTTTTGAGCCATGAGGACTGTAATTAGAATATCTCACTGACTTGGGACAGATAAGACCATATCAAGCCAACAAAGCATTGCATCAGGTGCCTCAGTAGAAACATCCTACTGCCTGTATGTAGCATTGTTTCTCCAAGGAACAGAAAGTTATTTACAAAAATAAACAATACCTATACTTCTGGAAGTTTTAAGGTTATTTTGTTATCCTAGCCTTGCCAGTGAGAGCTCTTACATTAGATCATACTGCATTTAACATCCAGTTAGTTGCAATTGGTTACATTTATAAGAAGGACCTTCTGTGGGCCTGTCTCTTCTGGTAATAAAATGGTCTCCCAACTCTGAGTACTCTGTGTGCTGAGAATATCGAATAATCTAAGTAGTTATAAAGAAACCAAAAGAATCTCTAACCTAATGCAACTTAAAACTAATTAGGGACACAGAACAAATTACATAAACATTTAGAAATGAATAAGAAAAGAATTTCAAAATAATATGAAATAAACTATATATATTGATTTCAAAATACACAATTTCCATTTTGATGGCATATTTACAGTACAAATGGATTTGAGAATTTATTCTGTGGTAAGACCACCAATTGGTATGGGTGATATTAATTGCATTATGTGTCAGAAAAATTGAAATTTGAAAGAGAAATGATATCTGATAATAGTAGGTATGTGCTTCTGTTAGAAGAAACCAAAGTACAGAGACATTAGAGACGTGAATTTTAAACTGAACCATCAACACATGTAACAGTTTTGAAGTAGCACAGCTTATTTTAGGTGGGGTTTTTTTGAATATCAATTTATGAATATCAATTGAATATCAGTTTATTTGAAATATAGGTATGCTGAAGAGCAAGTAGGGAGATCTGAATAAAGGAACATGTTCTTCATCTATCCATTAAGTACATGCTTTCTGAGCCCTGTGCCAGACACTATGTATACTATAGGTGGAGGAGAGTAAAGACCATTCTTGGGCTTCCCTGGTGGTGCAGTGGTTGAGAGTCCGCCTGCCGATGCAGGGGACATAGATTCGTGCCCTGGTCCGGGAAGATCCCATATGCCGCGGAGCGGCTGGGCCCGTGAGCCATGGCCGCTGAGCCTGTGTGTCCGGAGCCTGTGCTCCGCAACGGGAGAGGCCACAACAGTGAGAGGCCCGCGTACTGAAAAGAAAAAAAAAAAAAAGACCATTCTTGCTCTTAAGGAGCACACAGGTAGGTGGTAGAGAAGAACACATCAGAGAAAATGGCAATCAGATAAGGATCTAGTAGAAGCAAGCCCAGGGTACTGTGGAACCCAGAGGAGAGGTCCTGAGCCTTGGACTATAGGGAGTTGTCTTTAAGTGGAGTTGTCTTGGCTCTAATCTCACCTGAGCTCAGACTAGAGGGGTGAACAGGAAGCAAAGGATGGGAGTTGTGTTCCTCTCAAAGGGAGCATCACATGCAGTGCATCACAGTGTGAAAGTGTGGAAAAGTGTGGTTCACGGTAGCAAGAGAGACAAGGATAGCCACAGTTTGAAGGGCCTCACTGTAGTGGGTCTCTCAGAAAAGCACAGAAGCTAACTGTACATCTTCTGAATATCTTTCCCTTCTAGAGTTTGTGGCCTTTCTCTGGGACATGGTGACATCCAGGCATAGATAACCACACAGTGGCTCCCAAAAGATGGAAAGGGAGCACAGCAAGAGCTCAAGCAAACACAACTCTAAAGCACTGAGACTCAAGAATAGGAAATTCCAAAGAAGCGTTAACACTTAAGCTGATTTATTTATTACCTGTCATTACTCTGAATAGAAATCTCTTCATCTGCTTCTTCCCACTTCTCCACCCTTTACCACCATCCATTAATCTTTTGTGCCACAAATTTAACTTCCTTAAAGTATACTGTGTATGGCAACATTCTAATACCATTTTCACTACAAATATAGCTGTAACCGAATGTATATGTATTAAGTTGCTGCCGTAGAGTATGAGTACTTGAGAGAGCTGCACTAGGCCATACTCAGCAATGGGATGGGCAGAAATATAGAGGGGCAGATCTGGAAAGAGGAAAATGCTACAGGGCTGGCCAGCTTCAGCTGGTGTTCTGAGTGGAATCATCAACCATCTATGGATTGGCAGTGTAACTTGCCATCTAAAGTGGCGTTGTTTGCAGTGATGCTCATTGGAATAATGAGATCAAAGAGGTAATACCTTAAGAAGCAAGAGTTTCGTGAATTCCTGAGTGGGCAACTTTGCATCTCTACAGGAAGGAAGTAGGGTATCTCTGGCTCTTAATGTTGGGCCCTGGAGGCTTGCTGGCACAGCCCACTGTCTATAAGAACTCAGGGCAAATACTAATGTAGCTCAAAGGAATGTCTCATTCTCTGGGGAGCTTTTGACAAACATTTGGAGGAGCACTGTGACAATCCAAGTATAGCAATAGAGCCAAAGCGGGAGGCATTTTATTTTATTTTATTTTAAATTTTGTTTATTTTATTTTTGGCTGTGTTGTGTCTTCATTGCTGTGCATGGGCTTTCTCTAGTTGCGGTGGGTGGAGCCATTCTTCGTTGTGTTACGCGGGCTTCTCATTGCGGTGGCTTCTCTTGCTGTGGAGCACGGGCTCTAGGCGCGTGGGCTTCAGTAGTTGTGACACGTGGGCTCAGTATTGTGGCTCACGGGCTCAAGA
Organism: Delphinus delphis; assembly: GCF_949987515.2. Taxonomy (NCBI): domain Eukaryota; kingdom Metazoa; phylum Chordata; class Mammalia; order Artiodactyla; family Delphinidae; genus Delphinus; species Delphinus delphis. The sequence continues at coordinate 84,720,368 of NC_082691.1, forward strand.
GCGCAGGCTCAGTAGTTGTGGGGCTTGGGCTTAGTTGCTCCGCGGCATGTGGGATCTTCCTGGACCAGGGCTCGAACCTGTGTCCCCTGCATTGGCAGGCGGATTCTTAACCATTGCGCCACCAGGGAAGTCCCGCGGGAGGCATTTTAAGTATCTGTGTCTCCTAGAGCTTGTGACACTTTCTTTGGGACACAGTAACATGAAGGCACAAGTTGACCACTCACTGGGCCCCAGAAAGAGCTCCAGTAAACACAGCTAACATCCTGAGACCTGAGTCTGTAGAAATAGTATACATGAGCTGCTTGATTTATCACCTACCGTATTTTAGAATAAAAACTGCTTTCACTACCCCTGTTGCTTTTTGGTTTTGGGTGGAGTGGTGGGGGCGGGGGGCGAGGGGATACTTAACCAGTATTTATTGAGCAAAATGGACTGAAGTAGCTAGATTCAGGTATCCAGGACTGAAAAAAAATCTCTAAATGGCAAAGCATTGTACTAAAGTCAGTGGTTCTCAACCCGGGGCAACCCCTATACCCCTCAGAGAGGACATTTGGCAAAATGTCTGGAGATACTTTTGATTATCATGACTGAGGAGGATGTATTAGCATCTACCGGGTAGAAACCAAGGATGCTGCTAAACATCCCACAAGCCACAGGACAGACCTCACAACAAAGAATTATTTAACCCAAAATGTTAATAGTGCTGTTGTTGAGAAACCCTGTTCTAGATCTAGAAAAGCTGAATTCTAATCTACTCTATATAACCAGATAGTATGTTTTTGTTTGTTTGTTTTGTTGCTTGTTTCGTTTCTTCATAATTCCTCCCCAGTAAAAGAAAAGCAGGTTTTGCTACATTAAAAAAATTGTTTACTGAATTTGGCAGTTTCCATCAAAAATAAAAATACAAAATAATTTTGATGTATAATTCCACTTCTAGGAATTTACTCAGTAAGTAGACTCACATAAACTATACAAAGTTAGTGTATAAGGATATTCATCACAGTACTGTTTGTAATAGCAAAACGCTGGAAACTACCTAAATGCCCATTAAAAGATGTCTGGTTAAGTAAATCATGGTGTATCCATATAATATAATGCTATGCAGCCATTATTATGAATCATGAATGAGTGAAGCAGTTTGATACATTCCAAAGTAAAATCATTTCAGAGCTGTATTGTTTATGAAAAAAAGCAAGGTACAAAAAGCATGTAGCAAGTACTGCCATTTTTCTTGAGTGTGTGTATGTGTATGTGTAAATATGCTCACATATCAAGAGAATATCCCTGCAAAGATGCATGAGAAATAGAGAAATAGGTAACAACAGTGGCCTTTGGGTGAAGGGTCTGGAGTACTGGCATTATATTCCCTTTGGTACAGTTTGAATTTTTTTAGAATTATACTTATGATTTATTCAGAAACTTTAATTTTAGAATAGGTACTATATTGATATGACTCAGATATTTCAAAATTTATGTAAAAGGTTGCAATGGAAAATCTTCTTTCTGCCTTCTATCCAACCTATTCCCACAACAACTCCCTCTGCACACACTGAGGAAAATATTTTCAATGGTTTCTTTTGTGTGAAACTCCTTCCAGAGTTTCTTTACGCAAATATAAGCAAATTCAAATATATATTCTAATACCCCCCTTTTTAACACCAAAGATATGCTAAAAACCCTGTTCTATACGTTGTACTTCATGTTAATTTAAAAGTATGTATGTATTTGGCTGAGCACATAGCAGTTTTTTAGAAAAATGACTTTTAAAAATCATAATCCTTTTGTGAGTTTGATTTTTTAACTATCATGTCCTTTTCTGCCTCAGGTGGAACAAAATTGGGCCACGTTACAAGGAGGTGAGATGACCATCCAGACGACACAAGCATCAGAGGCTACCCAGGCAGTGGCATCATTGGCAGAGGCTGCAGTGGCAGCTTCTCAGGAGATGCAGCAGGGAGCCACAGTCACCATGGCACTCAACAGGTGGAGGCAGGGGTGGGCGATAAAAGAGGAGGTCGAATCTGTCCCTGTATACAGATGTAAAGAGAAATGTTGTACCTCAGTTTGTCACAATTGGCATTTGGAACTTAATACCCTTAACCCATAGGATACTGTAAGTTGTTTTATAATCAGCCCTCACCTACTGCATTCCCATCCTATCCCATCCCCAGCAACCAGTCCAGCCTGACTTCCAGCTCAAGCCTTCTGGTCAAGGGACATGGGTCCCTTTTGCTTTATCCTATTCTGTGCTCCTTAACAGACCAAAAGCAGCAAGATGTAAGTACTTTGTGTTTTTAAAGGGGCCAAAGGATGTAATAAAAAATCAAGAAGCTTCAGGATTGATTTTCCTTTTATCCTACTAAGAAACTGCTTTTTGTTATGGCTATTAATCCATGTTTTAGCTGGTCAGGAGCTGACTTTACTGACTTTCAGGAGGTTTGTTTCCCTTGCTTATCAGTGACTTCGAAATAAAATAAGTTTTGGATTATTGGGAGAAACTGAATTTTTTTTCTTCAGATATGTTTAGGAAGGATACTGCAGAATGGAATACTCTAGTAAGAGGTAATTTCCAAAACTAAATTGTTTTGTTCCGTGCTTGGTTCCTTCTATTCGTTGTTGACAGAAAAAAATCATCCCCATATTATTATTCTTGTTGTTCATTGCTTACACAATTTTATTTTCAATGGACCCAGACCTTTTAACTAATGGTTAAGAGTGTGTGCTTTGAAGCCAGGCTACTTGGGTTTGAATCCCAGCTCTGTCACTTACTAGCTGTTTGACCTTGGGTGATTTACTTGAGCTCAATGCCAAGGCTTTCCTCTATGTAAAAGGGCGGGGGGGGGGGTAAAAACAGTGCCTACTTTGTAGGGGTGCTGTGAGAATGGGAAAAGTCAATGCATGTGAAATCCTTAGTTCAGTGCCCAGCATATGGTAAGGTTGCTGTTAACATTATGTGCAGCAGCTGTTAGCCTCAAATAGTCTTTGAACTCTTGCGACATGCCAGCACTCTACTGGGTAAGGCTGTAAATAAAGAATGCTCTAAGATATAATGTCTGCCTTAAAAGAAATCATACTGTGAATGGGGAGATTGATTTAAGTAAAACACTTAGCAAACGTATTACTCAGAGTGTAATTTACTGTCCAAATGTATGGTGTAGACTATGAACATAGTAGGAATTCAGAGTAAGGGGATCACTTCCTCCAAAATATGAAAATCAGCTGAAGTTTAGGTTGGCTGTGGTAGACACTAGAAAGCCTTGATAGGCTTATGTACAGAAGATTTCCATCAAGCTGTATAGTATAGTGGCTGGGAAGAAGGTTCTGAGGTCGTATAGATTCAGGTTTGAATCCTTCCTCTGCCATTTAGTTGCCATTTGATCTGGAGAAATTTAACCCCTGAGCATTAGTCTCATCATCATTATAATAAGGATAATTTTCATCATGTAGAATCATAAAGATTCAATGAAATGATGTATATAAAACTCTTGTCAAAGTGTCTGGCCTGTAATTAGCATTTCAAGAATTATACTTATTATCATTTAACTTATATTTTAAAATTTGTCTACTTAGAATTGTTTACAGCAAGAAGAGATTAAAAGTAGAAGGCCAGTTAAGAAGAGGCAGTCCAGGTATGACTTGTCAAAGGCGTGGAAACTAGTAGTAAGAGTGGAGATAAAGTGACTGATTTTGAAGGAAGTATGGTAAGGACTTGGTTGGTCAGGTATAAAAAACTGAAACATACACAAACGCTTCTCCTTCCAGAGTTACCAGTGAGTCCCTGAGTGACCTGGGATAGAAACTTTTTTCTTAGCCCATTGAACCATATCACTTTTCAGTAACATGAAAGTCTTATTTGATTCCTTACACTTTGACTCAATCCTACTTGTACCTTTGAGAGAGGACACACAGATAAACTTCCTGAAAGCTATGGCCAGAGTGAAACCCTCCTTCCTTTTGGTCCGGTAACCCCTCACTGTAGCATGGGGTCTAAAAGGCCACCATCAAAGACCAGAAAAACTTCATTTCATCGAGCCAGCACCTTTGCTATTCCAGTGAAGTGGGAGTGTCCTGGGAACCCTGTACATAGTGGAAAACATGAGGCACATTCTGGCTCCCTTTAGTGTAAGGACCAGAGCTTATTTCTAAAGGCAAGGAGGGTAATGGTTTCCCCTGAGGGCTTGTTAACACACTCAGATGCAGCTGAGGTGGCTATAGTGTTTACTCCAAAGGAAGGAGAATATGGTTCACTGTGGCATGTAGGAGTAAAGAGATGTTGAAATCTGTTTGCAATCAGATAGTTCAACACCCCATGAGTGTTGGGGGATGGTGTGTTGCAGCCTCTGCTGAGGGTGAAGAAACCAAGCCTGGCAGTGAAGACTAGACTATAGCAGGCTACTAGGGGAACATCATGGGCTTCTAATTCCAGGAGCGGTAACCCACTGTCTAACGTCAGGAGGATTGGACTTAAGACACAAGCCCTTTGTGTTTGCTTCTCTATGGGATGAGACCCATTCCCAGCCTCTCCAAAGAATTCGTTGCTGGAAGTCGTCTTAGTGAAAAGTACACTGCGTGGTACTTTGTTCCTGTGGTAACAAAACGATTTCCTAGAGCTGCTCCCTTCCAGCCTCTCTTTTTCAGGTGCAGATGGAACAAGCATGGTTCTCTAACAATCACCTGCACCTCTGCTGCACTGTAAACAGCAGATGTGGGTGCAGAGCAAAGAGAGAGAGGCAGGCTACATGGAATGGCAGCTGGAGAACAAGAAGGCAGAGGGGTTCTCTCAACTGTTGAGGGGAAAGGGGATCAGGACAGGTGCAAGACAGACCTTTTTTTCAACCATGCTGTTAAAAGAATTTTGTATAGCAAGTTAGAATGAGGGCCCCGGGCTCAGACAACCTGTAGCCCACCCTCCATACCCAAAAGGGGTATGGAGAAATTGTCATTTAAAAATCTAGAAGCTAGTTAATTTTAATTATTTTCAAAATACAGAATAAATTAACACTTTTAGGAAGGAGATGGAGAGAGAATCAAAGTGAACAAATGAAAAGCAGAGCGTCACACCTCAGACCTGTTCACCCTGAACAACCAGACAGGAAATGAAATCATCATTTGCTTGTTGCAATACAGTGATTAATTGGAAGTTTCAGGTCGTTGGTTAAGTTGTCCTAGACTTACATTCCCTCTTACACAAGTCCTGCAAAGCCAGTACAGTCCTTGCACATAGAGACAGATACATGGTAAATACTGGTAGACTGAATCTACATTTGCTCTGGTAGAAATTTATGTGATGTTGTTGACAGGAAGACAGTTTTTACTGAGTGTCTACTGTGTGTAGTGCTGTGACTCAGTGCTATGGGGAAACAAATGCTCAAGAAAGTTAGAGTTGCTGTTCTTTTGCTGTGAAGAGACTTCGCTTAAAGAAAAGAAGTGAATCATATTTTTAAAGAAAAACTCTTACGTTTTTTTTGTTTTTTTTGTTTTTTTTGTTTTTGCGGTACGCGGGCCTCTCACTGTTGTGGCCTCTCCTGTTGCGGAGCACAGGCTCCAGACGCGCAGGCTCAGCGGCCATGGCTCACAGGCCCAGACGCTCCGCTGCATGTGGGATCCTCCCGGACCGGGGCACGAACCCGTGTCCCCTGCATCGACAGGCGGACTCTTAACCACTGCGCCACCAGGGAAGCCCAACTCTTACCATTTTTTAAAATGAAAATATTGACTTAAAATTAGAGATCTTACTAAAATAAAACATGGCTTTAATATATGAACTTGTATTTATTTGTCCAGTAACATGGGATGGACAACCTAGATCAGAAATCCTCTCTGGAAATAGAGGACAGGGACTATGCAACTGCCTCTTTTTCCTATAGGTGAAGGTGGGACACTTGCAGATAAAACGTTGACAGAAAAAAAGGTGGGGGGGGGCTTGTTAGAAACTTCTCATTTGTAACTGGTTTGGAAATGACTTTTGTTGAAAAATTGCTAAGTGGTAGCTTAGAGACATTTTGATCCCTACTCACCTTTTAAGTGAAGGTAACCTTTTTCTCGCAGTACAATTTGATCACTTTCCATGAAGTCTAATGGTTAGAATAGACTTGGGAATGATAGTCTGCTGACCACAGGCATCACCATTGTCTTTTGCACCATGTAAAAGATCCATCCATTGCTGCTTTGCCCCTGGCCCCTGAACAGGGCATGCAGTAACTAACCTCACCGACCTGTGGACCTGTCATCCCTGTCGGACCCCTCATCCCTGGCATCCCAGATTGCTTTAGTTGTTGCTGCTTCACAGCTTTTCTTCCAGCATAACATATTTTAGAAAGGCACTAAAGAAAAATGACTTCAAATATTTAGAGCTTCAGACATTATAAAATGGGTATGACTGGATACAGGGACTCTTCCGGGTCAGGGCTTGGGTGGCTGCTCTCCCCCTCATAGCCTGTGAAATTTCACTCTGCAAGCATGTGTCCAAGAGTGGCAGGACGTCACCTTTGATGGTCATAGAAATAAGATTATTGTAGATTGTGATAAAAACAGTGGGGAAATGAGCAGTTGCTGAGGTAACCTGTAAACACAGCTCCTATTTCCATATAAACAGTTCTCATATACCAGCTTTCTTTTTCAAAATACCACACAGCTGAAGCATTTTCCAAAGAATATCCTTTTTGGCTTTCCATGAAGTCTCAGGTCAGAGTGTTAAATATTTTTATCGTTAATCCGTGATAGCTGAACACTGCAGAATTGGCTGGTAATATTATTTGACACAAGTTTCTCAGAAAAATATTAAAAGTTAAGGGTCTAGGCACTAAATAATCATTCATTTTACTATCTCAAATAATTATAAAGCATCCTAAAATTAAAATCTACCTTGTAAAAGGTAAAGAATAGCCTTAGTAGTAATTCCAGATCTAGGGTCCACTTTGGCTCTGAATTCATGTTACAGATACTATGGAATGACTGGCTGTGGGTATCACATCGGAAGTACGTTTTAGCACAGAGATTGATCTTAGCTTTTAAAGGGGCTGCGTGGAAACTCTATGATTCTGTTCAGCTTTTTGCTCAACCTCAATTCCGTCCCCAAATTTTTTATAAAGGAAGTAAATAAATTTGAAATATGTAATCATGATCTTGAACTAAGTTAAAGGAAGCCTGGAAATTAAAAGTTACCACAGCTGAACAACTAGAAAAGGGGGTGGGGGGAATCAGCAGTTTTACATTTAACTTATTATTTTGAATAAATGTCAAAGAATATTTATATGGGGAAATGCCAAGTTAGGTAAGAAAAGCAGGCTATAAAACTGTGTGTACAGTATCATCCTGATTATCTGTTTAAAGTTGTGTTTAAGATTAGAAGGAGGGGGCTTCCCTGGTGGCGCAGTGGTTGAGAGTCCGCCTGCCGATGCAGGGGACACGGGTTCGTGCCCTGGTCCGGGTAGATCCCACATGCCGCAGAGCGGCTGGGCCTGTGAGCCATGGCCACTGGGCCTGCGTGTCCAGGGCCTGTGCTCTGCAACGGGAGAGGCCACAACAGTGAGAGGCCCATATACCGCAAAAAAAAAAAAAAAGATTAGAAGGAAAATAGCTCTTATCTCTGCATGATATTTAAAAATTTTCTTTTATACTTAATGAATTTTTACAAGTTTCTACATGCATCTTATTATCAGAGAAAAATAACTTTTTAAACACACACATAACAATTTAAAAAGCAAGGCAAGTTAGCAAGAAGGGGAGAATTCTCTATTTATTGAGACTTTTCTGTCCATTGGACTTCTTAAACTGCTTCCTAACATCCTTATAGTGACCAAGAAGTCTTCCCCAGAAGAATGATTATGTCAGTTGCTTTACTTGTTTGCTGACTCTCTTAGATGAAAGTGACGCTGTTAAGTTTAGTACACATTGCTTTGCCCACAGTCGTGACACGTTTGCCCTAAACGGTCCACAGCTGCCCCCCGCCCCATCCTCCCCTACAGCTTGTTTTTGCGAGATGACTGCCATAGTTGTGGCAAAGTCTGCAGCTTCAGAACAAAGCTGAATCAACTGGCTTATTCGATGTCAAACCCAGGACTTTGTCCACCTCTGATAAACTAAATGACGCCACCTCCTTTTCTCCATGCCCACTTTTGATATTCCCTCAGTAACTGTGCAGAGTGGTACCTGGTACTTTCCCAGGAGAGGTGATGAATTTATCTGGTGGGTTCTTTTTTTCTTTTCTTCCACATTTTAACATCTCTGAAGTTTGGATGGTAAACTATAATCTTACGATTACAATTGTCAGGAACTTTTTTGTTGTCTGTGCTGTGGGACTTGGGGATCTTAGTTCCCTGACCAGTGATCGAACCCGGGCCCTGGCAGTGAAAATATGGAGTCCTAACCACTGGACCACCAGGGAATGCCCAGGAACTTCTCTTTTTTTGCTGGCACATGAAACAGTAATACATTTTATAGTTTGTATCATCATCGAATCAATAAAAGTGGGTATTTATGCATATAGTAAAAGCAGACAATAAGGAAAAGAAAAATGGGATACAAACTGCTAGAATAGTGTTTACTATAAATAGATGGCTAATATCTTTCTGTTCTGCAGAGTGTTTGGTTTGCAGTGAAGGGAGGTTTATTATTTCATTATGTTTGTAGAGTCAAGGATTTTGGGCTTATAGTGATAATTTAAACTTTTAAGTGTTAATTTAGTTCTGCCTACGTGTACATGAAGCAAAAGGAAGGGCTGAACTTTGCAAGATATTAGTCAGCCATTACTTTGTATTTGGAATCATGGATGTAAACCAAATTGCTATTATTTGATATATTTTTATGTATCTTTTAAAAATTTTTTATTTTATATTGGAGTATAGTTGATTTACAATGTTGTGTTAGTTTCAGGTATACAGCAAAGTGATTAATACATATACACATACCTATTCTTTTTCAGATTCTTTTCCCATATAGGTTATTGCAGAGTATTGACTAGAATTATTATTTAATATTAATTGAATAGCAAGTCCAGGTTGCTGACTCCTCACATTATCATCCATCCTTAGCTATAAAAAGGCAGTTTCAGGGCTTCCCTGGTGGCGCAGTGGTTGAGAGTCTGCCTGCCGATGCAGGGGACACGGGTTCGTGCCCCGGTCCGGGAAGATCCCACATGCCGCGGAGTGGCTAGGCCCGTGAGCCATGGCCACTGGGCCTGCACGTCCGGAGCCGCAACGGGAGAGGCCACAACGGTGAGAGGCCCGCGTACCACAAAAAAGAAATAAAAACAAACAAAAAGGCAGTTTCAGGTGGTCTGCCTTGTGTTACCGTAAAGAGAAAAGAGAAAAAGAAAACATTGTGATTGACAACCAAAATGGCTTTTGAATATAGGTCAGAGCTTCCACTATGGCTTACAGGCACTCAATTGATCTTGATAAAGAAGGGACTGGGAATGCGTGCCTTCTGTCCTTAAACACCCATTTCCTAGGTTTAAAGAAAATCTCACATTAGCTGTATAAACGTGAAAGACTTGGGATTTCTCTAGCTATTTATTATTATCATTTAAAAATTGCTCTGATTCTGTCAATAGCCTTACGTGCTGGTAGGCTCACAAACATGGAGTCAGTGGAGAGATCCTAGGAAAGGTTGAAAGTTTGGTTTGTCTTGCTGCAGTACTATACCTTTATTCAACTCATACATTCCCCCCTCCTCTTTCTATACCCACAGCGAAGCTGCCGCCCATGCTGTCGCCACCCTGGCTGAGGCCACCTTGCAAGGGGGGGGACAGATAGTCCTGTCTGGGGAAACCGCAGCAGCTGTCGGAGCACTTACTGGAGTCCAAGATGCTAATGGTAAGAGAGCATAAATATTTTATTGAATTTCTTCCCTGTTTCCACTTAAACCTTCATGACATGACTGACAACAAACCCTTCAGAATGAGGTTGAACTTTGATTTGAGTTTTTTTATATTGGTAGGCAATTGATACCTAGGAAAATTCTAGGAGCCTCTGATTCCTTTCACTAGTAGGAGACTTGGGGTTTCCTGGGAGGGAAAAAAAGCCATAATAATGGCTACCTAACTGAATGACTTATTTGAAAAGTGACTATTTGCTGTGACAGTACTTGCTGAGAGGGATTTTTAAATTTTCCGTGGGGTACATTTTGTCCATTTTCTCCCATGGGGTAGATCAGTGTCCTTTACTATAGCTGAGACTCTCCTGTGGGCGAGTGCATTGTGGTAGCGAGGAATGTTCTGACTATCTCGAGAAGGGCACCACCATCTCACCACAAGGTCAGCCAGCAGGCTGTGATAAAGGCGCTTTTCTGATTGATGCTCTGGGTTCTGCTTCCTGTTAAATGTGGCCTCACCAAGGACCTCCGGATTGAGCCAATAACTTGCCACCACCCTGCCCTTCTTTCCCGGCTCTTTGACTTCCTGGATATTGGTGATATCCTGAATAAACAAGAGGGATAAAGTTCATAGAAATATGATGACAAAAATTTACAGCTCCAGCCCAGCTCTTTGGATCTACTTCAGCAGGCTCTGGGAGTCAGTAACGAAGTCTTGAGCTGCCTGGGAAGTGCCTCAAAAGTCTGAGTCAAAGAGGAAGACCAGTCCTGTTCTGTGAGACTCTGTGTGACTGTTTATTAAGCTTTTAAAATATACATATAATTAGGTTAAGTAGGACAAATTAACTACTCTATGGTTTTTGGAGATTTGTCGTTTAAAGTCCTGGAAAGAGGATAGATAATGACATACTTTTATTTAGGCAGACTGTTCCTTAATGGCATTTAGTGGCTGAAGGCCTGGCACTTTTTTTAGGGTAGATCCCTAAGAACTAAATAACATGTTAGTTGGTAAAGTCTTTGAAGAAAGACACAATGCTGCATCCTCCTTCAAAAGTGGGGAGAAGAAAGCACTTCTGTCTCCCAGAGAAGAATAACAGGAAATGTAAAGAGCCATGTGGCTTCTGAGAATCATTTTCTTAAACAAAAAATCACATATTAAAACTACAGCCTGCTTTTTCTGTAGCGCTAGGGGCTTCCATGAACTAACCCAAATAGAGATAAAGTTGATCTTAGCCAGAACACTGCAAGGTAAAGGGCCATGTATGTCCAGGGTGAAATGGACCATAGTTGGAATTAAGGAAAACCTCCCTCTTGAGCTTGAATCCTACCCCTATTTCCTTATCTTTTTTCTATTCCTCATTTCAGTCCTCATCTACCTTGAACAGAAGATATCTGACTGTGTGACATTCTTCTGAAGTGCAATTCCAGTTATTCACTATGGAACTACTAAAAATAATTCCCTGTGTGGGTTTGATGGGAGACTTTGTTATCCCTTCTAGTGGTCTTGACCTGTCCGGGTGAGGAGAAGCTTTATAGTTCTGGCTCCTCCCTAGCCTCACCTTTTCAGGTAGATGAATTTATAGGTAAGTGTAAGGACTCTCTGGGGCTCCCGCCAAGTAGATCTATTCAGCCATGAGACAAAGGTCAACCACACCACTACTGTTGATTCCTGGAAGCTGCTTCTTTTCAGTAGCTTGGGTTGTGTGAATCAGTTGTGTTGACTTCATGTTGGCTGCATTTGTGATAAGAGAAAATTATGACCTACATCCAAAAAGCCAGTGGTTCCCCAGAGCAGACCATTCCCTAGTTTGTGACCTGCCAACATGTGTGAACTCAGACTTGAGAGTTGGATTTACCACTTTCTTGGTGCTATATCAAATCAGACTGTTGAGTTGCGCCTTATCCTAGTAATATTAGGTGAAGGCACATATCATGTCATCTATCCCTTGGGAATCCAGAGGATGAATCTAATATTGGATATGATCCAGGTAATTCTGATGCTCTTTCTGCCTTCTAGCATTTTTACCCAGAGTGCTATAGGATTTACTCTGGGACTTGGAACCAAAATATGCTCATTTAACCAACTAGTTCATCTGTCTGGAATTTCAAGGGTTCTTTTTTCATTATTCTTTCAGATTGTGTCCTATTGGCATTGTTTGTCACTTTTGTCATGACAAGCTGCCAGTAGACTAAATTTATTATCAGGAAGAGTTTATTATCAGGAAGATGACAGCAGAACAAGGTGCTATTTGGTAACAGACACTACTGGGGAAAAAAATACATCCCAGATTCCAAAATATGGCTTAAATAAAAATCCTTCTAGCAGATGACTCTTCTAAGAACAATGCGGATATTGACCTGTTCCGACCTGAAGCAGGAGTTTCAGCATCTTCTGGGATGGAACTAGAGGGGATGGAGGACCATTGTGTGTGAAGCTTGACAGAGTACAGTAACCAATGTGAGATGGCTGGGGCAGTGTAGGTCAGTGGTTTTCAAGTTAAGGATAATGATACCTTCATGGCAGAAGTTTAAATTCCAAATTACCAAGGCAGACTGGACAAGAGATCTTGTATCTGAAGACTTCTTTTTTCTGGACCCTATCTCACCCCAACACTAAAGAGACTACTCAAGCACTAGCATTACTCTATTTCATTTATGTTCTCGCTTTTTTTTTTTCTTCTTATTTTAAAATTTTATTTTTTAAAATTTGTTTTATTGAAGTATAGTTGACTTACAATATTGTGTCAATTTCTACTGTGTAACAAATTGATTCAGTTATAATATATATACATACATTCTTTTTCATATTCTTTTCCATTATAGTTTATCACAAGATATTGAGTATAGTTCCCTGTGCTATACAGTAGGACCTTGTTGTTTATCCATTCTCTATATAATAGTTTGCATCTGCTAATCTCAAACTCCCAATCCATCCCTCCCCCACCCCCCCTTAAGTCAGTTATCTTTTTTTTTTAAAGTTGGCTGTGCTTTTATTAATTTTTTCTGATATTGAAGTTTGCAGTTGGCTGCAGTATTTTTCTTTTTTTCATTTTAACATCTTTATTGGAGTATAATTGCTTTACAATGGTATGTTAGTTTCAGCTTCACAACAAAATGAATCAGTTATATATATATATACATATGTTCCCATATCTCTTTCCGCTTGCGTCTCCCTCCCTCCCACCCTCCCTATCCCACCCCTCCAGGCGGTCACAAAGCACCGAGCTGATCTCCCTGTGCTATGCGGCTGCTTCCCACTAGCTATCTACCTTACGTTTGGTAGTGTATATATGTCCCTGCCTCTCTCTCGCTTTGTCACAGTTTACCCTTCCCCCTCCCCATATCCTCAAGTCCATTCTCTAGTAAGTCTGTGTCTTTATTCCTGTTTCACCCCTAGGTTCATGACATTTTTTTTTCTTAAATTCCATATATATGTGTTAGCATACGGTATTTGTCTCTCTCTTTCTGACTTACTTCACTCTGTATGACAGACTCTAGGTCTATCCACTTCATTACAAATAGCTCAATTTCGTTTCTTTTTATGGCTGAGTAATATTCCATTGTATATATGTGCCACATCTTCTTTATCCATTCATCCGATGATGGACACTTAGGTTGTTTCCATCTCCGGGCTATTGTAAATAGAGCTGCAATGAACATTTTGGTACATGATTCTTTTTGAATTATGGTTTTCTCAGGGTATATGCCTAGTAGTGGGATTGCTGGGTCATATGGTAGTTCTATTTGTAGTTTTTTAAGGAACCTCCATACTGTTCTCCACAGTGGCTGTATCAATTTACATTCCCACCAACAGTGTAAGAGGGTTCCCTTTTCTCCACACCCTATCCAGCATTTATTGTTTCTAGATTTTTTAATGATGGCCATTCTGACTGGTGTGAGATGATATCTCATTGTAGTTTTGATTTGCATTTCTCTAATGATTAGTGATGTTGAGCATTCTTTCATGTGTTTGTTGGCAGTTTGTGTATCTTCTTGGGAGAAATGTCTGTTTAGGTCTTCTGCCCAGTTTGGGATTGGGTTGTTTGTTTTTTTGTTATTAAGCTGCATGAGCTGCTTATAAATTTGGGAGATTAATCCTTTGTCAGTTGCTTCATTTGCAAATATTTTCTCCCATTCTGAGGGTTGTCTTTTGGTCTTGTTTATGGTTTCCTTTGCTGTGCAAAAGCTTTTAAGTTTCATTAGGTCCCATTTGTTTATTATTGTTTTTATTTCCATTTCTCTAGGAGGTGGGTCAAAAAGGACCTAGCTGTGATTTATGTCATAGAGTGTCCTGCCTATGTTTTCCTCTAAGAGTTTGATAGTTTCTGGCCTTACATTTAGGTCTTTAATCCATTTTGAGTTTATTTTTGTGCATGGTGTTAGGAAGTGATCTAATCTCATACTTTTATATGTAGCTGTCCAGTTTTCCCAGCACCAGTTATTGAAGAGGCTGTCCTTTCTCCACTGTACATTCCTGCCTCCTTTATCAAAGATAAGGTGACCATATGTGCGTGGGTTTATCTCTGGGCTTTCTATCCTGTTCCATTGATCTATCTTTCTGTTTTTGTGTCAGTACCATACTGTCTTGATTACTGTAGCTTTGTAGTATATTCTGAAGTCAGGAAGCCTGATTCCTCCAGCTCCGCTTATCGTTCTCAAGATTGCTTTGGCTATTCGGGGTCTTTTGTGTTTCCATACAAATTGTGAAATTTTTTGTTCTAGTTCTGTGAAAAATGCCATTGGTAGTTTGATAGTTTGCATTGAATCTGTAGATTGCTTTGGGTAGTAGAGTCATTTTCACAATGTTGATTCTTCCAATCCAAGAACATGGTATATCTCTCCATCTATTTGTATCATCTTTAATTTCTTTCATCAGTGTCTTATACTTTTCTGCATACAGGTCTTTCGTCTCCTTAGGTAGGTTTATTCCTAGATATTTTATTCTTTTTGTTGCAATGGTAAATGGGAGTGTTTTCTTGATTTCACTTTCAGATTTTTCATCCTTAGTGTATAGGAATGCCAGAGATTTCTGTGCATTAATTTTGTATCCTGCTACTTTAACAAATTCATTGATTAGCTCTAGTAGTTTTCTGGTGGCATCTTTAGGATTCTCTATGTATAGTATCATGTCATCTGCAAATAGTGACAGCTTTACTTCTTCTTTTCTGATTTGGATTCCTTTTATTTCCTTTTCTTCTCTGATTGCTGTGGCTAAAACTTCCAAAACTATGTTGAATAAGAGTGGTGAGAGTGGGCAGCCTTGTCTTGTTCCTGATCTTAGTGGAAATGCTTTCAGTTTTTCACCATTGAGGACGATGTTGGCTGTGGGTTTGTCATATATGGCCTTTATTATGTTAAGGAAAGTTCCCTCTATGCCTACTTTCTGGAGGGTTTTTATCATAAATGGGTGTTGAATTTTGTCAAAAGCTTTCTCTGCATCAATTGAGATGATCATATGGTTTTTCTCCTTCAATTTGTTAATATGGTGTATCACGTTGATTGATTTGCGTATATTGAAGAATCCTTGCATTCCTGGAATAAACCCCACTTGATCATGGTGTATGATCCTTTTAATGTGCTGTTGGATTCTGTTTGCTAGTATTTTGTTGAGGATTTTTGCATCTATGTTCATCAGTGATATTGGCCTGTAGTTTTCTTTCTTTGTGACATCCTTGTCTGGTTTTGGTATCATGGTGGTGGTCGCCTCGTAGAATGAGTTGGGGAGTGTTCCTCCCTTGCTAGAAGAGTTTGAGAAGGATAGGTGTTAGCTCTTCTCTAAATGTTTGATAGAATTCGCCTGTGAATCCATCTGGTCCTGGGCTTTTGTTTGTTGGAAGATTTTTAATCACAGTTTCAATTTCAGTGCTTGTGATTGGTCTGTTCATATTTTCTATTTCTTCCTGATTCAGTCTTGGCAGGTTGTGCCTTTCTAAGAATTTGTCCATTTCTTCCAGGTTGTCCATTTTATTGGCATAGAGTTGCTTGTAGTAATCTCTCATGATCTTTTGTATTTCTGCAGTGTCAGTTGTTACTTCTCCTTTTTCATTTCTAATTCTATTGATTTCAGTCTTCTCCCTTTTTTTCTTGATGAGTCTGGCTAATGGTTTATCAATTTTATCTTCTCAAAGAACCAGCTTTTAGTTTTATTGATCTTTGCTATCGTTTCCTTCATTTCTTTTTCATTTATTTCTGATCTGATCTTTATGATTTCTTTCCTTCTGCTAATTTTGGGGGTTTTTTGGTTCTTCTTTCTCTAATTGCTTTAGGTGCAAGGTTAGGTTGTTTATTCGAGATGTTTCCTGTTTCTTAAGGTAGGATTGTTTTGCTATAAACTTCCCTCTTAGAACTGCTTTTGCTCCATCCCATAGATTTTGAGTCGTCGTGTCTCCATTGTCATTTGTTTCTAGGGTTTTTTTGTATTTCCTCTTTGATTTCTTCAGTGATCACTTCGTTATTAAGTAGTGTATTGTTTAGCCTCCATGTGTTTGTATTTTTTACAGATCTTTTCCTGTAATTGATATCTAGTCTCATAGCGTTGTGGTCGGAAAAGATACTTGATACAATTTCAGTTTTCTTAAATTTACCAAGGCTTGATTTGTGCCCCAAGGTATGATCTATCCTGGAGAATGTTCCATGAGCACTTGAGAAAAATGTGTATTCTGTTGTTTTTGGATGGAATGTCCTATAAATATCAATTAAGTCCATCTCATTTAATGTATCATTTAAAGCTTGGGTTTCCTTATTTATTTTCATTTTGGATGATCTGTCCATTGGTGAAAGTGGGGTGTTAAAGTCCCCTACTATGAATGTGTTACTGTCGATTTCCCCTTTTATGGCTGTTAGTATTTGCCTTATGTATTGAGGTGCTCCTATGTTGGGTGCATAAATATTTACAATTGTTATATCTTCTTCTTGGATCGATCCCTTGATCATTATGTAGTGTCCTTCTTTGTCTCTTCTAATAGTCTTTATTTTAAAGTCTATTTTGTCTGATTGAGAATTGCTACTGCAGCTTTCTTTTGGTTTCCATTTGCATGAAATACCTTTTTCCATCCCCTTACTTTCAGTCTGTATGTGTCTCTAGGTCTGAAGTGGGTCTCTTGTAGACAGCAAATATATGCATCTTGTTTTTGTATCCATTCAGCCAATCTGTGTCTTTTGGTGGGAGCATTTAGTCCATTTACATTTAAGGTAATTATCAATATGTATGTTCCTATTCCCATTTTCTTAATTGTTTTGGGTTCGTTATTGGAGGTCTTGTCCTTCTCTTGTGTTTTTTGCCTAGAGAAGTTCCTTTAGCAGTTGTTGTAGAGCTGGTTTGGTGGTGCTGAACTCTCTCAGCTTTTGCTTGTCTGTAAAGGTTTTAATTTCTCCATCAAATCTGAATGAGATCCTTGCTGGGTAGAGTAATCTTGGTTGCAGGTTTTTCTCCTTCATCACTTTCAATATGTCCTGCCACTCCCTTCTGGCTTGCAGAGTTTCTGCTGAAAGATCAGCTGTTAACCTTATGGGGATTCCCTTGTGTGTTATTTGTTGTTTTCCCCTTGCTGCTTTTAATATGTTTTCTTTGTATTTAACTTTTGACAGTTTGATTAATATGTGTCTTGGCGTATTTCTCCCTGTATTTATCCTGTATGGGACTCTCTGTGCTTCCTGGACTTGATTAACTATTTCCTTTCCCATATTAGGGAAGTTTTCAACTATAATCTCTTCAAATATTTTCTCAGTCCCTTTCTTTTTCTCTTCTTCTTCTGGAACCCCTATAATTCGAATGTTGGTACGTTTAATGTTGTCCCAGAGGTCTCTGAGACTGTCCTCAGTTCTTTTCATTCTTTTTTCTTCATTCTGCTCTGCAGTAGTTATTTCCACTATTTTATCTTCCAGGACACTTATCCGTTCTTCTGCCTCAGTTATTCTGCTGTTGATCCCATCTAGAGTATTTTTCATTTCATTTATTGTGTTGTTCATCATTGTTTGTTTCATCTTTAGTTCTTCTAGGTCCTTGTTAAATGTTTCTTGAATTTCGTCTATTCTATTTCCAAGATTTTGGATCATCTTTACTATCATTATTCTGAATTCTTTTTCAGGTAGACTGCCTATTTCCTCTTCATTTGTTAGGTCTGATGGGTTTTTATCTTGCTCCTTCATCTGCTGTGTGTTTTTCTGTCTTTTCATTTTGCTTATCTTACTGTGTTTGGGGTCTCCTTTTTGCAGGCTGAAGGTTTGTAGTTCCTGTTGTTTTTGGTGTCTGTCCCCAGTGGCTAAGGTTGGTTCAGTGGGTTGTGTAGGCTTCCTGGTGGAGGGGACTAGTGCCTGTGTTCTGGTGGATGAGGCTGGATCTTGTCTTTCTGGTGGGCAGGTCCACGTCTGGTGGTGTGTTTTGGGGTGTCTGTAGACTTATTATGATTTTGGGCAGCCTCTCTGCTAATGGGTGGGGTTGTGTTCCTGTCTTGCTAGTTGTTTGGCATAGGATGTCCAGCACAGCTTGCTGGTCGTTGAGTGAAGCTGGGTGCTGGCGTTGAGATGGAGATCTCTGGGAGATTTTCGCTATTTGATATTATGTGCAGCTGGGAGGCCTCTTGTGGACCAGTGTCCTGAAGTTGGCTCTCCCACCTCAGAGGCACAGCACTAACTCCTGGCTGCAGCACCAAGAGCCTTTCGTCCACACGGCTCAGAAGAAAAGGGAGAAAAAGTAGAAAGAAAGAATTAGTAGAAGTAGAAAGAAAGAAAGGAGGAAGGGAAGGAGGGAGGGAGCAAGGAAGGAAGGAGGGAAGGAAGGAAGAAAAGAAAGAAGATAAAGTAAAATAAAATAAAGTAAGATAAAATATAATAAAGTTATTAAAATAAAAAAATTATTAAGAGGGAAAAAAAACAAAAAAACGGATGGATAGAACCCTGGAACAAATGGTGGAAGCAAAGCTATACAGACAAAATCTCACACAGAAGCATACACATACACACTCAGAAAAAGAGGAAAAGAGGAAAAAATCATAAATCTTGCTCTCGAAGTCCACCTCCTGAATTTGGGATGATTCGTTGTCTAAAGGAGGGAAGGAAGGAAGGAAAGAAAGAACGAAGATAAAGTAAAATAAAATAAGGTTATTAAAATAAAAAGTAATTATTAAGGAAAATAAAAAGGACGGATAGAACCCTCGGACAAATGGTGGAAGCAAAGCTATACAGACAAAATCTCACACAGAAGCATACACATACACACAAAAAAAGGAAAAGGGGAAAGAATAATAAATCTTGCTCTCAAAGTCCACCTCCTTAATTTGGGATGATTCGTTGTCTATTCATGTATTCCACAGATGAAGGGTACATCAAGTTGATTGTGGAGCTCTAATCCGCTGCTTCTGCGGCTGCTGGGAGAGATTTCCCTTTCTCTTCTTTGTTCTCACAGGTCCCAGGGGCTCAGCTTTGGATTTGGCCCCGCCTGTGCGTGTAGGTCGCCGGAGGGCGTCTGTTCTTTGCTCAGACAGGACCGGGTTAAAGGAGCCGCTGATTTGGAGGCTCTGGCTCACTCAGGCCGGGGTGGGTAGGGAGGGTCACGGAGTGCAGGGCGACCCTGCGGCGGCAGAGCCCAGCGTGACGTTGCACCAGCCTGAGGCGCGCAGTGCGTTCTCCCGGGGGAGTTGTCCCTGGATCCCGGGACCCTGGCAGTGGCGGGCTGCACAGGCTCCCTGGAAGGGGGTGTGTGGATAGTGACCTGTGTTTGCGCACAGGCTTCTTGGTGGCGGCAGCAGCAGCTTTAGCGTCTCATGTCTGTCTCTGGGGTCCGCGCTTTTAGCCGCAGCTCACGCCCGTCTCTGGAGCTCCTTTAAGCAGCGTTCTTAATCCCCTCTCCTCGCGCACTAGGAAATAAAGAGGGAAGAAAAAGTCTCTTGCCTCTTCGGCAGGTCCAGACTTTTCCCCGGACTCCCTCCCGGCCAGTCGTGGCGCACTAACCCCCTGCAGGCTGTGTTCACGCCGCCAACCCCAGTCCTCTCCCTGAGCTCCGACCGAAGCCCCGCCCGCTCCGGCGGGGGAGCAGACAAGCCTCTCCGGCTGGTGAGTGCCGGTCGGCCCTGATCCTCTGTGCTGGAATCTTAACGCTTTGCCCTCTGCACCCCTGTTGCTGTGCTCTCCTCCGAGGCTCCGAAGCTCCCCGCTTCCGCCACCCGCAGTCTCCGCCCGCGAAGGGGCTTCCTAGTATGTGGACACTTTTCCTCCTTCACAGCTCCTTCCCGCTGGTGCAGGACCCGTCCCTATCCTTTTGTCTCTGTTTATTCTTTTTTCTTTTGCCCTACCCAAGTACGTGGGGGGGGGGGGGTTCTTGCCTTTTGGGAGGTCTGAGGTCTTCTGCCAGCGTTCAGTAGGTGTTCTGTAGGAGTTGTTCCACGTGTAGATGTATTTCTGGTGTATCTGTGGGGAGGAAGGTGATCTCCACGTCTTACTCTTTCGCCATCTTCCCAGAAGTCTCTCCCTTTTTTAATAGTGGTAATTGAGTCTTTGGTCTTTTATGATGGTGTTTCATGGTTTGGTTCAATTCAGAGATTTTCACAGGTGCCTTTCTCTTTGAAATGCCTAAGTCTGGGAAAGGCCTCTGGTTGAGTTCCTTCCTTTACCTTTTCTTTTCTTTCTTCTTTCTTTTTCTTTTTAACAGTTATCCCTTGCTTTTCCCCCCAACACATCTTAAGAGGTTGAACAATTTTAAATTGCCCATTAGTTTCCTTTTACTCTGTTATCCTCTGTACCCTAGAACTCCCTTTGCTAATGGACTCCAGAACCAATGAAGGCAGGCTCACACGGGTTGAAGAACTCTCAAGTGATATTCACCTCTTATCCGTCCTTGCCATCCATTGTTAGAAATTCTCTAGGGAACCAGATCCACAGATCTTTCAGCTTTCTTCCTGTTTCTACAAAAAATAATGAAAAAAGCTAGATAGGGGGAAAACAAAACAAATAATTGAAGTTCATAGTTAATCAATAAAGGTAATGGGAATCATCTGCTTCAATTATTGTCCATCAAGCTTCGTACCAGAGCTGCTGAGAAAGGATCAACATTTTCTAAAATGGCTGACACTTTTTCTGACAACACCACAAGAAAAAAGGGGAGCATAGCATTTCCTGGGGGTGTTTGTTTTGGTTGTTTTGGTCCTGATTATAAAAATCATCTATGATCCCACTACATAGAATGTTAATATTTTGAGGGTTTGTTTTTGTTGAGTTTTTAAAATATGGCCTTTTTTCCCCATTCATAAGGTTTTTTAACCTAATTAAGATCATGTTGTACTATTTCATAACTTATTTTGAAATACCTTCACCATTTTCATGTGGTTAAATATTTTTTGATACTTGCTAATATATGTTTAATACTTGCTAATATATCATCATATTATCCATCATAATAACCAATTCCCTATTGTTGATAATCTTGTCCATACCTTTGATTCTTTGTTCTCTACATAGCTCATACTTGCTTATACTTACAATAGAACTGTTTAGAACCTGCTTCGTTACCCTACACCGAAATTGGATATTAGCATAATTTGCTTTGTGTGTGTGTGTGCCTATTTGGTAGGCAATAAGTTGTATTTCATTTTAATTTGCATTTTTTAATATTAGTGATAGATAATTTTGCTTTTTCCTTCATGATTTTATCTACACATGTGTATTTTTGTATTTGTCTATTCGTGTTCGTCACCTGTTTTTCTGCTGAAGTCTTTAACATATGAAGAGTTTTTCCAAATCAATAAGAGAGAGAAAGATGTAATCCCTTTATTGTATATGTTGCAAGCTTTCCCTGTTTATTTTTATTTCACTTCTGTTACTTTCACTTTTTATTTAATTTTTTTTTTTAATTATTTATTTATTTATTTATTTGGTTGCATTGGGTCTTCGTTGCTGCACACGGGCTTTCTCTAGTTGCATCGAGCAGGGCTACTCTTCGTTGCGGTGAGCGGGCTTCTCATTGCAGTGGTTTCTCTTGTTGCCAAGCTCGGGCTTTAGGTGCTCGGGCTTCAGTAGTTGTGGCTCGTGGGCTCTAGAGCGCAGGCTCAGTAGTTGTGGCGCACAGGCTTAGTTGCTCTGCGGCATGTGGGATCTTCCTGGACCAGGGATCGAACCCGCGTCCCCTGCATTGGCAGGCGGATTCTTAACCACTGCGCCACCAGGGAAGTCCCACCTTCACTTTTATTTCCTTAATTGTTTCTCTTTTTACCTTTATGTTTACATAGGCCCCAAGTCAGATCAATATTTATATGCCCGTTCTTCTATGGACTCAATTTTCATTTTAAATACTATAAAATATCTGGAATTTATTTTGGTATATGGCATTAGGTAGGACTCTGAATCATTTTTTCCCCTACATAATTAATTATTCCAGCATCATTTATCCTATAAAAAAGGTTGAAATCCATCCTTTTAAAACTGTTTTGAGGGCTTCCCTGGTGGCGCAGTGGTTGAGAGTCCGCCGGCCGATGCAGGGGATACGGGTTCGTGTCCCGGTCCGGGAAGATCCCACATGCCGCGGAGCGGCTGGGCCCGTGAACCATGGCCTCTGAGCCTGCGCGTCCGGAGCCTGTGCTCCAAAATGGGAGAGGCCACAACAGTGAGAGGCCCGCGTACCGCCAAAAAAAAAAAAAAAAAAAACTGTTTTGAAATCTCATCTTTATTATGCAGAATTCTTAAGTAGACTGTGTAAGGTCTTGTGTGGGGGTCTTTTGTTTCTATTCATCTGTTTGTTCTGTTCTTTATACTGTAATATTTTATTATTGTGATGTTATTCTTAGCAGCTAGTGAAAGGCCTATTTCCAAATTTGAAAAAAATTCAATCAAAATTCCAAAGAGTTTTTTTGCAGAGTGAACTTCACAATAATTTTTAAGTTCATCTGGAAAAATTAAGCCTCATCCTAGAAAAAAATCCTACCAAGCCTGTTAGCAGAACTGCTAAGAAGTTTTAAAATTGACTAATTTAAGGCTTCTCTTCTCCTTCTGCCCCAGTTTTCCCTGGAACAGGGGACATGGGGAGTGTTCATTATGACAAAGATGGACCAGGAGTAGGAGACAAGTGCTCTGAATACTGCCCCAGTGAATTGAATAATGGGACAGTAATTGTTGCTGGAGAATACATTGTCCCTGCTGCAACCATGTTCATTCTCTTAAGACCAAACCGGATGTATCTTTCTAGACTAAGAAATTGTGGCCATCCATTCTGTTTATGCAGAATTCTATGGAGGCTCAGTTCTTGCACTTTGAAATTTTAATTTCTCTTTTTTCCCCAACTTCAATTTCATTTTTGTATTAAAGATGATGGTGGGGGCACTGCCCACTTGTGGTGTACTGCAAGGTAGGGCATAGCATTCTTTTCTGCTGTTAGCCTTGCATTCTGTCTCTCAGTCCCATTGTCCCATTAATTTTATTTATTTAACAAACATTTCTATAATGCTTGCCTATGCAAGCACTCTGCTAAGTGTTTTACATGCATTAACTTATCTAAAACTCAGAATATATCTATAAGGTAAACACTATTATCCCCATTTACCATATGGAGAAACTGGGACACAGAAAGTTTTGGTAACTTGACCAGGTTCACACAGAGAGTAGCAGAGTGAAATTTGAATTCAGGCAGTTTGTTTCCAAACCGCTCTGCTCTGCTGCCTCCCTTTGATGGGAACTGTTTCTGTCTGGACTCCACAAATACAGCGTGATGATTGTCTCCCAGTGTTGAACAAATAAATTTGGAAATGTCAGGGCCTTTCTCCCATCTCTGCTGAAGGCCACTTGCCTTTGTCTGGTCTAGCCACAGTGCCCATCTGCCCCAGCTGTTCCTCATGGCTGTAGGGATCCTCTGGTGGTTTCTGATGCCAAGTGCTCCCCTGCTAGCATCCCCACCCACTGCACACGCATGCACTCACATGCACACACAGGCTTTCCTTTGCTCGCCTGGGGAAGCCTATAGGTCTGTGTGTTTCTCTGGTTCCGGAAGTCACAGAAGCAGTCAGCAGCTGGCCGTCAGATTTAAGTATTTTCAGTGAGCTGGTTACTTTGCACTTAGTGAACATAAGAGGGATGGGTGGGTGCTGTTTATTTTTTATTTATTTAATTTTTATTTTTGGCACGCACACACGGCTTGTGGGATCTTAGCTCCCCAGCCAGGGATTGAACCCAGGCCCGGCAGTGAAAGCACCAAGTCCTAACCACTGGACCGCCAGGGAATTCCCGGGTGGGTGCTGTTTAGAACGAGGGGACACTGTCTGGGGCGGAAGTAGATGATGGTCAGAAGGGAGTAAATGCAGCTGAAGAGTTATTTTCTCACCTTCTAGAATCCTCTACCCAAGCCCTCCTGCTGCCCTTCAATTTATGCCAGGGCTCTTTCAGCCTCCCCACCTGTTTCCAGGGAAATAGAGAGTGAGGTGTTAGGGTTGGGGAATGTGGGAAAGGGCTCAGGGGAGTTTACATTTCTGCTTAGAGCAAGTTGACTGGCTAATTTGCTTCCCCTGCTACTCACTGAAGCTTTCCCCTTGGCTCTGCCTCCAGCCCTTGATTTCATTCCCCAGAGCGTTCGCAAAGTACATCTTTCTCTGTTGTCCGACACCTGGAGACCATCCACTACCTGCTCTGTCCTGGTTGAGACCGGGGGCCAGCTACCTTCCTTATGCCCTGAATGAAGAGAAGTGGACTAGGGGGCTGGTCTGTTTAAAAATTGAAGCTGGTTACAAGGGCATTCACATTATACTCACAGAAAGAGCAGCCCTTCTCATTTCTTTCAGTGCCATACATCCCTCTCTGTTCTGGCCTGGCCCTGGCAACGGTCCTGCTGCTGAGGTTCCCCCTTAGGGTTCGTAGATATAAAATTTCCTATAACCCAAAGACCCCACTCAGTCTTGCTGCACTGTGTAACACATGTACATTTTATTACCCATCCCAATTGCCAGATCAAACTAAATCAATTTTCAGATTCTTTCAGAGAAAACACTTTATCTTCTTTTCACATTGACCATGTTATCACTTTCACCTCCCTGTTTTCCTCTGACCTTTTTATAAACTTTAAAAATATATATATGGGGCTTCCCTGGTGGCGCAGTGGTTGAGAGTCCGCCTGCTGATGCAGGGGACACGGGTTCGTTCCCCAGTCCGGGAAGCTCCCACATGCCGCAGAGCAGCTGGGCCCGTGAGCCATGGCCACTGAGCCTGTGCATCGGGAGCCTGTGCTCCGCAATGGGAGAGGCCACAACAGTGAGAGGCCTGTGTACCACAAAAACAAACAAAAACAAACAAACAAAAAAAATATATATATATATATGTTTTCCAAGTTGAATTTAATCTCAACCATGCTCATTGGAATGCCTTTTTTTAAAAAAAAATTGGCCTTCTTAACAAGGGGGATAAAAGAGTAGGTGGATGAGGACAGAAACATGGAGTTCAGATAAGGGAGCAGGACTTTTGGGTGGGGCCCTTGCATGAGGAACACACATTCCTATCCTGCAAGGCCTCCCAAATGAGATGGGATGGCTGAAAGGTCTGTCCTGTACTTATTATAAAGAGGTAAGCCCAGCTGGACCTGAAGGGGGCAACATGTGTGTGTTTTAATTTTCTGTGGAAACCTACTTTATGTATATTATACGAATGTTAGGGCATCCTTAACCTGGGTCTGTGGACCCTGAGAAATTCTGCAGAAAAGTTTTATATTTTTCTGGGGTCCACAGCTTTGATCAGATGTGCAAATAGATCAGAGAGAGCTCCCATTTCCCCACCCCCTCCCCAAATTAAGAACCTCTGCTATAGAGAGTGTGGCTAGGGTCATTTCACTTTGTGAGTATCTGGTGTGGCACTGAGAGTAAAAGGAGGGGCAAGGGAGATGGGAGGACCTGCAGACCTAGATGGATACTCTGAAAGCTGCACCACTACCAAGCTCTGTGTTCAGCACATTAACCTCTCTGAGCCTTCGCTGTAAAATTAGGATGATGATAGTTCCATGCTCATAAGGTGGTTGTGAGCATTAAACAAAATGAGTCCTGTGAAGTGCTTAGCATAGGGCTTGGCATCGTACGATGGCTATAGAGCCATCGTAAACACGAAATTATTATTAGCTGTCAGCATCACTTTCTTCTCCAGCATTGCCCCAGATATGTTAAGTTGTACAGAGTGCATAGTACTGTCATAGACCCTGCTTTCCTGTCTTTAGGACAGATCTAAATGCTTACCTTATGCAGTTGAAGAACTTATGCTCCAGAGATGAATACTGTAAAAATGGGAATAGATCATAGCCTTTTCTATAAGCTTGAGTGAAGGAAATTGAAGGTGATATTGTTTAATGGCTCCTGCATTTGGTTATATCACTCTCCTTGGGCCAGGGCTGCTGTTCTCTTCCAGCAGCATTTCAGCTTCCATCATGAAAGGTGACTTTTTTTCACTTTTTCCTTATTATCACCACCACCATCATCCATTATTACTTACAGCATGTCCTTCTGTTCCAGCTCTTCTTTAAAAATAAGAGAGAAAATGCCAGTCTTCATCTTGATAAACTATAAAATACATCTCTCATTCTCCCTTTTCCTCATTCTCTGGACACATTAGTATAAGGACTTGTTCCTAAATGAGTCAGTGGAGATGTAAATATTAAATTAATTTAGGAAATGTGTCCACGGTATTAAGTGTAGTTTTACTGTAAATGTGCATATTCAGTCACCATTAAAGCATGATAATAGCTTGAAAAGAACTGTTGTGTTCTTTGATACTGTACCTTTAATGCAAAGACGGGGAGTTCAGTGCCTCCGGGACTGGAAGCAGGCAGCTCCTGAGCACCAGTGTTTAGTGTGAGCTGAGAGTCCCAGGCTGCAAGCCCCGCACCCTGACAGTCCCTAGAGAGCAGCGCCTATGGCACTCTGGGTTTGCAGGCCACCCTCCTGTAAAGTAAATGGCCTTCTTTCCCACTGACAGGGAGACCTGAAGGGAAGCTAAGATACTAGGATGGTGTCAGTCAGACCAAGCTGAGGCATTTCCTGTTCTGTAAGAAAAAGCACATGAAGGTTCATCTGTAATACAACTGTTCCCCTTCAGAATCATGTCTTGTTTTTAGGCGGAGGGGTAGTGGGACATACTCAGAGACCTGAAAAGATTACTTCTTAGAACAAATAAGATAAGGAGAGCTCTGAGCTGTGACTCAGAAAGAAGAAGGGTAAGGGCTGAGTGCATGAACAGGACTTGCATCTGAGGCTGCCTGAGAAGCTGGTGCCACACTGGGAACTGCAGTAGCCAGGGCAGCGCTCGGAACAGCACGCCTCGCAGCCTGTCCTCCCCAGGCTGCTCTGGGAAACACACTTTGTTTGCAGACAGGGTTTTCCCCATTTCAGCCAGCTAACGTTTCTCCTGAGATGAAGTTTTCATTCTGGGAAGCATGTTGGTAGATGTCATACCGGGAAAATAACTGTTTCAGTTTTGCTCTTTATTTGCCTTTTGACTGTATGCATTAAGCATTATTATTTAGGGCCTTCATCTTTTTCTTTTCTTTCTACATTCTTTCCTTTCCTTTTCTTCCTTTCTTGTTTTTTGTGTTGTTTTTTTTAACCAATACTACTACTACTACTACTACTACCACTGCCTTGCAGTTGACTAAGTAAGCAGTCTGCATTGTTCTACCTTCACCCAGTAAGGTGGGTAGAACAGAGCTTATAGCCCTGTTTTGCAGAGGCAGCTAAAGCTAGGATTTGCCCAGGGTCACTCAGCTACTAAATAGTGAAACTGGAAACCAAACCCAGATCTCCAGGACTGTTTCTACTGCCTCTGTGGGCTCCCTTTTTCCCCCTTCACTCCATCTTGCCAATCCACCCAACCAAGAAAGTAAAGAAGGTATAAAACAAATGAAAATCATCTTTACTGTTTATCTGATTAAACTATTACTTGATGTGGCTCACTGTTTTTGCAGGCTTGTTTTGAAGAATGGTCATAGCCATATTTTGCTCACTTTAGAAGTCAGTGTCATGATGAATCTTAACAGAAGCCAATAAATAAATGGCATCAAAACCCAAGATCTAAAGGTGTGTCCCGGGAATTCTCTGACAGTCCAGTGATTAGGACTTGGTGCTTTCACTGCTGGGGCCCGGGTTCAATCCCTGCTCGGGGAACTAAGATATCCTGCAAGCCATGCCAAAAAGTTTTAAAAATAAAATAAATAAAATAAAATAAAAGTGTGTCCCATACAGTAGCCACTAGCTATATGTGGCTATTTGAATTTCAATGCAAGTTAATTAAAATTAAATAAAATTTAAAATTCAGTTATTCAGTCACACAAGCCACAGTTCAAGTGCTTAATAACCGTATGTGGCCTGAGGTACTGAATTTTTTATTTAATTTTAATTTATTCACATTTAAATTTAAATAGCCACATGTAGCTAGTGGCTACTAATAGACCACACAGATACAGAACATCTCCATCGTTGCCGAACGCTCTGTTGGACAGCGCCGATCTAAAGACTGTGGCAGGAATACTGTAGTCTTCTGGCAAGTTGTGCCCCTCTGCACAGGGGAGGGCAGCAGAAATGCGTCATGAGCCTCCCTTCCCAGTGACCTCAGCACAGAGACAGCCAGCCTTTGCTAAAAAACTGCCACGTGACTACAGTAATCCGCAGCCAGTGGACAGCTGGGCAGAGGGTTGCAAGAAGAACTGGCCTATTTTTGTGCACTGCAGAGTTCCGAGCAGGAAAACCTGAGCCAGGAGGCAGTGGCAACACCTACACCCACTTCCTCGTCGCCTTATTCATGACCTAGGCCACTTGGCCATTTCCACTTGGATGCTCCGCAAGTGCAAATTTCTCTTCTCAACTCCAGCTGTCTTCAGGTCAGGTGCTCTAATGGATTTATCATGACCCCAAAAAGAATTAAATATCCAGAGCCTGGTGGCTTACAGGCTGAAAGAAGCTATTACCATTGGGTGAATTCCAGATTTCACAAGGAAACATGGCTGCTTTTGAGAAATGGGAACATGGAGATGTGTAATGGGGCTCTTGATTCTAGAGCCCAAAGGGAGTTACAGTTCTCTGCCCTATGTATGTTACTCACCCAGCCCTTTCACAGCATAGAAGCTTGTCCTCCTTTCCTACTCCCTTCATTGTGACCTCCTGAAGTCCAAAAGGCCTTCCAGAATAGCTCTCATTGTGGGGAATTCCCTGGCGGCCCAGTGGTTAGGACTCCACACTTACTGCCGAGGGCCCAGGTTCAATCCCTGGTCGGGGAACTAAAGTCCCACAAGCCACATGGTGCGGCCAAAAAAAAAAAAAAAGTGTTGTGATGTTTAGATTCATCTTTCTCCTTGCAGAGTCTGGAAGTCCAGAGGGGATGTGTCGTCTCCACTACACCAGGGTGGCCTCAGGCATTTATCATTTTATACCAGGAATTGCTAATCTAGGCCCTGCAGAGAAAAAGAGGGCCTTTACAATGGAATGACCACTATACTTTGGTCTCTATTCTTAGTACTCATCTGAGCCATGGCCATGTCTTTCAGATGCTTTTAGATACTTTACATGTTGAAAGCTGAATGTCTTCAGAGTTGGCTCCTTGGGGCCCCAGAGGGAATTAGCACACATGTGAAGCCAGGTTGGTCTGACTGTATCAGGTGTTCTCAGCTTGGGGAAACTTGACAAGCCAGGGATATTCTGGGCAGAGGACTCAGGTCAGGGCTTCAGAGCAGAGATTCCCAAGAAGGTGCCTGCCATCAGGCAGATGGATACCACTGACCATGGTATCCTCTCCATCCCCTGTGTCCTCAAGGCCAAGTTACATGTTTCGTTATCTCATTCTCCTTCCCTTTAGGTCCCCAGATCTTTCTGAGTCTTTGTATTCGAAAGACAGATTCTGGTCTTAGATGATTCCAGCTCCTTGTAACCAAGACAGAATCTTGGTGCCTGTCATTGCAGGTAATATTCTGTAAAGGGATTTTTTTTTTTTTTTTTTTGCATACCAAATCCAGAGCCATAATTGGGCAAGTTTAACTGGAGTCATTTCTATTCAATATGTGGATGAAAAAACGGTTTTAATTGAGCATGTAAAAAGGGGATTAATCACTGTTCACACAAGAACAGAATATCATAACAGGAAAAATTCTTACAGAATAAAGTTTTTA
This sequence comes from Delphinus delphis, assembly GCF_949987515.2. Taxonomy (NCBI): domain Eukaryota; kingdom Metazoa; phylum Chordata; class Mammalia; order Artiodactyla; family Delphinidae; genus Delphinus; species Delphinus delphis. The sequence continues at coordinate 84,750,282 of NC_082691.1, forward strand.
AGGTTCTTGGGTAAAGGGAACTTTCCTCTTTTTACTTACGCTTCCATTAGGATTTTGAAGGAATGTCAGCACACTGTTATTAACTCTAATAGCTTGCACAGCTCAGCCAGTATGGTTTGGGGCCCTCTGCCTCTCAGATTACCTGTATAAATACAGGGATTCACTTCCCAGCTCTACCGTTTGCTTCATAAAGAGCAAATGTGCAGAACCCCGCAGCAGCAGCCTAGCAGGGCAGTAAACTGAACAGGATGAACGTGCTTCCTTTTTGTGTGATGCTCTTTCCCCATCCTCCTGCCAAGAGCAGGCTATCAAATGAAAGGGAGGTTGTGGTCGGAGTCAGTAAAGTGAATGTCTAAGTGGCACCTGCTTCATTCAGCAGATCTGCTTTCCCGGCGCCTCCCACTGCGTATCTGCTCCTGACAAAGCCTCTTTTCTCCTCCTCTTGGTCAGACTGGGAGCAAAGGCCCAGCAAGGAGACATATTGGTTTTACTTTGTCAGCACAATTGCCTGTGACATTATAATTATACCAAATCTTCATTATTAGAAAGGCCCCAATTTAGAGATTTTCAGAGCCTAAATGAGATTTTCAAAAGTAGAATTGGTAAAAACATCTTTTCCGTTGTAAAGCTAGCAAATGGATCTGAGAATCATTGAAGGGGTCTAAATATGGAAACTGAGACACTGCTCTGAGCGAGACTACAAAGACGCTGCTATCAGATTGGCTCACTAAAGAGGCGTCCAGCAATTCTCTGACTCTTCCCAGCCCAGCCTCTCCCTACTACTTGTAGCGCTATAATGTATAGCTATACTATAGTACTCTCAAATGCTGATAAATTTTCTCACCCACAAGCCTAGGAGGTAGGGTATGTTAAAATAAGTTGATGGGGTAGGGCAGCAAAGGAAAAAACCTGCGATATAAATAAGAGGAATGCCAGGGAAATATATTTTAGGCAAGTGCAGAGCATCCAATTTCAGATTGAGTTTCCATCTAAACAAAGGCAACACTTATGTTCTACAGTGTGTGTGCAACTGAAGCATGCTTATGGTGTGGAGTTGGCTCACTGGAAGCTCTGGGAAGGTTTTAGAGCTGTGCCCTCTCTAAACTGAAATTAACTAAAATCAAATAAAATTAAAAACTCAGTTCCTCAGTTACACTAGCCACGTTTCAAGTACTCTATAGCCACCTTACTGTCAGTGCACAAATACAGTGTGCCCATCTTCACAGTGAGTTCTTGTGTACAGGACTGTTTCAGAGATTGGTCTGTACCTCCTGAAATGTCTTGACTGCTTAAGTGAGCCTTGGACTTTGAATTTCAGGCTTGCTGGAAGGGGAAAAGGAAGTTGCCTGAATGTTTTTGGAACAACTTCCAGCCATGTTGCTTGACTATAAGTTTTGTCTTTTCACCTTAAAATTATTTTTCCTCCAAGAATCTCATGTCCTTTCCCCACCCCCTGCTCACTCCTCACAAAACAATAATAATGATGATAATAATGAATTGTAACCATGAGAAAGGACTTTAATTTTAGGAATGCCCACTTACAGCTGGCTTGCTTCCTGGCCTTCCCTTCCTTAAGCTTTCACATCCCTCCCTGCTATTTGACTTGAGAGTTCTTTTCTCATTAAACAGAGCTTCTCATGGACAAGAGGGCGTGTGAACACTCAGGGGCCAAGAGCGTGTATATGGATTGTTCATTTTGTGCACGGCGTGGGGCGTGAACAACACTCCCGGGAGTGGAGCACTGAGCTGGTGGCATCTTCCATTTTCAGCTCCTCTGGGGAGCAAGGGCAGGACCTTTAAGCTTGTTTCTTCCATTTGTCTGCCTCTAGTAGCTACTACATGGTTGATTTGACTCCTGGGAGAAAACCTGTATGAAATAATAGTACCTCTTTTCTCAGGAACTTAAATCATATAAATATAATGTTGCTTATCCTCAGAGCAGCCCTATGAGACAGAAATGGCCTGTCACTTTTATAAATGTAAACATAGTCAATTCTTAGTTGCCACACACAGATTATCTGGTATGCAGATGACCCATGACACATTTTAAATCCTTGGACAGTTTCTCTAAGGAAGCTAGGGTAAGCCTGGCCCATCTCCTTCACCCCCAGCCAGCTGCTGTGTTCTTAAGGAATACAAATTAGTTTTCATATTAGCTTAAAGAAGACATAATTAGAAAGTAAGTCTGATACTCCAATAAAGATGTTTAAAAAAAGAAAGAAAGAAAGTCAGTCTGCTACAAGAAAAGCACATCATAAGTTCCAGTGTAACGGCGTGGTGAGGAGGAAATGACCTCTCCTGCCTTTGGCTCAGCTAAGAGCCGACTGTAAGATCTGCTTTTAGACACATGTGCATCATCGGCGCTCATTGTGCTGGCATGTTTGCCGAAGGATTTGTAAACCTCCACAGGTGGATGTCAGAGACACCTTTGTGGCCCAGGCACCAGGGTGTGGGTGGAGGCAGTCTTCCTGCCGCTGCCTCTCCACACCACTTTCTGGGGGCCCTTCCTGCTCAGTGCTTTTTAAAAGTTCTGTGTTCTTGTCAAGCCTCTGTATGGCATATGGCCCATTGCGAGTGGATGCTGACAGAACGCCACAGGGGCTTCATCTCTGCAGAAGGAAGGAAGCGGCTAGAGGGTGGAGTAACTAGGAGGCTATACCCTTCCAGGTGCTGCATCCTGCCTGGGTGGTGGGATTCCTCTGTTCTACACTCTTCATCACCCGATCACCTAATGGTTTTAGTAACCATTGATGACTTTGTGTAGATCCATTATTTCACCAAGAGTTTCAAAATAGTGATTTCTCTAGTGTTATTATTCCTTCTGCCTTTATTAGCTGGAATTCTTTTATAAAGAACTTGTTCCCATTAACAATTTGGTTATGCTAAATACAGTCCAGGTAGGAAAGGCAGGATAAATAATCGATTAAAATGAAGTTTATAAGATAGATTTCTTTCTTTGCGACCGTCAAACCCCATAACTGTTTATTTCCACTTTCCAGTATGCTGTCTTCAGGTGTCTTACTGCTTAAAGCAAATTTAATTCTGCCCTTTGCATGCTCTTAGAAAGTTCTAGTGATGTTTGTTTGCTTGCTTTCTAAATGGTGCTCTACAGACTGGGCTAAGTGAGGGCTTGAAGAATCAGGAGAGCATCTTTGGAAGCCTTTTGCCTCCATCTTTCCCTGTTCAGATAGAGGAGGCAAGGGCCAGATGCTGGGCACATGGGGCTGGGGATGGGGGTCCTTACCCTCGTCTCTCTCCTTTTGCACCTATTTGAAATTTTCCATAATAAAAAAATTGAAAATAATAACAGAAAAATAAATAACTCTCCATTCTTAACTCTGGATGACTCCTGAATGGCCCTCGTATTCATTTCTACACCTGACTATTGCAAACTCTTAAACAGCTTGGTAGCTTTCTCCTGAGGTTTCTGTCATGTGGGCTCTATTTCCTGTTTAAAGATATCAGCTCTTCACATATTGCTCACACCCTGTCCACAACATAGACTTTGGAGACTTTGGGTGTTCTCCCTATCTCCCTTCCCAGTGATCTCTGGAAATTTACTGTATAGCTCCTGCCCTTTTCTTTACATCTCTAATCAGATGTCCTCCCTAGCATATACATGTCCCACAGGCTTTAGCTGAACACTTTCCTCTCCTGCCATTTTCAGTTTAAAGCCCTCTTGGTCAGACAACAGGCCTTGGAGTCGGCTTGTTCAATCTCACATTGGGAGTTCAGTCTCCAGGATATAAACCATGGTGATTCTGAACTCTGAAGCACTAAACCCTGATTTCGTTAATGTTCTTGGGCACTTCAGTAATTTCAAGAGGGAATTGTGAAATTATATCTCCAAAATATGTTTTGAAATACATTCACTAATAAAGTAAAAATGAATTCACTTTTAACGTTTGGCTTATGGGATACAGGCAAGAGGATTTTCTTGGTGGTCTGCAAAATCAAGGCTAAGGACACAGTGACACTGTCCTACCCAGAGAGAGGGGAGAAAACTTTGGATGCTGAGAAGTGCCTATTACACCAGGGTACCTGTGAGGCTGCTATTGGCTTCATGAGAATATTCAGTACTTGCCAGATGTAATACATATTTTAATCCATAAATCCCTCAAATGCCCTCAAAAGCCACGGACTTAAAGAACACGGAAAAGGAAGATTAAATGTCCCAGAAGCAGCTAATATAACAGAAACAGAACCACTGGGAGAGAAATGCTGTTTCTGTTTCCCCCTTGTCTTACTATTATGAGGGTTACCTGGAGCTCCTTTTTCATTTGATATCGACATTCTTTTCATGACCTTCCTTTTCTCGCCCTCGTCTGTCCTCTTTCCATCTGGTCCATGTTTGTTATTCTCAGCCTCTTTATCTGCCTGCCACCTGCCTACTGCACTAGCTTCTTTACCTGATTTCCCTTCATATTCTCCCATTTCTATACCAGAACACAACATGCCTATTTTTCTTCATATAATAGTGGCTTTCCTGAGATGTCAGGCACTGATGTAAACTTCTTTCCAGACCTGAAGATAAGATTTTTTAAAGGACTTCCCTCCTGCCTGTCATCCCTAAAAACACTTATAGATACCCTCGATGGCTCTTTAAAAACTGCAGAAGTGACTTAGGTGATACAATACATGGTTTCATTTCTTATTTATTCTGATCCCTTCCAGTCACAGTCTTCTGGTTCCCCATTTAAGCCAGCATTTTCCTAATATTGATACATACAGTTCGCTTTCATGTCCATAAGCCACAGAAGGCATTACATTGTGAATTTTTCCTTTGGGCTTTAAGAATTATTGCATTTCCACCAACTGTTGTGTTTATTTGATAATTTATTTGTTTAGCTGTTTTTCTCTCACAACTATCAATATTTTTCTTCCAGCTAAAGATATTTCCATGACCAACTTGGAAGGCCTTTGGGCTGAAAGATTCAGTTACAGCAAACAACAATTCCCAAAGGTTTCCCAGATTGTGAGGGCAAATGAAAGGCCCATTCTTCCTCAGGCCGTCTGTCCTGCTCTATCTTGTCATGGAGTGGGGTGGGGGGAGGGCAGTCTGTGGTTCTGGGTGACCCTGACTAGGCCTGCAGCTCTGTGCTCTACTGGGCTCTAGCCTGTGTTATTAGTTTTTGGGTTTAGAAGTTTATCAGCATGATGATATCATATCATACTGTCCCTGATCATATATTTAACATTCTTAATACTGATTAATGGTTTAGCCTAGGTTTTTTATTTACTGATGCACTGAATCAGCAGCTATTTCATATATGTCATGGTGCAGTTCCAGTGCCTGTTCTGACCATAGCTGCATTCAGAAAGGAAGCTGCCTGCCAGCCCATCTGCCCTGATTTCATGGTTTTTATCTCTAATCTTTACATCTTTGAAGGCCTTTGGCGAATGATGTGCTTCCTGGCAGGAGCAAATTGCTGCTGAAAGGAGATCTGTGCTGTCTCTGCTTTCCTTTCTGCTTCCTGAGAGCTTTAGTCTAACATCTGTGACCCTAGCCAGACTTCATCAAACCTCTTATTCAAAGTCATCTTTGAAAGCAGCTGACATTTATTGTACACCTACTGTGTGCCAGGCACTGTGCCAGACTTTATCTATGTCAGCACATCTAATTCTCAACAACGCTGTGAAATTAGTAATGACCATTTTATGTATGAGGAAAGTGAGGCTCACAAGCCAGTAAGAAGGAGCCAGGATTCACACGTAGGTTTTTCTGCCTGGGAAGCCTTTAATGGAAATAAAACCTTCTATTTTACCCTCACATAAAATGCACCTGAACTACCATACAGCATTTGGCTGTGCTACCTTAATAATGTTGTGGAGAAAATCCTACTCATTCTGGAGCAGAGTAAAAGGCTCTAAGCCTCTTCAGGCTGCAGAGGCCAAGGCTAATGGGAATGTAATCAAGTTTCTGAAAATCATGAAGAACATGATCAATTGTCATATTCAATTATTAACATCTACTATGTTCAGGTTGCTCAGTATTCAAAGACATAGTCCTGCCAACAATCTAAGTAAGCAGATTTGTATAGGGAAAACCGAATTATTTGGAAACAGGTTAGCAAAGATCTGGTGCCGAATGAATGGTGAGGCAGTCAAATCCCCTGAAGGAGAGAACCTGGTGGGCTGTTGTGTCTAGGGGAACCCCTGAAAGACAGGGAAATCGTTGAAAGAACAGGACCTAGGTTGGCAGGGATAATTCTAGGCCAGAGGAATCTGCCTGAGTAAATACATGTGATGGTTAGGGTATACTGAGAGGACAGATATGGTTGTGATGAAGGGGTAATATAGAGTATTTATGGGAAAGGCTGGTGTAATCCCTCATCTATTAGCTATTTGGACTTTATTTTTCCTTTAGTAGAGAGCCGCCAAAAAGGCAGGGAGAGGTGGTGGGGTGGCCACTGCCAAACAATATTTCAAGAAGATTTAGCTAACTGTGCTGTATAGATTTATTCATCAAATCTCAGAATACTAAAAGAAGTTAGTCTTGGGAAAAATGAATTAATTCCCCTAAGTAACTTCCAATTATACGCATATGTTTGTGTGTGCGTGTGTGTGTGTACACGCGCGCGTGCGTGAGAGAGATCCATTACATGGTAGGTAAGTGACGAAACTCATTACCTCACGAGGGGTCAGGAATAGAGTAGATCAGCTCATGAATGATAAATCCAGAGTGTGCAAGGCTGTGACACTAACCTTTAATTTACTCTCATTGGTGCCCATGGTCTACCACAAAGCCTCCCCTGGTGACACCATCAGAGACAGACCACTACAGAACCTCATGACCTCCTGTTGTGCAGAAAACAAGGCCAAGCAAATGTCTGAATTTTCAGAATGTGCCTCCATGTCCATCACCTCGTGTGGAAGTTTTAGAAGATCCCTCTGGCTTCTGTGGAGGGGAGAACAGGGTGCAGTGGGGCCAGGGCCGAAGCTAAAATGTAGTCCAGGCAAGAGAGGATAGGAGTTTGTCCAGGATGGTGGCAGTCAGCGTGGTTGAATCCTGGGTTTATATTTGAAAGGAGGGTTGACAGGATTTGCTGATGAATTGCACGAGAAGTCAAAGATGGCTTGACTTCCAAGTTTCTGGCCTGAGCAACTGGAAGGATGTAATCGCCACTTGTTGAGGTGGGAGAAGAGTGGGAGGAGTGTGTTTGACCATTTGGGTTCAAGAATGATACCCAGCTGGTAGAAAAACAGAGCAGGGTCAGGTCTCATTTTCTTTTACAGGGGAATGTGGTCCTGGAGTCAGCAGTTCCTCCAGGGTTTGGGGCTGACTGCTATTTGACAAGGAAATCGTTGTGCTGGGACGTGAAGTTCCTGAGTCTCTTTTGGCCTCTTTTTCCATTTTGGCCAATTCTGTAAACCTTACCAAGAAGCCTGAGAGGCGAGGCAGCAGTGAGCCCAAAGTGGGTAGTCCTCACCCTTCTGGGTCCCTGCTGGACATAGTGTTCGATGGTAAGGGCTTACTAGTGCGTGCAAAGGCTCCCAGATGCTTCACTTTACCACAAACTCGGTCATCTTGAGGGGGAAAAAAAGTCACTCAGTCTCTCTCAGTCCGTGTTTTGTTTTGTTTAAGTAAACTTTTTATCTGTTTACTTTTGAACTTAAAGAAAAGGGGGGTTAGATTTTCTAAACTGAAGAACTCTAAGGTTTCTTATAGCTTTGAAAGATGGGGGTATTAGAGATTGGGGTACTAAAATCTTCAGGATTTTGTTAAGTACGTGCCTTTATAAGTCCGTAGTTCTGCCAAAGGAACTTGCCTATCATTTGCAAAAGCGAAGAATACCTGCCCTGCCTACTGCTACAGAGTCTTAGCAGAAATCTAGTGATATGCAGTGGGTGTGAGAGGGCTTTGAAAAGTGCTGCACAAATGCCAGGAGAGTCTTATCACTAGGATTGTGCTAGTCTTATTACTAGGAAGTTCTCTTGAAGGGGAACTTCAAGTCCTTAAAGTAGAATGGGAGGGGCTTCCTGTTGCCTAATCAATCAAAATGACCCCGAATACAAGCTTAGATTAACATACGCCTTCTAGATTAGGGCTAATCAGGGGCAGGCTGAGCAGATGCAGGGACAATCCTGGCCTGATTACTGAACCTCAGCATTTAATCATCTCTCTTCCAAGGGCAGCCGCCGATTTAGTGCACGCTGGGTTTCCAAGCCTCTAGCCCCCTCCCCCTTTCCACAGACATAAAGGCTGCTAGGTCAGAGACACTGAGTCGATTTAATCTAATCCCATGTCAGAATGGCTGTGTGTGTGAGAGAGAGAGGTTCTAAAATCCCCACAATGGGATGGTAATGCACTTATTTAAGGTAGAGGTAGACTGAAACTGCATGTAGAAAATAACGGACTTGGGATTTCAAGGCATTAGAGGTTACGAAATGACCCTGTATATGGAATTTCTACCTCCGAGAAGCTTTTTAGATATGTAGTCGCTGTCACCAGTCACTCACTCTCGAGACAGCTTTGTATGGGAGTCATTTTATCACCCAGTTGTAGAGGTCAAATTTACTCCTTCCCTGATGTGAGGTGAAGGACAGAAGGTGAAATCTTTAAAAATGGTTTTATTTGGATGAGCTCTGAGTGTAGTTGTTTTTGTATTGCTTTCTCTGGACTGAGAGCTCCCATTCTGAAACAGCCTGATCACCTGAAGACTCACCCACTTCAGTCATTTAGTCCCTAGGCGAGGACACCTGTGAAACCTCAGAAGGCAGGTTTCATTCATGACTGTAGAAAACATTTACTGAGCACCTGCTGATCGCTAGGGACTCAGGTATGGAGACTCCATCTCTCCCTTAAGGAATTTACAGTCTCCTTGGAGATAAGACATGCAAACAGTGATAAAGAATATGACCATTGCCTCCATGGATGCCAGTGCAAAGTGCTGTGGGCCCTTGGGGAAAGAGGAGCTAAGACAGAGGAGGAGAGATTGGAGCTGACTATTGAAGGAAGAATAGAAGCCCATTCGAGGAACAAGCCAGGGACAGTCATTCCAGGCAGAAGTCACAGTGTGTGCACACCATGGAGGTGTGTGTGGAGAGAACCTCAATCAAATAGTTCACCTGCCTGGAATGTACAGTGGGTGAGGATTCATGGATCACCAGGCTGAACTGAGCAACAGGGGCTGATGTGAAGGGTTGAAATACCTGCAAAGGGATCTGGACTTTACATCCCACACAGGCCATTGGAAACCACTGAAGAATTGTAAAAGAGTGCAACAAGATCAGTTTGTGTTCAAAAGATCATTCTGGTTATAGCAGTGTTGTAGTTTTGCATTTGAACCTTTCTCCATTTTATTTTGGGGAAAATCTTCCACGATACTAAAAAGTGTTTTAACAACAGTGTTGGGCATGGACCCGCACCCTAGGTAACCCAAACACATCGTAAGCCAGGGTGGAAGAGATTTAAGTCTCACAGTTCTTCAAGGTTCTCTCCACCCCATCACTAACCCAGGACGGTCGCTCATAGTCAGGAAGAAGCTCCCCACCCATAGTATTCACTGTATTTGTAAAGTATGTAACTTGTTCCCCAAGCTTGGAGCTTTTGGAACTGAATCAAGCCCATAAGCAACAACAGTGAAATGAGACTGATCTTTGCTTCTGGTTTTGGTTGCTGTTTACTAACATGTGGGTTCTTTGGAGGTGTCCTGGTTTTGCCACAGGGCATTTTGGGTTATTTCACTAACTTTTTCTGTTGTGACCAGAAGAGAGGATGAAAGTGAAGATGATCAAGATACACTGGGGTGATGGAAGGGGGTCATTTGGTCTTCAGATACACTCAGGCCCATGCCTGGAGTCTAGACCCTGGGGAGTAGAGCCCAGCTGCATGTTGGTCGAGGCCAACAATAGAGTCCCTTGGCCTGCTGCCCTTGAGGCCGTGTTGATGCCAGTGTTTGGCACACCTTGTACCTCATACTGTGGGGAATAGAACATGAACCAGAGCCAAGCCTGGCCTTGAAGGAGCCTTCAGTCTAGTGGGAAGGCCTATCTACATACATTAACTGGGCCAAGCCAGATTATACCCCACTGTCGAGTGGTTATTGAGAACCCCAAGGAGGCTGCTATCAGTATTGACTAGGGCTGGGATAGGCTTCCAAGAGGGGTTTTAAAGGGGAAGGAGTGGGCAGTAAGGGAATTCTAGTTAGTGTACAACTTGAGCAAAGGCCCAGAGAAAGGAATGTGACCAATATGTTGGGGAACTGAGAATAGTCCAGGGTGATACCCAGAGCACAGGGAGTAAGGGAAATGAGACTGGACAAATCACAAGAGGTTCTGAATACCATACCCAACATTTGAACTTTATTATAGGCTTTGTGAACCTTTTTAACATCAGGGGATTTGAAAATTTGAGGTTGGGGAATGACGAGTTATAGAAACATAACAGGTGGCAGGAAGGGGGGTGAACGGAAAGAGGAATTGATTAGAGACATGTAAGAGCCATTTGCAAAGGGCTAGATGAAAGAAATTGAACCCGACAGCCTTCTGAAGCCAGTGCGTGCCGTGGCCCCTCAGCCTGCTTGAGCTGGCCTCCTCCTTCCTCCTTTTAGGTCCCAGCATCTCAAGTGTGAGGATGGTGGGCCATGCCTTGCATTTCCATTAACACACACCAGGGTGAGCCTGGATTTCCAAAAATGTCGACAAAGCAGAACCTCAAGCCCCATTTCAGGTTGCATCATAGAATACTTATTTCTAAACTGGCAACACTTACCCCTAGAAAACAATTAGATACAATTTGACATTGTAAAATAACATTTTATTTTATGTTTGATTTTTTTTTGCATTAGGAAATATTCTGTTAAAATTTTTTAATTTTTATTTTCATCAAAGTGATACATAGTTTTAAATGACAAAAAGGACTAAAAGCCTTTAAAAAAAAATATTTGTACCCCAAGGGCAACACTTCATGCTCTTTTTTCTGGTATGTATCTTTATTGCTCTAAACAATAGTCTTGAGTTGAGACGTTATTTGTTATCAATTTTTGATAACTCAGTTTCTATGTTTATATTGTTAGAAACATAAAATTTTATAAACGTAAAAATTGTTCAAAAAAAAAATTGTTCACTGCCAAGACGAGTGGGTATGGTTAATCCTTGCTTTTTTTTTTCTTCTACTTTTTAAGGAGTAATCACCGGTTCTACCCAATTCTGGAAGACCCCTCGAGGTACTTTATCCCACGAGCTCATGCCACTTCCCCCCTGTCCTCTCAGACGTGCTGCACAGCCCCCTTCCTGGGCCCTCCTGCTGCCCCCACGCTCCCTACAGTGGATTCTCTGTCTCCTAGACCCCACGGCCACTTATTTCTTAAGTTTTCTCTCTCGTTTCTGTAGGGTACATCCTTCAGAGCTTCGAAAGAAAGTGTGCATGGCGGGCCAATTTTTAGAGCCCGTACAAGTCTGCAGATGTGTTTATTCTGCCCCCACGCTTAACTGACCTGGGTGTCACTTCATATATGGTCTGGAGAGAGAATTCTAGGCTGAAAGCATTTTCTCTCAGACATTTGAAAACATTGCTCCATCATCTTCTAGCCTCCAGGCTTGCTTTTGAGAAGTCCCACAATATTATGATTTCCAGTTCTTTGTATATGACGATTTTTTTTTTTCCTTAAATCTTTTGGGAGCTTTGCTTTATCCCTGGTGTTGTGAAATTTTGCAAAGCTGTGTCTTAGCGTCTGGATCTTTTTTCATCTGTCCTGCTGGGCACCTAGTGGGCCTTTTCAATCTGAAACTCACATTTTTCAGTTCTTGAAATTTACTTACAACATGTCTGATGATTTCCTACCTTCTGTTTTTTCTGGTCTCGGAATTCTCTTTTATCAGAGCTTGGACCTCTTAAGGTCTCCTGCTTTCCACCTTTTAACCTTTCCTGCTCTCTAGATTTCTTTGACTTAACCTTCTGATCTTTCTGTGGCATGGATTTCATCTATTTGATTTTTAAAGAAGTTTTCTCTCATTCCTTTTTAATAAAGCTGTCCACTTTTATGATACAAGCCTTTTCTCTCTGAAGATATTAGAGTTTGGGGGCATTCGTTTTTGTTTTTTTCTGCTCCCCACATCGTCTCTGTTCCCTCTGTGTTCCCTAAGAGTGAAACACTGAAACACTGATAGTTGGGGTATGCAGGGCAGAGCTGGGTGGCCTGTAGGCCTTGGGGTGGTAAATATTAGGGCCGCAAGCCAGGTTTTTCATTGTCTCCGCACCCCCCTCCCCTCACCTCCCCACCCACCAGATGTCACCGTAGGTCTTCCCTGCAGCCTCCCCGGGTCAGTTTCTCAATACAGTGGGTGAACTTCAGATGTCCTGTCAACAAAGGTCTGGGTGTTGGGGTTGGTGGGACCCGCTGGTCCAGTCAGTTGAATACAAGCTGTCAGCTAACGCCTGTTTTTGGCTTCTTCCTCTCGTTCTGCAGTGGCTGAGCCTCCATGTCCTGAGCTCTCTGGGACACAGGAGTTGCAGCTTCCCCTTCTCTGATAAGTCAGAACGCCTTTACATTTGCTTTGCATCTTCCAGAAATATGTTGACATCCCTCATTTATATCTTTTTTTCCTCCTTCACTATAATTTTTATTTTAGAAGGAAGAGGAATTTTATATGTGCATTTATTCTGTCTTATTTAATTGGAAATCTTTTTTTTAATGTTATATAAAATTATCAACTTTCCTTTCTTAGGGAGGACTGCCCTTTTCTGAAATTATTTGCTTCCTCCTTTCTTTCTGTTAAACCCTCCTTTCTAAAATAATAGTGATATTAGGAGGTAGTTGGAGGTCTTTTTTTTTTTTAAAGTTGACCCCAGAACGTATTTAAAAATTTTACTGGTCTATGAAATCTAATATCAGAAAACTAATTACCTAGGCTTTTTTTTTTTTTCTCTCTTTTAAATAAGCTGACTCTGAGGAGAGGGATAATGGCCAGAAGACAGGAAAGGATTGAGGGAGAAGTTTTTTCAAGCTGAGAGAAACGAGCATAGGCAGCCAGAGGGTTGAAGAAGTCAGTGTAGCAGAATATCAGAGAAAATTAATGGTGGCCTTTCCTGGAGAAGAAGGCAGTCAGAAGAGATGGACTTGTTGAGAGGAGAATTCACACCTGATGGGCCTGTGTATGCTTCCTAAAGTTGAAGGTAGGCCGGCAGGCAGGGTCATCTCTTGGCAAGTTGGGGAGGCCCTGTTCTGAGGCATGTTTCTACAATTTCTCCAAATTTTCTTTCCTGATAGTCTGTTTTAAAGAATTAAAATGGGGTGAGAAAAGGGTTGTATTCGTGCCTGGACAGTGGGTGTGCAATTACCTGAGGCTGCAGACAGTGATACTCTGAGGGCTGGAGCTCATTGCCCTGTCCAGCCAGCATCTGGGAAGCTGCACCCAATCCCCACCAACCGTCTCCCCTTGTCTCCCCAGGACTGGTCCAGATCCCTGTGAGCATGTACCAGACTGTGGTAACCAGCCTCGCCCAGGGCAATGGGCCGGTGCAGGTGGCCATGGCCCCTGTGACCACCAGGATATCGGACAGCGCAGTCACCATGGACGGCCAGGCTGTGGAGGTGGTGACGTTGGAACAGTGACATGCAGCCATATCATGGCATCGTTTTCTAGTCTACTTCAAAATTTTTTACACGTTTGCAGAGGTGCAATCAAATGAAATTAAGTCTCTCGACTTTGGAAGAAAAGTTTTGTTAACCTTTTTTTTAAAAAGGAAGAAAGGCAGCGGATTTTGGAATTGCATTTTTTTAAAGCACCACTCTTGATTTTCTGGGATTGGTGGAACAAGATACTGCGTTGTCAATTTCACTGTCCCCAAAAAGCCAAATTGTGGCAAGGACTTCTTTCTGCGAAAACGTGTGTATAGTTCCGTGTTTGTATGTGTGAGTGTGAATATATGTATATGTGTACATATGGATATACGCATTTACATATATATATAAAGTATATATATGTGTGTGTGTATGTATATGTGTGTATGTATACGTGTGTGTGTATGTATATGTATATATATATATATATAAAAATATATATATATATATATATATATAATGTATGTATGAAACCCGCATGGAATTATCTGTATGAGATCAAGGTGAGCTGTGGAAAAAATAATTCACCCAGTTTAGTGGGTGTTGGGTACGTGGCCAGACACAGCCACCGGTTTTTGTTCATACCAGGGTCATGCGTTGAGCTACTGACAAACTCAGGCAGAGGTGACCATGCCCTTCACCAAAGCTGCCTCCCAGTGGCCACCCAGAACTCTCCCTGCTGGACTTGCCTGAGGAAGGATGTTCCAGAATGGGGTGAGGTCCAGAAATTGTGCTTGCAGGGTCCAGGGCCTCGTGGTCTGGCATCTGGGACGCTCCTCGGGCTGGCCCAGGTGCTGACCTTGCCACGGGCAAGTGAACGTCCTTAAAACTCCCAGGCAGGGGTGAGAGGGTTTTCCTCAGCCTCCCATCTCCTCCCCTCCCGAGGAAACCTTCTTGATCTCATGACTATTAACATGTCACTTTGGTTTTAAGGTCAGTCCTGAATTGGTCGTGTATATGAATTGAAGGTAACAGAAGTATTAAGGGTTTGAGGAGTGCGTGCGTGTTAAGTGTGCTTGTGAGTGTGTGCGTGGTGGGGAGAGAATGGGGGGGGTGGGAGGGGTTGGAAGGGGAAAGGAAGGAGGGAGAGAAAAATCTTCAAAGACCAGGTTACACCAATGGGAGCAATTTTTTCCTTTCCTGTAACTTTCTGTAGCTTAACAGAGGAGACTGAAACTGACGGGGGCACCTGGCTCGTGGAAGGTTGGCCGTCACGCTGGGGGAAGTTAGAGAGAGAGGGCTGAGGGTGCTTCCTGCACTCCTGGATCAGGCCCTGTTTCAGAAGGAACCCTGCAGTTTTCCCAGGTGCATCCTGCTGGGCCTGGGTCCCCGCACAGCTTCCTTCTCACAGGTGTTGATTGGTCTGGGTGTTCTTGTAACTAAATTCTGTGATTTCTCAGCTGCAAGCCCCAAGTCTCCAGCGGCTAAATTCACCTGACTTTGACAGGCCAAATCTCTGCTCCTTGAGTACAGGGACAACTCTTCCTCCCTCCTCCCGGGCCCCCCATGTGTGATAGTGTATTTAATGTTTTTTTTCTTTTAATGCGACATTAAAAGATTCTTCACATCTTGCTCAGCCTTTGAGAAAAGTTTCAGATTCTTGTATTTGCTTGTTTTATATAAAACTATCCAATGTTCTTTGTATGTTTTTTTCTGTACGTAATGGGGGAGGGAGGGGAAATTTACATAAAACAGCCCTAGTTCTACAATTTGTTATTTTTTTAATTATTATTTTTTATCGTCGTTGTGAAACTGTCCAGGGGCTTTAAAGTCCGTGTTCCTTTGTGGTGAAATAACCTCCTAATAGTTTGAGAAATTGCCAAGAAGAAGAAGAAGAAAAGCAAGACCCCAGTAGCAGAGCATGGATTCTGTGTCGTTTTCCATTCTGTCTATTACTGCCTCATTCAATAAATAGTAACAAAGTGGCAACAGGAAGTGGAACTGTTCATCTCTGTAGGAACACTTAGCCTCTTAGGAATTCTCTTTCGGGGAGGCTTATTCTGCTTTGTAAAAGGCAGAGGTGCTTTTACTCAAGCTCAGTGATCTTTGAACTGTGCTCCTTGGCGCTGTGGAGCCCTGTAAGGGGAGTGCTAGGGTGAGGCTGGGGCCTCCTGTCCGTCCCCCATCACCAGAGCAGCTCTGTTGAATCAGTTTTGTAAAATGCTGTCCTGGGGGATTAGGGGGATCTACTTTGAAAACTTCTATTCCGGAGTCCCCCTTCTAGGGGTTAACTGCATCCCACATTAAACATCAGGGTGGGTGGTGGTGCCCGTCCATCTGTGTCCTCCCCACATGGGTGCTGTTCACTACTGCAGTGGCTTGTTCTTCTTGAAGCAGGAGCCCCAAGCCATTAACTGTTTCTTTGGGCCCTCACTCCCTGGGCTCGCGCACAGCTCGCTACTTTAATGTGGCAGCTGCCCTTCTTGCGCCCGTGCCTCCTGCCACAGCCCCAGCTTCAGGCCCTTCCAAGCCCCTTGAGTCTGCCCCTCCGCGTTGTGCCCCTCGTGCCCACTGCGAGCCTCAGCCTGGAGTGATGCGCTCCTTGCCGCCTCCGCCACCCCTTTCTTTCCTTTTGTCCTTGGATGTTTGGGTCGGTTTCCTGGTGATAATGACTAGAACAGTTGCATGTGAAGGCCAGAAGTGTTTTCCTTGCTGCCTGACAGGGGCTCGATAAAGCCAGTGCCACCTTTTCCCTCTCTTCTTGAACAAATGGCACGTCATCACCTGTTGTCACCAGAGAGGGTGGACCCCAGGAAGGATTGATGGCAGCCAGATGAACCAAACATGACTGCCGTTGGCCACCCAGGGAGCAGCTGGGTTGTCTAGAGTACGTCTGTGGGGATGGCCTCTCTCCAGAGGTGTAGTACATTCTGTTTGCCTGGCAAGACCCAGATGCTGCCTTTTCAGCAAGCATGTATCGAAACTTTCTTTGGTGGGGTAGGTGGAGACCTTTGCTTTCATTATTGCCCAAACCACCAGCAGGAGCTGCGAACTCAGCTGCCTACAGGGACCAGGCAGGTGGAATCAATGCGTAAAGTGGAAGCCATTCAGTGGTGAGAGGAGGAGGAGTGATGGAGAGGACAGAGTGGAGAGCATCTGTCTAAAGGGAGCAGCCCCTCCTGAGTGCTAGCAGATCGTCTCCAAGCGGGAGGAACATGGGCCCTGAAGCCCCATCTTTTAAATTTTCCAGAGAAACTGGGCAGTCCAGGTTTGTGTATGAATCTCCTGATTTCAACAACAAATCAAAACTCCTTTACATACTCTGCAGGCAAAATAAAACCCACCTGTAGACCAGCTCTGGCCTGTAGGTCAGTTTTGTTTAACTTGGTGAATGCCTACCACTGCCAGGTGAATAAGTCATGGCAGTTGCCTGAGAAACGGGAGGAGATGAGGAGATATTCGTGTGAACAGATCGCAGCAGCCCGGTGTGATAAGGTGCCGTCTGGACAGAGTGCCATGGCAGGGTGAGTTATATTATCTCATTTTATCTCCTTAAGCGTCCTCTGCATTAAGTAGTTTATCATCCAGGCTGCAGACAAGAATCTGGTGCTCAGCGAAACCAAGATACTGGGCTAGCAATTCTTGGCTTTAAGTCCTGCATTTGAGAAGATCTGTTGACAATGCTGGTGACCACTGGAGTCTTCCAAACTCAGATAAGTGAGCCGAGGAGAACCAGAAGGGCAGGGAAGAGAAGGGACTATTCGCTCTGTAAGAAGAGCTCAGGCTGCCAATGCGCGCTAGCCTCACTCAGACCCAAGCAAGGCTCATCTCCAGCCGCTTCTCAGGTGGAAGAGGGCCTGCTCCTGCATTCGCCTTCCTCCCTACCTGCCGCCATTCCTCTCCCCTCCTCTATCATGCCCCCAAAGCCTTAGCTATGGATGGAGTTGTACTAGGCCCGTGGTGGCTCCCTTTGGTGTCGGCACCAAAACCAATCAGGGGAAACTTCAAAGCTTATTTGGAGCAGAGGCTACGTGGGGTGAGGAAGACAAGCCCACATTTCTGCTCTCACCTCCATCTCAGTGGGCTGTGGGCTGCCCAGGTCATCAGCCCAAGCCAGCCTGTGGCCTCAGCACAGCTCATGCTCAGATGCCAGAGTCAGGGGCACCCGTCAGTGCATTCCCACCTGGCCTCTGCTGTTTGCTCCAGGTTGGCAGCTCTTGGAGAAGATCCACTCAGGACGGTGGAGGCAGCACAGAGGAAGGAGGTGCACAGAGCGGGGAGATATGGCGTTAGGACTGGACCCTGAAATAGCTGGAGAACGTAGGCTTTTCTCCACCTGCTGTTAAGCTCCTGGTGCTGCTGGGCCCCTGAATGAGTCCCCAACCCACCCTGAATTTGACTTTCTCCCTCCTGAAAACCGCTGACCTGTTAGCAAATATTTGTTGAGTACTGGAGTGTATTTCTGCAGAGTTGGGAGGGGAAAGGCAAAGGAACAGGGATAATATTCATCTGCAGAGGGGGGGAATGAGGATCCCCCGAGAACCCGGGCCTTATCCAGCGCCAACTTATAAGGCAAGGACAGGCCTGTGCCCCCAGCCCTGTTCAGAGGTGTTTCTAGCTTTAGTTTATGAGAACTATGGCTTATCTGCAATTAAGAGTGTTTATATGGTAGCAATAATAATAGTTAACACTTATACAGCCCTTACAATGTGCCTTGTTCTAAGAGATTTGCCTATATATTAACTTACTAGTTTTTACAAAGTACTGTTATTGTCACTACTTTACAGATGAGCAAACTGAACCACAGAGAGGTTAAGAGGTAGCTTATTTAATATTTGGGGAAGAAAGCTAGAAAGAGTCCCCCAAATTTAATGCATTTATAAGTAAAATTGTTGGTGTAACTTAAATTAACTGGGTCTCAACTCAAATTTCTTCTGAACTTACCCTTTAAGAAACTAATAGTTACAATTATCAGTTACTAAATGGCTGCTCTGCATAGGACACTATGCAAAATGCTTTACACCTTTATTTCTAATCCTTTCCACAACCTCCGATGGAGGTTTGATTCCATTTTATAGGTGTGGGAACTGAGACTCGGCAACTTCCCAAGGTAAATGCAGAACTAGTAAATGGAGGACTGGGGTCAGACTCTGATATGTCTGCCTTTAGAAGCTTTGCCCTTTGTGCCAACCACTCGGGGCAGGTGACAGAAAACGGGCTGCACATCCGGATTCTCTTTTTTTTTAATATTTATTTGGTCTTAGTTGTGGCAGGTAGGCTCCTTAGTTGTGGCATGTGAACTCTTACAGCATGCATGTGAGATCCAGTTCCCTAACCAGGGATCGTTCCCGGGCCCCCTGCATTGGAAGCGCAGCGTCTCAACCAATCACTACGCCACCAGGTAAGTCCCTGGATTCTCATTTTTAAAGTAACCTCTAGCTGAGTCCTGAGCTCAGCCCATGTGCAGCCTCTCCCAGTGGTCCGTGTTTTCTGAGCAGGTCGTAAGGGACAGGCTGTGGTCCTTGCCCAGGGCTTGCCACACCCAGAGCAGCCTCCCAGTGGCTGGGCCTTTTCGGCACATGCATGCAGACACGCAAACACACACAGGAACTTGTATACAGCAGGCGCCCAGTACATCCCATCGAATGAGAGACCTTAGTTTCTCAGTGATTCCTTAATCAGAAAATCCACGGAACCCAAAACATCCATTCCCACACATCCTCATTACTCAAAATATTTCTGCAAAAATCCAGTGTTAAGTGTTTTAACACTGTTTGATGTAAAATAATGTTGATTTTATTCCTAAGAAAAACTGGCCCTGTGAGATTGTCCCAAGGGTGAAAGGCAGTGAAGTTGCTGGTGCTTGAACACATTCTTGGGCATGAGCAGTCACATTACGCTTTTTTCTTTTTTTTTTTTAAGCATTGTCTCAATATGATTCTAGCACGAAGCCCACTCTTGGAAAGGTATGGCTCTCATTACAACTTTTTTTTTTAAATGTTTATTTGGCCGCGCTGGGTCTTAGTTGGCACTCGGGATCTTCGTTTTGGCATGTGGGATCTTTAGTTGCAGCATGCGAGATCTAATTCCCTGACCAAGGTTCGAACCCGGGCCCCCTGCATTGGGGGCACGGAGTCTTGACCGCTGGACCACCAGGGAAATCCCCAGAACTTTTTTTTTTTTTAATCCTGCTGGGATTTTTTTATTTTTTGGTGGTGTCAGGTCTTAGTTGCAGGATCTTCCTTGTGGCATGCGAGATCTTTCGTTGCGGTGCGCAGGCTCTTACTTGGCGGCGCACGGGCTTAGTTGCTCCACGACATATGGGATCTTAGTTCCCTGCCCAAGGATTGAACCCACATCCCCTGCATTGGAAGGCGAATCCTTAACTGCTGGACCACCAGGGAAGTCCCCCCAGAACTATTTTTAAAGACAGCGGGGTTTTTTTTCTTTTTTTTTAATTCACAAGAGAAAAGTTAAGGGAGACTAATCACACAATAGGGTTCTTTATCCTGGCCCACAGTTGTCATCTATACAAAACATTGGTTAAACTCCGTGGACAATGGACATTTCTGGGGACCCTATCACCAACGTAAAGTGGAGTCCCTTGCTTCTCCCAATGAAGTAGCTGAGTCTAGTGTCACTCCTGTTCCACAGATGAGCCACGTGAGCTGGGTTGGTCCAGGTGGAGTACCCTGGCTGTGAGTCCTGGCCTCAGTGTGCTGTCCATGCCCTGGCACTGCCCGCCCGCCTGCGCAGACGGAATGAGATGATGCCGGAAAGCTCCTGGTGCCCACTAGTGATCAAAACCTTTCCGGTTGTGAACAGCAGAAATCCCAGAGGTGCCTGACAAAGACAGACCGGTGTCCTCGGTCTGTCCAAGTTCGCACCCCGCAACAGGGAGCTGCGGTCTCAGGGAGGAGGGCACAGCTGATTGGCCGGCTGAGGTCACGTGTCTGTCTCCGGGCTAATCAGGGACGGGGCGGGGTACCCAAACCCGGCTGTGGGGAATGGGCGGTGGGGGCCTATCCCACAGGTAGAGAAGCCCCATAGGGGCTGGAATATGGGTCCACCAAAAGGGAGTTGCCGTCATTTCCACTGAAGTTGCAGCAACCAGGGAACAGTGAAGCTGGGGTCATAACAGCTTTCCCACTGCCCCTCATTGCCTCTACCAAAGATCCTCCTGAGTCTGAATGTCGTTAGTCCGAAAATTAGGGATCATTGAGTAACTGTGTGCCCATCTCCCCACTCCCGCTATCCCCAATAACCTCGAGGTTTTTAAAAACAGCTTTAATGATATATAATTTACATACTATTAAGTGCACAAGTCAAGGGTCTTCGGTGTATTTACAATAGTGCGCAGCCATCGCTACAATCCAATTTCAGAACGTTATCGTCATCCCCAAAGGAAAGGGGTTCTTTTTAACACTTTTCTCCAAAAATAATTTGAAGCATTTTACATGAAGGATGTATGCAGTGAAATAAGAAAAAAGAATAAATCAAGACCAAATAAAAGGAGGCCACACATTTGCCAACTGTGGAGTCAGCATAGTGATATGCTGAAAATCACCCATCACAGGAGCCACTCTCCTCCACCAGGGCTCACTAAGAGGCGAAAACAGCCCTGTCGCCTCCAGCTGCCACCCCAGCTGGTCCCTCCCCTGTCTGTATAAGACCTGCAGGGAACTGGAGAGGAGCTATTGGGGTCCTTGGTCTTGAGGAAAGTGCTTATAGCTAACAGGATCTCTGCCTTTCCTTTCCCGTCCTCCTTGCCTGCCAACCACGCTCCACCCCCCACCCCCCCATCCTGGAGGATCTGGACCACACCCCACCCCAAACACTGCAGGTCCTGCCTTCCCTCCAAGCATGGAAGAGGGTGAAGTTGAACTCAGGATTGAGACTGAAGCTTCAAATGGTCTGGACTTAATGATGGACCGTATTTACAAAATTATGGAATTCACTCAAAACCTCATTAAGGAACTAGAAGGGAGAGTCAACAGAACATCGTAAAGGCAATGACTGCAGAAAGTAAAACCGCTTTGTATTTAAACCCACCAAGGCAAGATGCCTTTGGTTTCATAAAGAGAAGACACCTCAGACTTGCCGGTCCATCTGTGGCAACGAAGGGCTCTATTTCCACACAAGGAGCGCCTCTGCCTGCATCTCACCTCCCCTGATAATCTCCACAGGAAGCTGTCCTCGTTCTTCTGGTCCTAAAGACTTCCAGCCCCCATCCTGCCCCCATGCCGTCTTCTCAGGAGAGCTGAGGAGGCAGAAGGTAGGGACCTCCAGGGCAGGGCAGGGCAGATAACATTGGTGGGCAGGGGAGCACACACATAAGACCCTCCAGAAACGTCTCTGTTAATGGTGCTGGGCAGGGGGCCCAGACTGGGAAGAGGGAGCCTTCATTGCCACCTCCATCGCCCTCCCCAAGGCCGGCTGCCTCCTCTTCTGGCCGGCCTCTCACCCTGAGAAACCCCAGTGGAGCCAGTGCAGGGGGAGACCTTCATTCCCAGAAGGTTCAAGTCAGGCTTCGGCCAACACTTAGAGCAGAGCTTTGAGAATCCTTATATGGGACCGAGCCACCATCAAAACCCCGTAGCCCACCAGCCCTACCACTGCAGCAATTAACTTTCCAGTATCTGGTGTTTGAGAAAAGATACAGCCACCATGAATGCAAAACTCAGTTTGTAGTTTGTTCATCACAACAGCACTTACACACATTTAAAAAGCTGTGTGTGGGCTTCCCCGGTGGCGCAGTGGTTGAGAGTCCGCCTGCCGATGCAGGGGACACGGGTTCGTGCCCCGGTCCGGGAAGATCCCACATGCCGCGGAGCGCCTGGGCCCGTGAGCCGTGGCCGCTGGGCCTGCGCGTCCGGAGCCTGCGCTCTGCAGCGGGAGAGGCCACAGCAGTGAGAGGCCCGCGTATCGCCAAAAAAAAAAAAAAAAAAAAAAAAAAACAAAACAAAAACAAAGAAGTATTGCCCTCAAAAGAGGGAGCCTCCTTTAGGGCTTCCCTGGTGGCACAGTGGTTGAGAGTCCGCCTGCCGATGCAGGGGGACGCGGGTTCGTGCCCCGGTCCGGGAAGATCCCCCCAAAAAAGAGGGAACCTCCTTTAGGGCTTCCCTGGTGGCACAGTGGTTGAGAGTCCGCCTGCCGATGCAGGGGACGCGGTTTCGTGCCCCGGTCCGGGAAGATCCCCCCAAAAAAGAGGGAACCTCCTTTAGGGCTTCCCTGGTGGCACAGTGGTTGAGAGTCCGCCTGCCGATGCAGGGGACGCGGGTTCGTGCCCCGGTCCGGGAAGATCCCAAAAAAAAAAAAAAGAAGTATTACCCTCAAAAGAGGGAGCCTCCTTTAGGGCTTCCCTGGTGGCACAGTGGTTGAGAGTCCGCCTGCCGATGCAGGGGACAAGGGTTCGTGCCCCGGTCCGGGAAGATCCCAAAAAAAAAAAAAAAGAAGTATTACCCTCAAAAGAGGGAGCCTCCTTTAGGGCTTCCCTGGTGGCACAGTGGTTGAGAGTCCGCCTGCCGATGCAGGGGACAAGGGTTCGTGCCCCGGTCCGGGAAGATCCCAAAAAAAAAAGAAGTATTACCCTCAAAAGAGGGAGCCTCCTTTAGGGCTTCCCTGGTGGCACAGTGGTTGAGAGTCCGCCTGCCGATGCAGGGGACAAGGGTTCGTGCCCCGGTCCGGGAAGATCCCAAAAAAAAAAGAAGTATTACCCTCAAAAGAGGGAGCCTCCTTTAGGGCTTCCCTGGTGGCACAGTGGTTGAGAGTCCGCCTGCCGATGCAGGGGACGCGGGTTCGTGCCCCGGTCCGGGAAGATCCCAAAAAAAAAAGAAGTATTACCCTCAAAAGAGGGAGCCTCCTTTAGGGCCTCCCTGGTGGCACAGTGGTTGAGAGTCCGCCTGCCGATGCAGGGGACGCGGGTTCGTGCCCCGGTCCGGGAAGATCCCCCCAAAAAAGAGGGAACCTCCTTTAGGGCTTCCCTGGTGGCACAGTGGTTGAGAGTCCGCCTGCCGATGCAGGGGACGCGGGTTCGTGCCCCGGTCCGGGAAGATCCCACATGCCGCGGAGCACCTGGGCCCGTGAGCCGTGGCCGCTGGGCCTGCGCGTCCGGAGCCTGCTCTCCGCAGCGGGAGAGGCCACAGCAGTGAGAGGCCCGCGTACCGAAATAAATAAATAAATAAATAAATAAATAAAAACAGAAAAGAAATATCATTTAAAAAAAAAAGCTGTGTGTGAGCTGACTAATGCCTAGATTGTGGCCGGGAAGTTTAAGGAGGTGCAAGAGGCCCCCCCACTCCCACCTTGACTGAGAAACCAGCCTAAGCCTGAACTGACACTTGGAACAGGGACATCTGGTCCAGCCCCCTCTAAGGCTGCCATCCCCTGCAGCCCCCCAGCACCTTGGCTAGAACATCTCCAGAGATGGGGACTTAACCCGTCTTAAGTCACAGCCCGACACACCAGACCAGTCAGGAAGTTCTGTGAGACAAACAGAATCTGCTACTCTGTAAAGTCTACCCATTGCTTCTGGGGCCACAGAGAACTGTGAAGGTCTCCATGCCTTCAAATACTTGAAAACAGCCTTCACATTCCCACCCTTTCATAGCTAAAATCTCCAGTTCCGACATTTCCTAGAGATTGGTGAGCTGTTTCTAATTATAAAGTGGACTAGATTTCCTGAAGGACCCTCCCAGGGAAAACCAAAAAAACTGCATTAAAAAATATATTTTTTAATACCTCTTTAAATGTATCAACGAGCTAGCCCTAAAGTAATCAGTCTGCAGATGGGAACCTGGGTCCCTGGACTGTCACTTATCCAGATCTCTGATGCAGATGCTCTGAAGACTGTACCAGCCCCTGACCAAGGCACAGATATGGTCTTTTCACACACCCTATCCCCTTCCCACCCCACCACGCCCACATGACCTGCTGCAGTCCCTCCTTCAGTGCCGTCCCAGATGAATATGTAGTTAACCAGAGTCGTCAGTGCTTTCTTCCACCTTCATTTCAGCAGTCTGGTCTCCTCCACTCTTGCCCTTGTACAACTGATTTTTCTTCTAACTGAAACATAGGGTTTCACACTTATTCTTCTCAGATGCCAACTTGGTGCTTCTCATCTATCACTCCGTACTGGGGTTTCTCAACCTCTCTTGACATTTTGAGCCCATCATTCTCTGTCGTGAGAAGCTATACCGTGCATTGTAGGGTGTTGAACAGCATCCCTGGCCTCCACCCACTAGATGCTGGTAGCAACCACCACTCCAGTCGTGACAATCAAGTCTCCAGATACTGCCAAGTGTCCCCCAGCGGGGCAAAAATTGCCCCCATGAGGCCACTGTTCTGTCCTGTCCTGGTTGTGTCAATGACATGCTCTGACGGTAGCCTGTGGCCAGTGACTGTGGTGAGAACAGGATCACGTCCTCCAGGCTGAGCAGACTCTGAGGGGTGAGTCCAGGGCTCCTCAACCTCATCTCCCACTACTCCTTTTTGACTCTTCTGGCCTCTCTTGGCTATGGCTTTGTCCCCCTGTAGCCCACTGCTGCCCGCTTCTCTCTCCATGTGATCCTCTCCTCTAAGGCTCAGTCTAGGTACTGCGTTTACTCAAAGCCCTGCCCTGGGGGCCATTCCTTCCTCTGGGCCCAGTGCCTCCTACCATCTCCACTGCACGGACCTGCCCTCCATCTACATGGCTGTTACTGTACCTGTCCTACCACCCCAGTTGAGCTGTATATGGCTCCGGGCCTGTAGACAGGCCCCGTCTACACCCTCCAGCAGCGAGCCCAGCCCTTTGCCGTTAAGGTCCAACAGGAATATCAGTTGGCTCACTGGAGCACCTCCCTTCGACCTAAGGGGGCTGATGGGCTACCTGTGCCATGAGTGTCCCTTCCAATTGTGGGCAACTGGGGCTCTGGGGTGACCAGGATCCTGGAGGTGCCCAAGGTCATGCAGAGTGTGGAAGCTACAATTCAATGCCCTGTCATTCCAGGGCCTCCCTGTCACATGCCTTGTTACACACCTTGCCGGCCCTGGGCATAAAAGTATGAGTGAGGCTCGGGCCTGGGAAGTGGATCTGCTAGCAGATGCTTTCAGTGAGGCGGCTAGGACTGGGGAAGAGGTGAGTTCCGGGCATTTGGGTCACTGCCAGACCATAGATGTAGATTCAAGGACACCGACAAAGGTGAGGGGCGGGGCAAGACCCCCACGGGGACTCCCCTCCTAGCTGAGCACGAAGGGAAACCAGGAGCAGCGACAAGGTGGCAGGCCAGGTCACAGGGGGCCGGCCTCGTAAACCAGGTAAGGCGCTTGGGTTTATCCTGGGGTGGGGGAGGGGCGGGGTGCGATGGTCAGATTAGCGCTGAGGACGGTCTGGGGAACAGGCTGGGAGGCAGCAGTGGTGACAGTGCCCAGGTGCCCAGGTCCCCTCCATCAGCCCTGGCTATTTCCATCGCCCCGGCAACCATGGCTCCCAGGGTAGGGCAGGACCCTGCAGCGGTTAAAGGGGCCACAGCCCACGGCAGCTCCTTCCCGGCATGCAAAGCAGCATTCATTCGCAGCCTCGGGAGGCAGATGGCCAGGGGTGGGCTTCCCTGCCCCTCACTGAGGTCAAGGCGCTTCATCCACCCTGATCCCGGCTGGCCCATTGAGTGTGAGGATTAATTGAAATCACGAAAATACACATAATAAGCTGCTCAAAGGTGGGTCGCTTTCACCTTGACTAAATCTGCCCAAAGCCCCCCACCCCCCGATTTCCTCAACTCCCCACCAAGGCCCCAGAATAATCCCATTCCTGTCTGCCCTTCCAGGCCTCAAAATTCCCTGGAGCAGGAAAGAGGCCCAGAGTGCTGGATGTGGGCGCCCTGACCTCCTGCTCTGCCCACCTCCTTGGCTTTGATGATAATTTATTCTCATCAGGCCGTTAGCCCAGAGCTTGCCCTGGAGCACCACACAGGGCCTGCGCCCAGCGGACCACGGGCTGCCCCTTGAAGGTGCCTGCGGTGTTATTACTACAGCTCACCCTCGCCTCGCCGCTCACAGGCTTAGGAACAGACTCGTTTAAGGCAGGAGACCCATGTTCGCTCACTCGCCTTCCCAAGGGGTCTGTTTCTGGTTACTCTTCTCGCCCCAATCCAACCTCACCGCCTCCACTCATCCAGACCACCATCTCCCCCTCAGATCAACACGCGGATCAGCGCCCTCACCAGGGACCCGTGCCCGTCTCGTCCCTCCATTCTACCTCCGCCTACTGCAAGTGATCTTGCCAAATCACACACCTGATCACATCCCTTCTCTCTGCCTTCCACGGCTCCCACTACCCTCGGGTTCAAGGACAAACAGCCTCCAAGGCCCTCAACAATGGTCTGCCTTCCAGCCTGGCGTGGTCCCCAAGGAAACCTGCACTTTCTCCAACGGCTCCCTTCCTCCTCCTCTCCCTCATCCCAGTTCCATGTCCCTCATCCTCCAGGGCTCCCACATCCCGGCGAGTGCCCCTCACACCCTTCACACTGCCTGTTCCAGCTGTACACTGTGGTACGCAGTGAGTACTTAATAAACGTGTGGCACAAGGAACAAACCCACGACCTCCCCACGCCTGGCCATAATTCATCAGGTTTTTAAACTCCTACGAAAGGACAGTCCCCTTCTCGTTCTTAAGAGCTATAGGCTCAATGCCCTCTTCTGGGGGACACACGCTCAACAGCCTTCTTCTCCCTCAGACTTCCTCACTCGGCCCATCTCTTCCTGAAAGGCTGCAGCTGCATGGACCAGGGCAAGCCTAGAGCGGGCTGCCTGGCGATGCCCACCATCAGCCTCAGTGTTTGGAACCTCTGACAACCCTCTGAGAGTAGGTGAGAGGGAAAGACAGCTAGAGCTGCAGGGGATGGGGTCTTCCCAGAAATGGAAGGCTGGCCAGGCCTGGAGCTGGGGAGCAGGACCTTGCATTTGTATGGCTCCCCGTGAGTCAGAAGAGGCAGGCGCGCACACACACGCTTGGAGCTCTAGTCCAGCTGCCCCCGAGCCTTCTGTAGGCACAGAAGGTTCCCCAACAGCCACGCCTCACCCCACTCTCCCACCTATCCTGACCCAAGCCACGTCCTTGACCCCGTGGTCTGTCTCAAGGAGCTCCTGCTGCAACCAGGCTCTGGGAAGGCAGGTGCAGGCTTTGTTACCAGACTCTGAGGCATCAGCAGCCCATCCACCCAGCACAGAGCTGCAGCTGGAGGCAGCGGTCCAGCCCACGGGCCACCAGCTCCGCAAGGAGCCAGTCCCGTACCATGCAAGCCGCTTAAACATCACATCTCGGGGGCCTTTGTCCCATCCGTCTGTCCCTCCACTGCCTCAGGAAGATTACTGGATGCCTGTGGATGGACAGCCAGCCCTCCCTCTGCCCTCATACCCCCAGCCAACAGCCCAATGGGAAGACCTGCTCTCAGTGTGGAAGAGGAGATCCTCCCCAGGGGCCTCAAGAGCCCACCCTGAACAGGGCCTCCGACGCAGAGAGTGAAGAGGCTCATCACCTCGAAGAGCCATGAGGGCACCGGAACCCCAGCGTTCCCTCCTTCCTAAGCCCGGCACCCCACCCACCCCCTCACCTCGGCCGGGACCGCAAGCTCTCTCAGTAGCTCCAAGGGCCAGAGAACAGCTTTCCCGCTGATTCAGAGACCTGTGACCTCAGGGGGATGCAGGGAAACACCGAGTGTCACTTCCAGCTGCACCTGCCCTCTGCCACTGCCCGGTGGTCTGCGGATCCGAGTCCCCTCTGTCCCAGCGGGGCAGCAGGTCCTGGTAGCGCGTGGGCCCTCCCTCGGCGGCTGGCTGCAGAGTTGCTGAGCCCTCGCACCATAGTTGGCAAGTCTAGAACCACCGGATCCCAATACCTCACCAGTGTGAGTTCTACCATTGCCAAAAACAGTGGGAGGCAAGCGGCGGCAGACCCGGGACCCCGGAGGCTGGGGAGGCCGAGGCCTGTGCTGAGGGAAGAGACAGGGACAGTTAGTGAGGTCCGGGGAGGGCCAGGAGGGAGGCACCCTCCCCACAGCTAGGACGACGTCACTACGTCCTTCTTCCTGGTGGCTGCGCTGGTGTGGGAGCCCAGCCCCTCCTCGGTCCCTCCCTCTCCTCGCAGTCCCTGTGCAGTCCCACTGGACAGGATGGAGGGGACATGGAGGGGGCAGCCATTAGGACCCAGCCCAGGCCTCGAGGCTATGCCCACCTGCTCTCGGGGGAACCCCAGGCCGGGTATCTCTACTCCAGGCCACCAGCAAGGGGTTCAGCAGGGGACAGGTGTGCCGCAGGGGGTGGGGGGAGTTCAGGGACTGGGGCACCTCTCTAAACCTGGGAGTCCTCTGCCTGGGCTCTAGAGAAGAGCCAGCTAAAGTGGCAGAGCTTTGCCGTTTACCAGGCACTCCGTGTCACTGGCCCATTTGATCCAGGAAGACCCCTCCATGGCAGTCCCTCCTTCCGCAGGGAGGCAGGCGAGTTTCTGTACATAATACTCTTCCCTATCAAGCCCCGAAGAGGCAACCCGCTCCACTTGCTGCCGCCTCTTCCCTGAGGATGGTCATGAACACCTGGGCCGGGCCTTCCACCCACGACTGGGCTAGGGTAGCCTCTGGGTGCACTGACCTCGCTCATCTTGGCCAGTCAGTGGCAGGAATGGGCCAGGCCAGAGCCAGCTTATCCCATGTACACAGCATTCCATGTACACCAAGGAACCCACCACATACACCCACACCAGCCCCTCCACTCCATACACCGTGGAGGGTTAGGGCAGTCTGGTTCCCCAAAGTAGCACCTCCTCAGGCCTCCAGGTAACTTACCCCAAAGACAGCACACACCTGTGCCCCACATCCCCCAGATGTAGTCAGGTCCTTTCCTAAGGGGTGTTGAAGCCCCTTAGGTCCTCACGTCTTTAGTCCACATGGCAGCCCAGCCTTCCAAGGCTGGAAGGATCTATTTGCCCTAAAGGCCCCTGGCCAGTAAGACCAAATCACAGGTGGGCCTGTTTCCAAACCAGAAGCCCAGGCTGGAGAAGCAGCCGATTCCATCCCACAGGGCTGTGGCCCTCCGCAGGGGCCGGGAGACAGCAGCCCCGCCACTGGGAAGAAGAGAGATGCACACAACAGAGCCAGGCCATCCTCAGCTGTGACTCACCGGGACAGATACCCCTCTGGGGAGGGGTGCCTGTAGCTCCGGGCGGGGCCAGTGGGCCTGCCTGTTGGGAGAGGCTCCCCTGCGGAGAGAAATCTGCTGGATGGTGAATGGCACAGCGCTGAGCAAGGGCACGGCTTGTGGGCGTGGGTAGCCCTGTTGGAGGCACCAGAGCAAACGGGGCTGTTGGTCCCAGAGAATTGCCCAGGCAGCGACTCGGCCAGGAGGCAGGCTCCCCCGGGGGCTCCCAGAAGAGTGTGTAGGTGGGCAGGGTCGCGCCCTTCCCATCTGCAGGGGCCACACCGCAGGGCAGCCTGGGGCCTGTGAACGCCGTTTTGAGAGGGGGGCCTTCTCGGCCACGGGCGCACCAGCCCGGCAGCACTGCGGCCCCCACGGGCAATCAATGGAGCCGGATCGCATTTCGCGGAGCCAGGGCAGGGACTGGGATAATGGCCGGGACTGCCTACGGAAATGGAGTGCGGGGGAGGGCGGGGAGTCAGGAAAATCCACCTCACACAGCCCCTCCAGGGAGCTGCCAGCTCCAGCGGCTCCAAGCCCCCCGGGCGAGGGGCCCCGCACTGGGAGGCAGACACCCGGGAGCGGCTGCTCTTGAAAAACACCCGAAACCAGAGCAAAGTGCTTCCCAGACACCTTCCCACTCTGACAAGAAAATGCTTTCAGCTGCAGCGGGAGAGACTTAAGTCAGACCGTAGGAATTCCTGTGGGGCACAGGGCGTTGGATGGATTAAACATCTCCCAGACTCCGAGGTTCCTGTTGAATGGGTAAAACCTTTTGCCCATTTCCCCTGGGAAACACGCAAAGGATTCAGGCCCCATTGTACAGGGTGGTGAGGAACAAAGGCGGGACAGACGGGTGGGGAGGCAAAGGAAAGCCTTCCCCCTCCACCCCAAACTGCCAGGAAATTGATCTCGGGGAGGAGAGCCGGCTGCAGGGGTCCCATCCTGGGGTCATCACTATTGTGGGCGAACTCATCTCTCAATCCAGAAGTGAGGGGCTGACTGAAACTAATTGGGGCCTGCGGTCTTCCCCGGGGACCCCTGAGCTGGGCCCCCAGAGGCAGCAGGGCATGGAGGCTGGCTGGAGACACAGAACTGGTCCCTCCACCCCCTAACTGGCACCTGCTAGGCAGGGCTCAGCAAAGGTGCCCACCTGGGCAGGTGTGAGGCACAGAAGCAAAGCCACGGGAAGAATTGGAGCCCAGCTGCAGACCACCCGGGATCTGAGGGGCAGCTGCAAGGGCCACCCTCCAGAAGTCCCAGAGATGCTCTGTCGCACCCAGTGGGCTTCCAACGCCCCTGCTGGCCAGGGGTCACTCCCTTCTTCCCTGCCCCTCAGACCTAGAGCCCCGAGCTCTGGCGGGGAAGCTCTCCGGCAGGTCAGCCATTTTAGGCCTGGAGCAGAGACAGGGAGAGCCACCGGCCAGCCCGCCCCGTGTGGGGCTGGGCTGTCAGAGGGGAGATCCAGCTGCAGGGGCAGCTAACCAGGGCAGAAGTCCCCTTCCCCGTCTACCCTGAAATAAGCCAACAGCTCCTTTTTTCTGCAGGGCTCGTAAGAACTGCTGCATCGCACTACCATCACCACACCCAGGAGGAACTAGGAAGGGGCTCCTCCCTGCTGGGAAACAGGCAGGGAAATGGGCTGGCCCATCCAAGGTGGTCCTGAGGGGCGGTTGGGAGCAGCCCATTGGATCCAGCTGTCCTCCACTGACAGCCTCAACCAGGCATCCTCCCCCCACCACTCCCTGGCCCAGAAACCAAAATTGCCTCTTATTTTGGCTCTTGCTGATACAGACTAAGTCACCAGCCCTTGCCTGAGGCTCACCCCTCCACGGAGAAGCAGCTCCGTCAGGGACAGGGACAGTGACTTCAGGCCTGACAGCTCCCAGGTGCTCAGTATCCCAGGTCAGCTGGCAGGCCTCCTGGGTCCGGGCCTCTCAGCCTCAATGTCTGCTGTCTGGGGGCATCCTCGGGAGCCCA
The DNA here is from genome assembly GCF_949987515.2 of Delphinus delphis. Classification (NCBI taxonomy): domain Eukaryota; kingdom Metazoa; phylum Chordata; class Mammalia; order Artiodactyla; family Delphinidae; genus Delphinus; species Delphinus delphis. Next base: position 84,781,934 of record NC_082691.1, read on the forward strand.
GGCCGATAGGTTCAAGAGCTGAGGTGCCTGCAGGCCCTGGGGGCCCACAGCACAAAACCCATCAATGGGGCTGACCCCACCCACGTTGTGGCTGGTGGCTGAAGTACCACTCATTGACTGGGCTCTTCAGCCAGGCCCTTCCCTCTCAGAGCCTGGTACCCTGTCCGTAACATGACTTTAAAAATCCCACACCCCACAGGGCTAGGGCTGTAGTGGAGATCAACGAGATGACTTATGTGATGTCACCTGATACACCAACGACAGCAAAGATTCAATAATCAAAGCCCCTACCCAGGGAGCCAGGGAGCCACATTCCTGTCTGTGGTGTGTGAAGGGGACCATTGGCCTCTGTCCCAGAACCTTCCAGAGGCAGGGCCTGAACCACACTCCAACTCCAAGCTCACCAAGTACCCTGCTCTTAGCGCTATCCAGATGACGCAGTCCATGGCAGGCGCTCCCCCAGGGACAACAGCCCCCCGCAAACACCCAGCCTGATCTCAAGGCCACCCCAGTGCCAGGAGCTGCCTCCCTCAGTTCCTGCAGCAGAAGGCCAGGCCCTGTGCTGCCAGCCCAGGTCTCACCCCAAGGGTGTGCTGGGAGCCGAGCTGAGCCTCTCCAACCCATGGCACCACCCAGGCTGGCCCTACAGATGGTGACCCACCCCCTCCACTGCCGCAGGCAGCCCCATCTGCTGGCCCAGCTCAGATTGCCGGGCTTCCAGCTCTGCTGTGGCCCCAGGCAGTGTAAGGCGATCTGGCTGCCCACGGGCCATGGCCCTCGCGGCAGCTGAGCCAGATGGGCCAGGGAGACAGCCAGGAGCGTTGGGGCCCGGACACAAGATGCGGGGGGAGGTGAAAGGCTGCAGCATCCTGCTTCTCCCATATTGGCACTGCACATGATTGCTCAGAGCGGAGAGACACAAGCAAAAATGTGCTAGTGCCAAAATCGGCCAAGCAGATGGTAGTGGTGCGGACCCTCTGGGGACCCGCTGGAGGGGTGGGTATCTTAAGCATCCCTGCACTCCCTGGAAGAAGCCCGTTTCCGACGTCCAGGCCCACTGGGGAGGCCAGAGTGGGGTGAGGTGCTCCCGAGACACTCGCGGATCTGTCTCTGCTCTGTTTATGGCCCTTCGGTAATTCACTGACTGAGACTGTTCACAGTGAATTCTACCAGTGCCATACACAGAACAGGAGTCGCACTCTCCAGCCTGCCGACCCTGTGGAGAGACTCCCGCTCCCAAGGCCCAGCCTCCCACCCTTGCTTGGCAGCCCCCGCAGCCCACACCTTCACAAGCCACTCAGCGCAAGCTGACCTTTGGGGAGACAATGACAGCAGGGGAGAAGGGCCGAACGCCTGGCTTTGAAAAGGGTGGGGGAGATGTCCATATCAAGGTGTTTCCTGTCTCGACCTGAAAGCCCACCACAGCCCCTGCCCCATCCCCCGGCCCACCCTGGCTCAGGCTGGGGATGGAGTAAATCCAGCTCAGAGCAGCCAGCAGCTGCCCAGAGCCTCCTCTCTGCCCATCACGCCAGGACCCGAACGAACAGTGACCAGCAGGACATCCAGGGCACCTCTCCTGGCCTGAGCATAGACACCAGCAGCCCTGTTCCAAGAGGCCTTGGTCTCCACCATCCTCCATCCCCAGCCTGCCCCGTAATGGCAGAAAGAGCCCCAGGGGGCAAACCAAACCTGCTGCTCCCCGGATTCCCATCCCAAACCAGATCAGACCGTGAACTGCCCAGGCTGGGCATCTCTGCTTCTGGCCTGTGGCTAGGACCGAGGCAGGAGAAGGCCAGGATAGGAGGGCAGGTGGGCCGGAAGACCCACGGCCAGGCAGGCAGCACGGAGGGAGCTAGAGGCACAGCTGCCCTCCAGCAAGGGGAGACGCTTCTGGCTGGCTCTGAGGGAACCGAAGAGGAAAGCAGAGGCGAGGGAGGGGCAAGGAGAGGTTGCATCAGTGGTTGCCAGAGCAGCTACCTCGAGAAGTCACTGTGGCGGCTCCTGCCTCTGGTGCCAGGAGCCCTGGGAAGGCGGAGGAAGGGAGAGAGGGTCGGCCCCAGGGGAGCTGGTGCCCAGAGGGCTGGGGGCTCAGCAGAGCAGTAATTCGGCCTACTCCGGGGCAGCCTGGAGCCCAGAGGCACAGTGGCTAGAAGAGCCCCAGCGTTGTCTGGTCTGGAAACCCTGAAAACCCCCTGGCAATGCTTCTCCCAGTGACCTCAGGGCTGCTTGCACCTACGCCAAGTTCTCACCCAACTCTGCCCCAGTCACCTGTGCCCAGGGGGGCCCAAATCACTGCTCTACGCTTCACCCTCCCCACCCCCAGGTACTCCCCAGTCCTGCCTCAACACATCCCACTGCTGGGCTCTGGTCTTCCAGAAGCCAGCCCAGCCCGGTGGGAAGGAGGTTTTTAGAAGTCACTGCCTGGCAGTCTGTCTCAGTGTCCCCCACTACAACTCTGAACTCTGCTAAAGAAAAGAAGAGACAGGGTATCTCCCAGCCTGGGGGGCGGGAGGGGGGTTTGGGGAAGCCTTGTTAGCAAAGACAGTGTGTCCAGGGGAGGTAGTTTTCAACGGCGCCCTGGGTGTAACCTGCAGACTCAGGCAAGGGGCCGTTGAAATGCAGATTAGGAGGCCCACCCACAAATCTGCATGTTAATAGGAACCCAGGCCACTCCACTGCAGGGGATGCAGATCCTCTTCGAGAAATGTCCGGGAGCTCTTTCCCAAGGCCTCCACTCTAAGCAACGAGAAGCCTTACCTGGGGTATTTAAACAGAACCCCGAATTCCTTTTTTCTTTTCTCTGGGGGGCAACACTGGGCATTAGCCTGGCACCAGGCAACGAAGGAGCAGGCAGAGGTCTGGGGAGAGGACTGTAGTTATGGATCCTGCTCCCCCCAGCCCTGGAAGTAAAAGCAACCACAGGTAAGGGCGCCATAACAGGTCCCCAGGTTCTTAGGTGCTCTCCTGACTAACGGGGCATCTCTGGAGACACGCGGTCTCTGTTTTCCTCATCTTTGCAGAGAACAGCTTACAAGGCCAAATCCCCTTCCAGCCTCCATTTCTCAGCGCAGACCTGGGCAAGGCTCCTCCCCTGCGCTTGCCTCACCCCTGCTAACGGGAGTGCGTCAGGCCCCAGTGCCGCAGTGCCTGGGTGGCGCCGCGACTGCCACCCCCGCTGGGGTCAAGCCCCAGGGCCCTGCAGTACGTCTCCAATTTCAACTAAGGTGGGCTCAGGCCTGGCCCCCGGGAAAGCAGGATCTCCCCGCTCTGTGGAAAATGGGGGGGCAAGGAGAGCTGGGAGGGTCGTAAGCAACAAAAATCTCATTTGAAAAGTCAAGAGGGAAAACTGCGGTTTGAGGGGGTCATCGGAGCCACCCCCTCTTCCCTCCCTGGGGGGCGGGGTGGGGGGGACGACACAGCCCTGACCTTGAAATCCAAAGGCACAGAAATCCACTGATAAGGTCCCCGAGGAGGCTGGTCCCCATCTCCCACCCTGGCCGTGAGTGAGCTCCTGGCAAAGAAAAGAACACCCAAGGGCTGGCGCAGGTCAAAAGGAGAGCTGACCTGCGGGGGGGCGGGTGAGGGGGGCAGGTTGACACCAGTGCCAGCAAACTGCCCAAAATACTTGAGGGTCTCCTGTATCCTACACACCCTACAAGGTCTCTGCTGACAAACCCCTTCCCCGGTGGTCTCAGCCCCACCATCTTGCACTGTACTAGGACCTCTTGACATCCGAGTCTCACTTCCCCTAGAGGTTTCCCTCTCTCAGCGCAGGTGCCCTGGAGCACAGAGCAGGTCCCATGTTCCCCTCCTGTGCTAAGGGCTCCTGAGAGGTCAAGAGGCCGAGCCCTCTGAGATTCCGGGTCTTTGACCATCCTAAAGCCCCCAGGCTCTCCCCTTGACTACTATACAGTGATTCTGGAGTTCCGGATCCCAGCTGCGCTACCCGCTCCCGGCAGCGACGGGGTTTCCATCGAATGTCCCCGAGGTCCAAGGGGCTGGAGGCTAGGAGTGTTTGGGGCCCCCGGACATGCCACAGACGCGGTACCTGCCGCCGTTTCTCCCCATGAGGTCGCAGGGGAGGGGCCCAAAGCTGCTTTCCTCGCTGTCCTGGACGCCAGTGCACCCACCATTAACACGGTGGCAGGAGTTGTGTGGGCTCAAGCCAGGAGCCACTGCGCCCATTCACCCACTTCGTAGAGGAAAAGGCATAAACAAAATTCTTACAAGCAAGACTGGTACCCCGGAATTTTTTCTTCTTTGCATAAGACCGACTCCAGAGGCTCCCCCTTCCCTCCCAGTAGCAGGGCCAGGGTCTTCAGTGCAGGAAGGGGCGGTCATGAATGATAAAGAGACAAGCAGCGGAGGCTGCAGGTCAGCAGCCAGAATTTGAACCGAGAACCAACCTCACGGGGAATGTGCTGGCCGGCTGCAGCTAAGAGCTGGGCATGGGGCCACCACGTTCCTTTGGGTGCGCTCGGTCCACAGACAGGATAGATTTCTTTCTCGGCTGGGAGACCTGCCGACTCGGTGCCCGTTGGGCCCACTGCGGGCTGGGCAGAGGGTGGTGCGCACCCGGTTGAGCCCAGTGACCACCCCCTCCCCCGAGAACCAGGGGTATAATGCAGACATCCGCCACCTGGCCCCCAGGAGGAAAATCGGGCTTTTAATCCTCAAGAGCTTTGCAAAGCCGGGCAGAATGCAGAGAGGCTCGGTCCTCACCTAACCGATGGGGGTGGCGATGGGGGTGGGGAGAGGTTGATTAGGGCACCGCCGGCTTCCAGTTCCTAATCTCTCTGAGCCAGTATTAGCACCCCCAGCCCCTGGAGGGTACGTCTATACACAGCGTAGGGATGCCAGGGCTGGGGGAAGGGAGAGTGAATGGCTCAGCCTGGAGGGGGCCACGGAATGGGGCGATCCCAGACTCCGGGGCGGCACCTTCCCAGCGCAATCCGTAGGATGCGCTCACCGGTGAGGCGCTGGAGACGCGCCGCCCACCCCAGAGCAGAGCTCAGGGGCCTCGGGTGCTCCTAGAGCAAACAGGGATGGGAGTAGGGGCAAGGGGGCAGAATGTCTCAGCCGCGTTCTCCGAGGCTCCCAGGATGGGTGGCAGCGAAGCAGAAGGTCCGAGAACTGCTTGCCCCCTGAGACTGGGCGGGGCCACCCCGGGGCCACAAAAGTGGTAACGACTTGCAGTGATGCCCTGAGAAGGGACTGAAGAAACTAATTCTCAGAGCAGGAACTCCCTCCCGGCTCTGGTTTGCAGCCCTCCTCTCAGCCTTGCGCTTCCCCCGGAGCCCACCAGGGCGGCGAAAAGCCTACATGACCCCCGCTCGATTCCCCAGGGAGGTGCACGGGCCCGCGCCGATCAGCACCTCGCTAAACACCAGCCGCCCTCAAGCCGCGCTGCCGCCCCAAGTCCGGGGCACAGCCCTGGGCTCACAGCAATCTCCATTGGGGGACCCGGGACCTCGGGGTCGCGTGGGCGACTCCGGAAGGCGCGCGAGAGCCAGGAGGCCGCACTGCCGCGTCATCCCCGAAGGCCGCCCGCGCCGGGCAGCCCCTGCCCGCCCGGCCACCCGCCCGCAACTCGGGTTCTAGCACTGCTCGCCCCAGGGCGCCCGCCTCCACCTTCTCTTCCTCTCCCGGCGCTGGCTCCACCTGGCCCCGCCCCGGACACTCACCTGCGCCGGCTCCGAGCTGGGCGCACCGCCGCCTTCCAGCTCCGCGAGGAGTCCATACCGGAGAAACAAGGCAAAAAGTACGCTGGTTCGGAGCGGGCCAATGGACGGAACCCAAGGCGCGCCCGGGCCGCACCGAAGGCGGCGCCCCGAACCTCCACAGCGCGACGCTGGAGGCGGCGGCGCCCGAGCGCGGAGCCCGGCGGGGGAACAAAGAGGAGCCGGGATGGGGCCGCGCGCTTCCTGGGTGTCGGGTGACAGGTCTGCTGGGGGAGGCCCCGGCCCGGCCACCTGAGGAGGAGCCGCCTCCGCGCGGCAGGCGGGGTAGGGCAGGAGAGGCATGGGGGCCCCGAAGCCCGAGGAAAAGTGTGCGCAGGGTGCCCTGGACGGCGAGGCCAGAGAGGCTCGCAGGCTCCGGCACAGAGGTGCAGGGGCTACGCCGAGTGCAGAGATAATGACTCTGGGAGGGTTTACCGCCCCCTGAGCCCCGCCCGCCCCCTGCGCCGCGCCATTGGCTCAGGTGCCGTGAGGCGGGGGAGGGGCAGGGGGCGGGCCCGGGATGATTCACCTTGAATGTGGCTCCGGTTGGTGCACAGCGCAGGGAACGCCCGACAGGGACTGCGGAGACGCCGGGAGCCCCGCCTGCTCGCCCAACTCGTCCGGGTCCGGACACAAGGGGTCTTGCCGTCCGCCCTCTCTCCTTGCCTCCTGCCTTCAGGCCGGGGTGCAGCTGGCCGAGGTGCGCCCCAGCGCCCTGCCACCCCACCGCCCTCTGAGCCGGGAGCTAGCCGAGGTGTGTGTAGCGTAGCAAGCAAGCTTGGAAATCCGATCCTGGACTGGGGGAAGGGAAGTGCGTTTGGAGCTGGGACGCACTGTGGGGCCGCTGGACGGATCTCCGCACTCTCCCCCGCAGAAAGGTGCGCAAGGCTGAGTTGTCTCAGTGGACCCGCCGGGGGCGCAGGGCTGAAGTGGGTACGAGGGGCTTACGCCACGGCCTCACCCACCTGCGCTCGGGCAGCTCTGCGGCCCCACAGGTGTCTGGCCACTGCCGCCGCCGTGAACAAAGGCTGCCTGTCCCAGAAGGGGGAGGGGAGGGGAGCCGCCCCCAGACCCGTTCCCATCCCCCTTCCTCCTCCCCCCCACAGCGGCAATGGCTCCCCCAGGAGGGGGCGGGGCGGGCAAATGCTGGGGCGCGGGCGTGGATTAGATCCTTTTCAGCCGTCCTTCGCTCGGACACCAGCCGGAGCATTCCGAGGGGCGGGGCAGGGGCTAGGAGACTCCCGGGCTGTCAGCGCTGGGGTGGCCTCTTCCTCCCTCCCCAGCATCCTGAGCACCCGTGCGCCCCCACCCCCTGCTGTTTTGGGCGCCCTTCCCTGTCTCAGCCCCGCCTGGCTGCCCCAGACGGCAACCACGGTACAAAACAAGATTAAAATAAAACGTTAATCCGACCTCCTCCCGTTTAGCTCCTAGTTCTCCTGATCGACCCCTGAATGTCTGGCGGTTGAGAAGCCCCTAAAGATGAAGGTTCCTGGCCCCATCAAATCTAAAGGTCTCTTGTATTAAGATGGAAGACCGTTAGCACCGTGCCCTGGGCTCGAGCGAAGGAAGGGAGTAGGCAGTGGTGGTGGGATGGGGGTGGAGGTCTACGGTCCTTCCCACCTCCGCCCCTTCCGTGCCGGGAGGGGCCGAGAGTGCTCGTGCTGATACGAACCCTTCAATAGGTCCGACTTCTGGGTGGGGCCTGCTCCAGCCCTGGTTGTCGCAGCCAGAGGAGGAGGCAAGACCCCCACCCCAGGTGCGCTGGCCAGGCGAGTCGCGCAGCCTTGTTGTCGCTCTCAGCGCAGCCAGAGATGGGGCGCAGTGCGCCAGGGCCGGGACTGGGGAGATCAGGGGCAACGCACAGGGCCCAACAGGCCAAAGCGGGAAGGTGATTGGCTCCACATTAACCCCTCCCCGGCCCGCACGCATTCCCTCACCCAGCAAGGTCGCCCTGAACTTCCCTAGCTGAGTCCCCATCCGCGCCCTACCTGGTCCCCGAGGACTGTAGGATGCTGGGTGGTAAGCTCGCGGTGTGCCTGGGACCGCAGAGCGGGAGCGCAGGCCCTGCCGGCTTCGAGTGGCCCCCGCAGCCTGCAGCGCCCCCTTTATAGCGCGCGCCCCGCCTCCCGTGCGCGGCGCGCCCCGCCCGAGCCCATTCACCTGCTGTTGAGAACCAGACACCAAACAGCGCAAAGCGAGCCACCGGGCCGCGCGGTCCGGCCGTCGGGGCTGGCAGGGCGGGGGCGCAGCCGAGACGGATCCAGTTTCCACCTTTTCTTAAATGCGCGGCTGAAAGTCGAGACGGCCCCGGCCTCAGGAGCCAGCGTTGCTTTCTCCCCCCGTGGCTCCCCGAGCACCCCGACGCCCCCAGCCCCACTCCGGGAGGGGCAGCGAAACTGCACCCGCAAGTGCTCATACATATTTTAGGGAGCAGGCCGGGCCGGTAACCGGAGCTGGACCTCGACGGTGAAGGGGCGGCCCCTGGGGACCCGATACCCCGGATCCCTTTCGGCTCCGGGCGCAGGCGGGGGAGGAGGTGGCTTCGGCCGACCTCAGGTCCTCACTTTGCTGCTCTGTCCCGCGCACCCTACGCCCGTTTCCTGCCTTCCCTCATCAAGTCCGACGTCTGTTTGGCCCGCGGCGGCGTCCGCCCCCCTACAGAGACTCCTTCCGCTTCGCCACCGACGTCCGTCTCCGCCCGAAGCCGTGCATCCGCGACGTGTAGTTTTGGGTTCCCCGACGGGTCGGGCTTAGGAAGGACCCCTAAATTTTTAGGAAGGACTGCCTTGCTTACTCCAACCTGGAGGACTCGGCGCCCTTAGCTCTGACCCCGGACACGGCTTTTCTTTCTATTGGCGTCTCGACTTTCCTCTCTGGCCATCTTAGTTCTTTTCCTGGCCCTTGCCCCACTCTGCTTCCCTTACCCCCAACCTCGCCCCCTCCATGGCAGTTCCCGTTGTGCTGAAGATGTTGGGCGAAGAGGTCATCCATCAACCCTTGGCCTCTCGCTCTCTTCCCACTCTACAAGGCAGAGCTGGGAGGCGGGGTGTGTGGGAGGCAGGCCTCCCACCCCCACCTAGACCCGCCCTGACGGGGGCAATTCTGTCACTAGCCTCGCTCGGACTGGTCGGGTCCCGGCGCTGACCCTGGCTCTCCGCCCCATGACATGCGTAACTAGTACTCCCCAGTGAGACCGAGCCCCGGCTTTGGGTCCTCCTGCACGCTAGTTACCAGCTGGGCGTTCTTCAGTGATTCACTTCACTTCTCAGAGCCTCAGTTTCCCCATTTGCAAAATGGTTAGAGTGACTCCCACCTCTCAGGAAGAAAAAGAATGCACGTGTAGGCACGCGCGTACTTCGTGACCCGTAGATCTCTGCCAACTACAGACCCCGTATTATCACTGGCGCGGACCCTGCATCCCGGCCTGTGGGATGCCTTCCCGGTACCCCACCCCGCCGCCACATCCCAGGCTCCTGGTGCCGCCCCTCGAGATCTCGCCACCACCACCACCACCCACGCCACGCCAGGGCCACGTGCCGGGGGCTCCAGTCCCCTGGCGGAGCCGCAGCGCTGTCTTTCGATCTTAGCCCAGGCCCAGCCCTCGGGGCTTTGTTCTAGAATCTTAGATGTGATGTGCTTCGGTCGACACTCGCAGGGGTGTTCGAAACCCAACTAATCCCCCGACATTTTTCGAAAAACGGTGTGTTTGTGCGTTTGTGCGTTTTTTCTTCGAGCAGCACAATGTCTCTGTAAGGTTCTCAAAGGGCGGGGAACCCCCAAGATCCAGCTCGGGCTGGGGGCGGGGAGTGAATGAAAGGATGGAGAAACAACGAGAAAAATAGACAAGTGAAAAGCGATCCTGTCATAGAAATTAATCTATCTAGCTTTTAAAAAGAGTGAGGAAAAAATATATAGTCGTTATATATTCTGGAAAATATCCTGGATGTTAAGTGAAAAACGCAAAGGACACATGGGCTTCTGGTTGTGTAAAAATATAAATGAGGGGGTGTCTAGGTGTCGGTTATTTTATGCGCAAAAAGCCTCTGCCCGGAGACCCAAGACACAGCAAATAGGGGTGGTTTCCGTGCAGGAGAACCGGGGACCAGAGAGCAGGGGACTTTCTGCTCTACGTCTTTCTGGACTATCTGAAGTGTATGTGTTTACCACATGCTTGTATTAAACTTTCAGTTAAAAAAGAAACTGCAGGAATTGGTTTTTTAAAAATCTGATTCGGGATGCTGAAGCCTGGAGGAGTCAATCGGAGAGAGAGCTGAGCCCGAGAGACAGCGAACTGGGGCGCGGAGGGCGGAGAGAGGCGGGGGGCGGGGCGGGCGCCTCGGGGTTCTCGGCTCCGGGGCGATGCGGGTGCAGAACGCGTGCTCAGAGCGAGGGCGACCGGGGGAGGGGAGCTAGCGGGCACGGCCAGTGCAGTTTTGCAGCATTCCGTCTCCCACCTTCCCACCAGGTGACACCCCGGCTGAGTTTGGCCCCGGTGGCAGCCAAGGCTTGAGCGCCCACCTCAGAGGTGTCCTTGACCGGAGTCAGCGAAGGAGGCAGCTGGTGGGGATAGGGGACCGAGCACTGGGTGGGAGCTCACCGCTTGGGGTTGAGTACAGCCTCGGTTTCCTCTTCTGCGAAATAAGCTGAGAACACCCACCGCACTTTCCTTCTGGAGAAAAGAGGGAGAAAATCGGTGCATGGCCCTGGAGAGGAGCCCTGTGGGCCAGAGCTCGGCCAGGGTCTCTCCTGGCTAGAAATCTAGCTTCCCACCCCAATCCGAGGCCCGGGGACGTCTCCAGGGCTCAGGAACTCCGAGGTTCTGTGAGAGATTGTGTCTGCAGTTGGTGGGGGAGGGGTCCCGAGGCCTTCAGCAGATTATCCAAAGGTCGATGACCCAGAAATGGTTTTGGCCACGGGCTATGTTTCACTTCCTACGTCCAAAGCAGAATTTAACCAAATAATTCAGCCCCCAAACCAGGCAACTGCTTTTACCTGTATTTCTGTTTTGGGATGCTTCCAAGAGTGAGGATTTAATTGTCTCAAATTAGAAGAACCTGCATTTTTAACCACTTAACACGTCTGTGTTTGTTAGGTGCCTGCCTGACCTTTCTAAACGTTTCTTCAACTGTAAATTGGGAGCTTGTTCAAGTCAGAGAACTGCTGGGGGAATCAAATAACGAAATGTTTTTTTGCAAGCGCTTTGGAAGTTGCAAAGTATTTGTTCAGGGGACAGTTCTTTTTCGTCCTCCCAAATTAGATTTGCAGCCACCACCCCAATTCGAGGGGGTCAGGTTGTCCGCCTTTCTTGGTTGAGAGCCCGGAGCACCTGCACGGGCACGAAATGGTCTTTTCCCAGCTCGCAGACAGCTGTGGAGGGGGCGAGGCGTTCCGTTCAGGGGCACGGCGTCCTTCCTCTCTCGCTCCTAGCGGGAGGCGTCTCCCGGCTCGCACCGCCTGGGCCCTTTCCCTGCGGTGCGCGCTTCCCCGCAGCCGCTTCCCGGACGCCCTGCGCCCAGCCGGCCCCCGCATTTTCGCGGACACTCGCTGTCGGCCTTGGGGTCCATCTGGTTTGCCGCGCGTCCCCTCCGACCTTCCCAGGGCTGTGGAGGTTGTCTGACCCAACCCCTCAGTTTTTTCACGGGAGGGATCAGAGACCCAGCTAGGCCCCTAATTGGGGCCAGAGCCGCGACCAGAGCACACTTCTCTGGCTGCTTGCCTGGGGGCTTCTACCTCTGGGCTGAGTTGGGCGGATCCAGAGAGAACTCCTAGAACAGTGGTTAAGAAATACTGAGGGTGCACTCCCCCGCACCGTCCGCCGGAGCTCCCGGCCTCAGAAACACCCGGGTCCCCTAGGTGGGCTTGGGCATCTAGCCAAGGGCGGGGGGCTGAGGGGACCTGCAAAGCTGCAGAGATTTTCCTGGGGACAAACCTGAGGGGTGGTGGGCACAAAGCAAGTGCTGGGATGTCTAGAAGGAGGGTATCTTGGGTCCCTAGCTACAAGGGCTGCAAGCCAAGATTCCCTCCTGCCCTAGATGATGCAGGGCTGTGGGGAGTAGCGACTGGGCAGATCAGGAATTCCTGAATCTCTTTGATTCTCCTGGAGTCTGCTTTTCACACAAAGCTCTACCTAGAACCAGAGTCCAGCATTGGCTCCTGCCCTGTGGGAACCAGTTCAGACCGGCCCTCCTGAGACTGAGGGCAGCTGAGGGAGGGGCTGGCCAAAGTGGTGAAGATGCAGCTTATACAGTAAGTGGAAGCCCTGCCCTGAAAACTGTGGGGTCCCTACTGTAGGAAGCAGCCTTTGGCCTGAGTCAAGGATGTGGAGCTGCTATGAGCACCCTGTAGAGCTGGATCAGGGCTGGGCCCAGCCTCCTTGGGTGGATTGGATTGGGGAGATTACCTGCCCCGGCCTTTAGCACTAGTCCCAGGTAACATAACATGCAAGCTTCAGGAAGGCAAGGGCCACATCTGTCTTGTTCACTGCTGTATCCCCATGCCCGACTCTTGGAAGGCCCTCCATAAATATGTGTTTGAGTGAATAAATGAGCCAGGGTACAGAGTGCAGTCACAACCAGGGTCCCACAGGAATCCCCCTGCAGCACAGTGAGACCCATCTTGCAGAGGAGCCAGGCAGCAGGACAAGGACCAGAACCTGTCCTGGTCTCTTTCTCTCCATCACAGCTGCCTGCTCTACATCACCCCTTTTAGCTAGCGATGACCAAGGTCATCTCAAGGGAGGTGGAAACTGCTCAGCATGACTTCTGGGGGTCTTTTCTCTTTCCATTTTCCCATCTCATGGACTTTGGACAAGTCCATTCCCCCTCTAGGCTTCAGTTTCATTATCTGTAAAGGAAACCCTAGAGCTATGTCTGCTTTTCCAAAGCTGATCTAAAAATACTGTTCCTTTTCTCCTTCATCCCTTCGTTTTTCTTTTTCAAGACACATGGAGGGGGACTCCCCTGGTGGCACAGTGGTTAAGAATCTGCCTGCCAATGCAGGGGACACCGGTTCGAGCCCTGGTCTGGGAAGATCCCACATGCTGTGGAGCAACTAAGCCCATGCGCCACAACTACTGAGCCTGTGCTCTAGAGCCCGCGAGCCACAACTATTGAGACCGTGTGCCACAACTACTGAAGCCTGCGCACCTAGAGCCCACGCTCTGCAACAAGAGAAGCCACTGCAATGAGAAGCCCGTACACCGCAACAAAGAGTAGCCCCCGCTCACCACAACTAGAGAAAGCCTGCGCGCAGCAACAGAGACCCAACACAGCCAAAAAAAACAGACACATGGAGGAAGTATGCTGTGGCTATAGAAATGAGCTGGGCTGGACTTGGACCAGAAGAGCCCTACTGTGCTGGATATGAAGCTCCCACTGTGTGCTGCATGGTGTGGGGCAGCAGGAGTCCCAGGCTGCTTCTGGATGTCACATAAATTAACACATGGTACCCCAGGAGCTGAATCAAGTCCTGGAATTCTACATCATAAAACAGACTGTTTGAGCATTCTAGGAGCTCACATTCTCTTTGAGACAAGAAGATGAATGCCAGGGAATGCTCCAACTTCCACTTCAGAGAAACCAAAGTTGGCCTAGAACTCCCCTTCCGGCAGGGACTGGTTGGGATGAGGTAGTCCAAGATGGAAGAGCCAAGCGTCTCAGCAAACACATTCCAACAATGTTCCTTATTCTGTCTTATTGACCTGCAGAGTCCCTGTGGGTACGGGCGCGGAAGCCCCATAGGGGGTGACAGGAGGAGTATGTGAGCCAGAGCTGGAGATCTGAGAGCCGCCCTCCCATTACACCACCACCACCCCCGCCCCAGGGTGCTGGGAATCTGCCTTTGCTTTGGACCTACCCTGGGCCCCAAGCCTTGGTCTCCCTTCCATCCTCTGCTTTGGAATTGGGAAGCTGCCCCCGCCCGCTGCCAGTTCCCACTTCACTGGGTCCCTATCACATGCTCAAGCCTCAGCCTTAGGCCACCTGCTAGCTGATGGGATCTCTTTAAAGAATTGATTTCCACTAGTCCCTAAAGTGTTTCCTCAGCAGTAAATCTCCTGCCACCCAGGCTCTCTACCCCATGAATGATTTAGCACCTTGGAGGGGCTGGAGCAGTCTTCCTGTGCACTCGCAGGCCTGCAGCTGTGACATCACCATCCCTGCTGGTGATGGATGGTCTTTTCTGCACTAATGGGGAAGAGAGTGCACAGGGCCGTCTGGAAGGGGGGTCGGGCCATGGAAGTGAGTACCCATCTGGCTCCACAGACTTCTGGTTTGGGGGTCTTACTGATGGACAAGCTAGCTAATTGCCCTCCAAGGTACCTAGAGAAAGGGTCTGAGGCCATCGCTCTGTCCCCAGCCCAGAGGGACCCAGGCTCATTTCAGAATGAGGTTGGTCTTTCCAATTCCTAAAGTGTTGCAGAGAAAGGAGCTATGTACACCCAGTGCCTGCTTCCCCTGCTCTGGTTTTACAACACGCATGCACCCTCACACACTCACGCACCTACGTGAGTGAGCACACACGTGTCCACTTTCTCAAGAACTCTCTCAGGAAGTTCATCACTGTGGCCCACCTAAATCTTTCATGCTACCAACGAAGGCCATTTTTCTCTGGATCCATCTGGAACCGACAGAGAACAGCTGGTTATTATCTGCCATATGCTAACCCTCTAAGCACACGTGGTAAATAATGACATGGTCCTGGTCCCTCCCTGCCCTCACCCCCCTCCCATCATCTTTCCTCTAGCGTCAATGACCCCAGTTGTCTCAGTTCCACTAGGCTTTGGGGGAAACATAAGTTTTGTCAGTCAGCTCCACAGGTTAGTGACTTCATGTGGGGGGCAGAAGGTGGCAAGGACGCCCACTGAAAGGGACAGCAGCCTGTGCCCAGTCTTGCCCTCCCTGACTCCAGCAGGCCCTGGCCCACCTCGGAGGAGGTGTAACTTGAGGTACATCTCCTGCTTCAGAATCGCTTTCCCATCGGCCTATCCTGTAGACATCAGGTGAGGAGTTTTGCCTAAGATTGGTCCTGCAGCCCGTGAACCCACAGTATCCCATATATGTCAGCAGAGAGAGGGACCTAAAGCAGTGGGACACAGAATGGGTAAGTCTTGGTATTGGTTTTTTTTGGACAACTTTGTTGAGGTATAATTTTCGTACAATTAATCAATTTAAGCATACAATTAGATGAGCTTTGACAAGAATATGCACCCACGTAACCACCACCACAGTCAGGATATAGAACATTTTGATCACCCCTAAAATTTTCCTCATGCCCCTTCCAGGTCAACCTCCTTCCCCTGCCTCCCTACCCCCACCCCATCTCCAACCCCTGGCAACCACTAATCTGCTCTCTATCACTGTAGTTTTGCCTTTTCTAGAATTTCATCTAAATGCCATTATGATATGTAATCTTTTGAACCTGGCTGCCTTCACTTAGCATGCCTTTGAGATTCATCCACGTTGTTATGTGTGTTACTAGTTCACTCCTTTCTATTGCTGAGTCATATTCCGTTGCCTAGATGTACCACAGGTTGTTCATCCATTCACCAGGTGGTGGACATTTGGGTTATTTCCAATTTGAGGCTATCATGAATACTATGTTACTATGAACATTCATGTACAAGTCTCTTTATGGGCATGTTTCCATCAGAAATTATGCTGGTAAATGTTTAAAAACCAGCTCTTTGGAATGGAGGGAAGCCCTGATTTGCAGCCTCTGTTGGTTTCTGAGGTATGAGTACTCCCATCATGGCAATTTGAAACTATCAACGTGCTGCCACCAGTTGAGAGTTCCTGTGGCTCCACATCCTTGCCAACACTTGATTGGCCAGTCTTTTTCATTTTAGCCTTCTAGAGGGTGTGAAGCTACATCTCCTTGTGGTTTCAAATTGCATTTCCTTGATAACTAATGATGTCGAGCATCTTTTCATGTGCTTGTTGGCCTGGACGGGTAAGTTTTGAGGGGGCTGGGAACAAGGACCTGGCTCTGTGTTTTTTCCCCCCAACCAGGGATTGAACCCGGGCCACAGCAGTGAAAGCGCCGAATCCTAACCACTAGACCACCAGGGAACTCCCTGGCTCTGTGTTTTGAGGAAATGTTCCTCTTCTTTTTTTTTTAATTGAAGTATAGTTGATTTACAATGTTGTGTTAATTTCTACTGTGTAGCCAAGTGATTCAGTTACATATACATTCTTTTTCATATTCTTTTCCATTATGGTTTATCACAGGATATTGAATATAGTTCCCTGTGCTATACAGTAGGACCTTGTTGTTTATCCATTCTGTATACGATAGTTTGCATCTGCTAGCCCCAAACTCCCAATCCATCCCTCCCTCACTCTTGTGTCCCCCTTGGAAACCACAGATCTGTTCTCTACACTGAGGAAATGTTCTGAGTGCAGCGCCACAGTGAAGGGCTCCAGGCACCTTGGAGCCACCAGGGAAACCTGGGGCGCCTGGGCCACGGATTGACTGCGACCTGATAGATCACGGCTTACAGAATTCTCCTCCTCAGATCTCGGTGGCATGGGAAGATCTGAGGTTTGCTGAGACTGTGCCTTTTCCAAGTTCACTAAGAGGGCCCTTGGCAGACGAAGGCTCGGACCCAGGTTTTCTCACTCCCAAGCCCGATAATGCCACTTTGGCTGTTTACAAACAGCTTTTACACACGTCATCTCATCGGATTCTCAGGACAACCCTATTCCACCAATGAGGAAACTGAGTCTCCAGGAGATTGGCTCACTCAAGTCCCACAGCTAGTGAGTGGCAGAGCTGAAACTTGAACCCTAGATTTTTGGCTGTCAGGATCCCAGGAATCCACTCTGCCCCACTCCAGTCTACTGGAGGCCTCAGTAGGGGCTTACTCAGGCCATCTGCCCTAGGCCCCAGCCAGCCCCAAGCTAGTTCTCGCTGAGCCACATTTATAGGACTGTTTTCTTAACATGGTGGCTTTGACCTTGCCTTGAAGACTCCTGGACATCTTGCTTCAGGTTGCCCTCAGTCTAGAGGTTAGAAAACCATGAAATTCCTCCTGAAGACTCTTGTCACATTTGCTGAACCTTCCATTTCCCTCATGAAAATCCAAACGCAAAATGCCTCATGACCACACAGGCTATGTGTCCCTGTGTGTACTTCCTACCTGCAAGCTCAGGCACCACCCCGCAATTGTCTGAGAGCTCAGGTGCTAACGGTACCTTTCTGGCACACAGTAGGCACTTGTTAAATGTTTGTTGAATATATAAATGGCATTTGTTAATGAACATGTTTTCTTTTTCTGATCTGTAATTTATTTAAAAACCCAGGAGGTAGGAAATCACACTTATTGCGTGGGCGCTTTACACTCCTCCCCACAGCTGTGTGAGGTTAGCATTATTATGCCCATTTTATGGATGAGAAAACTGTGGCTGGAGAGGTTCAGGAATTTGGTCTCTCAGCCAGGATGGGGTGGGGCCAGGACTTGGACCAAGTCTGTCTGAGTGCCATTATGTGACAGTGAGTGTGGATATCCCTGGAGGGACCCTCTGGCTTCCAGTGGGCAGAGAGGCAGCCCCACATCCTGAGCTCCAGACGGCCCTTGGCCCCATCTCGCCAACTATACCAGTGACGGTAGTCGCTGCTCACAAAACTATGAGTTTCAAACTTTCTTCTAGAGCTGTGTCTCCGAATCCAGCATCAGCCATAACAAAGGAGAACATCACTGCTCCAAAGTATGAAGTCCAGGAGTCTTTCTATCCATTTGAAATCAAACAGGCCGGCCCAGCCATTCCAGCTCGTGCAGGCAGCGGGCTGCACACAACAGCTATTTGCAGCCTGCGGCTTCGACTGGTCAAGGCCACCAGGGGCCTGGGTGTCAGCATTATGGGAGGGGGAGATGGTGGTCATGGTGGGGATGGGAATGCTGCTCCATTAACGTCCAACTTCCTGAAAACCACCGGGACACATATCATTCATGCACTTGTTGATTTGAGGCCTGCTTCCAGAAGGAGCAGACGATGAAAGACCGTCAGCAGAAGAGCTGTGCACAGAAAAGGAACAGCAAAACCCTCACAGAAGGAGGCGGACAGAAACACACCGAACCAACAGCTAATGTAGTGGTGACCGAACGCTTACCTATGCACCAACCTCAGGGCCTCAGCTGAGTCCTTCCTACTTGCACTGTGAGGAACAGAGTAAGGGTGGCCTTGCAACAGGACTGCAGCTTCCCCTGGGGCAGCTTACACTCTCACTCTACCTAGACGTCCGGGGGACAGGAGGGGACCAGGTCTTGGCCAGAGGCCAGATCTGAGCTTGGGCTATGCATTTGGGCACCTGAGCGCCTCCATGTGTTCTGCAGGAACCCTGGCCCTCCGCTCTGAGCCCATTGTCCAGCCATTATGGCCCTTTTTGGGAGAGACAAACTTCCAGCTTGGGAGGAACGAGGTATGAACTGGGGCCTGCCTGGCCTAGACACCCAGCCCCCCTGGGTCTTCCTGGGAGCCCTCTGCAAGAAAGAACAGCAACAGTGATACCTCAGGGCACCAGGAGGAGCCTATCATCTTTCTCTCTTTCCTTCACAGCCCATTCCATGGGGGCTTGAAGGGAGGGGCAGGGAGGCTGGTGAAAGGCCACCTGAGGCTGCTTTTCAATGAAACTATCCATGTACAGGATAGAATTACTTGTATCAAGTACACAAGACTTTTAATCCACTTTGTAATCAAACAGGGCATCACTCTGGGCCCCTAAGAGCCTGAGATGACAGCGTATTTCCACCCACCTCACTGGTGGGGAAACTGAGGTGCAGGGGAGGATCAGAAGTAATCCATTCAAGCCGAGCAGGCAGTGGGGAGTTCAGAGCCCTGGGCTCCAAGGCCAGCCCACACCTTCGCAGAGAGCAGGGTGGGGCTCAGCTTGCCAGCGAGGGGGAGTGGAGGTGCTGCCGGAGGCACCTCTGCTATGTTTCTGAAGTTTGTAGAGTCCCTTCTTGCATGAATTGGAATCTACCAAGACTCTCGGGGTTGGGTGAAGTTGTTTGCAAATACACAGAATATTCCGTCATCCAAGCATGTCCATTAACTTGAGTTTCTGTCTACAGAAGCTAGGTAACTTCTCTGGGTCCCTACCCAGACTGGCTGAAGAATGAGCAACAAGTTGCCCTGGGGTTCCTCACTTTGCCTGCAGCAAAGATGGCTCCGGTTCTGCTTGGAGCTCTACCACCACCTCTCTGGAAGACTTTGGGCTAGTTTCATATACGTGCCTCGGGGTCTGCATCTGTAAAACAAGGCCAATGCTGGTGGTTCCATCGGCATCTAGGGTGGCTGTGCACCCCAAATGAGACAAAGGAGGGGAGAGAACTTTGTTTTGCTAAGTAGAAAATGCTGGATCCCCATGAGGGGCAGTAATATGTCATGGCCACAGGCCACAGTGGTGTGGTGACACTCCACACCGCAGTGGAAAGCACTGCTGTGAGGGCCAAGGGGCCTGGGCTCTGCCCCCAGAACTGCCTCTCTGGGCCTCCGGGCACTCATGCCTAAAGCAGAGTTGGAACTCCCTTCCAGCCCAGGTGTTCTATGCTGTCCTAAGAGACTGCCTGGTGCGGGCTGGGGTGTTTCCCTGGTCTCCGCGCCCAAGCCTGGGCCCCTGGATACCCTTCGCAGAAGCTGCGCATCCTCTGGGCACTTGCACCAGACCATCTGCTGCCACTCATCCCCGAGGAACCCACCTCAGCCCACCTGGGCTCCACAGCATGGTTTCTGGGAGCTCAGGATGTTACGTCACAGGTCAGGGTAAAGTGGCTTCTGAGTCTGAGCCGGCATTTGAAGGGAGCGCCCTGTCGTGGGTCAGCATATCCCTACCCTGAGGGAAGGCCTGACCCCCATGAGACTGAGCGCGTCCCAGGACTGGGAGGCCTTTTCCCGGCTGTGTGAAGTTGGGGGTCAGTGGCCAGAGGGAGCAATTCAGTGCCTTCTGAGTGGCCTCTGCGGCTGAAGAAAACAGAGGCCCTGGCTTTAGGGTTGTCAGATAAAACGGGATGCCAGTCAGATTGGAATTTCTGATAACAATGAATCATTTTTTTTTTTTTAGTATAAATATGTCCCAAATATAGTTGGCCCTTAAACAACCTGGGAGTTGGGGCGCCGACCCTCCACCCAATGGAAACTTATAGTTGCCCTTTATATCTGAGGTTCTCTGAGGAGTCAACCTACCACGGATGGTGTAGTACTGTAGGATTTATTATTGAAAAAAATCTGCCTGTAGGGCTTCCCTGGTGGCGCAGTGGTTGAGAGTCTGCCTACCGATGCAGGGGACACGGGTTCGTGCCCCGGTCCGGGAAGATCCCACATGACGCGGAGTGGCTGGGCCCGTGAGCCATGGCTGCTGAGCCTGCGCGTCCGGAGCCTGTGCTCCGCAACGGGAGAGGCCACGGCAGTGAGAGGCCCACGTACCGCAGAAAGAAGAGGGAAAGAAAAATCTGCCTGTAACTGGACCCATGTAATTGAAACCCGTGTTGTTCAAGGGTCAACCGTATTGCATAGGGCATACTTATACCCCCCAAAAGTATTCGTTGTTTATTCGATATTGAAATTGGACTGGAAATCATATTTTTATTTGCTAAATCTGGCAACTCCACCTGGCCTCCATCCCCCACTGCACCCCCAGTCCCCAAAGCTGCTGGGCCCAGTGGGTGTCCCCTGTGTTCTCCTTGAGCCTCTCTGAATCCTTCTGTTGCCTGCTCTTGCTGGCTCTGTCTCCATCTTGCCCTCCTGTCCTCTGCTGTCTGTCTCAGACGTTCCCCCCTCGGCCCCCCTCGCACACACCCTGCTGCCCTCCTAGGTGACGCTGGACAGCGCAGCGAAGGACACCGCTGCTGAGGATGCCCCAAAGGGCAGTCCGCACAGCTGGGAAGGCGAGACCCCGGAGGGTGGAGGGAGTACGGGGGGTCGGGCCCGGCTCCCCGTGATGTGAGAAACACAAACCTGGGCCTCCAGGCCACACACCACCCACAGCCTCTCGGGAGACCCTTCTTCACACTGGAACAGGCTGGTGCCCATCCAAAGGGCAGCTGGGCATGTGCCCTAAAGGGGTAAACACTGTCCGTTCTGCACCCAGTGAGGGGCAGGCAGCAGGAACAGCCTGTGCATGGCCAGGCTCCCAGGCCCCACCCACCCATGGCAGAGCTGGCTGGGCCTGGGAGCAGAGGGCCTAGTCAGACGTGTCCCACCCGGGGGCCCAGCTGAGCGGCAGCAGAAGGGACGTCCCACTGCCTTCCTGACCCAGGAAAGGGGGTAAGACCTGGCCCCATTGGAACAAGCCTGGGAGACTGGGGCTGAGCCCTGCCAGCGGCTAGGAGCGTCTGCTAGCTTTTGTGGCTGCTGTTACCTGAAACAAGCTACCTCACCTCTGTGAGCCTCAGTTTCCTCATCTGGAAGATGGGGATAAAAGTTTATCCCCCTCATAGGAACGTTAGACTTAACTTCAGTGATCTATGTAGAGGTTTGAGCACAGGGCGCAGGAATGGGAGACCCTTGAAATAGGTTTCTCCTCTTTGTCTCTGAAGGCCAGGGGCCATCTCCAGTGTCTCACTACGGGATAACTAACCAAAGAGCAAGAAGCCCTTGGCAGACAGGACCGCCCACACAAACTCAGAAGGTCCTGCAGACCCAGTCCAACTCCTGGACGCAGTGAGTGTTGAACTAGAGGAACTTCCTCTTAGCCACGGCCTGGGCTCGCTGTACAGCCTGAGGCAGCATCTCCCTCTTCAGGCCTGAGCCCTGAGCCCAGGAAACAGCAGCTGACCTCAGAAAGAGGAGCCCAGGGAATGGAGACCCTCCTCACCAGGAGGGTCACATTACCTGAGTGACACAGAAGCAGAGGAAAAAGGGGAGGGGAGGGCAGCCACAGAAATGCCAGGCCCATGGGTGTGCCTCCTGGCAGAATTTGTTTGGAGGCTTTGGGGTTTTGTTTTTTTCCTTTTTCTCTAATTTTCTTTTAAAACTAATGTTTGCTGCCCCTCCATCATAGAAGTAACCCCTAGACTGCAGACAGAGAAGACCACGAAGAGGAATCCCAGAAAGCCGCCATCACCACCCATGGACCACCACCCAATGCAGGGTCGTCCTGTCTTTCTCCACCGTACATTTTGTTTTAATAATAATTAAAAGAAAGAGACCATTTTGTATGTACTGTTTGGTACCTCACTTTTCTCACTGAGTAAGCTTTCCCTCTTGGGAAGATTACATTATATGACGATTAGTTGCTGCAGTATTTCATCCTATGGTTATTCTTAATTTATCAAGCTCAGCTTAAGGACATTTGGGCAGTTTCCAATTTCCTGTTATTACACAAATTCTTTTTTTTTTTTTATTTTGGTGGTGCCCTGTGGCATGCGGGATCTCAGTTCCCCGAGGACCGGGGATGAACCTGTGCCCCCTGCAGTGGAAGCACAGAGTCTTAACCACTGGACCACCAGGGAAGTCCCTCGTATTTTGTTTTTTTTTAATTTATTTATTTTTGGCTGCACTGGTCTTTGTTGCTGCGTGTGGGCTTTCTCTAGTTGCGGCAAGCAGGGGCTACGCTTTGTTGCAGTGTGCGGGCTTCTCATTGCCATGGCTTCTCTTGTTGTGGAGCACGGGCTCTAGGGGCGCGGGCTTCAGTAGTTGTGGCATGCGGGCTCAGTAGTTGTGGCTCGCGGGCTCTAGAGCACAGGCTCAGTAGTTGTGGCGCACGGGCTTAGTTGCTCTGCGGCATGTGGGATCTTCCCGGACCAGGGCTTGAACCCATGTCCCCTGCATTGGCAGGCAGATTCTTAACCACTGCACCACCAGGGAAGTCCCCCTCGTATTTTTTTTAAAAGATATATTTTGATAAATATATATATGTGTATGTCAAAGGGTGTGCAAATTTAAAACATTACTGGTTCATATCACAGAAGCCACACACAGTGTCATAAATGCCAACGAGCCAGTTGTGTATGTAGTAGGTGCTCGGGCATAGCCCTGGGAGATCGGACAACTGCCCCTGGACCGGGGTCTGTTGGGGGCGGGGCTGAGGGCGGCTCCGGAGGCCGGGCAGGTCCTGCAACTACATCCTAGGTTCCTGGAGGGCTGTTCCCCTCCCCTGCTCCGGGGTGCAGGGGTTCTGGGCGCACAGAAATACGGACAGCTCAGTACTAATGCCAGGGGACTGGGGGCCGGGCCAACTCCTCCTTCTTTTTCCAGGACTGGGACTTAGGGCGTTTGTCCCTCTTCCAAAGCCAGCAACAGACCGGGAGGGGCCAGCGTGAAGGTGGGGTCACCTGCTTGAGCTGGGGATGTGCGGTGGGGGTCAGGGGACCATCGTGGGGTGGGGTCAGGACCATGGAGTCGCTATCGTGACAGATACCAGACCCAGAGATTGTCAAACAGCCTCCCAGGGCAGACACAAGAGGGGAACCTGATCAGACCCTGGGCTTCTCCCTCCCACTGTCAGTTGGCACAGCTCCATTTTTATCCATTGTTCTTAAGCCTCCCAAGAAAGACCTCCTTTAAGGAAAAGCTTCCAGGCTCTAATGCTAAAAAAATTTGGAAAAATGACTAGTGGTTTAGTTTGCCCCAACCTATGCCCCCATTTTACAGATGAGAACACTGAGACTAAGCGACCAGAATGACGTGACCAAGGTAACAGCTGGTTAGTAACACCCAGTGACGGAACTAGACTATGACCCTCAATCACCCTTCAGGTATTTCGAAACCTCCACCCGAGGGAAGGTTGTCAATACTGCAACCCCTTAATACACCCCACTTCCCATCTGCCATTCCAGGGCTTCCAGGCCCCTCCTGAGGGTTTTAGGGAGGGTAGTGTCCACTCCTGTGTTCTGAGGGGCTGCTCTGACTCCCCTTCCTGGCCAGAGGTCCCCAGACCCCATGTTCCTGCCTCAGCTTTGCCCACGCCAACTCTTCTGCCTCAATGCTTCCTGACCCACCCCCAGACCACCTCTCCTGCAGAACCCACCTTAAATCTGTGTGAGCCCCAGTATGAGAGGCAATTCAGCACATACATAGTAAGTGCTCAAAAGCTAGGAATGGGTATTCTTACTTCCAGGCATCAGTAGTGGGGGCCCTGCCCTGGGACCCCCAGGCAGTCAGCCTCGGATGCTGCAGGGTGCCCTTAAGGGGCTCTGCACTGTCGGCCCCTGGAAAGGCCTGCTGAGTTATGACAGTGTCCTGCCCTCGGAGCCATGGGGTCTGGGAGAGGGGAGTTGGGGCAGTAAGCAGCCTGAGGCCCCCCCACCTAGGAAGGTGGGAGTTCAGGTCCTGAAAGCAGAGAAGGGCGTGCCATCCCCTCCCTAAGTCCTTCTGGAAAGCACTCTTAGACCTGGGGAATCAGAGTGGAGCAAGGGGGCCTACCCCCAGGGTACCCACTAATCTGCACAACGTCCCCCATGACCTGAGGCATGAGATTCACTAAGATATTCCTGAACGCAGGCTGCAGGAGCCCAGCCAGTCCTGGCCCAGCAGAAGGAGGGAGCAGACCCTGCCCAGCAGATGTCGGGGGAGTCGGGGCTGGGGTGCCCAGGTGCCTCTACCCCTTCTGCCAGTCTGGCCTGGAGGCTCTGGGTGTCACAAGATCATCGTGGCGGTTGCAGCGCAGCAGGACTTCCTGTTTGCGGGGCAGTGAGAGGCTGGAGTAGGTGAGGGGCCGGGAAGTGGCAGGAGGATCCTCCTCGCAGAGCTGCGGCCCTGGCAGGGTGAGGGCGGCCCCCTCCTCGTGGAATCCTGTGATTCCACCGCCCTGAATCTGGACAGAGTTAAGGAAGGGCCCTGGCGTCTTTTAAACAAACAAGCCCATCATCTGCTGAGCAAGGGCTGCTGTGGGTGGCGAGGACTGCGTGGGCAGCCTGGACTAGCTGTTTAGAGTTCAGATTATCTTTGTTTACCACTGAGAGAACATAAAGCCATCCACAGGCATTAACTGTGCCCACCTGCTTCCAACATTCATTTGCTCATCCAGGGTTCCAGCCAGCGGTGCTGGTAATAAAGGAAATTGCTCTTGAAGTTGACAGAGACTGAGTCCCTGGGGGGCAGGTGGGCAGGCACCTCCCCACCTGCCTGCCCCCCAAAGCCAAGGGTGTATAGCTGTCACCATGGAGCTGGGCAGAGTTCTCCAATTCTGTTGTATGTCTCTTTTTTTGCCCCCCAAAGACCCTCTGCCTACGTCTCCCAGCCCAACACAGGGCATCTGCCAGGGCTGCAGCACACGAGCCTTCGGAGAGATACCAAGCAGAACTTCCTGAGGACAGGCAACTGGAAGGTAAGGAAGGGCGTGGCACCTCCTCCTTAAGTTCTTCTGGAAAGCACTCTCAGGCCTGGGGAACCAGAATCGAACCAACGGGTCTTCCCCTAGGGTCCCCACTAATTTGGATGATGCCTCCATGACCTGAGTTGTGAGATTCACTAAGATATTCCTCTCTCAAGGGGCTTCTCTGCTTTCAGGACATGAACTCCCACTTTTCTAGGTGGGGGGGGGACCTCAGAGAGATGGATTATCACCCCAGACGCTCCCAGCGCCATCCCCCAAACCGTTGCTCCTGTCACCCTGTCCCTGCAGAGGTGCTCTGACTTTCCCTGCGAGCCACCTCGGTCTACTGCCACCTCCCATGTGCTTACGACCACTGACCATTAGTTAATACCATCAGTGACCACTGAATAGGTGTGTGTTAAAAGCTTCACAGCAACAGCGTATTTCACTCGCGCAACAATTGCCCTCCAGACCGGCACTATTATTATATCCTTTGGCTGGCGACCGGCGACCGTGGGGGTGGGGCGATCTGGAAGGTGGGCCGCCCGTTTCTCTCCAGGTTCTCAAGTGTCAGCCCCTCCCCCGCCTGCCTCCAGCCTCCGGCTCAGAGAGAACCTTGGCGGGGCTGGCCCGGGCGCCTGCCCTCCCTCACGCCACGCTGGACCGCTTGCTCATGGCGCAGGGCCACGTCGGCCCACCCTCCGTGTGGCTAACGTCGGGGGTGGGGAAGGGGCTCTCCCAGCCTTCTTGGGGCTCACGGTCTAGAAGGCTCTTTTCCCCGGGCACGGGGGGCAGCCGGAACCTGCAGAGTCTGGACTCCACCTCCCTCCCCTCCCTTCCGCAGCCCACCCAACTCCTGCCTCTTCTCTGCCTTTTGTATTTCTCCATCAGCACCACCGGCGTCCAGAGGCTTCCCAGGCTGGAGGCCTTGTGTAAAGGACACCACTTCCTTGATGGAAGAGAACCCTGGCTCTCTGAGGCTCGGCTCTGAGAGGAGGCTTCCAGGAGGGCAGGCCCGTTGGCCTCAAGGAGCTGCCTGTGCCCTCATTTCCTTTCCCCCAGTGTCTCCCTTTGAGGGCCGCTGACACCACCTTGGCCCAGGTGAGCTGAGCCCCCTCTGTTACTCTGGTCCAACAACCAGGTTCTTTGCAACACAGCCAAGACAGACTAGAACTTTCAAAAGAGACTTCGTTAAACACCAAAGGAAATAAATTCAAGGAGCAGAAGTAGCATCAAAGCAAACAAACCAGAAATATCCACTCCCACCTTCTCCCATCCCCAAGTGGGTCCCTCTGCAGTCCTGTGGCATTCGAGGTCCAGCCCCGCAGGGTCCAGGTGAGCTCCCACTCACCAAGCTCTTGCCTGTTTCTTCTCCTTAATGGCTGGTGTAGTGGGTTAAATGGTGCCCCCCCCCCCGCCCCGCGAAGGTATGTCCACCCACGTCCTAATCCCTAGAACCTGCAAATGTTACCTTACTTGGAAAAAGGGTCTTTCCTGATATAATCAAGTTAAGGATTTTTTTTAAAAATTAATTTATTTTATTTATTTCTGGCTGCGTTGGGTCTTTGTTGCAGTGTGTGGGCTTCTCATTGCGGTGGCTTTTGCTGCGGAGCACGGGCTCTAGAGCGCAGGCTCAGTAGTTGTGGTACATGGGCTTAGTTGCTCCACGGCATGTGGGATCTTCCCGGACCAGGGCTCGAACCCATGTCAGGGAGGTTATTAACCACTGCACCACCAGGGAAGCCCCTCAAGTTAAGGATTTTGAGACAAGGAGATCATCCTGGTGGGCCTTAAATCCAGTGACAAGTGTCCTTATAAGAGACACAGAGGAGACAGACACAGCAGAGGAGGTGGCAGTGAGAGGACGGAGGCAGAGATTGGAGTGACGCCCATACCAGCCCAGGAAGGCCAAGGGTTGCTGGCTGCCCCCACAAGCTGGGAGAGCGGCATGGAACAGATTTTCTCCCAGCTTCTCCAGAGGCAGGGGCCCTGCCAACTTGATTTCTGGCCCCAGAACTGAGAGAATATGTTTCTGTTGTTTTCAACCATCCAGTTGTGGTAATTTTTAACAGCAGCCTCACAAAATAAATATGGTTGGTGTTCTGGAACATCACCCAGAGCCCCACCACCACCCACCGTAGGCTGCCGATGGCTAAATCTGTCTCTCTCAGTGGATCTCCAGCCTGAGGTTCAGATCTCTGTTCCCAGTAGCCTCGTGTGGGTCCCACAGGAATCTCAAAGCCAATATGTTAAAAAATCCATAACCCACTCGTTCTCCCAGGCTCCCCCTCGCATGAATGGTACACCTCACTGTAACCTGGGAGAACTTTCTTGCCCCACATTCAGGCCACCCAAATAGCTCCCAGTCCTTCCAGGTCTTTCCATCTCCAGGATTGCACCCTCACGCAGGTCACCGGCTGTTCTCTCTGGGAGTAACTGCCTCGCTGACCTCTCCATTTACACTCCACCACTTCACGTTAGCCCTGCAATACCGAGGACTGGTGAAGGTGACCCTCAGACACTTCTTTCTCATGCAACTTACTGTGTCCAGTGGGAAGGATCCACGTTCAGCAAAGGATTCCCAGGATACCTGCTGGTGAGATACGGCTCCTCCAGGCTCCTCTCTTGGTTCTTGGGGGACATATTCCAGTTGGTGGCTACCTGTCAGCCTGTCGCAAAGGAGGTTCTATAGGACACCCCAAGTGAGGGCTCATCAAGCCTCTAGTCCCCTGGTATATCGCCTTGAAACTCCAGCATAATTATTTTATATTGATCCCCAAACTGCCATAAGCACACTGTCACCCGTCTTGAAGGTTAGGATTCTCGGCACAGTTGTTTGCATGCCACCAGGGCCTCATGCCACACCATTTGAAGGTTCTATAACAATGGCCAGATGTCACATGGGCCCAGTCCACTGTGACCAGTGACTGTGACCAGATGTGGACCTGGCTGTTCCCTGCATGGCCAGGCGTCAGAGAGATGGAGCACAGTGGGGTGGCGGGATGCACCCCAGCCCCTCTTCCTGAAACAGAGCTGACCCCGTCTCTCCAATCTGGGGCTCACATACTGCATGGTATGGCCCTGCTTATCCCACCCTCTCACCTCTCCACTCTCCAA
This sequence comes from Delphinus delphis, assembly GCF_949987515.2. Lineage (NCBI taxonomy): Eukaryota > Metazoa > Chordata > Mammalia > Artiodactyla > Delphinidae > Delphinus > Delphinus delphis. The sequence goes on from NC_082691.1 coordinate 84,810,022, forward strand.
TGCTCCCTACACTTCAGCTTCACTGAACTACTGCAGTTCCCTGAATGAGGATAGTTTGTACCTCTTCTGGAACATTCTTTGCCTGAATAATTCCTGCTGATCTTTCAAAACGCAGAGCAAGCGTTGTCTCTGCTAGCAGGTTCTTTTTAATCTCCCCAGCCTCAAGGCCCCTGGTGCCTTAGTCAGCTCGGGCCGCTTTAACAAAATATAGACCGGGTGGCTGAAAATAACTGACATTTCTCACAATTCTGGAGGCCGGGAAGTCCAGGATCAAGGTGCTGGCAGACTTGGTGTCTCATGAGGGCTCTCTGCCAGGTTTGCAGACCAATACTTTCTCTGTGTCCTCACATGGCAGGGAGAAAGAAAGCTCTGGTCTCTCCCTCTTCTTATAACGACACTACCTGCATCCTCATTCCATCATCTAAACCTAATTACCTCCCAAACGCCCCACCTCCAAATACATCACTTTGGGGATTCAGGATTCAGCATATGAATTTGAGAGGACACACACATTCTGTCCATAACACCCCCTCTGTTTGTTTGAACTGGAATCCATCTGTGGTCCACACATAGCTGTTGGTTGATATGTCTCTTGTCTCTTCTAATTGATCCCAAGACAGGCTCCCCTTCATTTGCTTTTTAAAAAATATTTTATTTTATATTCTATTTTATTACTTTATTGTGATAAGAACACAGCATGAGGTCTACCCGCTTGCCCTCCATTTCCTTTTGTTGTTGTAGATGCTTTCCAATTTTCTTTTTTTTGACTGTGCCACACACAGCATGCGGGATCTTAGTTCCCCCACCAGGGATCGAACCCGTGCCCCCCGCAGTGGAAGCGTGGAGTCTTAACCACTGGACCGCCAGGGAAGTCCCACTTTCCAATTTTTGGTTAAAGAAATCTGGTCATTTATCTTGTAGAGTTTCTCACAGTCAGGATATTTTCAGTTGCATCCCTGTGGGGTCATTTAATACATTCTTTTGTTCTTGTTTTTCCTATAAATTGGTATTTTGATCATATTCAGGTTTTATTTAGGCAAGATACTTTGTAGGTTGTACCGAAGACTTTCTTCAGATGTTATCAACCATTGATGACATTTTGCTTAGATCAGTGGTTCTCAAAATCCTTGGTTTTAGAATACTTCTATTCTTAAAAATTATTGAGGGCCCCAAGGAGGTTTTATTTATATGAGTTGTATCTATTTGCATTTACTTTATTAGAAATTAAAACTTAGAAATTTAAAAACTATTAGTTCTTTCAAAAATAACAACAGTAAGTGTATTACATGTTAACAAAAATAACATATTTTATGAAAATAACCATTTTCAAAAACAAAAAATAGTACTTAAGAAGAAGAATGGCATTGTCTTACATTTTTGCAAATGTCTTCAACGTCTGGACTGTCCTATCAGCTTCTATATTCAATCTGTTGTGATATGTTTTTTGGGTTGAAATATATGAAGAAAATCCTAGGATCACATGGCCCCCTGTGTCCAGGGTCATACTTTGAGAACTGCTGCTCTAGATCTGTTGCTTCATTAAACGTTTCAAAGCGGTGACCGTCTATCACTCCTTCTCCATTTATTCACAGCACTACTTCCATAAAGAGGGGTCTCCCCTCTTTGATTTGATTAGCTCCTTGGTACAGTTCATATAGGAAAGGCAGTTCACACACTTGATTCTTTCTTTTTATTTGCCAGTTTTCAGAATGAAGTGGTTCCCTAACACCCTCCATTGATCAGAGAGGGCTTTGTTGTGGTGCGAGGGATGGAATGGCATTGATGTGTTTTAGCACTGCAGCTATTATCCTTTATGATGTTCACATCGTCTCACCGGTGACTTCAATTTGCATTTCCTTGATAACTAATGATGCCGAGCAGCTTATTCATGCTGGCTCCTGAGTCCTTTTGACTCAGTCCTATTTTTCCTTGAGAGCATCTTTGCTTTCTGGTATGACAAGTTCTAGATTCATCTTGGACATTTTCTGCCTCAGACCTGGAATCAACAATTCCTCCAATGACACCTGTTTCTTTTTAGTGGGAGATAATATTCAGAGTCTAGAATCTGGATGTCAGGGGGTACTCACTGCTACTGGATTGGTCATTATTTCTAGTCCTTTCCAGTCATCAGAGCTAGGAAATATTATTTGTCTTAATAATTTTTTTTTTTTTTTTTTTTTTTTCTTTACGCGGGCCTCTCACTGTTGTGGCCTCTCCCGTTGCGGAGCACAGGCTCTGGAAGCACAGGCTCAGCGGCCATGGCTCACCGGCCCAGCCGCTCCGTGGCATGTGGGATCTTCCTGGACCGGGGCACGAACCCGTGTCCCCTGCATCGGCAGGCGGACTCTCAACCACTGCGCCACCAGGGAAGCCCGTCTTAATAATTTTTTAAAAGAAATTCTTTAGGGGCTTCCCTGGTGGCGCAGTGGTTAAGAATCCACCTGCCAGTGCAGGGGACACGGGTTCGAGCCCTGGTCTGGGAAGATCTTACATTCCGCGGGGCAACTAAGCCCGTGTGCCACAACTACTGAAGCCCTCGCACCTAGACCCCGTGCTTGGCAACAACCGAAGCCACCGCAATGAGAAGCCGGGGCACTGCAACAAAGAATAGCCCGCTCTCTGCAGCTAGAGAAAGCCTGTGTGCAGCAATGAAGACCCAACACAGCAAGCGAGCAAGCAAGCAAGAAATTTCTATTCAAATTTAAGACCTAAGTGTTTGTTTGTTTGTTTGTTTGACCCAAGTGTTTTTACTTAACCTCACTGATCTTCTGTGTTTGCTTTTAACCGTGCCAAATCCATGTCAGTTCTCAAGGACACCAACATAACGGCTCACTTGTTTTATTCTACAGTTCACGCACAACGCAGCTCAGAGCAACAAAGCTAACCCCACCACCAACAGCATGCTTGCTAAATTTCAGTGTTTTCAGTTCTTTTGTCTGTTGAGTATGTTCTGTGAGGAATATGCAGTTAAGTTACGTACCGTGTTTTAAAGTCGCTTGTTGGGGCTTCCCTGGTGGCGCAGTGGTTGAGAGTCCGCCTGCCAATTCAGGGGACACGGGCTCATGCCCCGGTCCGGGAAGATCCCACATGCCGCGGACCGGCTAGGCCTGTGAGCCACGGCCGCGGAGCCTGCGTTTCCGGATCTTGCGTTTCCGGATCCTGCGCTTCCGGAGCCTGCGTGTCCGGAGCCTGTGCTCCACAACGGGAGAGGCCACAACAGTGAGAGGCCCGCGTACGGCAAAAAAACCCCAAAAACAAACAAACAAAAATAAAAGTCACTTGCTATAGTTTCTCTCTTCGTGGATATGACCTTTAACTAGACATAAGGGTTCCTTTGTTTTAGTCCACTTCTGATTTTTAGGAATTTCTTTTTACATTTCATTTTTTTTTTTTTAATTTATTTATTATTTATTTACTTTGGCTGTGCCGGGTCTTAGCTGCAGCATGCAGGATCTTCATTGTGTCCTGCGGGATCTTTAGTTGAGGCATGTGGACTTCTTAGTTGCAACATGCATGCGGTTTCTAGTTCCCCAACCAGGGATCAAGCCTGGGTCTCCTGCATTGGGAGAGAGAAGTCCCACCCACTGGACCACAAGGGAAGTCCCTTACGTTTCATTTTTAAATGGCATTTTAACTAATTTTTTTAAAGAGGGAATACATTCACATAGTCAAAACCTGAGACAACATAAAAAGATATACAATGAAAAATTTTCCGGCCTCTCTTTTTCATTTTCCCCTTTCCATCCACTTTTATTAGTATCTTGATTATCCTTTCAGAGTGTGTTAAAATGCAGGCAAATATGAATATAGATTACATTCATTATTATATAATTGGTTTATCTATACATTGTTCAGCACAGTATCATTTCATAAAATTAAAAGTCATCTTCATTCTTTTTTATAGCTGCACGCCCTCCTGCACCAATGCCCTCCTTACCTGATTCAGGGTCCCACCTGCACCACAGCATGCATGTCTACCTTGTTCAGCCCACTTCATGGCTTTTGGAATGAATTGTTCAGAAAGAAAAGGGAAGGGAAAAGAAGGAAGAAAAAGAGTTCCACCTTAAACATTTTAAAAAATTTTTATTTAGGGCTTCCCTGGTGGCGCAGCGGCTGAGAGTCCGCCTGCCGATGCAGGGGACACGGGTTCGTGCCCCGGTCCGGGAAGATCCCACATGCCGCGGAGCGGCTGGGCCCCTGAGCCATGGCCGCTGGGCCTGCGCGTCCGGAGCCTGTGCTCCGCAACGGGAGAGGCCACAGCAGTGAGAGGCCCGCGTACCACACACACACACACACACACACACACACACACACACAAAATTATTTAATATATCTTCCATATCTATATCTATCTATGGAAGTAGAGATATTTTTCATTCCTTTTTTTTTAACAGCTGCAATATGTAAATATATCATGGTTTATTCAATTGCTCCTTTGTGGTGGCCATTTGAATTGTTTCCATTGTTTTGCTATTACAAATGGTTAGTTGTCAGGTATGTTTCTGAAGCACCTGGGAACAATCGACTTTGGTATTTGAGAGGTTCTGTACCCTCAGCCCTGTTCTGTATAAGCCACCAGGTGCTCCTTTTAGAACATGCCCCAGATTTCGGAGAAATCCCCCTCACCAGCCTGTCCAGTGCCAAGGATAGATGCTTGTGCCAGTCATTGGACCACAGACTGGACCTCAGGGAGGCCAAGAGCATTTGAGGAGGCTTTGAGCCCCAATTGGGGCTCTCCATGTTGAAGGGGACCAAGGATCCGATCAGAGCCTCTGTTTCAGGAAGCATGAGTTCCTTTGGCATACACGGATGAAGGTCACAAGTGCTCTGGCTGTACCCAAATGGTCCTGGGATTTGTTCCATCAGAGGTCTGGGTCTCAGGACCCAGGGTGCAGCTGAGGAGACATCCTCCCATCAGCCAGTCTCCCTGCCATGAACTCCAAAGGCAAACTTGAAGAACCCTGTGCATGTAATTCTCGTAGGATATATTTTTTTAATTAATTTATTTATTTATTTATTTTTGGCTGTGTTGGGTCTTCGTTGCTGCACGTGGGCTTTCTCTAGTTGCAGCGAGCGGGGGCTACTCTTCATTGCGGTGCATAGGCTTCTCATTGCGGTGGCTTCTCTTGCTGCGGAGCACGGGCTCTAGGTGCGTGGGTTTCAGTAGTTGCAGCATGGGGGCTCAGTAGTTGCAGCACGTGGGCCTTAGAGTGCACTGCCTTCAGTAGTTGTGGCGTATGGGCTTAGCTGCTCTGCGGCATGTGGGATCTTCCCAGACCAGGGCTTAAACCCGTGTCCCCTGCATTGGTAGGCGGACTCTTAACCACTGTGCCACCAGGGAAGTCCCTCGTAGGATATTAAATAAGGCTTTTTTCTCAATTATGCTATTTATTTACTCAACACTTTTTTGCATATAGAATGCAAAGGTACATTTCCTCTTACTCTTTTTTTTTGCGGTACGCGGGCCTCTCACTGCTGTGGCCTCTCCCGTGAGTGAGTGAGTGTGTGTGTGTGTGTGTGTGTGTGTGTGTATGTGTGTGTGAACGTCTCATATTTATGTGTGGGCCAGAACCGAATGAATGATTTTATGAATGAGATTCTAATCAGGATGATGCAAGGCTGCTTCAGGAGATGAGAAGCTCACCTGAGAAGGAAAGAGACATTATTTGGAGGGGAAGAAACTGGCTAAGAATTTTGAACACACGGGTTCTCCTGCTCACAGATGTGGACGGGGAACTGTCAGAGGGAGAGCAGAGAGGCTGGCGTTGATGCTCCAGAAAAGTGAGAAGAGGGATGTGGTTGATGACTGCCCTGCCAGCCAGGCACAAATTATTCATTGGGAGGTATAGAGTCTGGTGGAAAAAACTCTGGGCTGGCGATAAGGAGGCTGGTGTGTGACTTTGGATGAGTTCTGTTTGGCCTTAAGCAAGTCACTTAAACTCTGCGCTGAAGCACCTGTGGCTGCTCATGTCCCACAGGGCAGGAATCCGCCCTCTGTATCTCACAGGACCGAGTAGGTTACTAGGTACAAAATGTCAATGTCTAAAATCCTTTCTGCAACAAGGCAGGGTATAAACAGACAGACAGGGACTTCCCTGGTGGTCCAGTGGTTGGGACTCCACGCTCCCAATGCAGGGGGCCCAGATTCGATCCCTGGTCAGGGAACTAGATCCCGCATGCCACAACTAAGACACAGCGCAGCCAAATAAATAAATAAATAGTTAAAACAAAGCAAAACCAAAAAACTCAGAAAGACAGACAGACCAATACAACCCACAGCATCGGGGTCCAGGGTGGAGAGTGAGGCCCAGCCCAGGAAAGCCATGTACCCAAGCATCCCAGGAGCATCTTGATCCTGGCTCTATGGGGAGAGAGCTGCCTGGTGTGTGTCTGGCGGGGAGCTGCGTGGAACAGAGTGGCCTGCAGGGTGCCGGGCACCCCAGGAAGAGTCAGGATTATCCAGGGTGGAGGCCCTGGCAGGAATACAGGTCATTTCCCTTGCAAAAATGAAATTCACATCTCAGGTGGTATCAGTACAGAGAAGACAGCTGGGCACAGAAGTGTCCGGAGAGGCTGTGAGGACAGGTGATCGCGTCACATGACAGTGCTACACAGGGATTCCACCTGACTCCTCCTTTCTGCTGGTCTGGGCTCTCAGAACGTGGCGGCTGGCTCTTTCCGCAGACCAGCTTGCGTTTCCTCAGGGCTGTCACTGGGGCCAGAGCTGGGTGAACATGGGCCCCTGAGCCTCCACCCACATGCACCCTGGGCCCAGCTGGGGAGCCTGAGATGGCCTCTTGGCCACCACCAGCACATGCATTAGTAATATCCACTGATCCTGCTGGCCCTGCGCCCTGTTTCCAGAGTGGGGCAGTAACCGGAGCCCAGGTGCCCCCTGCTTTCCAGACTCCAACCTATGGTGGGACCATCGGATACCTCTTCTTTTCCTGGTCCTCGATCTCTGCATCAAAATGAAAAGCAAAGAAGTTATTTCTCCTCCGACATCGTGAGCACTGCTTATTCACATTGTCACTTCTTTCAGAGGTTTCCTCAAGATGCAAGTGTTAGGAGGTGACCTGGGAGACCTCTTAGGGCACCTTGGTTGAAGTGCAAGGCCTTTCTGGGCTGGGCCTCAGTTTCCTCACCTGGAGTGCTCACGTCTGTTCTGAGGCTGGGATTCTGGGGTTCTGGGACTTGGTCCCTGCCCTAATGGGGGTTGCAGTGGATGGTGGGAGACACGGCAGGGCCGCAGTCAGACCACAGCAGGGTAACTGTGTGTGCCAAAGAGCAGCAGAGGCCCAGCTGCGGGGGCTCCTCAGAGGGCATCCTAGACCAAGTAGGTCTGGAGGATGGTAAGAGTCAAGGAGAATGGTGGGGTGCAGGAGGCACTGCTCACACCTCAGCCATCCTCTGGCCCAGGAGGGAGGGAGGAGGCTTTGGGAAGCTTCTCTCACCCTGGGCCTGCAGGAAGCTCCTCTTCCCTTCCCAGGGGCAGAGGTTTGGGCCCTGCCTCCCCCTGCACCACCCTTCACTCCCACAGCTGCTCTGGGATGTCCCCAAGGGACTCCAGCTCTGTGCTGGGGCCTGTGACTTGTCTCTGGCAGCTGTCCTTGGGTGGGAAGGACCTGGACACCCCAAAATGCTTCTCCTAGGAGTCCTGTAATTCTCCCTGTGAGAGATAAGGCATTGTTACATGAACACATATCACACTGGCGAAGAAAACACCTCCAGAAATGAGGCCTTCGGCGAGAGGATGGATAGGCCTGTGCAGGAAGGGAAACTTTGGGGGGAGGGGGTATATCTTAGGTGGGCAAGTGGGGGTCTGGGGCAGCCCAAAGGCGCTGAGAAAGTGCAGACAAGAGGGAAGCGGGAGGGCGGGGCCAGCCCAGGCTCCTTGGGTGGCCAGCTGTGTGACCCTAGAGGGTAGTCAGCCCACTTCCTGCTCACCCACCCACGGCCCTGAGTGTATCTCCAGACTGGCTCTGAACAGAGCTACCTTTACCTGTGGAGGCTGACATCTGGGTCCACAATGGGTGTAGGCCGGGACAGAGACACGGGTCTCGGGACAGGATGACCAGAGTGGTCTTCTCTGGCTGAAGCTTTCACAAGAACCCAGAGTTTCAACTGACTGCCCAACACCAGGCTCTGGGGGTCAGGACCAGAGGCCTCGCCCCAGTGCCCACCTTGCCTAGTGGCTGCAGCTGCCCAGCGTCAACACCCTGGACCTGGGGATCCTGGTGGTAGAACTGGGTTCTGGAGAGATAAGCAGACAGATGGTGGGAGCTGAGACCCTGGACCAGGGTGAGGACATCACCCACCCTCCGAGCTTGGTTCTTGTTGGCCCGTCCAGGGCACCAGGCCCCTGGGCAGGAGGGAGGGTATCAGAGAGAGAGAGAGCGTGCCCCAGCCCAGCCAGGCTCAGAGGCCCAGCAGCAAGCGAGGGGTGGGCTCTCTCCCTGGAGGCTCAGGGCCCCCGCTGTCCCCAGCTTCTCAGGCAGCCAGCTCAGCAGCCTGGGTTTCTAGCGCCCGCCATGGCCCTGCTCGTGCAGTCACAGCTGAGAGGCAGCCGTTGAATAATTCAGCAGCGCTGGGTATCTTGATTCCCCGTGGAAGGCCAACTGCTGGCCCCATAGGCCTCCACCTGGGCAGCGAAGCAGATTCCGGGCATCCCCAGAGTTTCTCCACACCCCGGAGGGTCTCGCTCTCTCACCAGGTCCAAAACTCTCCCCCACCCTGCTTTCCCCACAGCTGTGATCCTGCCAGAGCCATCTTTGTCATTTCCCTCTCCCCCATCCCATGTCACCAAGTCTTTCCAGTTCCATCCCAGAAACCCCTTTTTATGAGATCCATCTTCCTGGCCTCCACCCTGGTGCAGACCAACACCATCCTCGACCCCCGACAGACCCTGGCTGGGCTCCCCGCCTGCAGAATAACACCATTTGCCCTGTGCACGATCGCTCACATCTCCCCTGCTTCCAGCGCATTCACGGTTCCCACATCTCAGGATCAAGTCCCGCTTCCTACCGTGGTTCCACAGCTCTGCCTGCCTCCCGGGCCCTGCCTGCACCTCCACCCCTGCGCCTTTCACTCCCCCTACCCCCCACTGCAGGATCTGGGAACAATGTCTGTGTGGTCCCCCTCAGGCTGTTCCAGCCTCTCAGCATTAATTTAGGCCTCTTCCTCAGCCTGGGGTATCGCCCCCATCCTCCACCTCCCCAGCTGCCACTCAGCTCGGAAGATGCAGCTCAGGTCTCCTCCTCCAAGGAGCCTTCCCTGAGCACCACGGCCCCATGCCGCCCTGCCTGTGTCTCCATCACAGCCCTTTCCGCAGAGTTTATAACTGTCCAGTCCCGTGTCTGTCTTTTCCACCAGGGTATGGAATATAAATATCTACCTTTCCTTAGGTGTTTATCAGGTATTCTACCCTTTCTTTCTTTCTTTCTTTTTCTTTTACATTTTTCATTTACATCCCTTTTTTTGGTTAAGATACACATAACATAAAATATACCATTTTAACTGGTTTGTTCTGTTTTAACTGAAGTGTACTCTTCAGTGGTATTAAGCACATTCACAATGTTGTGCAACCATCACTGCTATCCATTTCCAGATCTCATGCTCCTCTCATCAGATGGGCCTCCTCTCCCTATCAAGTCAGGTCAAGGCCCAGTTCATCCCCGCATCCTCCTCCATGCAGCCCTCCTGTACACCTTGGCCTCACCCTTCTTGCTGAAGGAACACACATGGAACAATCTGTCACTTATTTATCTCCTACCTTGGAGTGACCACGTGGAATGTGGGTGTCGTTGCATTGGCACTGTCTGCTCAAATAAATTACAAACTGTTTGGGATGAGGGCCTAGGTCTCATATGCCTTCAGTTACACCCCCTTCCTCCCTGACCCATAATGCAAATCTGGGCACACAGAAGGATCCAGTAAATACCAGCCAATAGAAGTGTCTAGCTGGTATCATGGCCTGGAGGGACATCAGATCATAGGACATTTGCGCCATCTCTGCCAGGTAGGAATTGAACTAAGTTGCTAGAACTGGCAGAGACTGCCAGTGTGTCCCCGGAGCTACTCCTTACTAACAGAACTCCAGCGTTTTAGAACCCAAATTTTTAAAATATAAATCACAATACTTTTACCTAATAGCAGAACTTTAAAAAACTTCTATAATGAAACATTTATTATCTACTCAAAAGTAGAGAGGATGTATAATGAACTCCCATGTACCCATCACTCAGCAATTGTTAACACATAGCTAATCCTGTTTCATCTATTACATCCCCACCCACTACTGGGTTATTCTGAAACAAATCCAAACCTCATATTATTTCATCCATAAATTCAATATGTATTTTTAAAAGGTAGTCTTTGAACATGTGTATACACACACAATATAAAACAATACCTTTCTCACCTATAAAATATATCATCACATACCACTAATTGTTCAAATTTCCGCAATTGTCTCATAATTTTTTAAATAACTGACTGTTCCAACAGATTCCCAAAACACGAGGTCCACATATTGCATTAGTAGAACCCCAGTTTTATTCAAGGGGGCAATGTGCCCAGCTGAAGAAGTACATTTCCCCCACTTCCCTGTGCCTCAGTTTGGCCAAGGAGGTATAAGTGGAAGCGTGGAAGAGGCTTCCAAGAAGACTCCTTAAAAGGAGTTGTCAGGTGGGAGATAAAGACCTTTTATTCTTCCCTCCTTCCTTCTTCTTATTGCCTAGAATTTGGAATATGATTTCTGAACCTCTAGCAGCTCTCCTGGACTGTGAGGGGACATGTGCAAAGTGGAAGCCAAAGCTAGGATGACAGACAGAGAGTAGGAACCTAACTTCCCACTCCACTGTTATTTCTAGGCTATACTATTGAGTAATTTAATATTAGGTTCAGTTGTAATAAATAGAAAACAAAACAAAAATTTTAAAGCAGTGGCTTAAATATGATAGAAATTATTTTTCTCTCTCCTATAATGTAAGTGTTGAGATAAGCAGTCTAGGGCTAATATAGTGGTTCCACAAGGTCACAGAGTATTAGGTATCTATGGCTGTGTAACTACACCCCAAACCTAGAGGCTTAAAACTACAAACACTGCTTCTCTGTTTCAGTTTCTGAGGGTCGGGAATCTGGGATCCGTGAGGCCTGGGCTGCAGTCATTCCTAGCTTGACTGGGTCTGGAGGAGCCACTAGTTTAGGGCTTCAATTCCCAGTCATGTGGGTCTCTCCAAAGGGCAGCTCAAAACCCATCAGCTGACTCCCACCCTCTATAGCGAGAGGCCCAAGACAGAAAGAAGGAGCAAGACAGAGGGCGCTCAAGGTGGAGGCTGTGGTCTTCCACTGGGTCTCAGAAGCAATACCCCCTAAGCCTCTCTTATCCTTCCTGCCCCTTTCTCCTGCCCTTGTGCTCCAGACCCCCATTGCTCCTGCCCTGCTGCCCTGTCCCACCTGCCCCTGCAGCCTGTGCCATTGTCCCTCCTTGCCCAACCCTCTCACTGCTACAGAACACTTTGGGCCCCTGTCCACTACTGTCTCTCTCTCTCCTTTTCTGTATTTTTGTTTTGTGCCTCTGATGCCTGACTTGGCCCCAAGCCACCATTCAATCTCCTTTCCCTGCCTACCTCCAGGCCAGCTAGAACCCTGAGACTGCCCACCCCCTTCATCTTCCCCCCAGACCCACTCACACCTCCTTGCACATCCCTGGCCACTCCCTTACCTGGGCTGCCCTGTGCCTTTCTCTCTCTATACAACCCCTTCCCATCCAGCCAGGCCGTGATCAAACCCCTTCTTCCAGGAAGCCCCCTCGTTGTGGTTTGTGGTTCTTTTGAGAACTTTATTCCTCCCTGCCCAAAAGGTCAGTTGGGGAGGCCAGGTCAGGCGGGGTAAGTTGCCTCTCCCCTTCCGGGAGTAACAGAGGGTTTGTAGAGTGGCGGGCACAGTGGTAGTACGCACATCAACTTTGGTGCCTATATGCTGAATTCCCTTTCTGCTCTGGGGGCTCTTTCCCTAGAGGGAAACCTCACGTTGAAGAGGTCTACATCCCTCGCCTCCGGGTCCCCACCCACTAGCACAGCGTCCTGGCTTCTGCCGGGACTTTTCTGTCTTCAGCACTTGAAGCAGAGAGGAGGGATGGTTAGATTCAGTGGGTGGCCGGGCAGTCTGAGGGGTGGACTTGTTCTGGCCAGGTTGCTCCCGAGGCCGTTCTCCGAAGTTCCTCAGCTCCTTTCATTTTCCAAGTTTGGTCTTAGAGCCTTCCAGGAATTCTGGGGCCCCGCCTTGACCTTCCAACAAGCCGCTGCTTACTTAAGCACTCTCATCTGTCGCTGGCCACCAGGAGCCACGGCCAAGGGGGCACACAGGCTGGGAGGCTCTGGATCCTACTGAGACGGGCAAGGAGGGTCAAGGCCAGGGGAAGGGGGGGCGGGGGGCGGCCTCTGCGGCACTAATGGGGGACCCCGGGTGGGGCCCATGTCTCAGGCTTGTGTTTGCGTGACCTCGTTGGTTTTCCTTCTGGCAACTGCAGGGCACCTCGGCAGGTCCAAGTGGTGTCTCCCGCGTGCGAGACGCCCGGAGGCCTCCGGGTCCCAACCGGGTCGGCTGGGCGGGCGCAGGGGCTGAAGGGCGGGGCCTCCCGGGAGCCAGCGCCGCAGCGCGAGACCCGCGCGCCCCCTGGTGGCGGAGGGGGGGGGGGCGCGCTAAGATGGCCGGGGCTGGGCCGCGCCCCTCCGCGCCCGCCCCGGGCCCTTCGCCGCAGCCGGCTCGAGGAAGAGTCCCCAGACTCGTGGAGGAGCCACTTCCGTCCCCACAGGGGACACCTGCGAGCACCCCGGAGGGACTGTAGCGTGAGCTCGCGGGCTCTAGCCAGCAGCGCGCGGCGGGGCGCACGGTCGGGGCCGCCCTCGCGTCCTGGAAGCCACGCCCCCGGGCCGGGGGGGCTGCGGCGGCCGGACCCAGAGGGTGCCCCCCCCACCAACCCCGGCCCCGATTCGCCCGCGGCCTGTGGGCTCTGCACGACCCCAGAACATTCCCTGCGGAGGGTGAGGTTATGGGTTCTGCGCCAGATCCCCCATAGAAGTCGCTTTTGTGGTTTATTTGCGTGTCCTAAAAATTCCTGCTCTACCTGGAGGCTTCCAGGGCTGCACCGTCCAGTAGGTGGCCACGACGAGCCACTTGTGGCTCTTGACCCGTGCCAGGTGGTGACTGAGGGACTGAATTTTTCATCTTATTTAATTATAATTAACTTAAATTTTAAAACAAGCAGTGTACATTTTTCTGTAACCCAACTTTATTTTGGTAGGACTACGTGTTACCTTTAACGTTGAAAATGTAAGCGTCCAAATTGAGATGTGCTGTGTAAAATACACACTGGATTTCAAAGTTAGTACAAAATTGAGAATGCAAAATATCTCATTCATTTTTAAATAGTAATTACACACTGAAATAATATTTTGGATGGATTGAGTTAAACAAAACATTAATTTTGTTTTAAAAGAAACGTAGCTATTAGAAAGTTTAAATTATTTATGTAGATGGCATTCTATTTTTATATTTCTGCTCTAGGGTTCAGTCTGAGTTTTATTTTCTGACTCCACTGCAGGGCCCAGAGGGTGGGGTCACTGCTATCAGTGGAAATGGGGATGTGTGTAGGGAAAGGCCCTGACCCTCAAGGACCAAGCCCACAGGGCCTCTGGGCAGGTCAGCCAGGCTCACCCGGTCTACCAGGAGGCATCTCGTAGGAGCCCCAGGTGGCAGGATGAGGCTCACACAGACACAGGTGCCCACAGCCCCAGTCGAGCATGGAAAGAACACTCATCTGTGGCCTGAAGATGTGGGTCCAGCATTGGCTGTGCCACGAATTCTGTGTGCCCAGGTGTATTGGCACCTCACAAGGAGTTAATGTGAAGGGGCCAAGTCCTGGTCCACTTCCAGAGGGGCTCGCAGGGCCAGTGTGAGGATCACAAGGGGAAGGCCTCTCCGGCCACCGCTGATGCTGGTTGTCTGCGGAGGAGGGCACTGTGGAAGACTTGTGATCACAAGTTTCTGGAATGCTGATTTGTTACCAGCACATACGTTTTTGAAATCTGTAGAAGAGCACCTTTTTTTTTTTTTTTTTTTGCGGTATGCGGGCCTCTTCCGTTGCGGAGCACAGGCTCCGGACGCGCAGGCTCAGCGGCCATGGCTCACGGGCCCAGCCGCTCCGCGGCATGTGGGATCTTCCCGGACCGGGGCACGAACCCGTGTCCCCTGCATCGGCAGGCGGACTCTCAACCACTGCGCCACCAGGGAAGCCCGAAGAGCATCTTTTAAACGCTTTGTTCCACACTTTTACATGCACAGTTAGTAGACTGTGGCAGGCACCTGATCCACCGTTTATAGAGCTGGAGAGAACAGAACTTAGGCTGAAGCTTCTCAAAGGGAGCTGCTAGCTCTGTGCTGGCTGATTTAGGTGGTAGGAGCCAAGGGAAGGGGAGCTGAGAGAGACCTGAAGGCCAAACCCTACCGGCTGTCCAGCAGCCCCTTCCCAGGTTAATTGTTAATGATGGGGCAGCCAGAAGGGCCAAGTTTGTCTTTTAGGGAGCCCAGGTCTGTTCCTGCCACCCCCGTCATTTGACACCAGAAGCCAAGTTTGAGCCCCAAATAGCTCTGAGGAGCCCTGGCCCTTTTTCAAAATTAAACATCCTTCATTATAGACATATATGCGTCTACCCCGCCCCCCCCCCAACACACACACACACAAAGTGAGAGGGGAAACGCCCCTGTGTCTTTTACCTTCAAACATTAAATCCCTAGTAAGGGTAACTCTGCAGTTCTAAGAAGTTCTGGGTGCACAAACCCTACCATGTGAGGCACTGGAGAGCAGGGTTGGCCCGAGGCAGACTGTCCCAGGCTCACTCGGGCATCTGAGTCCCTGAGAAGCCTGTGGGCTCCGCATAAGCAAAGCTGCTCAGTCTGCCAGGTGGCCCCCAGGCCTCCGCAGGTCCAAGGATTGTGGGAGCCAAACAAATCCTCTTTGCCCTCGTTCTAGGTAGGGAGCAGAAAACACCAGGGCCCAGTGTCATAGAAATTTATTCCCTGGGGTAGAGAGCAGCCTTCAGAGATAAGAAGAGCTTAAAGTAAGTAAAAGTTCTGGGGCTCTGAGCCCATAACTTTCTGTTCCAGGACAATATGTTTCAGAAACCCTGCATTCTCCTTCTCAGGAAAGGGGCAGTGCCTCGGGCAGGCAGTGGAGAGCCACCTGCTGCTTGGGAAGCAGCTGGACTGAGGCTGAGAGGTAAGAGTGATGCTGGGAGAAATTACTGGTGGGGGAGGGACCCAAGCCCCACTGGATGCACTGAGATTCCTCATGGAATGTTTTTTTTTTTAAATGAATTTATTTATTTATTTATGGCTTTGTTGGGTGTTCGTTGCTGCGCGCAGGCTTTCTCCAGTTGCGGCGAGCAGGGGCTACTCTTCGTTGCGGTGCGCGGGCGTCTCATTGCTGTGGCTCCTCTTGTTGCAGAGCACGGACTCGAGGCGCACAGGCTTCAGTAGTTGTGGTGCTCAGGCTCAGTAGTTGTGGTGCACGGGCTTAGTTGCTCCGCAGCATGTGGGATCTTCTCGGAACAGGGCTCGAATCCGTGTCCTCTGCATTGGCAGGTGGATTCCCAACCACTGCGCCACCAGGGAAGTCCCCCTCATGGGGTTTTTAAAAGCAGCTGCCTGCGTGAGATCAATAGGATGACTGTTCATGTGACCCATAGATCTAATTCTTTCAGCTGGAAAATGGGTGCTCTAAATCCCCAAAGCTCTTTGGGTCCTAAAACTCTAACCTCTGGTCTTGAAACCTTGGTGTTTTTCAGGTTGATATAATATCCTCTCTCAGGATACTGAGTCCTATGGTATGGTTTCATTTCAGAGCCTGTATGGAGTTCTGAGTCACAAAGTGTCAGTCAGAACCTACTAGTTTAGGGACCACATGTTAGAGATGAACCTGAGGCCCACAGAGCTCAAGGCCGCACAGCTGGTTATCAGAAGAGATGGCACCAGGACTCACAGCACTGGTTCCGTCCTTTGGTCCACTGTGACCATGGCTGAGGAGTTAGTGAGGACCAACAGCAAAGCCTTCTGTTGACTGTTTCGTTTCTGAGCACTGGAGGCAGCCAGGGGCGCTTGAGATGTCTGTTGGCAGGGTTCCTGGGTGGCCTTATTACCCTCCTGCTCTCTGGTAGATACAAAGCTGTGCCTACAGTCAACTACATCGGGATGCAGTGAGGAAAAAAAGGGAGTGTGGGAGAAATGAATAAGGAGAAGAAAACAGTGGAAGAGAGTTGGGGGAATGAGGACATGTGACCCAAGGACAACTTTTCCCTTTGTCTAAAGGGTCTCTTCTAACTAAATCCAGCAAAAGTAAATAGACTAATGAGGCAACATCGCCACCTGGTGGCAGATGAGGACATATGCTTTTAGAAAGGAACTGAAATGTTGGGCTAATGCAGTGATCAGCTTCAGAAGCAACACCCACGGCTTTCCCCCTTCCTTGTTGAGGCAGACCAGCCCCAGCAGGAAGCTGTACTGTCTGTGAACTCCAGACCAAGTGGGTACCCTTTGCTCAGCATTAGTTAACAGGGTCTAGAGG
Source organism: Delphinus delphis (assembly GCF_949987515.2). Lineage (NCBI taxonomy): Eukaryota > Metazoa > Chordata > Mammalia > Artiodactyla > Delphinidae > Delphinus > Delphinus delphis. The sequence goes on from NC_082691.1 coordinate 84,826,646, forward strand.
TTTGGGCTGAACAGCAACACAGGAGCCATACCTGTTGATCCACATGGGGGTAGGCGGGGTCCTCCAGGCTACAGGACTTCACAGAACAGATGGCTTTTCAAGGCTCTGGTAGAGAAGCCTCAGAGCCAGCCCTGTTTATAGCCAGCAGTCACCTGCCACTCCAGGTATAGGGGTAGGGCTCTTGTAGGCAGGGCCTCTCAGTTACTACTGCCTACATATGACAATCCCTTCCCAAACTAACCCAGTCACCTGCCTCGTAGGAGAGTCTCAGTTAAAAAAAAAAAAAAAAAAAAGCAAGCCATCGTCTGCTGCTCAGAGGAGCCGGATGAGTAGGGAGGGTGTTCTAAAATATCAGGCTTAGTAATCATGGGGGCTATTATCTTATTGATCAAGGTCCAGCCATTTGCCAAGGTATATACACATTTTATTTAAAAAAGTTTACAGTTTTCATTATACACAACTATTAAGAGGTTATAGTCAGAGGAGGCATTTGTCCTGTTGACAGAAGTGCCCACTAGATCATCACAATGCAAGGTAAAAGGTGGAAGGGAGGAGAGGGGGCAAGGAAAAAATAAGTGATAAAAAGCTTAGATTTCAATTAAGGGCTGGTAAGTCCCTTTTATCTCTTCAAGTATCACACAATATGTACCAAATACAATCAGTAAATAATGGCCATTTCTTCCCAAGCCCACGGCCAAGATGAATATTTGCTGAATTAAGAGTCCTGGCCCTTCCTCAGGTGAGTGGAGAAACTGCATACCTGAGGGTTTACTCTCCCTTCCCCCCAAGGGGCCTCCACTCCATTCAGTCCCTAATGGAATCACCAAGGTGTTCAGTGGCCAGAGAAAATATGAACATGGATTCAGAAGTCCAAAGAAATGCAGGTCTTTGAGCTCAATCAGAAATGATTTCAGTCAACAAGGCTGTGAACCCAGTCAGGAAGTTGGTGAGATGAATAAAACTCTAACTTTTGTTAATGGCTTTCACTTTTCTAATTGAGTCCCTAGAACACAGAAGGGTCACATGCCATTTAAAGTCAAACACTAGTTCCCAGAAAGTTGGTATCTAACAACTTCACCACGGGGGCTAGCAGAGGATCTGTCTTTCATGATTCTCAGCCATCCCAATAGGAGGCCTAATAAAAAGCAAGTGTCAGGCCAAGGCCAACTAGGGCTTCAGGGAGCCTTGTGAGGGAAAAAATTCCTTCGAGGGGAGACACTCTTCTGGAGCTTAGATCAGCCAGTTGGCAATTAGAACAGCTTTTGGAGTGGAAGAAAAACGTTAGGTACTGGAGAGAGATATGGCAACTTCTGATAATTATCTCACTAGTATAAAACGCTGGTTGAAACTGCACAGCAACCTCAAGTAGCGCGATACAACTGAAGACAAAAGAGCAAATACGCCAGTGTCTAGGTTGGCTACCTTAAAACGCAACCCACGAGGCCCCGGTGCTGGGGTGGCTGGAGGGTAGCGGATTGCAGGCTGCTGTGGTGCAGCCATCTTGCTTGTTGGTGTTTGGCGAGAGCTGGAGCTCAGTCATTTGAACAGGGGCAAAGAATGGCTTGCGCTGGTAAACCACAAGGCAGGACTTCAAAAATGTTGGGTACTAAAGAAGGGAAGGGAAGGGAAGGGAAACTGCCAGAAGCAGCTCTGACCTACCACCACCACCTTTAAAAGCAATAATGTGCAGCCTTTCTGAGGGGCTCTGAATGCTTCTCTGAGTGTTATGATGGGACAACGTGGAAAAGCTTTTGGTGTCATACCACCCCCTGCTCCAGACTCACTCTACCATCTACTACTGGGGGCCCAGAGTCCTCAGAATCACAGCCAGGCCCTCTTCCAGCTTCCTCTCCTACTCCTACCTCTCGCAGGCACAGGGAAGGGACGAAAAGTTAGTGTAAGAAGGGATTCTGTTCAACATATCAAAAGTCAATTTCCAAGTGGAGAGGAAAAGCTCCACACAGAGCCAAAAACATGCATGGGATCAAGGTTAGTGCCCAAAAAGGATAGACTTGCACAGAATGAGAGGGTACAGTGTGATCTGAGCAGCAATTTCCAGGAGCTTCCAGTGCTAGCAGAGAAGCCTAGTTACACCTTTATCACACAGACTTGGATGGGCGCGCACACACGTGCATACACACTGTAGCCATACTCAGATCTGCTTCTTAACCCCTGCAACCTCCAACAAATCTTCATTTGGAAATTCTGCACCAACAGATTCCTAGTGCTGGAGTTCTCGATCACAGGCAAGCTGATGTCTTTTGGTTAGAGAAACATGGATTTAGTCAGGGAGCAGAGCTGTGGCACTGCTCACATACCATCCCTAAACTTGGTTCTACTAGTTTTTGTTTTTGTTTTTTGACAAGATTAAAAGCAATTATTATCTGGACATTATTTTCTTTGAAAGGTAATTAGAACACTATTGTTTATACAATATTGAAAAAATACAGTTTTTTATTGTTTGAACTCAAATCACCACCCAGCACTTTAAGCCTACCCTAAGTCGCACCTACAAATAACGGTTATAGCACAAGCAAACTGCTAATTCAGCAGGTAAGCAAGTTAGACAGTGCCAGCAGAGACCCTCCCTCCCCCAAAGTAATGAGAAGACAACGTGCTAGATAAGAGTTAAAGTACTCCATTACATGTTAAATAGTTAATACTACCCTTCCAACAAGCCACAAATGCTAGATAGATAACTCAGTACGGTTAACTAACCACAGCCCTACATAACTGCACTTTTAATTTTTTTTTTAAAAAAGAAAACCTTTTGCTTCATGCCCGTAATTAACATAAAATAAGTAAATTCTTTGTTTTTATTTAGGAAAATAATCATGCTAAAAACAAGTTGTACTTTATATAGATTTTCAAAGAAAAGATTGTGCTTTTTGAATAAAAAAGATAGGGTATCTTCAATCTCATTGACTCAAATTTTGCGGAATATAGCACTTATAAACTAAAAACACACAGAGAGAAGGATTAAATTATCCCAGTAGGACATTCAAAAATCATCTCGAGAAGATTTCAGGATTGGCTAATTTTGCTATTGTCCTACTGGTTGTGTCAACCACCCCCCCACCCCCCCCACCAGCTAATGTCTGAAGTTCTCCAAATTCAGCAGGCAACACTCAGATCTGAAAGAAACTCTGCCAGCAACCTGGACATATGGTTAGCTGAGTAAACATTTGATTAGCAGGCATTTAAACTGATTTCCTCTTAACACATACAGGAGAGAAAATTCTCTTCCTTCAAAACCTGTTCTACATCATATTTCTGAATCCTTTCCTCCTATTCAGTCTCACTCTGAAAAAAAAAAAGCTGTTTGTTTTTCCCATGTAGAGTCACTTTGGGTACAAGAACCTTTATTTGTTCCAATTATTACTCATTTTAAATTTAGAATGTGAGTTGGGTCTAAAATACCTATTTCCCACTCCCACGAGCAGACGATGATCAGGCTGCTGCCAAGAGCAGCAGCAGAAGGGAAAACAAAATCAAAACCTGAATGAGAGTACCCAGGAGTCACAGCCACCAGAAGGGTCTTCTTCCCAAGTCTAATGGTCCACTGAGTGGCTGTCCAAGGAGGAGGCCATCTCTTGGTAGGTGAAGATTAAATTTGCAACCTAAGCACAATGCACACACACCAAAAAGAAAAAAAAAAAAAAAACCAAACCCCACAACCATCCTCAAATATAAAGCTCTGAGTCCAGGGTAGCAGTCTCACAGTGGCCAACAATAGGATGAGGATGTGACTCTGCACGTGTTGGATGAGAGGAAACATCTTCCCAGTCACTTTTCTCTTCCTGTCCTGTCCTCTCAAAAAACAGGTCTGGATTACAAATTCTACCCCCAAGAAAAAGAATCAGATTCAGAAAACATTTCCAAAAGGTTCTCCAAAGCAAAACACTTGTGGCTGCAGGGCCTGGTAGCGAGAAGGGCAGGAATCTACATATAAAAATGTACTTAAAATCCAAGTCAAAAAAATTATTAGCTCCCTGTTTTATACTGTTACTCCACAGAAATGGGGCCACCTAGGATGCACAGGAAGAAGCAGCTCTGATTCTGACATGGCTGGCTCTAAATGCTCCCAAGCAGGGCTTTTCCTCCCCAATTTCTTCCTTTCCAGTTTGAAAAAGTACTATTCTATCTTCACATCCAAGAGCTGGTTGGTTTGGTTTGTTTCTTTGGAACCGTCAATAAAAGAAGCAACTTTTTCCTGTTATTTTTACTCATGTCTATCTATCAGAGCGGCTGTTTCTTTTGACAGTTCAGTAGCACACAGGCTGACTTGGCTAAATGGACTTATGAATGCATGCATTCGGACCGCATATTGCTACCAAAATGGAATGTGGGAATATGCTATGCACCTCAGGTTGAGAAATGACCAAGAAATCAAGATCTAAAGGGTGATATATAATATATATATATCAATGCTATTATTCATAAAAACCTTGTTTAGTAATAAAAAAAATTGCTTTGTTTAAATATGAATATTATAGTCTGCTTCTCATGGTTAGGAAATAATAGTCTTTCTGAAAAGCAGGTGCTTTTTTTACTACAACTCCATATCCTGGGCCTCATCTTCCGAAAAGTCAGACATAGAACTCTCCGATGAGCTGTCTCCGGTGCCCTCTTCCTGTTCTTTCAGTGCCTCCTCTGTTGCATATTTCTGGATGTACTCTGCACAGGGGGTTGGGATTAAAAAAACACAAGGATAGTGAGCAGGCAGGCATGTGCTTCAGCGACCCCAAAGCTGGCAAGTCCCAGGGAGGTTCAAGCTTTCCCTATTCGGTTTGGGAAGTAGGGAACAGACAATGACAAAGATGACAGTTATTATAGTCACTAAAGCTAAGGGGAAAATTGTGCAGGGAGGTGTCTTTGGAGTTTATGCATTTCACCCTCTTAGTAAGAGAGGCAAATTTGAACACTTGATTTGCAGGGGAACAGATACACTGCACCACCATGCTAGATCTTCTTTGGGCCATTACCTCCCACGTGGATGTGTAGAAGACAGCAGAGCACCCTGGGCCTCGCCTGCAAGGCTCAGGAAGGTCGGCAGACGTCCAGGACAGTGTCTGGGGTTAACCAGGCCCCAGTTTTCCAGCCAGGGCGCTCCCACTCTCTCCTTGTTGCCTACTGATATGGCTGCACTCCTCCAAACTTGATGGACGGGGGAAATGTAAACCTCACATTTTCTTTTACTTTCTATGTTAATAAAACTATTCACCCCCCAGATAGAACAGGACTAGTTATGATTCCATAGTAACTTATAAGGAAATCCCGCATCATTTTTAGATTTGCAGTTATATAATTACAGTCAGCCCAAATCTATTATTTTAGAAATAGATTTTAGTCTAAACAGATCCTGCCTGTCAGGTTTTTGAAGCAGCTGGTGAAGACAGTCTCTCAATCTGCTCAGGAATGAGCTGCTGCCTGGGGACACAGCTAGCCTGAGTGACTTTACCACCTATTAATTTATTTACCTGAAGATTTATGATGCTATAGCCTAGGCTGTATCTGCTAGCTGAAAAAAATGTTAAGAACTGCTGAATACACAATTAAACGTTTTCCTAGAACTCTAGGTGCAGATGGTTTTTCAAGTAAGTAGCCTACACACAATATGAAAAGACAGGACAGAATCCTATCCAGAAAAACACATCCTCACGTCTGAATGCTTTGTTTTTCCTCCTATGGAGTTGCAGGGACTAGAAGAGAAGGTATATGGGCCAAGTCTGAATGATGCAGTGCAGGGCCAGCTAAGATTATTTTCTATATTTTCAAAGGGCTGTTAAAAAGGAAGAAAGAAAGAAAGAATGAGTATGTGACAGAGACCATATGTGGCCAAATCTGGGCCTTTACAGAAAAAGTTTGCAGGCTTCTGACTTACACCCCTACAGATTCATTGGAGCAAAATTTTATGCTGAGATAATGAGATTTCAAAAGCCCCTGGCTAGGTAGGAACTTGCCTTCATTTTTTTGAGAGTGAGAGAAATGTTTACTGAAGTCTTAGAAATTGTATTTTTATTCTCTATTGGGTTGGCTACTTTTTCTTCCTTTGTAGAAAGAAGTTGCTGCACTTTGGCACTGCTCTTGGACACTGTAAGTCGACACTATCAGCCTTCTTCAGTATATTCAAGGAGACCAATGTGTATTAAGTGCTTACTGGGATAAGGCCTTTCAGGAGATAGAAAAATGAAGAGCAAGGTCACTAATGAGCAGGAAACACAGACAAAGATAAAAGCAGTTAGGGGGTTAAGTGCCATCAGTGGGAAGCAGGAGGAAGGGACTGTGGCTCCTGAGAGCCAGGAAGGCAGTATCTGCACTGACCCTTGAAGCAGCTCTGGCAGCTGCAGCATAGGAGACGCCACTCCAGGGGAAAGGCATAGACAGCCTCGCCGAAGCACAGGGGAGAAGGAAGTGGCTGGGATATTAAAACACATTAAGAGAGAACTATATTTGTTTTCTTTCTTTTAAAAAATCTGAAGCAAGTAAGGCAAAATGTACAGGTTTTGCTACAGTTGGATAGTGGGTACGTAGTTAAGTCACTCTGTTTTTCTGTATGGTTGAAAACTTTCCCTGAAGAACTAAGGAAGCAGATACAGTTGGGTATCTAAAATTCATCCAATTTGTGCGTTACATATTGATATATTTAGAGGAGTAAAGGCAAAGATGTAGATCACACACAGTAACAAGAGAGCCCTGAATGGCAGGCTAAGATGCCACTCAGGGAAGGTTTTTGAGAAGTGACATATCTTTAGACAGCTCCAACGGTGCCCCATCCTACAGACAGTCCAATATTTCTTTTTTCTTTTTTTTTTGCGGTACACGGGCCTCTCACTGTTGTGGCCTCTCCCATTGCGGAGCATAGGATCCGGACACGCAGGCTCAGCGGCCATGGCTCACGGGCCCAGCCACTCCGCGGCATGTGGGATCTTCCCAGACCAGGGCACGAACCCGTGTCCCCTGCATCGGCAGGCGGACTCTCAACCACTGTGCCACCAGGGAAGCCCAATAATTTACAAGATAAAATAGCACCAACTAAATATGAATCATGTTCACGGTAAGAAAGGTTACATACACTGACCTCAGATGTCAGGTGTGGAAACTGACTACCTGGAGGGGATTATCTAAAGCGGTAAGGGGTGAATTAGCTCCCTAACGGGTGGAGGAAGGAGAGAGGGGCCGAAGGACCCAAATCTTATGAGAATGATCACGTTTAGGAATGGAACGAGAAAAGTTTTCAGAAAGGTAAGGGGTAAAATACCAAAGCTGCAGAGAGGAAAATGGGTCATGAGAAAAATCCAAATGATTAAGAAGACAGGAGGACTTTCCTGGTGGTGCAGTCGTTAAGAATCCTCCTGCCAATGCAGGGGACACAGGTTCGAGCCCTGGTCCGGGAAGATCCCACATGCTGCGGAGCAACTAAGCCCCTGCGCCACAACTACTGAGCCTGTGCTCTAGAGCCTGTGAGCCACAACTACTGAGCCCGCACGCCTAGAGCCCGTGGTCCACAACAGGAGAAGCCCCTGATCGCCGCAACTAGAGAAAGCCTGCATATAGCAGTGAGACCCAATGCAGCCACAAAAAAAAAAAAAAAAAAAAGAGGAGAGAGGAGGGGAAACAAACAGCAGGACTCCTAAAGGAGTCCACAGAAACAGATAAAGGCTTCCGACATGGGGATACCTTTGAGTATGGGGGTGGTGGGTAACCAGGAAGAGAAGGAAGACCAACAGTGCTAGGAGGAAGGATAAATGGAGAACAAGATCATGTTGGTGGGGGGACTGGGTCCGAGAAATAAGATCTCTTATTTCCTGTAGGAAGAAACAAAGAAAAGATTGGCGGGGGCGGGGGGGGGCCCCGATATATATAAAGGTAGGAAGCTGGGGTGAGCTCAGGTCTGATAGTCATGATCTTCTCAGATTACTAAGGAAGTGATAGCCAACACTAATGTTTCAGAAATCTAGAGCCCCCTAAGCTAGAGCTTGCTGTTCAAAGATAAAAACGTAGGTTAGGTTCCTTTTGTAACTGGGACTATAACAGATATGTACTAAAACAGGAATAGTGTTAAATAGAGGCATAATGAATACAAGAACTATAGAAATATGCTCTGCACAGAGATATCTGTGGGTTGCAGACACTGTTAAGTGATTCTTATGTCAAAGTAAGACAGTCTCATAACAGAATTTTATCTGCTTAAAAATGAAATACATGTTTTCTTGAATTATGTTTCTTTGGCTATGTCTGGTTACATAAATTAGATATTAATTTGCAAAGCACCTGAGACCTAAGTAAGTTAATTAGAGTAGATTTATTTTTACTTTATCTCAACAAAAAGTACCAAACAATACCCTACGAGACCAGGGAAGAAGGAGAAGACGAAGAAAAGGAAAAACTACTGTTTAACAAATAGGCCCAGATGCTCACATCCTGTCTCATACTTTCATATTTAAGAGTGAAGACCTATGCATTCTGGGCTCTCATAAATTATTTCTACTGCCATCTCCTGCAAATGTACTCAGAGGGGCTATACACTTTGCAGAAGCTCATGTTCTGAGCTGCTGTGCAGATGAACGAGTCAAGCTAAAAATTGGGTAAATACCAATGCCTGCCATTTGTTAAGAAGAGTAGGCCTATTTTCATGGACTTTGAACTCCTCTCCTTTCTGGTGGAACTTTATGTATCTAGACTTTTCACTATGAAAGTTCTCAAACATACACAGAGGTAAAAGGACAACGTGGTGAATGCTGGTAACCCTGTGTGTAGCTTTAGCTGTTCTTTCACAACCACATTTTCATTTTAATGAAATTCCCATTAGCCTGTAAACTGAGAATGGGAAAACAGGATCCTAAATCTTAAAGGATGAGCTAACTAGTGCTACCACCATTTGCACATTTCTAAACTTTAATAGCACATTTTAAGTTTTAATAGAAAAATCCATAGCACCAGGGCACTGGGGCCAGGTATCTGCAGTAGAAATGTGCCTTCGATGTAAACTTCCCAAAATGTAAAAGCAAATCAGTATGGGACCAAGAAAAGAAGCCAGTTGGGTAATTTTTATTCAACAGGTAAAATGATATAATAAAACGAAGTCTAAAGATGAATTTGGTAATTATTTCCCAACTCCCAAAGTTAACTGCTGTCCTGAAGGGCCAGGATGATTCCATTTATAAACCAATGTGAGACTATGCCTTTCAATTAATACTTTACTCTCCAGTCCAATTTTCTAATTTTCTAAGACAAGAGGAAGCAAATGAAAGCAAAGGTTCTTTCATATAGGGGGTCACAGGGATTTCTGGCAGGGTTATGTCTACTTACCACCCAACTAATAAGTCACCCATTTCCTCATCTTTCCTTTTTTGCTTTCTCTCTCCTTTCTTGCTGAAACCTCCAGCTTTCTAAAGGTGTCTCTGACCCTTGAACCTACAGAGGCTAGTGAGCTCTGCTCTGGCCCACAGCTGTCTCTTTTTAGGCCTGAGAAAAATTACGAGTAACTAAGAAGGGCTTTTAATGATCAAAACCTAACAGACTTAAGTTCTTCTGTCTCAAGGCTAAGCTATTTGCCTTACCTTTAATTTTCTGCTTGTATTCTTCTGGTCGATGGAGGTACATAGCTGCAGCGTCACCATTGAGAGGATCTATGGGGTTGGGATAGGCCAACAACTGGGGCAGGAAGGACTCAAATATATTGGTAAGATCTGAAAAACAAGCAAGAAATATATCATGCATGGAACAAGCAAGTTCACCTAAAATTCACTTGAATTCAGTAGTCAACATATTTAACTACACTGATATTTTTTCATAAAATAGTGGTCCATTACATGTGACTTATATATTCCTTTCAATACCAATTTTTAATTTTAATTTGAAGAACCAGGTACACTTGGTATTCTCTTTGAAAGGCAACTGTCCCAATTCGAATTCACTCCACTCTGTAAACTGAGATTTTAGAAATACTACATGGTTTATTAAAACTTGTACCCCAATACTGTACAGCACTCTACATTCTTACAAAGCAAGCAGTTAATTTCTTAACATTGCCATTTTCTACAGCTTTGAAAATCCCCACTCTGAAAGTATTCAAGCACCAGATCTTAAAAGAACTGAATACAATTATATAAGCCTTGACATTTAATTCAATTCTCCTAACTTCTAATGGAGGTAAATATAACCAGTTTTTCAATTATTCTAGGTAATGAGGGTAGGAACCTATATGAATCACTTAAAATCATAATCATAAGACAGATAAGTACCAATTTACTGCTTTTATTAATAATCATTTTAATAAACATTAACAACTCCCTTCTTACTAGATTCAGCACAAGGTGCTGGGTGCACATCTACATACACAGCAAAAACAACAAAAACCCTGCAGTTACCTAGTGTTTTATAAAGGAAGTAGGGCTTGAAAACCTGTAAAATAAACCACATATCCACATAACTTCAGAGATGCTCTAACTTCCATTCTATTCGCTGCTCAGTTAGCAGACAGTGAACTGTGGAACCTTAGCGCTTCCATCTCTCTGCCCACTCTAGTTACTCATCATGTTTTATAAAAAACATTTCTGTTTCAAGAGGGAATGCTAAAGTATAGTAGCATAGAAACTACTCTTCAATTTATTCTGCTTTTCTAATGGATTTTGTTTTAGAGTGAGTGCTCTCATGCAGTATTGTAAGTGAATGTTTTGTCAAGCCATGTCACTTTAGATTAATGATTCTCAGCCAGGGGTGATGTTGCTTCCCAGCGGCCACTTGGCAATGTGTAGAGAAATTTCTGGTTGTCACAACCGGGTGGGGGAAGGTGCAGGGGTGCCACTAGCGTCTACTGGACAGAGGCCAGGGATGCTGCTAAACATCCTACAACACAATGCACAGGATAGCCCTTCACAACAAATAATTATCTGGGACCAAAATGTCAATAGTGCTGAGGTTGAGAAACCCTGGTCTAGATAAAAGGGGTCAGCAAACTTTTTCGTAAAGGGCCAGAGTAAATACTAATTTAGGCTTGGTGGGCCACATTTGGTCTGTCACAGCTACTCAACATTCAGCCCTGCCACTAGCACAGAAGCAGCCATAGATAATAGATAAACAGATGGGTGTGGCTGTGTTCCAATAAAACTATATACAAAATCAGGCAGCCAACGTTTGCTGACCTCTGCTCTAGAAAATCCTATGAGAAGCAGATCATCCTTGTCACTATAAGGTAAAAAAACTGAGCAGTCAAAAAAAACCTAGAGCTGCACTATTCAATAGAACTTTCTGCAATGATGATAATGATCTGCATCTGCTACCAATATGGTAGCCATGTGGCTACTGAGCACATGAAATATAGCTGGTTTGACTGTGAGGACTAAATCTTTCATCTTTAATTCTAATTAATTTAAATTTAAATAACTACATGTGGCTAGTAGATCCCATATTGGACCACTCAGGTCTACAGAGTGATATATGGACTGTGCTAGCTGTACTTCATGACAGCCAGCACAGTCCTATCCTCATGCACCAGATACTAACACAGAGCAGGTTTACCTTCAACCCCAACTTAGGGACTTGGTATTACTGATAAGGCCAACTTTCCAAAGAACCACATTAAAGTAAAATTCCCACGTACCAGGAAACAAATGCAGAGATCCTTAATCAAAAAAGCAAAACAAAAATGATCTTCCAACATAACCCCAACCATCCGTGGCAGGATTTTCACTGCTGTTTTACATATATATATTTTAAAGGAAGCAACATATTTAACAAACCAATAACTATTCATGGTACAAAATCATTGAAACTATTTGTAAATGCTAAGGGACAGAGAAAAATGCTTATGTTCTAATGCTGAATAGAGAAAGTCTGTAAAATATTATGTTCTCTAGAATTACAATGATGTACACAGTATGATGCATAAAAATATTTTAAAAGTTATGCATAAGAATATTTTAAAAGTTATGTTGGACTTCCCTGGTGCTCCAGTGGTAAAGAATCTGCCTTCCAATGCAGGGAACACAGGTTCAATCCCTGGTCAGGGAACTAAGATCCCACATGCCGTGGGGCAACTAAGCCCGTGCACTGCAACTATCGAGCTTGAATGTCTCAACGAGAGAGCCCGTGTGCTGCAAACTACAAAGCCCATGCGCTCTGGAGCCCGCAGGCCACAACTAGAGAGAAGCTCGAGTGCCACAACGAAGAGACCACGCACTGTAATGAAGGATCTCACAGGCCTCAATGAAGATCCTGTGTGCCCCAGCTAAGACCTGACATAGCCAAAAAAAAAAAAAGGAAAAATTAAAAGTAAATAAAAATTTTAAAAAAGTTATGTCAAAGCAAAAGGCTTGTATTTTCACACTTCAAATGACACTTTACTTTTTTTGCCTTTAAAAATAGTATTTGCATATAAATGTGTCCTTTCTACTTTTGCATATGTTTGAAACATTTAATAAAACATGGAAAGTCTGAAAAAAATTTTCCTCTCTTTACCCTTAAGTGGGTGGGTTATCAAGACAATGGTAGAAAATGCTAAAAGGTAAGCAAATTAAGAAGAAAAGGGGTGTGAACCCCAAGTTTTACAAACTGAACATGATCCCAAAGCAGAGTTACAGTAACACTAATAATAGTAACAGTAATAGTAATGGCAGCAAGAGTTTACACTTACACAGCCCTTACTACAAGCCAGGCCCTGTAAACACTTTACATATACACTCCTTTTTTTTTTTTTTCCGGTACGCGGGCCTCTCCCGTTGCGGAGCACAGGCTCCAGACGCGCAGGCCCAGCGGCCATGGCTCACGGGCCCAGCCGCTCTGCAGCACATGGGATCCTCCTGGACCAGGGCACGAACCCGCGCCCCCTGCATCGGCAGGCGGACTCCCAACCACTGCGCCACCAGGGAAGCCCCTATATACACTCTTAATTTCACTACAGCCAATGAGGTAGGTACCATTACTATCTCCATTTTGCATATGGGGAAAATGAGGCACAGAGAGGTTAGGTAACTTGTCCAAGGGGCTGGGTTTCAAACCTGGGCTTATGCACTACACTGCTTCTGTTAGTGGATGAAAGGAACACTGTCTCAACCATGATGGCAAAAGCTCCCCACATCTCTGCATCAAACTGTATACCCTCAGAAATGGCCACCCTCCTCCCCAAAGTTTCTCTTTCTCACATGTTCAAGGCCAACAGGATGGTCTCTAAGCAGAGAATGTTCAGGAGTAAACTGGGGGCCTCTCCTGCCACATCAGCATTATTGGTGCTGCCCCCAAAAGATTAACAGCTGAATGTTCCTATCAAACAACAAAAAACTTGAAAAAAAATAAAGTGCAGGTTTTAAGTTCAGAAGCACTTCAGGACTTGAGAAATACTGCAGACAACATGTCTCATAACTAGGTGTTTCATGTGTTCCAGGAAAAGATTTTATACCCCTCACCATTACTTTTAAGTTTTTCAAGCTACCAATAAGTGGCTTTGCCTATGTATTTGTTCCAAACAAATAAAAGAACCCTCAATTAAAAAAAAAAAAAAGAACCTTCAATTATTGGTTTCTCCTTTCCTGTGTCTACTGTCTTCCGACATCAACATACTTTTGATCCACTTTACAGATGTGCTGAGTCACACCTCTAAAACAGAAGAGCAGGAAAGGAAAAGTACGCAGCCCAGTTTTGGGTAAAGATGACAGCTTTTGAAGGCCAGGATGTTGTTGCCATGGCCATTTTATTTATTTATTTATTTATTTTTTTTTTTTATTAACATCTTTATTGGGGTATAATTACTTTACAATGGTGTGTTAGTTTCTGCTTTATAACAAAGTGAATCAGTTATACATATACATATGTTCCCATATCTCTTCCCTCTTGCGTCTCCCTCCCTCCCACCCTCCCTATCCCACCCCTCCAGGCTGTCACAGAGCACCGAGCCAATATCCCCGTGCCATGCGGCTGCTTCCCTCTAGCTATCTACCTTACTACGTTTGTTAGTGTGTATATGTCCATGACTCTCTCTCGCCCCGCCATGGCCATTTTAAAGCAGTAAAGTATTCCTGAAAGTGGCTAACAGAATGACTACCATTGAGAGGTTCCTCCCCAAAGAAACATCTCTCAAACATGCAGATGTGCACAAAATCTTCTTTCAAGATAAATATTCTAGCAGAAGAGACATAAACCATAAGCCAAGAATGAAATAAAGATACTCATCTTTGGAAAAATCCATCATAATAAAAATTTTTCCCCCTAGAATTGTTAATAATATAAAACATCTATCAGTTCCAAAGTCTTTTAAAAAACACTGACCTTCCACTTTTTGGAAGGGAGAGAACCAGACATGGATCGCACAATCTACAGATTACAGTCAGTGCCCCCATTACTGGATACCTTAATTTTTTTTTTTTTTGCGGTACGCGGGCCTCTCACTGTGGTGGCCTCTCCCATTGCAGAGCACAGGCTCCGGACGCGCAGGCTCAGCGGCCATGGCTCACGGGCCCAGCCGCTCCGCGGCATGTGGGATCTTCCCGGACCGGGGCACGAACCCGTGGTCCCCTGCACTGGCAGGCGGACTCTCAACCACTGCACCACCAGGGAAGCCCTGGATACCTTAATTTTTAAAGAAAGTCCCAAGAACCCTGATAAGTATGGTCTACCATGAGCAAACAGCTCTTACTTTTGCCTTGGACTAAATCAGCACTTACCAAAATGCAGTTCATTAGGACTGATTCTTCAACCTGATCTTACAGTATTAATGTTAACAATATTACAACACTCATAGTTCAGCTTAGGCACATAAACTAATGATTTATATCCATATTTAATTTTTAAAAACACTCAAATTATACTTATCTCTCATCAAAAGCAGCATTTACCCCACTCAGTCTACAGCAATGGTTCTTGGGCAAGTCTAGGTCCTGGTTGTTCGTCCATTAAAATTACCCACAGGGTTTTTCAAAATATGCATACCTACCCCAGGGCTTCTGATTTAGGATTGGTTAGCATCTGCATGTTTGTGATACGTGTGCAGAAATGCACTGCCTACTCTACACACTCCTAACCCCAGAGATCAAATGGGAAGAGCTATGTGCTTGTGGGTTCTCTAGCTCAAGAAAATGTTTAGGTCTTGACAGCTAAGCTGCTGAAGAGGCTCTAATTTAGTAGCCCTCCCTGACCCTTTCATTGTCCTTTTTCTGCACACTGCTGTCACCATCATTCACTCCAGGTGGAGGTATTCCAAACTATAGGTAGGAAAGCAGGTCTCTTCCTCTCTGCATCTCAATTTCTTCATCTGCAAAAAGAGAATACTGCAGCTCCTTACAAGAAGAAATACACATTTCTAAAAATGACTATAAAATAGGCTTCAAACTACATCAAAGGACTAAAATATTAATACAAATATGCCATCTTCTCAGAAGAAATTACAGCTACCTGTATCCCTCAAGGAATACTTATTAATAATTAAAATGAGTCACTCACACAAAAATGCACCAATTCTTTTTTTTTTTGTCTGTGTCGGGTCATCGTTGCTGTGTGCGGGCTTTCTCTAGTTGTGGCAAGCGGGGGGCTACTCTTCATTGCAGTGCGCGGGCTTCTCATTGCAGTGGCTTCTCTCATTGTGGAGCATGGGCTCTAGGCACGTGGGCTTCAGTAGTTGCGGCACTCGGGCTCAGTAGTTGTGGCTCGTGGGCTCTAGAACGCAGGCTCAGTAGCTGTGGCGCACGGGCTTAGTTGCTCCGTGGCATGTGGGATCTTCCCGGACCAGGGGTCGAACCCGTGTCCCCTGCATTGGCAGGCGGATTCTCAACCACTGTGCCATCAAGGACACCCTGCACCAATTCCTAAAGTAAAGCCACCCTACTCCAGGTGACTCACAAAAAGATGGGTACATGGCTTAAAAGAGAAGACACTCAGGAGGGGATGAATCACATATCTCATGTTTTATTCTTGGCTGTTTATGAACCAGTGACCATAAGTTATTTCTTCTTCCTCTATTTCCTTTGAACATTAAAATGGAAACCTTTGTAAAGCATACTGCTATCTTCAGGTTAAAACCCTGTGGATGCCAAAGCTTGATTTGGTCAGCCCCATCAGGAACCACAATTACCAAGCCAGCAGTCCTCTCAGAGACTTGAACTTGCATTATCTTTGTTTGTTTTTCAGATTTAACACCCCAAATGCTGTGACTCAGGAAACACCACCATGGTACAGCACAGTCACGGCCAGGTACCACCAGCCATCATAGCCCTTCTCCCTTCTCCAATGCCACCTATCCTTCCCCCCTTTTCTCACCCCACTCCTTGTTCCCCAGATGTCCGAGGCCCTGGGTTCCTTCTTTTTAAAGCCAAACAAACAAAAAACATACAAAAAAACTTGTTTGGAAAGACATCAGCCACTTGCTCAGCAATGTGAATTCTGTGGTCTTTGTAATACAGAGTGTATTTTATACTCTTACTCCAGGAAGCTCATCATCTCACAATTTTAAAGAAATAAGTCTATGCTGATAACTAGCAAATCCTTCTAATTGGTCCTTTACATTTCTGGTCTTAAACATGCCTAAAATTATTTCCCTGAACACCTATTCCTTTCTCCTAAAACCTAGATCGACGGCTCCAAACCTCCGGAAGGACCTTGGTTAGGCCTTCCTCCTTTATTCCATGTACTCAGTCAATTTCCCAGACTCACTATTAATCCTAGTGAAATGCCTCTAGTTCCTCTTCTGTTTCCACTGGCATGTAACTACATCAAGCCCAATGTATCTTTCTAGACCTGGATTAGGACAACCATCTCTGGATGGCCTTCCAGCCTCCAAACTCTTACCTTTGGAAGCAGAGAACACTTCCTTAAAACACTCAGGTCATTGCCCATCAAGAGCAAGTTCCTTTTCTTTTCCTACAAAACTTCGTACTCCAGAAGCATGCTATCCAAACAAACTTACATTTTTCTGACCTTCTCCCTCCTGGAGGACTCCTGGCTTCCAAAGCTCAGAATCACTGAGTTAGCCATGACTCCTTAAGGTATTTAACTGTTTTGTAATTCAATAGGGAGCAGGGCTAAAAGGAGAGGAAGAAAGGAAAAGTCCTGCTCACAATCAGAGAGGTAAAAAGCTGGGTAAAAACCCACAAGAAGTAGATTCTAGTGAACCAGAACCAATGACTGCGACCTCCTCTTTCCATGGCTTTTGGCCATTATAGTTGAAGCTGATGGCTAAATAAGTTGAGATCACCTGGGAATTAAAACCATGTTATCCGGGGCTTCCCTGGTGGCACAGTGGTTGAGAATCCGCCTGCCAATGCAGGGGACACAGGTTCGATCCCTGGTCCAGGAAGATCCCACATGCCGCGGAGCAACTCAGCTTGTGCGCCACAACTACTGAGCCTGTGCTCTAGAGCCCGTGAACCACAACTACTGAGCCCACGTGACACAACTACTGAAGCCTGTGCACCTAGAGCCCGTGCTCCATAACAAGAGAAGCCACCGCAATGAGAAGCCCGCGCACCGCAACAAAGAGTAGCCCCTGCTCTCCGCAACTAGAGAAAGCCCGCGCGCAGCAACCAAGACTCAACTCAGCCAAAAATACAATAATTTTAAAAAACCAAACAAACCCATGCTATCCTTGATTTGCTAGAGAAAATCATCAGCTGACCTTTCAAAATCCCATTGATTGACTTTGCTCATCTTATAAAGAACTGTAATTAATTCATCATATTGCTAAGCAAGCCATGAATTTATAGTTACATGTTCAAAATAAAAACAATCATAGAATTCCATTTCATTTGCTCAAGGTTTTTTTTTTTTTGTCCTTTTTTTTGGGGGGGGTGGTATCTAACAATATGTATGAAAATACACTGACATATATGTGGTCAAAGTTTACAAGACTGAAAGAGGACAAATAAAATTTCCAGATTTCTTCAGGTTATCTAAGAATTTTGGGTTAATTAATAGATCTTTACTTTTCTACTCTTGTCAGCTCTTAAGAAGTTGCACTATTAATGATGAATTTGAGTCTTTTACTTTAATTTTCTTCTGCTTGTAGTCTGTGAATACTAAAAACAGTGAAATTCTACCCCCTAAAAGGAGGAGGAGCCAGAAACCTATACCTCTCTTCAGCTGGAGGATCAGCATTGCATATAGTCAAGCAGTTGTTATGTATGAAAGACTGAGTAAGCAGTGGGCCCTAAAAGGTGACAGACATCCCCTAGAGGAAAACCTCAATAAAGCCAATTAGGAGGAATGCCTTCAGATAGGCAGGTAGATTTGAAAAAAGAAATGGCCTTGAGATTAAATATTCTCTTACTAGCTGTTTGAGGGCACACATGTGGCAAGCTGAAGCAGACCACCACAAAGACTTGTGTGGTGCTGTGACACAGAACCAGCTGGCCACTGAATGCTAACATGCTTTAATGGAATAATACATACAGCAAACCAGTATCCCAGGTGATATATTCAAGAATGTGTCCAATCACTTAACTGAGAGGGTCTTCTGTGTGGATAAAATATACAAAGGGTGTGAAACTCATTAGATGTACACGTGATCTCGTGTTAGTCCATGCGGATCTTTTAAAGATAGAATAAAGTCTCATGAAGAGGGTCATGCATGCAAAAAACAAAACTCTTCTCTCCTCACACCTCTTAAAAAAGAGAGAGAGCAATCAGCAGGAATTAATAAGAATCAGCAAACACTTGAAGAATTTTTGCAATATTCCTGAGAGATATACTTAATCTCACTACACTACCATTACACTTTTTTAAGTATTCCAAGCTAAAAATAGGTATTCCTGTTATATGTGGGAAAGAGCAATGTCAAAGACATAGGGTACTAATTAAAACTTGGTGGAATACCAGATATATCCTAACTGCCAGATCACCAGGTCACCAACCAGAGGTGTGTAGTTTTATAACACGGAACGTTTTAAAGCATTCCACTGTCTTAGAAAATCATCTTCCATCCATTGCCTAATTGCAACTCCCTCTCCACAATGTATTTAAACCGTAGAGATCTGCAGAAGGAAATGAATGCTACTACATAGATCAGAATGAAGAAAACAGACTTTTGTTCACCAAAAAACATTCCCCTTGTTGCCATGTCGATCTCAAAACACTTCCCACCTTACTTAGGTGTTCTTGAGAGGTCAATTCATCCTCGTTTAAACCTGGTATGACCCTGCTTACCTTAAAAGATTGCAAGCTAAAACACGGTAGTAGGATTTGTTATTACCCTTCTAGAAATGAGGGCAGTTAATGTATAATTAGCTAGTTGGGTATTCTTACAGTCATACTAAAATTCATTATTAAAGTTTTAAATTACTAGGCAATAATTTAGTTTGTCTTTAATGTCAGAAAAGAACAAGATAACTTCATGCAATTATAAGATAAATGACCATGCATGGGGAAAGACTTTACCTAGACACAGTGATCACAAGCAAATGAAGACAAAACAAATCCATAAAATCACAATGGAGCCCTGAAGCTACAGCCCCAAAGAAAGAAAAACATGGCTGTGGCTGTCTTTCAGGACCATAGCCTGGCTCATATCCCACGATCCACAAAGCCTGGACCACTCCATGGTTCTAATGCTGACTGTCAGTGAATGTGGTGTTTTTAACGAATTTCTGCTAGGTTGTTCAACCCAAGAAAGCCCCATTTTTCTATGTATAGCTAATTAAACTCCTGGGGCACATGCCAACACCAAATCTAAATATTTACAAGCAGACAAAGGAGGTGGATCATGGAGCTAGCATTGTGGAAACCATCAAATCCCAAACTCAGCATATTTCTTCTTTATCTACTACAGCTGACCTTTCTCCATAGTACTAGAAAGAAACTGCTCTACCTGGGTCTGTCTAGGAGACTCATAATGACATCCAGCTGTTCCAAAAGCAGGATGATGTTTGTGATTCCAGCATGGATGGATCAATACTGAGTTCTCAAGCCTGTTGAAACAGTGGTTGCTGGCCACTCAATCATCCATGCAGATAGATAAATGTATCTCTTATCTCTGCAACTATACTAAAATGTCTAGAAACATAGCTAGCAAACACTCATGCAGCATAAAGCATTATTTTAAGATAAAGTTACCCTCAGCCAAAATTTGAGTTGTTTGGAAAGATTCACAGGCTACCTGACTGAAAAGAGGTATGTAATAACAATGTACTTCCAACATGAAAAGGCTTAAATTCATTTAGCCGCTTAAAATCATTAGGTTACAGCATAGTACTATTAAGTAAATTTATGATTTAAAATTTTTCTAAATGCCTAGTAAAAAGAAGCACTGTTTCTCCTAATTCTAATCCCAAAGTTCCTGAAGCATTCCTTTTGTTGTAGTCAAACTCATTTGTCTGTTACTGACTGCCCCCCCAAATGACTCTAGGGGAAATAATTTCCCAAATGTTGATTTTTCTCACCAGCAAAATAAGAGGACTATCCAGTCCATTGGCTAGCAACCCTAAAGGTGAGAATAAAATTATAAACTGCCCAATTTTATATGAAAATTGTCTTCTACATTACTTGTCCACAACTTAGTCCACAAATAAGTAATTTACCAAGTCAGTCGAGAAATGAGTAAAACGAAAGTCGGAGAGAGAAACACAATTTACGAGGGTCAAGTATGCATGGCTCAGAATGGCGGGAGGGAAACTGAAGCTGTACTGCAGTGAAGGTACCTGAGCTTCCAGGAGTGTGGGGTGAAAACACAACTATGGATAAAATATATTTGAGTAAAAAGGAAAACAGAAAACAAGCTACCTATGGCTTAATGAACTTTCCTTTCATCAGTCTTTAAAATTAGTTGTTTTTGAAATTGAAATCCAGATCCCCTTGGCTGAATTTTAAGTTTTCCAGAGCTTTTATCATTCCTGTCTGGAAGAGCACGAAGGGATGTAAAAAAAAAAAAAAAAAAAGATGCCATCATACAGGAAGCCAAAATGAATCAATTCTGTGATGGCATCTGCTACTTTCCTTTTAATGTCACAAAGAGTAACAATAGTAACTTCAAACTCAATAGATAGCTTCATATTGATGACAAGCTTCTTTACAAAATTAACCACTATAATATGCTCTCTTTCAAGATTAAATATAAAATTTTAAATTACTGGGTGATTAAACTACAATTATACCAATTTTGAGCTTCTGAATGAACAAACTGCACGTACACTTGGCAAAGGAAAACAGGAGGAGAACAGAGGCAAGGAGTCAAATGGGCTGCCAGAAATCAATTTTCTTTTGTGGAGTTGGTGAGGGGTGGTGGAGGAATAAACATAAACATTGTTTATTATCAGGTTATGATGAGTATAAATCTGAATTTCATCTGGGAATTGCTGTTATAATAAAAATATGTATATCTATTGCACAGTACATGCATGCCCTGGGGCAAAGGTAATTGCAGGAAATTTCACAAGTAACTCCCTGCTCCTTACCATATTATATAGTAGAGTTGAAACAAGTTTTGGTTACCAAGCTAAGCCTTTTGCTTTTCAGTTGAATATCTGTGTTAACTTGCCAACTTTCTCCTATTAGTTGTTTCGTATTAAGTTAGATTTGTTTTTGTCCTTTGAACTAAAATTCAAGAATCACAGCAGGAAATTGAGTGATTCAAAATTCACCAATGACGAAACTAACCTTCAATGCCGGAGGGTTTAGCAGCTTGTAATAAAAATTCAGTTTAGATCTCAAGATCAGATAAGTCTAAAAGAAACTTCAAGGTCATCTAAACCAACCCTTTCTACCAGTACTTTCATATAGATTGTATTTACCTGCTCCTAAATCTTTCCATGAAAGAAATGTTGAATTTTCTTGAGGAATAGTTTGGACTTGAGAAAAATGTCAAAACAGTTTTCCCATGCTGAGTATAATTTTGACTATACTATAAAAATATTTTCTTCCTGCTTTCCTACACTTACCTGTTAGTGTGTTCATGTTCTTGTATTATGGAACACTTAGTGGTAACTTGTACACATGTAATACAGAAATCAAAATTCACTTTCATCAATGTGGTTTAATTCTTGTTACTTACTAAATGCTTTGCAAGGTAATACAAGAACATATTCTAACATTTTATAGATGTGATGAAACCTTAGTCACGTTGGCCTGTTGCTTGAAAGTCTATTCTGAACCTCATACACCTGCTGGCAGGAATGTTAACATGGTACAACCTGGGAAAATAGTTCCTCAAATGGTTAAACAAAGTCACCATATCTCCGAGCAATTCTACCCCCAGGTACATACCCAAGAGAAATGAAAACATATGTCCACAGAGAAACCTGTGCACAAATATTTATAGAGGCATTATTCATAATAGCTAAAAGGTGTAAACAACCCAAATGTCTATCATCTGACAAATAAAAATGGTATCTGTAGACCAGAGTATTATTTGGCCATAAAAAGGAATGAAGTACTGATACATGCTACAACATAGATGAATCTTGAAAACATTATATGAAGTAAAAAAGTTAGTTACAAAACACCACATATCGTATAATTCCATTTACAAGAAATGTCCAGAATAGGCAAATCTATACAAACAACAAGAAGGTTGGTTATTGCCTAGGGCTGGGGGATGGGGCTGGGAAATGAGGGGATGATAGCTAAAGGGTACAGGGTTTCCTTTTGAGGTGATAAAAATATTCTATGATAAAAATGTGGGAATGGTTGTAAATAACTGTGAATATACTAAAAACTATCATCAAATTACACTCTTTAAATGGGTGTATTTTATGTATGTGAGTTATAATTCAATAAAACTGTTATTTAAAAAAAATCTGTTCTGAGATGTGAGGTACTTGACAATCAGCAAACCTCTTCCACAAAGCTCTTCTGGTCAGTAGTAAAAGAATTAGTTAAACTAAAGTCCAATTTACTTTATTGTCATTGGAACCAGCTTGCAGCATTTAGTTATGTATATTTCTACAATGTGAATGCAGTTTAAGAAAATACATTATTACATCAGATATTCCAGGCAACCTGCCACAAGACATTTTTACCGAAAAACCATCTTAAAAGGAATCCCTTTAACCAACCTCAGTGTATATGTCCTTTCTTGTTGCCTCATCTCCTTATAAGCTGCTGTTTCCCTAAAACGCTCATGTTAAACAGTACTGGGCATGATTAATTCACTTATTAATTCAACAAATATGTGAACCCTCATTGTACATGGGCTACTGCTTTAGGCACTTGTACATATGTACACGCACACATGCACGCATGCGCACACATGAGACAAAGTCCCTGATCTTGTGGAGCTTACAATCTGACAGGACAAGATAAACAATAAATAAATTTTAAGGTTTTTAAAGAGGGTGCTGTGCTATGGAGGGGCGTTATTTCAGATCAAGTGGTCAGGAAATGAGGCTTCTCTAAGGAAGCATGTTTGAGATGATAAAAGAAGGTGCCAGCTACACAAAGATCAGGGAGGATAACTCCAGGCAGAGGAAATAACTCTTGAAGGAATTAGGAGGAGGAAAAAAAAAAAAAAGGATTAACTGTGTGCTGCTGGTGACCAACCTCTGTGATTCTTATCACCATCCTAGTACAAACAAGGTGACTTGCAGATGGTGGCTGGAATAAGGGGTCTTATGTACCTTAAGACCGCTAAAAGGTCTCACAACTCTCCAACAAGGGGAGGCCGTCTCTAGGTAACCCCAGCCTGAAGTGATCTTTCCCGCTCTGCACCTCTCAGCAAGTGTTTGTTGTCTGTACCACTCATTCTTACAAACACATTGGTGCGAGGCACCGTGCTAGGAGTGCCAGGACTTAAACACAAATCAGACCAGCACCCTGACAGCCCTTAGGGCAGGAAATAATCCAGTAGCACAGAAAATGTAGGCACAGACAACAAACACAAGGTAGAAAGTAAAAGCAGGCCACAAAAAAAGAGCTATAAAATTTAGGCATGTCCAGAGATTACTTCCAGCTGGAGCATCAGGGGAAGCTTCACGAGGTGGGTGCACGAGAAGAGGGAGAGTCTGTGAAGCCTGAGAACTTGGACATGTGGGGAGAACAGATTGATTTGTTGTATCCCTAATAAACTTTAAATATATTTAAAAATACTTTTAGCTCCCCAAGCAAGTTACAAGGCCTGATAAGGCTTCTCTCTCTCTGTGATCTCAATTTACATGCTGATTCACTGTAAGAGATCATATGTCAATTTCAGCACTGAAGGTAAGGCTAAATTATTCTTTGCTTCATAACAAAGTTTTCACCTTTGAAACAGATGATGATCCCCCAAACCTCTTAATATACCATCTCATTTCAAAGGGACATTCCTAAGAGTTTTTCCAAAACTAAAAGGCATTACAGATAAACATGTATACAATGTGCTTCAGAATAACACATATATAAAATGTCCGCGTATGTATTTGTGTGTCTGCATATGTGTAACACTGTACATTAATTTCAGAATCTTACAAGATAATTTCAAACTTCCACTGCTAAACCAAAGTCTGTACTCATGAGAAAACGTTTTTTTCACTGATTAAACTTTCCCACCGGCTTTCAAAATCCTTTCCCATTCCCAACAAAACATTTTAAACCAGAGAAGAAAATCCAAACAACATTTTTTTAGGCAGTGTCTCAACATCTCTAAAAAATATTCCATGGCCAAACTCACCATACAGAGCTGTCCAAGTTTGATTAATTACATCTAGACACACAGTTCCTGACCTGAAACAGATGGAAAGAATGGCATTTTTAAAAAAATTACAAAGTTAGCTGCATGTATTTGGCAACTAGTTTAATCATCAGGAAAAATATTTTTAATAGATTAAAAAAAAAAACCAAAGAATCCCAATTGGGGAAAACATGATGAGGAGCAGAATATACACAAAGTCTTGTGTCTACTTACAGATTGAAAGGGAAAACCAGTAACTATACAATGGAGAAACCAGACAACACCTTAACCATGTGATGAGAATTACCATTGGTTATCAGGGCAGACAAACTTGTGTGCCTCCAAAAAGGATACCCTGAGGAGGACACAATCTCACTTTTTGGTTTTCTGGCCTTAAGAGCATACTCTGAACCTAATTATAAGGAAAAATCAGACAAACCCAAACTAAGGGACAGTATGAAATAACTGGTCTTTATTCCTTAAAAATGTCAATTTTATAAAAAGCTGAGGAATGGTTTCAGATTGAAGTAGTTTAAAGAAACATGACAACTAAATGCAGTAGATGATACTGGACTGGATCCTTTAATGAATGAAAAAAAAAAGTGCTAAAAAGTCCATTACCAGAATATGGCAGTAGATGAAAAAGTACTGCATTAATATGTAATTCCTGAATCTGACAACTATACTGCAGTTACATAAGAGAACATCCTTGTTAAGATGACTGATACATGAAAGTATTAAAGGACCATGGGGCATGATGTATATATGTACATACAACCTCTCAGAGTTCAGAATACTTCATATGTATGCACGTGTGTGCGTGTGTGTAATATCAAAATTTAGTGCCATGACAAGGAAAAACTGCAGGACAAATAGTATTCTAAATAGCACTGGAAGTATAAAATAGGAGGCACTGATATCACATTTTAAAATATCACTAATAAAATATTATAAGGAAAGAAAGGGATAATTAAGATTCATTAACTGTTTGCTTTACTCTCAAGGACTGAGAAATACTTTAAGGGCTGAAAATAATATAATCTGTACACTGAAGACAGATCTCTGGACAGTGTCTATACAAAGAGAACAGAGATATGGAATATTACAAATGTTAGCTGGATATCAAGGGAAATGAAAGACCCATTCATGACAGTGGAAAAAACCAAGCAGTCCAATAGTGGATCCTGAACTAAGGTGGAATATCGTAGTCCTGGATTCTATAATGGAAGTGACCATTCTTACAGTCCTATCTGTTGTTAAAATCCCAAAAGATAATTGAGGTTTTTTTAATAACAGAGAGATGAACTCTAACCAAGAGCAGCTGCTGCTAAGATTTAAACATTTTTAAACAGTTACTTACGCTTCATCAATGTTGGGATGGAAAATTTTATTCATGAATCCTGTAAAAAGAGATGTTAATTAGCAGCAAAAAGTATCCAGAGAACAATTAGTTTAAAAGTATTTCAGTACGGAAACAATTTCAGTATTAGGATAACTCGTTACTTTCAATCTTAGATCTTTGGTTACCGGTAAGACTATATTCTCCTGAATGTGCCAATTACTTAAAATACATCAGAATTCTACTAATCAAATGAGCAAACTCTGAGAGCAATGCAGCTTCTAATACAAAATAATCATTACAAGAAATTATTTTCTGAGCTATGAAGGTACTTGCCAAGAAAATTTATAGTACTAAATGGTTTATAACTAGTGCCATGATAAAAGTTAAGAAAGCTACTCTGACTTTCCTCCCCAAAGTTTTATTGTTCAATCACTAAATGTGGAGGTTCTGCATTTGAACTTCTCCTTCCGAAGCTCAGTTACTCGTATCATTGTGCTACACCGTGTGCGGAACATGAATGAAGCTGCTGAAATGCTAAAGGAGTACTGCTTCCAAACCGCAAAGGATTTCATAAGAACAGTGACCAAAGTATTTCCTTTAACTTTAGTCTACTCATTCCAGGAAACCCAGTTTTGATTAAAATTGGGGCAACCAAGAAATTAGGCAAGGTGTTTAAAAAAATTCTGTAAGATGGCTGTTATCTGTCAGGGATTCAAATTTTTTGATTTATTCCTAGAAAAACAAGTATGTATAGACTTTTAAACAAATATATTGATATTTAAATTCCAAAAAGAAATTATTTTCTAACTCAAAACCAGTGAGTTAATCAGTTTGTATACAAGCAAATGACAGTATTCTAAAGCAGAGATCCACTGTCAAAGCCCTCATTTTGTCATCCTTATCGCCTTACTTCCTTTTTTAAATTTAATTTTATTTATTTATTTTTTGGCCGTGCCACACGGCATGTGGGATCTTAGTTCCCTGACTAGGGACTGAACCCGTGCCCCCTGTGATGCAAGCACGGAGTCTTAAGCACTGGACCGCCAGGGAAGTCCCCTTACTTCCTTTTTAGACTTCCTTATTCCGTACCCTCCTTTCAATAAATTGAAGTTCCTTATTAAGTGGCTATCACCACGTCCCAATCCCACCCTCCCTCACCCCACCCCCACCTTACATGTTCTCTTTCATTCATTCAAAATATATCTGGTCAACATCTATGTGTCAGGCACTGTGCTTATTTAGGGTACAAAACCAAATAAAGACAGTACTCTATTCTCGAGGAGGTCACTGGAGCAATGGACAAGACACACAAAGAAATAATGCAGTGTGCAAAAAGAGGCAACAGGGGGCTTCCCTGGTGGCGCAGTGGTTGAGAATCTGCCTGCTAATGCAGGGGACAAGGGTTTGAGCCCTGGTCTGGGAAGATCCCACATGCTGCGGAGCAACTAGGCCCGTGAGCCACAACTACTGAGCCTGCGCGTCTGGAACGTCTGCTCCACAAGAAGAGAGGCCGCAATAGTGAGAGGTCTGCGCATCACGATGAAGAGTGGCCACCGCTTGCCACAACGAGAGAAAGCCCTCGCACAGAAATGAAGACCCAACACAGCCAAAAAAAAAAAAAAAAAAAAAAAAGCCAAGCATTTGAAGCCCTTTAAAAAAAAAAGAGGTGACAGGGGAAGCATGTATGAGGAGAGGAAGATGTCAGGAAAGATGCAGACAAGTGGCATCAAAGGAAGATCCTCAAGGATGAGGTGTGACAGAGGTCATCTCCAAAAAGCTAAGAAACTTCTCTAGACTTAGAAAACGTGATGAGACTATATGAAATCCCAGACATTCCAATCCTCACGTGCTCTAGCCACTCCAAGTACTAATCATGCTTCCAATTTTTGTTTTTTAATCTTTTGTGTTGAAATAGCTTAATGTTTTATTTACTACTATCAAGAGAGCCCATGCAATGTTTAAATGACTCTGATGCAAAAAGATTTGTGTCCAATTACCATTTCACATTCATTTTTCATTCAAGATGTTTCAAAGTCTAGATGTACAAGGTATGTGTTTATGAGGCGATTATACTAAGCCAATTGAAATGTTCATGCCTTAATGTTGAGAAAAAAAAGAAGAATAAAAATTCTATCGAACCTCAGAAAAACACTAACACATGTGTCCAAGAAGGCCTACGAGGATATCTGTTGCAGCAGTGTTTATAAAAGCCAAGAACCAAGTTCAACCCCATCAACAAGGGATGGGAGAGACTGTAGTACATCCTTATACTGGGAGTCCTATACAGCCAAGGTAGTGAACTAGGTCAGTATGTATAGAGCCAAAGCTGAGGGGAAACAAAAAAGTTGCAGGATGATATATTTACAGCATGATACCATTTACATAAACTAAAACAAAGCAACACTACATATTCTCTATGGTAACGAGTACAGAAAACTGTATTGGACCAACATATACCAAATTTATAAGAGTATTTTAGTGAGGGTGCAGGGTCAAGGTCATGGTGGGAATAGGTAACAGAATGAGGAATGGTGATTAAAGATGAATTTATCTGTAAAACTATATTCCTTTAAAAAAGAGCTAGCTCTTGCTTCGGCAGCTCACATACTAAAAAGATATATGTGCTTGTATATTATTTGCCCTGGTATTTTAAAAAGTGTGCACATAGATAAAAAACTGGTAACAAATATGTACAAATATCAACAGTGCTTAGTTCTTAGTGGTGGGGATATTTTCTCCGTTATCCTTTTTAAACCAGCCCCACCCCATACCAGAAGTAGGATCGCAGCAATGGAAATGGGTTAGAAGGAATGAAGCTTCAGAAAACTAAAAAGAGAATCATCATATGATCCAGCAATCCCACTCCTGAGCATACACCCAGACAAAACTATAATTCAAAAAGATACATGCACCCTTATGTTCACAGCAGCACTATTCACAAGACATGGCAACAACCTAAATGTCCACCGACAGATGAATGAATAAAGATGTAGTACATATATACAATAGACTACTACTCAGCCATAAAAAAGAACAAAATAATGCCATTTGCATCAATGTGAATGCAACTAGAGATTATCATACTAAGTGAAGTAAGTCTGAAAGAAAGAATACAATACAAATGAACCCATCTACGAAGCAGAAACAGAATCATGGATGTAGAGAACAAGCTGGTGGCTGCCGAGGGGGTTGGGGGAGGGATGGAGTGGGAGGTTGGGGTGAGCAGATGTAAGCTATTACATACAGGATGGATAAACAACAAGGTCCTACTGTATAGCACAGGGAACTATAGTCAATATCCTATGATAAACCATAATGGAAAAGAATATGAAAAAAGAATGTATATACGTATAACTCAATCACTTTGCTGTAGAGCAGAAATTAACACAACACTGTAAATCAACTATACTTCAACAAAAAATTAAAAAAATAAAAGAATGAAGCTTCAATAATTTGATGTCACAGGGAACCTCAAAGGTATAAGTCAAGGAAATAGCTATGGTGAAAAAAGCTTTAAATGTTTATCAAAACTGTCTCTGAAAGATTAAGGTTCCTGCCTCCCTCCTTGTACAAGGTCTGGAGATTACATTTGGAATCAATATAGTTTCCACACTGTTTTCAATTTAATCTAGATTTTGGCTTGGTTGAGTCCAAGACTATATAAGAAAGAGGGCCAAAAAGGGCTTAGTAAACATATTCTTTAGTAATAAATGGGTTGGAGCCCAGTCCCCAGTGCCCCTGATAAATATAAAACCCCATCTGAGCTCTGAGGTGGAGAGCAGAATCGGACTGGAAAGAGAAAAGTACTAATAGGGATTTGGCTTCTAGTCCCAACTCTGCTATTAACTGCAGGCCTTGATCAGGTCACTATACTTCTGTGGGTCTGCTTCTTTACCTGCAAAGAGAAACAGCTGGGCTACATGACCTCCAAAACCTCCACTCTTATTCTGTCTGTAAAAGGACCATCAGCTCTAAAATCTGGGATTTAATAACAATGGCCAGACCTCTGAGAACAGAGGACTTAAGGGGAAATGGCCAATGGTTAAGTCCATAAAGGAAATTAATTCTGTGAGGCACATTTTTAGGTACATAAGTATTCTGGAGAATATAATACAAAGTTACTAACATGCTAAAATACCACAAAGAGACACAAAATCCACTGACTATTCCAAAGTAGGCAGAAATGGAGTTTATAAACTTGCCATTGAGCAACAAGCACAACCAGACCATTTCTACTAAAAAACAATTTCCACACTACAATCATCTCTTCCTATACCAGGCTTTTTCTATTGTTAGAAAAATACCCAACGCAAATAAATGGAAAGGGGTAGATTTATCTATATCTGTGTGTGTGTGTGTGTGTATATATATATATATATATATATATATATATATATATCTATCTCCTTTAAATTTGTCCTTGGACAAGCTGTGGGCAGCATTTCTGGCAAAGCTATTTACATTCTGGATAATGATGGCAACAATGGAACTTCTGCACAAGGAGGGGAGGAGAGAAAGAACAGGCTAGGAATTCAGGGAAGGAACATTCTCAGGACTGAGTGTGTTTGCCCTGGCATGTTTTCCTTCCTTTTGGCAATGCTATCACCACATTAATGAATTTGTCTGCAACAAGAGAATTTTCCCAACACTTGTTTCCATTTGACCAGGAACTATTTTGAAGATATTTTAAGAGAACATATTTTGAAAACTGCTTTTATGGAAACATGATAAGTGGAAGCAGCAAGTCACATTTAATCCATATGATTTAAGATTTTATTCACTACCAGACATTTTCTAATGATAACATTTCAGTGATTTGATCAGATAAAATTCAGAACTCCTTTGTTTAAATTTTTTGGACAATTATTCTCTGGCATGGATCAAGCATTTATAAAAAAGGGGGACAACAGGTACAAAGGTTTAGCTAAAAATCTTACCACCTCTGTCCTCTGTCTTATCAGAAGGGAATCAGGAGATTTATAATTCTGGAGGAGGAATCCAAACCATGCTTAGTTGATGAAAAACTACATATCTTAGAAAACAAAAGCACAGATTATTAAAATAGAAAAATATGCCATGCTTTTGCTTGTTCCACTCCAATACTCAATTGCTCTAGAATAACAAATCTCTTGACCCATAGGCTAATAAAGAGAGAAAGTAAATAACGCTGTGCCGAGTCATGCTGAAAACTGTTTTTTATTTCAGACTGTTTCTGTGTCCAATCCCAGGAGGGGATCTATACAAAGTTGTACACTTTCGAATAACTGATATTGGGGTCAATATGTACATGAAAGAGGCAAAAAATAATTATACTTCTGTCTTTGTTCCATTTACAAGTGGGGATATTTTTAGTGATCAAATTTGTGGATACAATGAAATACCTAAGGGCCAGTCATCTATCCAGAAATTTCATCCAGAATAATCTTGAAGAAATGAGGTCAAACAAGGTGACACATGAAACAAGGTAAATCCACCCTAAGGTAATAGGGTGAAAAGCACAAAAGGCAAAAATGAAAACTTTATCCCAGAGATAAAATGAACCTGGACTGCAGATGGTTGAGGCAGCTGTGGCTGATATGATTTAATTATAAGCTTATGAATTCCTGTGAGAAAACAGTAAATAAATATATTTAATTACTCTGATATTCTATCTTCAGGACAAATACCCACATAAAGTAGACCATTCAGAATGAAACTGATTAATTCTCTATTTTTAAAGTAGATATAATTATTTAAAATATATTTATTAAAGATTAAATCCTATCTCTCCTAGAAGTATCTCAGACTATAAATTTTTTAAGGGCAATAACTTGGATCTCGATTCCAAGCATGCAGGAGGTGATCAGAGTTAGGGTGTTCCAGATAAAAAAGGGGTGGGGATGCTGCCAGCTTCACTGGTGACAGCTATACTGCCAGCTTTGTGCATTAGTGCACTCTCAGATAGATTTTCATCTTACCTCAGACAGCCAGGCCCAGCCCGTGGCAGCCTGCACCCAGGCAGAAGTCTCTTCCGAGAGCTGAGCCTTTCCTACTCAGGAGAGATGGACCTGGGCCGGTCTCTTCTTGGGTGAGGAACCAAGCAAGGAGCTCACTCTCATTGCCCTGTGTCATGGGAACTTCTGAACTGATCCTGTGTGTGTTCAGGAG
Source organism: Delphinus delphis (assembly GCF_949987515.2). Taxonomy (NCBI): domain Eukaryota; kingdom Metazoa; phylum Chordata; class Mammalia; order Artiodactyla; family Delphinidae; genus Delphinus; species Delphinus delphis. Next base: position 84,858,694 of record NC_082691.1, read on the forward strand.
ATCTAAACTCAACAAGGGGTCCTCTTTTCTGTTTCTTCCTTTCTCTCTGATAATATGGAGTCTGAGGAATGGGCTGGATGG